>NC_049190.1:10000-611376 GCF_009769625.2 Cygnus olor | reverse complement strand
AGCACTGGCTTGTAAATGATGTTCAGTTTGACCAATGTAAATTGACGAACACTGGTTGCAATTATCTGAGCTATTTGCATGTATTTCTTTATTCTAAGCTAACACCGTAATTTCAGGAAGCATGCATATGTTTATGTTGGAGAAAAACTCTGCACCTATAATCTAAAAAGACAAGAAATATAGTATTCTTTGAAGCATAAGGCAGGTGGAAAAACAACAGCAACAAAAAAACAGCCCTGGAAATACGACACTTTAATGCAATGGCTTGTTCTCACCCAGAAATGTGTGTTGAGTTCTGACTGAGTTACCTCCAAGATTCAGAAGAAATAAAAAATGATAGTAATACTTTTCTGAATAAAATATAATTGCTCTGTGAAATTCCCTGCAACAAGTTATTACTGATTTCAAAGTGCTTGGCAGAATTCATAGAAAAATAGATTAGAAGATACCTTATTGGTCTCAAAGTTCAGCATGCTGCACTCCACAGCACCTTTGTCATAAAGTCTTTCATTTTTTTTCTGCCCAGTTTCAAGTGTCTCTGCTTAAGATAAATTACATAAAGGAAATGAACCTTTGTTCATCAGGATAAAATGCAAACCTCATGCTCATGGAGCTCCAGAATAAATTTCTCTGATTTCATAAATATCTATTCCAAGGACTTTTGCATTATGCTCCTAGAGCAGCTGGAAGCGGCAGTTGTGCAGGTGGGGTACTGAGATGTGTGGATGCCTTTCGGTGCTGTGTGGAAGGTGACCGTAGTGTGGTAAGTGCTGAGCTGTACGTGGGCTGCACTGAACCAGCTACCGATGATTTGGACTTCCTTGGTGTGCACTTGCCTTTAGCTGGTGTACTTGATAGGATAGTTGAAAGAAATACTTAGGGGGCTGCCAGATAATGCAGTAATTCCAGGGCATCTCTTGGTACAAGCCTCCTATTTGTCCAGTTTATTTCTTCTGTTACTTACTGTACTCAGAAAAGAACTAAGTCTGGCCCTAGGCCAGGGTGATTTGCTTGGCTACAAATCTTCCACCCTGGTGTCTCCATTCTGGTATAGACAAACAAGAAGAGAAAGATGGAAGGAAGGAGAAGGACAAAATGCCCTCCTGGAGACTGGCAAACTAGAGAATTACAGCACGTGGACGAAGTATCAGTTTGCCTGACTTGATCTCCAATTCCCTTACTGCTCACAACCTGTGACATTGCTGCTTTCCTCCCTCCCAAAACTGCAGTGCCCCCAATTAAACCTCTGGTCCAGTGTGTCTAAAATGTGCCACGGGGATAAGTTACCAGCTCACAAGATTCATGGTATTGCTTCTCCCCCAGTAACTAATAATTCCAGAGCAACATTCAGAATTGCGATTTATTCTAATTGTAAAACAGAAAGAAGGTAAATCACAGAGTATAATCATTTCTTTCTTATAAATCAAGCCACATCTAAAAACTTGTCCTCTGCATTCTCAAACAGACTGATACGGCGGCCAGCAGGAAAGAAGAGGGGTAAGATTTCATGTGTGCACATTTGAGGAACCTGTAACATTTAAAGGCAAGGCAAGTCTGAGCATTCACCCATGAATTTTTAGCATGCTTCCCCAGCCCATCAGTCACTCTTGAAGAGCTCAAAACTCTATTTTCCAGCATGGTCTTTATGACATACCTTTTCCTTGCCTTGCAGCAGCCCCGTTTTGCAGTTTCAGGCCCCTATGCCATCTTTGCTTCGTGTCCCAACATTGCACCCCATTGCAGTGGCCCGCCTGTGCTGTTGCACAACAGTTCAGGAAGCCTGCTCTGCAGAATGGGCACCTCCCCGTGAGGAGCCATCTGGTAGGTTATCCGTGATCCGAACTTCCTCTTCACTCTTTAGTACACAACCAGGATATCGAGGGATCTTTATCCCCTTCTGCTAAGGACTTCAAAGCTAACCTAAGCTACTATAAGCTGTATCCTTGTAGGTAATAATTATAGCCCAGTTTGCAGATGGAGACACTGGGAAGTTAAGTGACTTCTCTAGGGAGTTGCAGTGAGTTGCAGGAGAGCCAAGGGTGATGCTTGGAGAAGAGCCTTGCTGTTAGCATAGGTCCACATATCTTCATAGCAGGTAGAGAAAAGATGAAAAGCAATTTCAGTAGTTGGTTCTGACTTAACCACATCATTATGGAACTGAAGCTTCTTTCCATGCAATATCAAAGGGAGTAAAGCATGCCCCAAAGACAGAGCTGAATGTGGAAAATTGTGTACTTACAGCTCAGCCTTAGTGGCTTGGGGAAGGGACAGTGTTTAAAAGCAACCAAGGCAAACTCTTACAGTCTACAGAGTCATTAGTATGCCAAGTCCTGCAGGGCTTTCTGCATCCTCTTGGATTTGATAAAATTATAAATCAACCAGCAAAATTCCTTTTGGAACAGTCTGCGCTTCGGTCCAGGGCTGCTCGCCAGCTCCCTGCGGACAGAGTCTTCTCCATCTGCACAGGCAATCATCTGAGTTAGTTTCTTTGGTTTGGAAATGTGGTGTCATAATCAGGGAAGGTATGTACCAGATATTGAGCTGAAACAACTCAATTTACTGTGCATTGATAGCTGTCAGCATATATAACACCGTTTTCTCTTCATTGCTCTCACCCTTACCCTCCCCTTTTGCTTTTGCTCTCATAATCTTCTCATTGTTTCTTTGCCCTCCTCTCATTCTGATTCCTACTCTTCCAACATCACCCCCTCAGTCTGGGTTTTAATTTCTCCCCTTGGCCCAGGGCTGGGAAGCACGTTGTGCTGCTTCTCCTGTCCAGCCACTGGAGAATCAAAGGGCCCTTAGCCCCAGTGATATTCTCTGGTCCTGGAAGAGTTTCCAGTCTTAGCTGGACCCGCGTAGCTCTGATGGAATTTATGCCACATTTGTAGGAGTGAGAATGAGATCAGGATCTGTGCTATTATATCCATACAAACCTTTGTTTCAAGAGAACACTCTCATTGTCAATATTATTGTTTGCAATCAAGCATGGCACAGATGCTGCTTTAAGCACAGAGCTGGGGGTTGGAACTATATATATTAAAATTACCATTCTGAAAATTGTTCCCTTCCTTGTGTGGGCAAGTCTCCCTGCCCCTGTCACTGTCTGTGCAGCAGAGATAATTGTTGGGACATTGCTCATGGGACAGGACAGGATTAATATGTTAAAAAGCACTCTCTGTTGGATTAGCTTTTCTTCCCTTCAAATTGATGACAAAGCTTGCATGGCCTTCAACTGAAGTGCTCACACTGCCAAGCGGTTTTGAAAACCATACCCTTACTGTTTGCACAGCACTCTGCGGGTGCTTGGAGCAATCCAGGAGCGCAGGGACAGGCTGTAGCTGTGCCACTGATGTTAATGTCTTCTCCCTCAGCTTATGCCTCTTATTTTGTAGGAAGAAAAAGTCTTTACATTAGCTAGACCCCCTGTGCTGGTCTGTATTATGAATGGCCTTTTTTGAAAAGAAATGCATAATTGAAGTTACTCCTGCAAGTTTACAGTTGAGTGTCCAAGATTGTGGGATTCAGCACTGAAAGCATCTGCATCTCTTGTTAAATGAATGTGAATTTACTAGAGAAAACATTAAGTGGGATTTTTCAAGAAACTGAAGCAGCCAATGGGAAGGCAGTGGCACATACGTTCCTAATTCTCTCCCATTCTTCTGCATAGCCTAGACTTCAATGGCCAAGGTCTGGCTGGTGCCCGAGTCCTTCTGAAAGTCAGGAAAAACCACTCAGCTGTTAGCAACAACGTCCGGGGGTCTGCTGCTGCTTGTCCACCTCCCTCAGCGGTCACAGCTTCCATGGTCCCGTGGCACGTTTCTGGCAGCACTCCCTGTGGGATGGAAGGTGTCCATCAGCCCGCAGCATGCTTTGCTTTCCCCCACTCTGCCCTGGTGGAGAGGTGCTGAGCATTGCACGCCTTCCTCCTTGGAGCACAGGGCTCTGCAGCCAGGCAGGAGGCTGGCCCAGGTGGCGGTGTGACCCTGGTCCCCGCATCCTCCTCCTCTTCCCTGGGCCTGACCCTAGCCAGAGCATGGTAGAGGAGGCTGGGGCTGGCCAGCAGGACCCTAATGAGCCTGGGACTCAGCCCTGATGATGAAATCTTCAGGCGTGAGACAGTAACGAATGGTAATTCTTCAAGCCCAGCCATTGCTCTACTTTTTTCCCCTTAACAACTGAACTGATTAGAATGAAACTTTGACTTGATTAGTGATTATTGTCTCTGTATGGCAGTTGCTTGCAGCCCTTTCATTTCCTTGGTTTGTTTTTAAAAAAACATTGGCAGGCATTTCATCCCCTGATTTAATGCCTGGGTTCTCTGCTCCATATTCATTTCTCTCTCCCTCTCTTTTCCCCCCTCACGCTTAAAGGAATCCAATTATTGTTTTATTGTTATTTAGTGTATAAAACAGGGATGAGACTTCTGAGGTGTCTGTTCCCCTTGATTCCTATCACTGGAGGGAAAAACACGCACACGCACGGATGTGCTCTGTCACGCAGGGGGATGGAGATGAAGTTGCAGCAGTCCCTAAGTACAGAATAATATGCAAGAGCAGCTCCATATTTCTTTCTCTGGGGCTTCAGCCCACTGAACTGCTTTACTCTTAAAGCTCCTACACATTGGAGGCTTATTCAGCATTATTTCTGTTAATTATTGGCATTAGAACAGTTTCTAGAAATCCTGGATGAGGCTGGAGCTGTTACTATGATGATTTATTGCCTCCTCTCATCCCCTAAGAGGCCCAGCTGAAGCCAAGCCTGGCTACGTAGTAGCTGCTACGTAGACAGAAAGCACGCAGCGGTGCTGATGCACGGTGCCTCCTGCTGAGGACAAGGTCAGAGCAAGCGGCTGGGCAAAGTCAGGCTTAAATGCTGAATAACACTCGTACCAGGGCACGAGGCAGAGGCAGCAGTGATCCCTGCAGCAGCTGCCTGTCACATCCACGCAGGTGGGCATCTCGGGATGATGCCAAGGACTCTGCAAGCCCTGGTGTGGCCTCCTCCACCAGAGATCCCGTGGGATTCCCACCCTGCAGCAGCCTGGGCTGCTTCTGGTTCTCTGCTGAGTGAGGCTTTGGTCTCTGGTGGTATCGGGTCTGATGCGAAGTCACCCTCCCACCTTTCACCCATCCCACGAAGCCTGTGCAAAATATTTATAGTGGGGACCAGCTAGAACCCAGCTCCTTCTGGAAATGCAGCTTGTGTGCTGCATATTTCAATAACAATGACTTACTAAATAATAACTGACATTTACCTAGCTGCTTCTTGTCCTCAGAGTCCCCAAGATTTGGCAAACTTTAATTAATAGTTGTTTTAATAGTTAAATAACCTTTATAACTGCATTTCATTTATTCAGGGCCCATCAGAAATAAAGTCATAATGATCTGAGTCAAGTGATAAAACACAACATCTGGTTTAATGTTTGCAGGCTATTAATGAACTGCGTAACCAGGCAGGTGAACAATATATTTATTTTTCTGCTTGTAAGAACATGCATTTTTGAGAGAACTGCTGCTAGGTACTGGAGTTTTCTTTTCTGCTTCTGGCACTTGCTCTTTTCCAGTTACGAGTTCAGGCTCACTGTGGTGGATCAGCTTTCCCTCCCTGCTCTGGGAGTTAGAGGTAGGGCTGTTCAAGGTCCCCTGTGGGCAGCAGGGCTTTTCCTCTGTTTACGCTGTGGTTTTCTGGAGAGTGGAAGCATGCCGTCCGGCGGGTGGGCGGTGGGCCCACTGTTGGTCCCCTCTGCGTGTCCCCACTAGAAGGGAAGGGACCTGGCTGCTTTCATAGCAGTGCCCTGTGCCTGCTGCAGAGCCCTTCCTTGTTCTGGTTCAGTTGCCCTGGCATTGTGCTCACCAGCTGAGTGCACTGGGTGTCAGGGAGTCCTGCTGTATCAGAGATGTCCATGGACAAAGTGGCAGAAGCACTGTTGATTTATCTCTGGATACAATCTTTGCCATCTGTTTTTATATTGCTTTCAGCACAAGATAAGTAGTTCCCATATAGTGCGTGCTTCATAGACTGTAAAGTTCATGAGTCTGCAGAATTTATGATAAGGCAGAAAATTGTCTTAGTGCATCATTCATGTGAGCAGGGTCCAGAACAAACGTTGCAGCCTCCAGATGTTTCTTTACGCTCAAGAGGTGGCCATCCACTGCCTGTACGTGCTGCTGGTGAGATCTGGTCCTCACCTCCTCCCCTTGCACGGGGTCTTTCTGTCTGACTTTGAGCAAGTTGTGTCCCAGAGTCCTGGGCCCTTACGTGTGCACTGGCAGCAGCTGCTGATGCCAGACCCTCTGTTCCTGAATGATTCTGAGAGCCTGGCTCCGAGCGACACAGGGGCAAGCGTAGAACTGAGCATAAAGAGCCTGGTCTGTGCCAGCTGGGGGCAGAGCCATCCCACCTGCCTCAAGCAGCAGAAGGAGGGAGCCCCTGGCTGGCTTCAGCTCCCTGCAGGAGTGTTAAACAATCTCCCCTGAACTCCTGACTTGGGTTTCTTTGTCTTTTTCTGCAGCCTATTAAGACTGCATCCTGACTAATGTTGCTTAGCGCAGCTCCCGCTCCCTGGTTCCCAGAGCACAGTCTGCACAATAAAATTAGCTTCCTCGGGCACTATTTTTGGTGCTTCTCCCCCCCTCCAATGTTACCTATTAATTGCACTCAGAAAATATTCCAGAAATTTACTTATGCCCTTGAGCTATATTCATGTTTATTTCCATAACTCTTTGATACAATATTTGTCTTTGCCTGAAATAGTTTGCCAAAAGGAAGGGAAAGGAAGAAGCAGCATATGAAGGATTTGGATTACCTCACATCTGCCTTTCTTTAAGCGGCCCATATGGGAAAACATATTCTTTTGCACAGAATTTGTTAAAGGTTTCATAAAATGCATTGCATACACATTTAACACAGAGCCTAACAATATTTATATTTAAAATGGGTCCAAACAGATCAATTTGGCGAGTGTTGGAAACACGTAGGGTGGCAGTTCACATTGAGAATGTAATAGTCTTGTTATCTCTTTCCATTTGTGGGATCTGTTCCTGCCATAGGTTTGATGGGAGGAAAAAAGCTATCCAGCTTGTTAAGTATAAAACTCATAATATATGCCATTTTATGAGCACATTTCATCTGTGAAGCTCAGAAAAGGCAACATTATCCATAGTTTCCTTTAAGACAAGTGGTTGAGTAAATGGGAATTGACATCAGCAGATACTTCATCTGTTTCCTTTGTGTTGGTGTAAATCATGAGGGGCTGCTTGCAAACCTTTTATTCCTGTCTGCAAGTAGTTACTCACATGAACAGTGCCATCGACTTCATTGCAATAATTCAGGGCAATAATGACTCGTGGGCTCATCCAAGCCGTGCAGCCCTGCAGGGTGACGGTGTCTCTGCTCCCCGAGGACAGCAGGGAAGGAGCGGGTTCATGGACATACATGCTGTGATTTCGTGGCCGCTGTGGATCCAGCTGCGGGTTTATACAGCTCGGGGCATTTGGGAAAGCCATGACAAGCGTGTCCCGGCAGAACAGCTGGAATGCTCCTCACTGTCCAGGTTGTGGTGGTGTTGTTCACCTGCCTGATGCAGTCATAGCTTGGTGTCTTTCTGGGGGCACCGTATTCTGCTGCCTTCTAACAAACATCCAGACTTGTTCAAGTGCTGTGACACACCAGAGCTGGCCTAGAAGAGAATACGTCTTGCTGCAAAATGTCTTATTTCTGAATTGTCTTTAATGTAATAATTTTTAAAAATCTCTTCCCTGCCCCTTGTGTATTTCATTAAATGCGCAGCCCCAGTATCTAAACAAGAATGGATGCTCAGGTTTAACAGATAAAAGGTAAAAGCAGAAACTGAAGAGAGCTAATCAAATTCGATTAGCTAGTTTCAGACTTCACTGGGTTTTGTTTGGTCTGGTTTATCTGAATCTTTATTAGATAAGCTTGAATTGGCAACACTGGTGTATGATGCAATATCCTACGTGATCTCCATCTGAATTGGCAAGGGGCAGCTCACCAGCCCTGCAGCCATCCTTCTGAGTGCTGCTCACAGCTAGCTCTGCCTGCCTGGAGATAATTTTATTTAATCTTGGCAATCTTCCGCTATATACTTAAGTAAACAAAGATCAAGCTACTCACAACCTTAACTAGGCTACACATAAATAATAGATTACTGGATTAGCCAGGAGTATAGAGGAGACGTAAGAGTAAGAATAACAACAACAAAAAAGCTACCAGTATTTTACTTGCCGTGTAACCACACAGCTCATCCCTTTCCCCTGTCCCTTCCCACCCAGTGGATCTTATTTGCTCACTGCAAATCTGAGGAAACAATCTGAGTGCTCAGAGTGGCAGAAAGGCGGATTGTTTGGAGAAGACATCACTGACTACTATGAGGAATGGTGCGTGTAATGCCAGGGCTGAGTGGATGGGGAAAAGGAACAGGTATGGTACCGGTGCTTGGGTGCATGTAGCTGGCAGCTAAATTCTCCCCTCAGTGCTTGAAAATCAACCCAACCCCTTCCCAGCAAGTCTGAAACTTTTTGAGCTGTACTTGTGAGTGATTTCCATGTCATGACTAGGATACCTTTCAAAGGACAGACATTTCTGAGGACAACACTGTTTTTTGCCAGTGATGCTGAGCTAAGCACTGACTTTATCCTTATAGACATGCCTTTCTGTCTTCAGAAAAATACTTTTTTTTCCCCTCTACCCTTCTGATACATTTACTGGTACACACACCAGGCAGTCTTCTGTAATGAAGAACAGTTTTGCACTCCTCAGATGTGCATGAGTTTATGCAACGTTCAGTCATGGTGGTGTCCAAGCAAGCCTTATGAAAGGAAGGGTGCTCTGCTGCTGGCGTCCAAGGAGACCACCTGTGGCTCATGGGTGCTGGAGTCTGAAGGCAGAGATCCCATGTGCTTCCACTGGACACTGCAGGGCTTTATCATGTATCATCCTGGAAAACACAGGGGCTCTCCAACAGATGCAATTCTTGCTGCAGGTCTTGGTTTGCCAAGGAGACAGCACTTTGGAGATGGCAGTTCCTCTGGGCAGAACTGTTGGGGGCTGTGCCCCTCTGTCGCAGAGGACAACCAAAGTGAGCCCTGACCAGTGCTGCCTCCCTCTGCACTATCAACAATGGGTGAAAATGGTCCTTTAGCCAGGCATATTACTCACTGACATCTTCTGTCTTTAAATGATAGAGTGATTCAGCCGAGTCAAAAATAACTGTCTGGCTGTGGTAGTTCATCCTGGATCAGCAGTCCATGTGGTCTCTCTCTGTCAACGTGTGTCCTATACTAATGATGTGATAGCTTTGAAAAGTTGAGCTATTTACACAAGGTCACTTTATTAGTAGGGAAATCACTCTTATGATAAATGAGCATTCTGCAGCCTGTCACAGGCGCTCTCCTGTCCCGCTCAGCAACTTGCTCAGCCCTGCTGCTGCTCAGCTCAGCAGCCTTAGCAAAAAATACACCTTCAGTAAGAAAACACAGCAGAAAAAAGTGCTGGTGGGTGGCTGCTTTCTCTTTTCATCAGTGCAGCGCCAGGTTGAGGGAGGAGGTGAAACATCCCTGCTCTTCACTCCGCAGAGGCGGCTGCTTCTCCAGGCTGTCTGGGTTCCTGCGTGCTCTGCGCCGCAGCTCCAGCCATGGGCTGGCTTGTGGGCGATGCTGGCGGGCAGCCCAGAAGACCCGAGCTTGCATCAGGTGGCCCTGCCCCAAGTTGTGCCCTCCACGCAGTGGCAGGGTCTGCTTCCTGGGCACAGTCTTGCTCTGCTCTTTCCTCATTCCCCCTTTTCTGTCTTAGGTGTGTATGTGTGAGCATTGATTCCAAAATACCTTTCAAAAACTTGGTTGGCATGAACTGCGCAGAGCTGCAAGCCTCTCGGATGCCAAAGTCTCTTAAAGGTGGGAAAAAGCTACTATATCATTTGGGTACTTCTGTTGATTTTTGATTATTCTGACTTGGGTTTGCCTGTGAATAGAGAGAAGGTCTGCATGTCCTCCAGCCCTGGTGCAGTCTGAAACCCTTTACCCTGCTGGTGCTCTGCCCAGCCACTGGGGAGGGGGCTGACTTGCAGGGCAGCTGGGAGGCGTGCTCAGGCACACGGCGACCTATGATAACTGGGATACACCAGCAGAAGGCATAAAATATTGTAAGAAGATATTTTTCAGGCAATGTGCTGACACAGCACCATCTCTGTTTCTTAACTGGGAGTGATGTATGAATTATCTCAACCTAAAGCTTGAAATATACATTATAGTCCATATCTCTGTGTTTTATTTGGGCTGTAAAGTGATACCTTATTATTTCTCCCTTCTGGGCATCCTTTAATGAATCTAGATTTGAAAGTGAAATATTTATTATATTTCAGGAGGTTATCCATGGAAGAACAAGAGGAGTAATATGCAAATGTGCAAGAAAGATTTTTAAAGTCACTTTTATTAAGAAAAATGTGCAAGCATGCATCCCTCAAGACATTGAATGAGTGTCCCTAAAAAGGGATTTACCAGGGATGTTGGTGGTGAGATTCTCTCTGGGGAAACTACCATGTTCTCCCTCCTCATAAATGCTTTGTTTTCATCCATTTTACGTTCGTGTTTTTAAGTTATGCTATTTTCAGTCAAGGCTATGTGTTGGTGGCATACTTGTCCTGGAAGGTGGCAGACCCTACTGATCAGTGACACAGGCAGCAAAGCTGGTTTCTGCCTTCCCTGACATCCAGATGCAGGAGCTGAGAGAAATACTGTGTCTCTGGAGATGAAGGGTCCCTGCCGAGTGACATTTTCTCTGCCTGATGTATTGCTCTGCACCTGTTGCCAAGTGATGAGGTGTGAGCCTGCCAGCCGTGCTGCGCCTGAGGAGCGAGCCCGATGGCACCCGCTCGGCTGCCGTGCCCTCCTGGGGACGGGGCAGCGCTTCCAGGGGTGAGCTGCTGGAACAAGAGCCGGGCCACTTCTGCCACTCGGTGCTCTGTGTCCATTGCATCCGAGCCCTGCTGTGTGCTGCCTGCTCTGGAAGTGTTGAGTACGTTCCCCTGCAGCCTGAGTGCCAGCTGAGGCTGAGCAAGAAGTGCTCAAATGGTAGAGACTCAACCGTGTTAATTTGGATAATACTTAAAAAAAAAAAAAAAGTAAAAAGTAAGCACCAGCGTATGTTTATAGCCTGGATAAAACTGCATTGTGGAGCCCTGTAGCAATGATGTGCTGGAGGTCTGTGGTTGCTCTAACAGGTCCTGCGGTCCCAGCAACTTCAGGGGAATGCTAAGATGGCAGTCGCAGAGATGTTTAATTGTTTTCTGGATTCTTCAGTCTGGTCAATTTAGTGGCTTGAAAAAGACAGAAGAGTCTTATTCCTGTAAATAAACCTCCACACACCCATTTGTAAACAAACACATAAATCCAGGTTTAGCAACATAGTTAAATGCTGTTGAAAGTTCTCAGCAACTCCCTCCTTGATGAACTGTGAGTTTCAAAACCATGGTGCAAAAAAAAAAGTCTTGCAGCTGCAATGGTATCAAGATGAGCCCAAGCTTCGTTAGAACAAATGCCATTTGTTTAAAAATAGAAATATTATGCCATCTTCCAGCAGCAGAAATGAAATAAGCTATTAAAGGATTATGATTCTGTGACTTCAGACCTATTGTAGTCTTAATATTTCATGGTGCATTGACGTAGAGTACATAATATGCTGAACAGCACTGTTGGCTTCAGCTGTTGCAAACAGTATGGTGCAGAAATAATTGAACTAAAAAGAAATTACAGCTATTCAGAGAGGTAGCAACTCTGCTGTGTAGATGCGAGAATGTAGGTGCTGAGCCAAGCATGCACTTAAAAATAACAATTGTTTTTGATGGAAAAAATTTAGGTAGATTCTCTCTTTTAGGTAGAAAAAATTAGGTAGATTTTGCTGGCATGGTCGTTTATGGTAGGACCAAGTAGGAGTCAGATGCTGTACTGCCCTGCCAATGGAGGGAGATCTGACTTGTCAGCAATATATAAGGGCAAAGAGTATGGAATATGAGGCCTTATCTATACAGAGAATGACATTCATTTAAGGAACGCTGGTGTGGATCTCTGTTTATGCTTTTAAGTCTTAGATGTATCATCCAGTTACTGCAGCTTAACAAGTCGCTGTTTGTCAGCGGTGCTGTTAAGTAACTGTTTACGCACTCTTAACCCAGCGTAGATATGACATAAACCATGTCAGATTACATCTTTCATCTGGTTTTATTCAGTTCATTTAGCTTAAACTAGTTCCTAGTCCTTAAACAAAACCCAAACAGAGCTAGTTTCCATCAAAATAGCTGCCTGTACAGACTCTTCTTGTATCTTAACCAAGCTGTATTTTAAGTCAAACTGGGTAAACATGTGTAGGCGATTCCTTGGGCTCAGACATTGCACATCAGCAGAAAAATCTTCTCCTGTAGTCCTGTCTGACTGCTTTGGTGAAACATGGAACTGCAGAGGTGGAAGGGAGAAAGCGACTGGGAGGGGATGCCAAGCAAAGGCAGCAGGAGCCATCCAGGGTGCTGCCCTAGGCACCTCGGGCATACCACGAGACCCTGGTCACCCTCTCAGAGCACTGTCAGCCCTGCCAATGGCTTGTGTCACCCCGCAGCCTCCACAGGAGCGTTTCGGGTGCCTCAGGGTACTTGAAGTGGCACAAGCTGCCTGCACATGAGCAGCTGAATGGCACACGCCTGACTCTGGCCATAAGCACAGCTGTTCCGTGGTGGTGCCCCCTGAGAGCAAGTCTGTGCTGCCTTCCTTTGCAGTCCTGTTGAATACAAGGTGGTGTAGATTTATGCAGGACCTAAATGTTGCATGTTCTTTGTGATGGGTTTCTGTACCGCAGTGACTATATATTTTCAGCTCAGCCTTTTGTTCTCCCCCAACTGCCCATCTTACCCATGATCCCTTCCAACAGGGGGAAGATTTTACTCGAAGGATGTTTGGATTCTAAACCTTCTCTTGTCTGACTGAGGCTTGCCCAGACGCAATATAAACAGCCAGTTAATTTTCACTGTTGTCCCCTCACCCCCAATCAAAAACATACAGTTTTGATTCCTGTATCATGTACATGCCATCCATTCAGAGGAAGATCTATCATTTGGGGGTTTTGATGCCTATGACCAGTAAATCAGAGGGTCCTGCCCTTGCTAGCAAGACATTTTAACAAGCTTTTAGGGAGGTTGTGTGTGTGAGAGAGAATTGAGAAGCAGTCTGTTTTTTAGCCTTCTGGATTCCTTTGACTGCCAGTGGCAAATGTCTTATCTTTTTAAATACCCTACTTTTTAATATTACTGTTGTGTTTAATATAAATTGCTCTGTTTTGTTTTTATCTAAATAACACCAGAATCTGGGAGGGAGGAAGCAATGGCTTGCGAGAGGTTAGGACCTTTGATTTTCTCCTTGCAGCTGTCAGAAGTCTCCTGTCTCTGGCTACATGTTCTGAGCAGAGGTATAATCATCAATCTGGAGACATCTAATTAGGCTCACTCCTCCCCGCCTGCCTGCTGTGGCGTGAAAGCCTTTGCCTGGCAGAGCTCTCAGGCTGACAAACAGGCGCTTCTGCGCTCACAAGAGACATGCCAGTGGTAGCGGGGTGCTACTAGCTGGAGCCTTTTGTAGCAATATTACCCAATTTCTCAGAGCTGCACCCCTTGCTGTGCAGCCAAGCTGCCCCATGTTGCTGAGGGCAAAGGGGAGGAATGGCTAAGTGCAGTGACAGAGGGGTGCCAAGCTCAGCGCCTCCTGTCATCGCGGTGACAGCGTGAGGACTGCTCGAACAGTTAGGAGTTTTCACCCAGGAACAGAGTGGAAGCCCACTGAATGGGAAGCTCTCAGATTTGGAAGGGAAGGGGACTAAAGACACTAAGACACGTACCCAGGGGCTTGGGGGGCAGTGTTGGTTTGGGATGGAAGTTCCCAAGGAGATCAGACTGGATTGGCACTTGCAATGTTATCTGGATTTCTTGCAATGTCTGCTGGATTGCTGTTTCTTTCAGATGCATGCTTTCCCTCTCCTCACATAAACCCAACACGCCAAAAGTCCACTTAACCAAGAGTTATATTGCTCTAAATGTTAAAGGAGTGAGATGAGTGTACCTGGGCTATAACTGCATATGGAAAAGATGAGGACTAGATCCTCTCTGCCTTTAAACCTTTAGTCAGAGTGGCCCGTCAGGAATGTGTGGACCCTTTCTGGATGGAGTACAAGGTGGATGACACAGCCAAGAGCAGGTACCAGAGTATAAAAGGGTCTGAGCTGTGATGCAGAATGGGCAGAAGCAGCCAACTGAATCCCCAAAGCTCTGCTGGCCTTCACCCAAGCTGTCTTTGACGCAAGGATTTGTCTTTTGCTTCTGTACGGCCTCTAGCACAAAGGAGCCCCAGTACGGCAGAAGTGACAGCAATAGCAACACATCAGGTATGTCTCCGGTATAGGCATAGCCTATTGCTTGAGGGATTAGAAATGTGGTTCTTGTTGCTAATAATTATGGAGCTTGACATTCATGTTGTTTCCACCCCTGTCCCTGTGTTGCTCCCTACGCAAAGCCACCTGGCCCTCTGTGTATGTGCACAAACAACCATGGGACACAAAATCAGCCACGGCGTTTTCAGTTGCACCTGCCCTAGCCAAATGTTTCCTCATCTCCTGGTCCTGCTTCGTTCCCCAGCCCGATCACCAGTGCTCTGCCAGCCAGCTCACATGTGCAGTGTTCTGGCTGTCATACAGATTTGCCTTGAGTCACATCCTTCATTTTAAGGTATTTTGACTGCCTGGTTCCTCATCACCTCCCGCTGCCGTTCCTGCCCTGACTGCAGCTAGCTCTGTGCCTCTTGCTTGGCTTCCCTGTCCGCCTCCAGAGCAGTGGCTACTGACTGCTGTTGGATCCGTGTTTTGGATTAGCTGGACCTCAGGTCTGATCCAGTCTGGCACTCGCTGCATTCCTGTATTTCTTTGAGCTGTTAACTGCTGAGCTGCCTGTCACTCACACGGTGACATCTGTCACTCATGTACTTACTGTCTGTGTGACAAGAAATGTGACTGAGTAAGGCTCCCGGGAGGAGGCTGACAAAAGGGAGGGAGGAGAGGCAGGCAGAGGCTCCTCTGGTGCCCGATCTCCAGGAACACAATGTTGTTTAAGAAATAGAAGAAGGAAAAAAAAAAAGCCATTTTTGATCATTTCATTTTAAGCAAGAAATAAAAGAGGAAGAAATGTCCCAGCAGTATTGAAAAGTTTCAACAGTGCTGGATTATAGCATGGCAATGTTTCATTTAGAAATAGATTTTTCACTTGAAATTTGTTAAATGGTGTATGTCAACTAGGAAACTCCAATGTTTTGATCACTGGAAAGCATCTGTTGGAAGGGTAACTTTTTTCCACAAAGAATTTTGAAATATCTCATTTCCAACTTGTAACAAAGACAAATTTCAGCGTGGGAGAATTGCTCTTAGTGTCTGTCCCATGCTCACAAATACTAACACTGCATGCTGAGGGCAGGAGGCCTTTTTACCCGCTCACACCTTGAGGGATGTGAAATCAGGTTGAATAGTTCTGGTTCCTTAACTACCTAATGAGATTCCATTCATATGCAAGGAAACATCACCACCAGTGCTAGTTATGATAGATCAGTCTTTGCTGGATGATCTGTTCCTGTGTCTGTCTGTATATGCATACATGTAAATAATAATAATGTTTAACATGTATATGAAATGTTTTTCCTGTGATTGCAACTCATTTCTAAATGAACAGGGTTACTTGCAATCCAGATCGGAATACAGCAGTCTGTAATCTAGAAAGACTGAGCTGTAGTGCTTCCAGCCTGTCTCGATGACTGATGCAATACTGCTACAGGAGAGCAAGCCCAGAGCCTGGCAGGGGCCTCGCCTCTTCGCTTGCTGTATTTTGGTGGCAGTATTTCCCGTAACAGCTCTGCTGCTGTAGCATCACCACTGTTCATTTCCATTTCCTCTGGAGCTCAGTCCTTTTCAAGGGCAGGCTACTGGGGATGTGTCCAAAATACGTTTTCTAATTAAAGGGAATTGTTTACTTGATGTAGAGGGAGGAAAAGATAGTCCCTTTGGCTGGATGTTTCTTCCTGGGTAAGACGCATTAATGATGGTGCTCTTTGATTCCTTTTTTTTTTTTTTATTCCTCCCTAATCTGCATCCACTCCTTTTCCTTCAAAGACCCCTTCCTCCTTTATACTTCATTTCTTTCTTCTTTTGGCCCTTTCCACCCTTATGCTTACAGCCACTAATCAATGCTCTCTGCTCTCTCCTCTGCTCTGTATCAAGTTGCTTGCGAAGCCTTTTTATTTGCCTGTGCCAGCAAGCCCCAGATCTTCCTCCCGATGCCGGGTATTGCCCCAGCACCATGCCCGCACAGCACCATGCTGCTGCTGCTGGGGGCTTGCAGCCATTGCAGTTACCTGCCTTGTGGTAGTGCTTGATGTCCTCACCCAAGAGCGTGACCCCAGAGTGCCAAAATCGGTGATGTATGCTGGTCCACACTTCTCCAAAGCAGAATGTAAATTCATGTGTTTTTAAGTGTGTGTTTTGATCAAATGTAAATTTTTTTGGTCAGGGATAAAGTTTCCTGAAAACTTTTTGGCCTGCTCTGCCCTCTAGCCTCCCCCCAGAGCAACATGATGTCACAGCACAAGCACCCTTTCAGCATCTGCTGGGCACCGTTGCTGCTCCTGCTCCTGGCAGCCTTTGCTGTTCCCCCTCTGCAAACGCCATGGATGTGACCGCATCCGTGGCTTCTGGGGCCCTTCAGCAGCAGGCATGGGGCTGGAGCACAGCATCTGCATCTCCTTCTGAGGGCTGGCTCCTCTGGTTTCATTTGGTGGGAGAGCTTGTTCCAGTGCAGGACTGCAAACCCTACAGTTCCTCAGTGCTGGAACAGAGCTGTCAAGTCTGAAGACTGCCAAGGGGCAATTTCCTGAGTGAGAGACACTTTTTAAACAAACTATATTCAACTTAGTGATGTACAAGTTACTAAGCAGATTGACAGCCAGTGGCATAAGAATATGGAAGGTTATTTTCAAAGCAATTTTTTTTGGCAGAGAAGGAGAAAAAAAAATAATTGGGCTAGAACCCATAAAACCAAATGCAGATAGGGTATGTGATGTATTTACTTACATCTTGAAGTAGGTGGTGCTAGCAAGACAGAGACTTGTGGATAATTTTATTTTGAGGAAAAAAATGTCCCAAAAGTAGGCACTTTGCTAATAGGATCTGCCAGCAAAAGAGCTTGCAGATGAGAAAGGGGTAAATCTGAACACAGTTTTATAGGATTTAGAATGTCGTTTCCAGGCTTCAGTGGTAAATAATAATGGAAATGAACTCATGTGTTTGTCATTCAGCTGAATGACTTTGCTGGGCACTTTGCAATTTTAATATATCTATCATGTGGCAATCTCACACTGATGTTCTGCAATTAAAAATTGAAAATAAAATGCAACTCCTATAGAAATACAATGAACCTATTACTGAAATGCAGCCACCTGTGGCAGGAAACACATTGGCTGCTTAATCTATGTCCAAAAACTCCACATAGCAATTTTGAAGAAGCAGCAAAGAATTCTGTATTCTCTTTGTATGGATGAGAAAACAAATCTGGAGGCGATTCAACCAATTGGAATAGGACCACAAATTCAGGATCAGCATTAGTTGTTCATTTTAGAAAAAAGGACAGGAGGATCATCTGTTGTCTTGGGGACCGTGTCTCTTTATTTCCCATTTCTGCAGTATGTATTCTTCCCCTTTTAATGGCATGCTGAAGCATCATTTCAATACTAACACAGAATGAGAAATGGTTCCTAATGGTTAACTGATAATGCTTCTCGTGTTACTTGATCTTTCCTGTCTTCCCTGTTTTCTTGGGTGTCTACCAGTGAAAAAGACTATTCTGTTATCCGTGAAAGGGGGTGCCTCTCCCTCTGTGAGCTTCAATAAATCTGCTCCAAGAAAATGATCTATTCATTATTTTTGAATAGAAAAACTCTGCTTTGTGAATATGACACTTGACATGATACGGGTTCTTAGGAGATGGGGAAATTGAAGACAATGTGTGGTTTTCTTTATTTGCTGGGCATTAATACAGAGAAAGCGAGCAAGGTCTCTAGGTAATGTAAGACTCTGGGTCTTCTCATGGTCAATCACAGTTCTTAACCTTTCTCTTTTCTGCAGTAAGTGCCCTTGGGACTGTACATTTTTATTTCAAGGCTTTCTCTGTGAATGCAAACAGGCGTGAGGGGGAGATTATTGTGCAAACAGAGCTCTCTCTGAATTCCCTTCTCATGGCATCATACAGACAAGTGCAGGGTACAAAATGGTACCATCCTATGATCTGGGGGATCTGGGGCTCATTTATAAGTATTGTAGTTTCAAAGGTTTTGTTGCAAAAATCTGCTTATTCCAGTGAAGTCAGTGAGATTGTTCTGTTTCACACCAGATGACAATCTGGCTTAAAATACATATGAGAGTTTGGTCACGCGTATGCTATCTTTTAAATTTATTTTTTTCCAAAGAATGTGAAATCCCCAAAGGCTCTGTCTTACAGCGTTTCCATATATGTGAAGCTTGAGCCTTTTGTGGCTAGAGTTTCAAAACCTTGAAAAGGTTGGAAAGAAATAGAGCACAATGTTTTGTTGCAACTAATATTCTGCTTCATGCCATTGTCTCCTTAGTTTTGACAGCAGAAGAAAAGCTTATGACCACAGATAATGAAGTCAGAGATGTATTTCACAGAAACCATTTTAATATTTCTGAGTTCTTATCCATGTTCTTAAGACAAGGAGCACACCATGATTCCCTTGTGACAGACAAGAAGGGACTGTAGGAGAAGCCTCTCTCACATGGGTTCAAGCTGAAATAAAGACAGCCATATGTGCCAATGCTGGGCTCGAGCAGCTCTCCCTTCAGCTTTCCTGGCTGTAGAGCAGCAACTGCCTGGTCATGGTGCCTGAGCTCCCACCAACCTTCGCACACCGGTGTCTGGATGAGAGCTGCCTCAGGAATCTGCATCCCCCTTGCACCATCCGGTCGGGTAGGCCCGTCAGTACCACCACAAACACTGCAGCACCCAATTAATGTCAAAAAGGCAAAGGGCAAGGAAGTCTGGAGTACTCTGCAGTCCTGCTTTGGGCTTGTTACTAAAGGAAATCTTTCCCTCTCGTTTCTCCCCTTCTGCTCAGAAGACGCTCACAATGTTGTATTTATCTCAATGTCATTTTCTTCGAGATGTGAGCTGGAACAGATCTGGAGCAGCTGCTTCATTTCTAAGTGTCCTTTAGGGATCCCTTCAGCAGACACTTTGCAGAATATAATGATGACATTCTAACGAGCATTAATGCACATGTTGTCGTCTTTCTATATTTACACTTCCCACAGGAGGCATAGTTCTGAAAAGCGAGAGAGAAAAAAAAACCTTTATGCATAAACTTCAGCATCTGAGCTAGGTTCGACCAGAGAATCCACCTAATTAAAGAAGCCAGACTGAGTTGCACAGGGTGTGTGGTGTGACAGCCAGGCCCTGAGACCAGGCAAGAAGCCACAGCCCCTCATGCAAAGCCCTGGGTGGGCAAGGAGAAACAGACCCTGCCCCTCGGTGATGACTGATTCAATCAGGCTGTAAGGAAAAAGGGTGAAAAATAGGATGCCTTTGGCATACAGACCAGGAGTAGGAGCACAGGGCATTAATGCTACTTGTCTACTTCTATAAAATAAATGTTATGGCAGAGCCAGGATTGCTACAGATCTTATGAACTTCAGCCTAATGATTTAACTGCAAACTATGGGCACCATGCATCCAAGCATATGCTTGCCTTCTCTCTGGTTTGTCCAGAAAGATGATGCATGGAACACATTCCCAGCCTTTGTGGTGGGTGCTTATTACTGCATCGTTAAACGAACCCTGTAATGGCCTCAGCAAGCAATGTTTTCAGTATCGGCTACTTACATAGTGCCACAGCCACGTTTCTTCTGCTGACAAGACAACCCTTGAATCACAAACGCAATCAAATCCTCTTTGTCCAGACAGTCTTCATGAGGAAACAAGTGCAATAAGTTCCTTCCCAACAGGAATATTATATACGTACATAACTGTGTATATATATACGTGAAAATAAATAAAAAAGGACCTACAAAATAAGTGAAATGAAAATATATTTGCTTGTTGTTTCATAATATAAGCAGTTGAAGTGGATAAGGTCACAGTTTTGTCCTCTGCTTACTGATCTTATCGAGGAAAGATTGTATCAAATAAATAATATATCAAAAGCTTTCTCCCTTCATCTCTTCACACACACACACACTCTCTGCAGTCCCCGTCACATTATCCAAATCAGGAGTGAAAATCCAGCTAGTATGATAAGTAGTAATAAAAGGCTGTGCTTGTCTGTAGAAGTTTTGCTGGCAAATTTCCGAACCAGATTAAAAAGTAAATTAGATTTTTTCTGGAGAGTTATTTTCAACGGGTTTTGTCTGCTAATGTTCTCGTGCAAGATTGCAGCTTTGCCAAGGGGGGACGAGAACAAAAGAAGAGGATAAAGAATTGAGGTTGCAATTATCTGACTGAACAAGGTTCTCCTGTGCAAGGCACCTAATCAGGAAAGTCTCAAATTTGCTTAAAATACAAGGTGCAATACCAAATTTATTTATAATCTGCCTTACCTGCTCAGATAAAACTGTTTCTAAAGTCAGGCAATTGCAGGAGACAAGCTGTAAAATGGAACAAATGAAATCAAATCAGGTACTAATAACAGTGGAATGAAATTATAATAAAAAAGCGTCTTTTAGCAGAGTATAATTTCTGCTTTACAGAAAATGCAGATAAAGTAAAGTGACACAAAAAAAAAAGGTAGTACAAAGTGGGAAGAAGTGAGAGGGACAAAGAAGAAGAGAGATGAGGGTGTCTAGGTTGTGTTATTCCATGAGCACCACAAGAAAGACAGCAGGACCCCAGTTGCTTGAAGGTAACAGATGACAAATGAGCAATGAGACTGCCTTACTTGGGGGCAGGTGAGGTTACTTAAGTCCTCTCGTCATGGACTAACCCAACTCACCAGAGCTTGCTTTCAGAGCTTGGTGCAATGTGGTGCTCTTCAGAGACTTCTGCTGTGAATTTGGGTGAGTCTCTTTGTCTTTATTTTCCTCTTATACAGCAGAAATACTATTTTTATGGTTCTTTAAAGTGTGCCTTCAGTCCATGTGCATGCAGTCCCTGATACCATTTGTTGTTGACCTTGTTTAGAAGCTTGAGGCCTGCAGAATTAAAACAAAAAAGGTGTTCAATATAGATTTGTTGTGTTGGTTGGTTGGTTGGTTGGATTTTTTTTTTTTGTCCATCTCCTAATGTCCAGGAGCTTGTGCTCCAGCTGAGCACGCAGATAGCTCCTACAGCGTTTCAAGAGTTGGTCATGCAGGTTGTATTTGAGTCTCCAGGATTTATCATTTGCTCTTTGCCCATCAAAGGGTAGGTTGCTGCTCTGAAACACACTAGAATTGAAGCTGAGAAAGTGTATTTATCCCCAAATGTTTATAAAGCAATTTGCTACACAGACTGATTTGTTGTTGCACTTAAATGTTAGGAGAAACAGATTAATTTGCTTGTGAGTACACTGCGTTTGGCATGGTATGATATTATGGTACAATGTAGAACAGTTGGTTTAGAACTGTTGATAAATATTGTCTGGGCAGGCAGTTATTTAATGCATTTGTTTGGAGATGCATGTTCTGGATGACTTTTCGTGGTGGTCTAGAGACTCTTTGCATACAAACAACCCTTCTGTGTTTATAAGCAAGGCCTCTGGGGAATGCACCTACCAATGTCTTGCATAACCCACGCTCCTAAATGACTCAGCTGCACTGATGATTTGAAAACAAAACAAAAACTTCTACTTTTTCCACCACTCTGCATTTGCAAAGAGCACAGACGTGCTGCCAGCTGTGAGTTGCACCAAAGCAGCTGCAGGTGGGCTGCAGGCACGGTGCTCCCCGGTTCCAGCCCACGGGGCTCATGTGATGGTTTCTGAGCTCCCTTGCACTGCATGGAGCGAGCTGGGCTGTGCTTGGAGGCAGGCAGCCAGGTCTGACGGGCCATGGGGTCCTTAATTGCCATGAACATTGCCTTTCTACGCTTCTGATGTTCTGCTTTTGCGATGTCATGGTGAAAATAATTGAACTGTGTTAAGTTAATGGAAAAGGTTCAAACAAATAGGTGTCCCCACCTGCCCTGCTTGGTGGGTCCCGGAGCCTGGCGGGCATGGGTGGGGAGGGCTGCAGGTCCATGTGGCAGCGGGGTGCAGGCAGGTCTGGGCACTGGGCTCTGTTGGAGTTGCTGCGCCACAGCTGGTGCCCACGGCCAGGCAGAGCCCGTTCCCTGCCAGCGCTTGCCCAGCTCCCGCTGCTGGCAGTGCCCTTCATTTCATATGTATTTGGGTAGCTGAGTTTTCAGGCGCTGAGCAGCTGCTGGGCTGACGTGAGTGACACACTCAGCCCATGTGGTCTGACTTCTGTAATTGGGGTCAATCACAGAAAAAACCCTGTCACAGCAGAAAGTGCTTCTTGGCTGCTGGGGCTGCCACAGACAGCCGCACTCCGGGGACTGAGAAAGAGCCACGCTGCCCTCCCTGCCCTCTGCTGCTCCTCGCTGCTTTCTGTGCACACAGCTCTTCCTTGCTCACTCCCCTGCAACGGGAGACCAGCACTCATCCCAGTGTCTGATCCACCGCCTCCCAGTCTGTCCTGGCTGGGCTCCTAGACCATCCCAGGGCCATTTCAGGGGCTCTTGCTCTTCTTGTGCAACTGGTCTGAAACCAGACCAGCTGTGGCATTCCCAGGTAGTGTCTGAATCGATGGTGTGAGCACCCTGGAGGAAGAGGTGCCCCAGCAGAGCAGAGCCTAGGACCATGGGGGTCAACCCCAGTGACAACCAGTAGAGCTGGCTCCAAATGAGGTGGCCGTAGCAGAGGTGGCTGGGTGCAGCGGGTACAGTCAAGCCCCCAGGTGAAGGGCTGTGCATCATCTTCCGCCCTCTTTCATGAGCCCCACACCAGACACCACCTAAGTGGTGACAAAAATAGGGCAGTGATACGGCAAATTCACATGGACTGGAGCTAAATGATACCTTTCCTTCCAGCTGGAAAATACAGAACGGAAGAAAATAACTTCAGAGAGATTTAGTGGGCTGGTTTAGGAACAAGGGGATTGTTTTGCATCTTTTCTGTTCAGTTAAGTCCAGTTTTAATACAAGAAAGGGGATTTCCCTCCAGCCATCTCTTTGGATCTTGCCTGTGACCCAGGAATACTGAGCTAAAGGCCAGGCAGGAAACCTGTACCATCTTGGAGAGTGGGAACCAGAGAGCCCTTTTGCTTTGCTTTCACTCCTTGCATCCTCCATCTGTCAGGGATGAGTAGAATTTGTAACCTTGTGAGCCACAGTAAAAGCTCGGGGGAGGCTCTGTTTCCTGTGGTGGGGCTGTGGAAATAAATAAACATATAGATCATCCCCAGTTCTTTTTGCTAACCCTGCCAGTCAGTGACAAAGGAGCAAGGGACCTTTCATTGAGATAAATACAGTGTAAGACAGTAATTAAAGTGACTGATTTCTCAGTCGTAGGAGCTTTCCAAAGCTCCACTTCCCATAGCATCCTTGCATTCAAATGGGGAAGGAAGGAATGGAGCCAGTGCGTTTCAGGGCAGCGCAGGTCTGGATCGTTCAGGATGGGGACAGCCATCTCTGAGAGGACCTTGCCTCTCTCTGTGTGGTAACCTTTAATCAGATGTACTTAAGGAAGCACAGGAAGTCTGAAAACATTAATCTAAAACCCACAGATAATAACGATCTCGTTTCTCTCCTAGGTTGTATTAGCAAGACCTTTTCCATCTCCTTTTCTCCCTTCTCTGTCACAAAAATAGCGTGGGGGAGGGATTCACAGCTCTAAGTTGACTTGTGAGTTTTTGCCCTTAGCTGTTTTTATGTTTTCCAAAATCCAGGGAGCAGGAGTCGGGAGCTGTCATAGCTACAGCATGGCTGACAAATCTATTTAGAAGGTGAGATATGAAAGTAACACAACTCGGGCTTTCTGGCTAAGAGGGTTTTTCAAATTCACAAGGAGAAGAGAGAACCCCGATAAAGGTAGAAGGAGCAAGGCAGCCTTTCAGGACTGCTGGCATATGCGGATCAGGCCTCCAGTGTGCTCTGAGCTGCAGTGGCTGCGAGCAGCTCCCTCGGGAGCCGCTCACTGCAGATCCCTGCCGTGGGGCTGGGGCAGTGGGACCAGGGCAGCTCCTGCCACATCGGAGCAAATGGTGTGGCTGGTCGTCCCTGCTCTCTGCCGGCTCCAGGGCTGGTGACTAGCAGCTGAGGGGTTGGACCCTGTTCAGGTGGGACAGGAGGTTCCCTTGGGGCAGCCCATAGCACCCCTGCCTGTCTGGTAAGAGCTTTCAGGTCTTTTGCCTCAGCCAGGGTTTTGGGGAAGCGGCAGCTGAGGACTCCAGCTTGTCCCGGTGTCCTGGGCTGGTCCCAGCCACGCTGGCAGGGTGCACCTCCTGCACCTGGAAGTTCTCAAGGAAGCTGGACTGTGTCCCTCCATTCTTGCAGACAGTGTGCAGTATCTGGGCTCGAACTCTCACGCTACAACCTGCCTCCTGCAGTCTAATTAATTAAAATGAGCTGTTGGTGCACTCAGTCACTGAGAACCAACTATATAAATAAAGCTGTTCAGCAAAAAACAGCCAACCTGACGGTGGTGGAGCAGTGGTCTGCTGTACTGCAGCCCTGCAGGGAGGCAGCTGGCCTTGGAGCTGCTCTCAGAGTGCTCTGCTCTACCTGGGGTTTCTGCACGGGAGAGGCCGTGCGGAGATCCACCACCTCCTGCTGAGATCTGCGTTCTGCTGGGGCTGGTGGCCACCACAGCCCGACAGATCCATGCGTTTTCCCCCGTGCTGTCCACCTCTTTGTATTACTCCTTTGTCTCTGTGCAGCTTCGCTATGGACCTTCCGTCACTTGTGATAAGAGAAAATGTGTCTTGCCTTGTTTATGAACGATAAATGGTTTATACACTGCATGTTAATCATTGCCCTGCACCTTTAATCTGAAGTGTTATCCAAAGCTTCAACTGGGGGCTCATTTAGATTTCTTGTTTGTAGCAATAATACCCTTTTAATATGCTAAATGAGAAAGCAAATGAACCTTCCTCACACTTATGAGTTTTTAAAAACATCTCTTCTTTAGTGGTTGAAGGTCATTCTTTTGGCAGATTAATGCTTAACTATTAGGCCCTATTCATTGTCTGGGGTCAGCGCTGCTGCTGTCATCGCATATTAAAAAGTGCTGGCTTGGAACAGTGACAACAATGCTGCTAGGTGGGAGAAAGCTAAAAGGCCTGGGCGAATGTGGCAATTCATATCTCAGGTTCTCATTTAAACTCCGTTGCTATCGTTAGTGCTTAATTTGTAGGGTATTAATAAATTTTAATCCCTTTTATGCTTCACATAAGTGCAGCTTCATCAGCCTGGCTTGCTGGCTGTTGCAACCCCATTCCTGAACTGGAACCTACAACCGTGTTTGGGGGGATAGAAACTGCTGAAACAATGCTTCAATCGAGATTTGTTTGTTTATGTCCAAGACAAGCATGCAAAAGCCTCGTCTCAGCTCTCCACCACCAGCTGTGTCCCACGGAGCCGGGGGAAAGATCTGGTGGTCCCTGCCGAGCTGCCACTGCCCTGCAGGACTGGTGCTTCCTCCTGCCACACTGGTCCTCGGGGTCTGCACACTTATTCCAGAAGTCAGCAAGCATCACCGAGCTGCATCTAGATCCCAGGCTTTGATAAGTCTTTTTCTGTTTCTCAGCACCAGGCACGTCCCTTCTGATGCTATCACGCGTTCCTCTCTCTTTTCTCTTTGCTCTTCCTAGGAGCTCTTGTCCTAGTGATCTATGAGTTGTTTGGAGAAGCAGCAAACACTACTTACGAATTATATACAAGTCTTGTCTGTTCCACTTGATAATGCCATTCTTTAATATGCTCAGCAGTAGCTTTTTAGCTACTTCTTCCCCCCACACCCCTAATGCCTGCCTGGCATGCATGGAGGCCTTTTTATTCTTCAAATAATTTAGGGTATTTTATATCTAACTTTGTTTTCCAACATCCTTACGGAGAAGGAAAAGCTCAACATAGCAAAAATTTACCTCGGTAGCCTAGAGTGTTTCTGCTCCCTCCCTTGCAAAGACATAATGGCTCTGAGGTTTGCTCAGAGATCAAAGCAGAAAAGACAATGACAGATTAGTACGTCTGAAACTTAATGCTGTGCTAAAACAAGGTTATGGCTTCTCTCAGCCACAAGCAGTGTAACCACAAGCACACAGTTGACTGCTGGCAGGACGTGGGGGTGTGCGTGCACCTCTGCTTGCCGTCCTGTGTCCATGGCCATGCGTGGATCTGAGACTGGGTGGAAATTGCCATTCTTCTAGGTATGCACCTGGGTTCAGCATGCAGGCTGGTCATTGTGCACAGATGTTTGACCACAGGCAGCCCTTGACCCCACAGCAACGGGGACTGCAGTGGGGAGGGCATCTGGTGCCCCCCGCCATCCTGCCAGCACCAGGTGGAGTGGGCTCAGCATGACAGCTGAGAGCCTGGGGGCAATGCAGGCTCTTTCGGAAATGGAGAGTCATTTGGGGGGGAAAAAAAAAAAGAAAAAAGGGAAAAAAGCTTTCTCAGTCCTCTCTTTCCAACTGAGAGGAGAGGATCTGACATTGCTAGTCTGATTCATGAAAATCACTCTGAGCTCTTGTATTGATAGTTTCAGCTCTCTGAATCCACAGGAATCTTGGCCTTATCCCTGAACTCAGTTATTTTAGTTGTTCTCTCTCCAGATACACTAAATAAAACACTTGATGTACTTAAGACTCTCTGGTTTAGCTTGGTACACGATGATGGTATGTTCTTTTTGATTCCAGGGACGGGGAGGAATCCAGTGTTTCTTGCTTTCTGTTTGCTCGTCTCTTGAATTTTGCAGAGGGGGTGCATGCATCTTCTCACATTGGTCTTGCTCTGTGAACGCTGAATAGGGAAATGCAGAAAGCATAAAGGCTATGAAAAATGATGAAAATGCCCCTGGGCTTGCTGTGCACAGGGGAGATGGCTTCAGTGCTTGCTTCTCCCCAAGTCCTCTTTGCAGTCACCAGAGGATGGGGCATTTGGTGCCACTGAGAAGTCCCAGCTGAGTCCCATGCCGTGCGCCCCTTGGGGCCAGTGTGCACCCAGCAGCTGCAGGCACGAGGCCAAGCGGGCACCCAGCCGTGGAGAGAAGCTCTGCAGGCTGCAGCCCCTCCTGGCCTCTGTGGGCAGGAACAGGCTGGGATCTCCCACCACCAGCCTGTCACTTCATCTTCAGCACTGAGGCTGCAGAATAAATTCTGCCTCCATCCCAACAGACTGTTCTCCTCTTGGCTTGATTACTAGCAGGATAGGTGAGAAGTACGTGATGGATAAGCTTTAAAAAAAATAAATAAATAATCCAGGGTCACAGCTTTGTCTATAAAAAGTAAATAATGTTAAGAGCAGGGCCCCTTCCAGCCGGCATGTGAGACGAGTCCCCACTGCCTTGTGATGGAGGACTCCCACGGGGACCTTGAACCCAAAGGTAAATAAGAAACCCATTTGGGCAAGCGTGCTGCTCGGTCCATGGCTGGGAGATGTCTCAGTGAAGGGAAGCACTCAGAGGGAGCAACTCTGAGGCTGTAAAAATGTTTGCTACTTGCATGATATTTCCTCCTTTTATGTCTCCAGTTGGCAAATGGCTCTCTGGTGTTTTATTCTGGAGGGGTCCATGCAGAAAACTTTCCCAACTCTGAGCAAATGCTGCTGCATGAATAAATGATGGAGGAGGAGGTGGGGGAAACACTTACTGGTCTGGCAAACAGAAGTGCATTGGCTGAAGCAGGCACATTGCGTGCTGTTGCTGCAGATGGTGGGATGCAGCTAGCATGGAACCGGGCAGCCAGAGACGTCAGGGAGTGAGATTTCATCCCCGTGGTCAGCAACGTCCCCCTTGGTGTGGTGGTGAGCGTGTTAGGCTGGCGTTTGCCCTCCCAGGAGGCAGGGGGGAGGCTGGCAGCACCCTGGCTGCCTGAGTCAGCAGCCACAAAACACAACTTGACCTTGCTGGGAAAGAGATGTCAAACAAATCTTTGTGCTCGTCACACATGGTTTGACACACAAAGTTCCACACAAATCAATCTCTTTCCTTGGGCCAGCCACTTGATCCTTTCCTGGGGAGGGATGTGAGGCCGGTGGTGCTACATTTCTGTCCCACCTCCTCCCCCTCCGCCCCAGCCATCCCGAGAGCCTTGAGCTGTAATGGGGTTACGGAGAAGCTTCACTGAGCAGCACCCACAGGATTATGAGACGGTCAGACAAGCTCTGGCAATAATATTTAGCACTATAATTATGCCTTGAAATGTCCTTGGAGACTCTGCAGAGGCTACAAGAAAAGGGAGGAGAGCAGACAAAAGGGCTGCTTTCCAAACGGGGCCGGACTGTCCACCCGAGCGGCGTCCTGAAAGTGGGGTCGGGGCTGGGGGTCAGCACGGACAGCATGCTGGCTGCCCCGCGTGTGTGTGGGGGCATGCGGAGGAGATGATGGGGCTTTGGATGACAAGGGCCAAAGAGGAGCCCCAAGCTGAACCCACACCAGGTGCATTGCATGGTGAGGGTTGTCCTTTAGCCGTCACAGTGTGGACAGGGAAAGGACTGGCCCAGTGGATGGGTGCGGAGGAGCGAGGAGAAGCTTCACGTGGTGAGCTTTGAACAGAGCAGGCTGGGGGGCTGGGTAGCGAGGGTGCTACCGTCCACCCCACGGGGAATTCAGTGGAAACGGGGTGGTGAGGCCAAGGCAGGGGCTCCGTTCTGTGTGGGCAGGAAGCAAAGCGAGCAATCAGGGCCACTGCCTGGGCACTGCTGCAGGCTGATGCCTCACCTCCCAGCACCACAAGGAGCGGAGGTTTAAGGCAGGGGAAGGACAGACAGACAGACAGACAGCCACGCAGAGGCTGCCCACGAGAGCTTTCCGCCGCATCCCTGTGCCAGGGCGGGTGCTGCGGGGCTCGCCGGGGTCAGCTCATTTACCTGCAGCTCCGTGTTTGGTGTCTAATCCAACAAATGCCATGGCAACGCGTGAACCGCTCCGCTTCCCTGACCCCACCTGCCCCCGCTGTTAACATCTTGCCTACAAAGTTACTCTAATGCGAGTCCACAGTGCCGCGAGGCTCTGCTGGCTGAATTACGCCGCGAGAGGATGAAATGTGGAGGCTCCAGCCCTCCCGGCCGGGCTGGGGGGGCCCAGCAGCACGGGGGTGTCTGGGGAGGACAGCTGATTTAGGATGTCTGCTGACAGCTGCTCTGTATGTGGGAGGGCAGGAGTAATGTTGTTTGGATGTCGTATCGATTTCAGGGTATTGTATTTTTTTAATTAATGGCAAAGGTGCCTAGCCGCCGTTGATTATTTATTATTTTGTATTATGGTAGCTAGTGTCCCAAGTAGATCTCTGTGCTGCTACACTGGACTCGGGTTTGGTAAGAGAAAACGTCATCCTCGGGGCTTTGCAGCTACCATAGGCGATGTGGTGCAGAGGTGTGGGGGAAAAATCGCCTCGTGCAGTATCACACGGCCTGTCCCTTGTAGGGCTGGACCAAACCTCTTTGAAATGGCTTGAGTGGCATCTGGCAGTGGGGAAGAGCAGGACACTTGAGTTTCTGGCTGAGGGGGCTGAGAGCAGTCACTGCTCCCTGGCTTTGCCCTCTGAACCCCACCTCAGGGCAAAGGATGGGCTCATAGCAAGCAAGCATAGTGAAGAGCTGGCTCATCTCCCTTAGTTTCATGTGGTTTGGCTGTGGCAAGGCACTTCTCGTCAGGCATTATTTACGGTGCAGCAGCGTTCAGAGGCTTTACAAGTGCAGAATGGTGTATAAACAAACAGCGAGAGAGACAGCCATGCTACTGAACTGCAATGATCTGCGTTTGAGTTAAAATCCTCCCTGTGCTGCTGTCTCAAGCTTCAGACTGCACACACAGGAGGAAAAAAAATGATTTTAAATATATGCACTGTACTATAAACATATATTGCCATATCCCTGTGCAACAGAAATGTTGCAAAATCTAGCACTCCGCAAATTTGAGTGCTTTTCTTAAGCTGAACTTAGCCCTCCTGTGTAACATTTCAGCTCAGACAGTTAGTTTGGCAATATTGTAAGTGATTGAAAATGGGTTTGTAATGGGAAGGGATGAGCTGCTTTGACATTAGGCAGTGCTACCAGCTTCAGCTATAATATTCCCTTTATTGGGATGCATCCAAACAATTTTAAGCAAACGGTGAAACTAGGACGGTGTCAAACATACAAGGATAAAAGGATTTTTTTCTCTTGGGAATAGAAAGAGGTTAATTAAAAAGAAACAGAAAGTCTTTGTCCATTCCTGGGATGATTTAAGTGCTGGCAAAACACACTATATACACAGCACCGAAAGCTCTGCAGGACCAAGCATTCCCCCTCAGCACATCAGTGAATGCCCGTGCCACATATCTGTGCCACAGCAGGGCGAGGGGTGGTGGTCCCTGCACCCTGTCCTGTCCCTGCTCCCGGCTCCACCCCGTGGCACAAAGAGCAGGAGGCTCCGCTGCGCCCCTGGGGTTGTGTGCTGGAGAGGAGAATCCCTGTTAGACAAAGTGTGAAGTACAGGAGCACGGGGCTGGCAAGGAGTGTCTAAAAGCAAACCAAGATTTCTGTGTTTGTGCAAGGAGGTTGCTGGTTTCATTGCTGGGCTTTACCTTCTTCCTTTTGGGAAAAGCTGTTGTTATTTTATTACTTAGCAGTGAGCTGTTAGTCGCAGCCCCTCGAGCACAGTGCAGCCTTCCAAATGCCCCCCGAGCCCTTCTCTACTGATTTTCTCCACCGAGTCCCCAGTGAAAACAAGTCGAGATGAGTTTTTCCCCCTTGTCATCGGAGAGACGGTTACCGCTGCCGGTGCAGCTGCTGTTGCCACGCCAGGCTCTCGGTGCGTTCTGCCTGACGTGACAGTGGTGTCGCCGGGGACGTGGGGCTTGTGAGCGAGGAAACGTGCTGTGACACCCCGGCTGCTCCCCGCTTCTCCATGAGCCACCGAGAGCACTGGGAAGCAGAAGCATCCGCCAGGTGCTCGGAAATATCCCTGATCAGAGGAAAAAGCAGGGAGAGGAGCCAGATGTGCAAGCAGAGGACAGCACGGAGGGGTTGGTGCAGCACTGGGGGGAGGCTGGAGGACGGCCTGGGCCCCCCGTGCTGTGCACCGCAGCTGCAGGACTGCCCTCCTCCAGCACCTCTCTCCGGGTTAGGGCAAAACAGCTCCAAACTGCAGCTATTGTCACTTTTGTATTGCCCAACTATTTGGAAATGAATTAACATACCTTAAAGGTCTCATTAAAATTAAATTAAACATTTAGTCAAGCATCCTTCATGCACTCTGTTGCCGCTACACACTTTGGTGGGAATATTAGCAGCCTTAAAAGATATGAATATTTACTGTGTGCTGCCCCCGACAGCTACTGCAGATCCCCAGGCAGGTGCTTGGCACCGTGCAACCCTCTAAGAGGAGCTGGTTCCTTCATTCGAGAGAGGCAGACCAAGGAACCCCAAGAGGAGGGGAAGGTCAGATGAAATGCTTTCAGGCACAAGTCAGTTATTTGTGTTTTTGCCGTAGTGCCAAGCTAATACGACAATTGGAGGATCCTCATGGGGGACCCCTGGTCCTCCTTCAGCAGCATACCCGTCCCCCTCCGCTTTCCTGGCACAGCCGGTGTGGTGTCGTTGTCTTTGTATACAGGAGAAGTGGACACGTGGGGTGCCCGGATTGGAGCCAGAGCTCAGAAATGAGCCTCACGTGCAATTTGGTGACTGCAGGAACATCGCCTGCCTCCCATCTCCACTTCTGTGTGAATGCTTGGGGTGGGGAGGAGTTTTAATAATTTTTTTTGTGCAAAGACATAATTATACTTCCCTGATTAATCTTCAGACTGAGTCAAGCGCTTGCCATAAATCTTTGAAACAAACATGTCTATTTATATTTTAATTATCTTTTCTCTTCTTTCCTAAAGTTCAGGTTGATTTGAGCTTCTTCTACATATTTATAAATTGAGTGGTTCTCCCTTTGCCTTTCCTAGGCATTTTACAGGCGAGGCTCTGCTTTTCTGCGAGATGTGGCGGCTGTCTCTGTGCCCTGGTGCGCAGTGACTGCACCAGTGCCCCATCTCAGCGGTCAGACCCCACCTTTAGACCCTGAAATCCCTGAAACATTTCCAGGGGAGGTGCGGGTGGCAGAGATCTCCCAGTAACCTCAGCATTGTTACCTTCGGTGTTGCCGTCAGAAGCAACCCACAGACCCCAGGGCTGATGAGGGCCAGATGCTGTGAGCCCTGTGCCAGGGGTGCAGCAGGTGCTTGTGGAAACAGAGTGCGTTGGAGGTGCCTCGCTGTCTGATCACCTCTGGGGGTCTCCTTTCAAGCTACTGAGAGCCCTTTCTGTGGCAGTGTATTTTAAGTACTCAAAGGCTTCAGGCAAACATATTCTCCTTTATTCTTTTAAATCTGAATAATTAGATTTATAATTATGAACTGATTTATATCTACAAGTGCTCGGTCTCAACGTGTCTGTAGTCTTGCGAGGAGAGGTTGTTTCCAGTGGCTACTTGAGCTGGGTGAGAGAAAATCTGTCTCCAAGGGAGCATGGATGCCAAGTTACTGAGAGTTGGGAGGAAGCGCCTGCTTTCCCTGGGTAACTGTTCCAGCCGTCCTTTCATTTCCAGTGAGTCGCTGTAATTTGTAAACATTAATAACCATTATTATTATTAAAAAGGAAAGAAAGTGAGTAGCCCTGTAACTAATTACTTTAAGTGTTTTCAATGAGCCACAGTTCAACTCCTTTATAAAATCTCCTGCTGTGAAGACCAGATTGTCATTATGATCAGATCTTTCCTTAGACCTATTAATTTTACCCAGAATAACAGCAGAACAGATGCGGGGAGAAGGCTAGTCTGATTAACATAATTCTTTTCAAAGACCATTTCCTCCCTAAAGGCCACCACACCAACTCCTCTATCCTCTCTCAGATCTAATTACGTTTAGGAGAATTCAGACACTGATCGGTGATCTCAGCAGATGTCACTTCTCAGATATGAAACCTTATCAAAAAATCAATTGAAATTAACAATCCTAGCGCTGCTTTTCCATTCTATGGCCAGATGAAAGTTGCTTCTGAACAGCAACGTCCATTTTGTAGCCAGAGAGACCGAGTTTTAAGAAAATCTGTAAACCTGCATTTAGTTCCTTAGTTTTTGAAACATTTTTTACTTCCTCTCATTTCTTTGTTGCTCTCTGCTTTATGACACATCTGCAATTGTAATAAAGGAAAGGAAGAAATCGTGGCATAAATAGGACATGAAGTATTAAAAACACAGCATCATTGTCCTGCTTCTGTTCAGACAACCGGAGTCAGGGTTTATTTCCTTTACAGGGATGCTTTCCCTCCCATCCAGTGACCATTATAGCACTGGTAGCCGGAGTGATTGCTTGTGTGAGGCCACAATGGAGCCAGGGATCTGCAGCCAGCATGGCTGATGGAAAACACAACAAGGTCACATCTCTGATTGCCACTGATGTGCCATGGGTCAGCCATGAACAGCAGGGCTTTTTGCTGTGCATCCCCTCTGCGGAGGAAGGGGCATCCCCCACCCCGGTGCTGGTACGGGAGGGAAGAAAGTTTTACTCTCCGGTGTAGCTAAAGTATCATTATGTGATGAAATATATTTACATGCCTCTGCAAGTGCCCATGTGCCATTTAAACAAAGCTTTTAACTGAACATTGCAGTGGCATTTCACATGGGGGAAATTGCTCCAGTATTTACTGCTATTAAATTAATTTCTCCGTAGAGGATTTTAGACTCTTGTAATTCATGAGGATATTTTAGGTCCTGTTTACTGTCTGGTGCTTAAAAAAATTGTCTCAAGCATTTGTTTGCTGAATATAACATTGTTATTACATTAACTTTCTCTCACAGGAGAGACAGGGGTTCATTAATGTTGATGTGGAGCTTATTGTATCGCCGAGCTCTCCAAACAGCGGGTAATTTTTCATAACATACATGTGGCAACACTCCGGCACATAGGGATGAGCTGGAAATGCTTTCGTTGTAGCCTAATGCCCATATGCACCCCGAAAGACCACAGCTCTGAATAGCACCAGGGGAAATGCTTCGAGCCCCGTGTCGTGCATTGGATTAATGATACTGCCACCCTGCCCGTGGCAGGGGTGCCCGAGGTGCCTCTGGTGAGCAGCGCATCCCTGCTTGGCACGAGAGCAGCACATTGGCAGGAGACCAGGCACGGCCACAGCTCCTCGCACGGAGCAGGTGGGCTCTGTGCAGCAGGTGGAGGATACAAAGGCTGTGCTGCTCTGCTAACAAGTTGCTTGTGCCGCTTTCTGCTGGTTTCTGTGTGGCACGTGTTGGTAAAGAAACCTGCCCCAGCTAAGGGAGGTGAATGAGCACGGAGGGGCTGTTTGCTGGAAAACCCACCTCTGCTCCCGGCAGACCTTTGCAGGATTCTTTTCAATATCGCCATGACAGGCTTCTCAGTCCCTCCAGAGACCCCGTTGGTAGGTGAGGCTGTCCTTGAACTCCAGGGTTTTGAGCGTTGCCGTTGATGCTGCTGAGCATGGGCCGGCCCCCACCCCACTGAGGCAGCTGGGGGGGGCTACTGGGTGTGCTGGGGAATGATCAAAGGTGCTCAGTGCTGAGACTGTGGGGAAAAATTGGTGTTCCCATGCTGCCTGGGAGCATGGGAAGATCCCAAGAAAAAGGGCTTGGTTAAACTACCAGACTATCCACGTAAGAAAGATAATGCCCTAGCTGCTGCTGCTTTGCTTCCAGTGACGGGTGGTGTCTTCTGCCAGGTGGTTTTAGGTAGAAGGGAGAAACTATCTGAGGAAAAGCAAACACCTTAATGTATTAGATTTTCACCTGAGGAAGAATACTAGAGTACCGAATGACAGAAGCTATTTTTTGCATACTTTCCAGATTTAAAATAAATAAATGGGGCTGCGACTGAACTTGAAGTATTGTGAGATGCCGTGGTATGACGTCTGAGATAAGATTGTGAAATCCTGGTGTTGGTGAAGTTCTGCAAAGCCCAGGGCCCTGGCCACTGGAGCACCGTCCTTGCGGGCTGGCTCCAGGCAGGTCCCAGCCCAGTAACGTGCACGGCACGGCGAGGTTACCTGCTGCCAGCCCGGGGGCTCAGCCCCTCCAGCAGGAACATCTCCCTGCCTGGCACGGACTGGGCAGCACAGAGCTCACACGGGGGCCCGTCTGCTTTTCTCAAGGAACAGATAGCGAAACACTGAAAGATACACAGCCCCAGGTGGAATGGAGAAAAAAGTAACAAAGAGGGCTTCATTTTAAATGTTATGAGCATCTTTTAGTTACTAATGCCTTCCCCCCCCAAATGGGTGTTTCTGCAGCGGAAATTGGCAGCAATCAGACTTACAAGTGTTGGGAAGAGATTTACTTGGACAGATGAAAGAAAACCATTTTCTTCTAAATGCCTGTGCCCAGAGCTAGATAATATGGTTTTCTCTAACTATGCAGAAGGCCAGAGATGTGCATATAGCTCCTTTTCTTATAAAATATAGCTACTTGGGCATGGGGGAAGGCAAATCTAGCTTGGAGGAGGGAAAATCGTGTGTTTTTTGAAGTAATAAGATTTATGAAAAGTAGTGATGGAGAAGAATGGTTAAAAATAAGAGAGGTGGGCTCGGGGGGGATAGCAGCCTGTGCCAGGTGCCTGCGAGATGTGCAGCTAGGCAGGTACAGACTGAGTGTGAGGGTGGGCTGGGGGAAGGCACCTGCTGCACAGAGTTTGCAAAAGAGATCTCTCATGCTCATGGGAAAGACCCCTTAGACTGACTCAAATGGAAAGCAGAGGACAGCACCTGCAGGACTGCCGCAAGTCATGACTGAATACTTACAAAGCAACCTGAAGTCCTGGTGAATTTGCAAAGCTGGGTGCATCAGGAGCCTGATCCGGGTGGCTCCATGAGCACCAGCCAAGTACAAGGGTTCCGGATCAGCCACTGCAGCTCTTCTTCCGCAGCACTGCTCGTGGAAGCCAGCTGATGGATTTTTGTTTCTTGAGGACTGGGAGCCTGGGGAGCAGCCCAGAAGAATTTGCTAGGGATTTGCTTGTGGGATGCCAGCAGCATCCTATCCTCTTCCAGCCACTGAGCCAGAGGTTCTGTCTAGCAGCCTGCAGGGATGCGTCCCGCAGAATGATGCTGGTTGTCCTGTGCTCACTGACAGAGGTGGGGGCTCCCTGTCCCCTGTGGTCGGCTGGTGGCATGTGGTGCTCCTCCGTAGGCCACTGCGCTGCCTGGGTTTTAAAGCCCATTGTAGTCATTCTCTGCTTGTGAAGGCTGAGTTAGGTGTTGTTTTCATCTAGTGATAATGAAAAGCTCATATCTGTTTTCTTCATCTGGGCCATCATTTAGTACAGGGTTTTGATCAACAAAATGATGCTATTTGGAACTTCTTCCCCTTTTTTCCTTTTTTTCTTTCCTTTTTTTTTTTTTTTTTTTGAAGTAGAAATCTGAGGAGATAGGGGAGGGGAGGAATGAAGGCCTGTGAAGATTCAACTGACTGGACTTCTCAAAGTAAAAAAAATAATTATTATCCCCCTGAGAAAAGAGCTTTTCTCTGAGTCCTATCAAAGCCACACTGCAGCCTTCAGATGAAAGCTCTACTTTTTAGTTCATTCCTTTTAACACCTCATTTGTTTTTAAACTTTGTTGTACCTAAATGAACAAACAGTTTGTCTGCTGCACCCTAAAATAAATAAATAAGTGGAATGGACGCTTTGCTCCAGAGCAGTCTTTGATACCTTGCTTACTTTTCAGCTCACAGTAGCACCAGCCATAAACTCTCCAGGCTCCTTGCCACACAAGCTCTGGGCATGATGAAAGCTTTTCCACGATGGCAGAGGCATCAGTGTTTTTCCTCCCATTACCTTCTGGTCAGCCATACTGCATGTATGGCAAGGGACTGTAGGAAGGGGCCGTGATCTTTGATCATTGCTTATTGTAAAGGGAAAATTCTCAGGGGTTTTCCATTTCCTTGCAGGGAAAAAATCAGCTCTACAGCATGGTAAAGACTGCAGTATTTTAGCATTAGGCAACTTGGAGGGCAAGAAAGCTGTGAAGTGATTTTTAAGAATCACTGAATACCTTTTAAGTATCCAGATTTGGGAAGAGAAACCCTGTTTAGCGTTCATTAAGGTTATGAGCCTCAGCATCTTCTGGTGTCTTGCTTTGCCAGCCATTGATGAGCAGGAGACTGTCAGATTTTTCAAGACAGTTCAGCAGCACCAGACAGCAAAAATTCAATGTATTCTGATTTTCAAAATAGAAATAATAAAACAAATGGTATCAAGTAGCAGATGTAGCAAAATGTAATTACCAGCTAATCAGTTTCTGGTATTTTTTTTATTTTATTATTCGGTTGGTTGGTTTGGTTTGGTTTTATTATTTTGTTGTTTTTCCCTCCCATCATCCAATGAAGATTGCTGTGGCAGGGGAAGCAGGGCCTGGTGCAGGGAGATGCCCAGCACACGGGTGTAGGTGCTGGGGGTGCTCCTGCTGCAGCCCCTGCAGGCGCTGCGGGGTCCCTGCTGCCGTCACGGGCACCCCTGGCCAGCGCAGGCCCTGGCTGTGATGCAAGTCCCAGATGCACATTGAAAATGAGGCCTGGAAGCTTTATTCTCTCCAAAATCAATACTTATCTTCAATCTCTTCTGGTCTCTTGAAATGAACTGAGTGACAGATCAGAGGAGAGCAGAGCAAGCAGCATTCAGAGGGGCTTGGCAAATTGCTACATCTGTTTGCTGTGAGGCTGAGCAGTGTGATATGGGATTACTCCTTATTAAATATATATGCTCTGCGTTTACATTTGCTAGAGACTCGCAGATCCTGGAAACCCTCTCTTTCTCTGTGTTTGGTTTCTCTTATTTAAACTATTTTAAAAGCACCGAAGGGAGGAAGAGGGAAGGGGACAAAGCACAGGAGCCACGTAGGGAAGCAGCGAGCACCGAGGTGTCGCGAGCAGTGCAGGACCGCAGGGGTCTGCACCCTAGACTCTCACGTGTCTCTCTTCATGTCATCTCTCCCTCCGTCTTTCCAAACCTGAGAGGCACCAATTAGAGGAGCAGAAGCACTTCTGCTCTGAGTCGATGTATCTGGAGCTGACGCCTCTTTGGCACTTGACAGAAATGTGAGCGAGCCTCCTGTGTGGGGTTTGGTAGAGGATTTTCCTACACCCTTCTGCCCCCTGGAGGGGCAGAGTGCAGGCAGGGAGTAGGGGAATCAAGGCTGGTTTCTTTAGTAAGACAATTTTATTTTGAGCGAAACAGCACTTTCGTTTTGTTGTCATTTGTTCTGGCATTCTGGGCAAGCACACAGGTTTATCTCCCATCCTTATATTAGGAAAAGAGCAGGAGGCTTTCAAGTAGCATTTCAATTAAGATTTTGAAATGGAGAGATCCAAGCCAGATCAGAGTGGAGTCTGATCTCTGAAACTCCCCTCCATTTCCTGTTTGATATTCAGAAATGTCGTGTTCTGTAGTTCTGCATCTTTGACACTGTTCACTAACGATTACGTTTGTGTGAACATTACCCAGAAAGATCTAAACTGAAAGATCTTGTTTTCCTCCAGATGCCCCCCTCCTACAAGGAGTCTTGGTGAGAGGGAGGCAAGGGATTGCTGGAGAATAAAAACGGAGCCATGAAATTAATCATTCAAGCCCAGAGTTAAATCCCTTTATAGTTACATATAATTTTTTTAGGGTGAGCTCTCATCCTGTGGTAATGTATCTATATTCTCTCTTTTTTTTTTTTTTTTTAACTTTTATGTTTGGGGGAAATTTGATGATGCAAGACATGAAGCAGACACTCCTGTAAAAGCCAGGCAGGCTGTGCCTTTAAACAAAGCTGGGACACGGAGGAAGCCAAGACATTTCAGAAGAAAGGGCACCCCGGCAGCCTCCAGTCAAGAGCCAAGGCAGGGTCTCCTCCTGTGAAATAATCCCCTCTCTGGGCTTGTCTGCAACAGGAAATTACCCAATATTAGACCATGACCTTGGTGGCACGTGCTGTAGCTCCTACACCTCGTGCAGTTATTTACATGTCGCGCACTGTCCCCAGACGCCTGCCACAAGAACTGCAGGCAGGGCTTGCGGCTGGAGAACCCGTGCTGCTGGGGGCGAGGCTCAGGGGTCGCCATCCCACTGCCTGGCCCAGGTTGCTGCTCTGTCTGAGGAGTCTTGGGGGGGATGACCCTCTGAAATGGTAAAATGCCAGCTTTGGTTGGGTAGCACTGGGCTTTGAGCTGTATCTAGGGCCTCTTGGCACCATTAAAATAGAAAGGCCAAATAACATTAAACATCCAGAGTTTCGTCTGATTCCTCACCAAAGCATCTTTACCTGTAAATACAGAAGCTGAAGAGATGTCTTTCCGTAGCAGAATTTATCATGCATTCAGGCCTTGCAATATCTAGACCTGGAGGCAAAAGTTGCACAAGAACAGTTTTTTTTTTTTCCTTTGGAATGTCTGCTTTATGGCATCGCTTACAATTTTCAGATGCTTCTGGCATCACCTGGGATCTGAGGCAGCGAGGCTACTGTAAATATATGTGCATATATAAATGCATACATGCATTGGAATGTATACAAAGTTATCTAAACATCTCATCCTTGTAAAAAGGTATCTTCAGCTTAGCCTTTCATTTGTGTTTTGAGTGAAAACTCTCATCCTGTCTTATTTAAGGAAAATTGTTTGTTTGTTGTTTGTTTAGATGGAATAATGATTAAAAGTACAGCCAGACAAAAAGCTCCAGGGGTCTTACAGTTAATTAGTCTTACAGTTGCAAATGATGACCACCTGTCAGTAAAAAATAATCCACAAATAATGGATTAACTCAGCCAGCTGACAAATCAAAATAGCAAAAAGGCCCCTTGAAAGCAGCCCTCCTGTTCTCAGTAACTCCCCTCCATGCCTACAAACAACAGCAGCGAAAGACAGTGAAATAAATCTCCTACGGCATGCCCGGAACATCTTCCAGCATACGATCTGTTTGGGGCCAATTCTGTTGTCTCCAGCACCACTTAACTACAGGCTTTGCGACGCCAAGTTTTGTCATGGGGAACAAAGACTCGTACTGCCCAAGGTGAACCAAAATATTTATGGCCCAGTACTTGTTACTGCAGCCCTGAAGGGAATGAAGTCTGGAATGCAGCTGAACCCTGTGCCCACAGTTAAAGCATGGTTTCTGCAGCCAGCCTGTCTTCTCCCTGCTTTCTAGTGGGCTCCGTTTCATTGCAAAGGGCATCTTGGGTTTTTTGTTTGTTTGTTTGGTGTTTTTTCTTCTCTTCTCTTTGCTCACAAATCTTCCTAAGCATGCAGGGACAGCAGCCCACGGTGTTATACCAGCCCAAGTGTTAATCTCCTGGACCATTTCAGCTGGCTTCTGCAGGGTATTTTTATAAGAAAGGAACTAGGAAAGTCCCTTTATGGGTTTGTACATCCTAGGGGGATAGTGTGAAAATGCTGTAGCTGGCTTACCTGGGACTTTCTACTTTGCAGATGATGTATCTCAGGGGATAAGATGAATGTGTAGTACTGTGCTTAGATAGGAATTAATCTGTATGGCACCATTTATCTCGGGGGGATGATATGAAAGCACCATTTAGCAGGGAGCAATGCACTCTGGGACCACTTCCCCCAGGATCATATAAATATGCTGTACTGCGCTTATCTGTTTTTTAGGAGAATAGGTCATCTCAAGGGGCAATGCGGATGGGCTGTGTTCTGCTTAGCTGAGGCTTTCTCTGCATGGGATGGCGTCTTCCTGAAGGGATGCTATAAAGCATTGCCCTCTGTCCAGCACTGTGTAAATCACCGGTGCTCACTGCTCTGGAGTCTTTGTTTGCCAGCTGAAGCTGCCCTCCCGCCGAGACCGCACCAGCACTGAGGAGGACCCTAATTCTGATTTACAGCAGTCGTGGAGATGGGGATTCTGATCTGAGCCTTGAATGAGCATCCCACAGGAATTACCGTGGCACTGGTGGGTGTCACTTGCAGATAACCGATGAAACCTGTGATTATACCTCTTTGATGCTAACCACCAGGTTGGTGCGGTTGCTTTGTGAGGTTTATGTTATCCTTCCTGGCATGCCTTTCTCTGTGATGAGCATAGCAATTACCCCAGAGCAGAGGAGGAGTGAGGATCAAAGGGCTCCGTGATCTTGGTTTCCCTTAATGACTGCTAGAAGATGGAGCAGTACCAGTGGCGGGTGGGTGCCGGTGTACTAGGCTCCTCTATTTTTAGCCTTGGTACTGGTACGTCAGATGATTACCTTTCACGTTTCGAACGTGAGAGCCATTCTACAGAAATAACACTATAACTAATTGCAGGTTTCATGATGCGTTTTTGTTAGTGTGTGTGGCACAAAAGCATATTCTTCCTGTAAACCTGAGAGTCTTCCCAAATACCCCACCCAGAGTCTGCAAGAAAGCAGTGAAAAAAGCTCTCTGTTTCTGTATAATGCAAATAGCTACAGTGGTGTGACATTGGTTATTGTCCCAAGAATGGTAGCGAGAAATCAGGTTTGCTCTGAGACGCCAGTGCTGGCCTTCGTCATGGCTAATGGGTATGGAGAGGGTGGTGGAGATGCAGGAGGCTTTCCCTTCAGAGATCTTTTTACTTAGAGCTAGTAACCACATCTCAAAGCAGAAAGTGAGAAGGCAGCAGCCAGAGACAGCCACGGACTGATGGTGTTGCAGTGCTGAGACCAGGGTGTTGGTGCTGAGCGTGTGGCTGCTCGAGGCTGGCTGTGCCGCTTTGTGGAGGTGGCATCACCCACGGCTGAATTCCCTTTCTGTGGGGACAGCTACTCATGTCTAACCCACCACTGGTCTCTTCAGGCAGCCTGCTCCTTGACACGGGGACTTTCTTATTCTGCTTAAGTATTTATAAGATAAGCGTGAAGCCTTTTTTTTTTTTTCCCCAGTTGTTGGTGTCTTGAGTTTAAACTGCCTAGGATGCTCAGTCTTTAAGCCTCTTTTAAGGACTCCTAAAAGCTGGACCTGTTTGACCTCACAGACACAGAACTCTCTGACCTCAGTATCTCTTTTTCTTGCTATCCCCGCAGAAATATGCAGTCAGATTCATTTCAAGTTGCAGGAAGGATGAGGAGTATTGGGAAAATCGGTGTTTAGCATAGGACAGCCGTGACTGGAGGGTTGAAGGAGAGGATGCTTATTCCAGTTTCCAAAAAGGTTATTTCAGCTAAAGACAATAAAAATGCTCTGCAAAAAGAGCAGCTCCTACAAAGTCCACCTAATTCTCATGACACTCATTGTGTTTCATAACTTAATTGCAAGAGCACACAAACCTGCACAATGAATATTAATCTTGTCATGACAATCAATTCCCATTTTATGTTCTGTAATGTCACAGTCTGAAGATTTGCTGCTGCTCACTATAACCTAGTGGAAAAATACAGTGGAGTTGTATTTGATCTGTGTTGTAGGTATCTTGGCGTGAGCATGGCAGAAGGAGAAATGACCTAGGCTCAGAGGGATTCCTCTTCCTTTAGGATGCCTTAAAGGATCACTCTCTTTGTCATAAGGGTAATAGAAAGTAAATGGAGGATACTAGCTAAGTGCCAGCGAGTGACATTTTTATTCTGCTCTAGAGGAAGGTGGAGTCACTTTCAAATCCTTGATGGATAAGCATGTTATCAATTCCCTCCTCAGAAGTGGGATAAAGAGCAGAATTCTACCCAGGGACAACTTCTCTGCTTACTGGAAACTGTTGTCTTCAGTCTTTAAAAAAAGAAATATGACAAAGGAAATAAATTCTCCTGCAGTATAGGAAACAGGCTTGAAAGCCTGGGTGTGTTGAGTAGATACAATGGAAATGCATTGCAGCATTTTAAAAGTTTTTGAATCTTTAAGGAAGAGACTTTCTGCAGAGCACAGATTTGGCTCAGAATAAAGGCTGCTCACCGGTCAAGCTGTGAATAACCAGGGAGATTTGGGCACGCGTCTGAGAAATGTCTCTAACAAGCAGGAGATACTTGTGCAAGTAGGAAAGACTGGCCCTCTAAAAAGCAGATCCTTTCAGATATTTACTGAAGCAATTAAAAGTCTCAATAATTGGAAAAAAATAGTTTGGTTGTCTTTTATTAGTACTTTCACATGGACTGGGGGAGGAGGTTAGATGGTTTGTGATTTTCTTTTTTTTTTTTTTTTTTTTTGAGAAGTCCATCCCTAGGCTATGAATAAAGTATTGTTCGTGCTTGGTGCAACACTGGCTCAACCACTATTACAAAGTAATAATTATCTCATTTGAATTTTATCTGCACAATATAAATTTAATAGTTTCACTGGAACGTGCTATTCTCATTGTCATAACATAGGAATATTTGGGAAGGATTCAGAGGTGGTTTAATTAGCAAAGTTAGTTGGGAGGGCACGTTGCATTATCTTTCTTTTTTTCTTTTTACTAATGCTCTATAATTTATGGCAGCCGAGAAGTACATAAGCTTTGCTCCACGTAACAAATAGAAGGTGTTCAAAGCCAACAGTTAGTTTAGCTTCAAAGGACAGGGGAGAAGGAGGTCACTGGCAGGCAGTTTATTAGCTGTCATTTTCTGTCCTATCCTGTGAAAATAAACAAATGCAGGGATGAGCCCTGCGCAGCACTGACGTCCCGCAGCTGCCAGCATCGCTGGTGCTCACTGCTTTCCCTTCTCCTGCCACTCGCCTTGCCTGTCGTTGTGGGTGCTCCTAGTGCCCTGCAAGGTGGCAGGGCTGGCGCTGGGATGTGTGTCCCATCCCTTTCCATCCCATCCCATCCTGCCCTGATCCCGAGGCGCGGAGCTGGGCATCGCCTCCCTGTGAGCGGAGGGATGGTGCCGGTACGGCGCGTGGGCTGGCAGCCGTCCCGGCACGGCTGAGCTGGCCTTGGCACTTCCACGGGAACGTCTCGAGAGCTTCCTCCGCCATGGGGACCCTGTCAACGGCTGTGTCAGTGCCCTCCTGGATGCTGAGAGAAATCTCTTGCGCGTTGGCATGGGGCCGCTCTGTCTTTCTGCCTTGTGTCCTAGGTGCTCAGTACAGTGCTGTTTGGCTCAAAGCCCAGTGGAGTCGATGGAAAGATTTCCATGGACTTCAGTCTGCTTTGGACCAAATCCAGGCACGGGAGTGTGATGAAGACATCCGCTCGGCCCTGTGGTGACCTATGTGGTGGCCGTCATTAAGGACACCACTCCAGTCAGAGCCGCCCCTGCGAGCGCTGCGCCCCCCGTGTGAGCTGGGAGTGGTGCCGGCGCCCTTCTTGTCCTGGCTGTGTGTGCAGCGCAGCCTTGTGTCTGCCTTGCTTAGGATGGGCCACCTTCAGGGTGCAGGCTATCTGCCTTCATGCCTTGAGTGTTTCCAATGAAGCAATCTGCTCCTCATAAATAACAAGAAAAGGATAATTTTTTTTTTCTGCTGCAGGGACACAGTGGTAGGCCAAAAAATCTGATTAACTTTCCCACTCCTTTTCTTTTCTTTCTTTCTCTGCATCTGAGAGCGAGAAACACAACTGATTACAGTCCTTTCAAATTAGTACTGTAGCTAAGGCTTTAAGTGGTCAATTATGATCAACAACAGCACTCTGGAATTCGGTTAGGAGCTAGTGGTGCTTTGTTTCCGCTGACAGTTTCCCGTGGGGCCCCGGCCAACCCGTGCGTGCTGCAGGAGCCCCTGAGGAGATGCCACCAGCTCCTGCCCCGATGCTGCCAGCCCCTGCTGCTCACCTGGGGCTTTGTAGGGAGCTGTGGAGCCACTCTGCTCCTCCCTCCCCTGCCTGCAGCCCACGCTCATGTCCCTGTGCTGCAGCTCTGCTTCCTCAGCTGGGAGCGCGCCTCATGCATGCGCCGTGCCAGCAGAGGATTTGCACTGAGTGATTCCTTTCATAGGGCTTGGTGACAGCCTGTGTGACTTCGTTATGGTTCCAAATAGCCTGGGTTTTAATGGCAGAAAGAGGGCTGTCGCTCTGGATCCAATAATCACTCCATCTCGCCTGCCCCCCTTCCCCTTTTCCACCAGACCAAGTCACCAGCCTACCACCCGTATGCTGCATGAGGCCACTGGTCCAGCTAATAATCCTTCCTCTTGCTCTGCGGTGTCAGATTCAGTTTAGAGGTCCGGCTGTAATCCAGCATCAAGCCTCTGGTCCTGTCTTGTCAATGTCTGGGTGCGTCTACTCTGACATCCCCTTATTCTCTGCCACCTCCTAGGATGTTGCCGTGTCTGTGAGATGCAGAACACGATAGGTTTGTGTGGTGGAAATGAGACCGGTGCCTGCCCACTTCCAGCATGTGCCACTGCACAAGGTCCCATGCCAGTCGGGTTCCTGTGCTGCCTGCGCACCTTGCGCTGGCCCCAGTCGGCAGAGGGGCAGAGGGCAGCGCGAGGGCTCCAGCCCCCACTGGGGGAGCACCCCTGGTGCAGCACCACTGGCCCCGCGAGGAGAGGGTCTGCAGGCAGCAGCCAGCAGGTCCCTGTGGCACGTTGTCCTCCTTCCCTAGTGCCCGCTCCCATCCCCTTATCTGTCCCTATCTTGCTTCCGTGTGAAAGGAGCCATGCAGTGAAGCAGGAGGTGAGGTTAAGATTTCTATCTGTTGCTGTCGAAAGACTCAGGTCAAGAAAGGAGGCATCAAATCAGAAAAGAAGGTAGGGGGGAAGGGGAGGAGAAATCAAGTCAGGGAAGAAGACGAGCCCCGGAGGTTAAGGACCAGCTCAGCTACTGCAGTCACCCAGCAGAGGCTGATAGAGCCTTCTGCAGCTGGGTGCTAGACTGTGAAGGAGTCAGGGTGGTGCAACAGGTGAACTTTGCAGCTACAAAATGTGAAAGAGAGCCCAGGGAGTAACAAGGGGAAGAGGACATTTGAAGTGAGTCTGATACCGTGCTGCTGGCCAAACAGAAAACGGGATTGTGCAGGAGGCTGGAGAGAGCACAATGCAAGGGCTGATGCCTTGCCAGAAAAGCATGTATGCTGCCTTCCTGGTGTTTGCATCGATTGTTGTTCAGTTTGGCCTTAAAACGTGTGTGCGGGAACACGAAGAGGATGGTGAGAAGGGCTGCTCGTGGCCAGCAGAGGTCCCTGGCAGACATGAGGTCCCGGGGCAGCCAGCTGGCCAGGATGCCCGAGTGGCTTTGCTCTGAGCTCACGGAGAAGCTTTCTTCTCCTGGGCAGGGCTTCAGACACCTACTGCAGCCCTAACCAGAGCAAAAGCACAATCTGGCTACCAGTCATGTGTACATTTGGTATTCAAAGGGAAACGCGTCAAGAAAATGCACGAGCAGGCAGGGGAGCAGGGAGACGTGGTGCTGGGCTGCTCTATTGAGCCAATTTGTGTGAACTCAGGCCAATTAAGTTTTGCACGGAATTTGTGCCAAATTCAATGGGTTCCAGTGGATTCATTTCTACCAAGGATTTAGGGGAATGAAATATGCCTGGATTGAAAGAGGAAAAATATTCCCACCAAACCATTCAAGACTTTACCCCCTATAGCTTTGCTTTCATGACGATTACTTCCTCCCTGAGTTGGTTCACATGAAAGGCTCCCTTGAAGCTGCTCCTTCAGCTCACTTGTAGACTAGCATTCAATTCACCAGGAGCAAATTGAAAAGTCTTTTAGAAGAATGCAAAACTAAAACCTCTGTGTTTTTTTCAGTGAAATCTGGCTACTGTTAGTAAAAGTTGGGTTAGAAAAGGTTGTATTTTTGAGCAAAATCATTTTGTTATCTGCATTAACAAAAGTTAGTCACATTTGACTGAAGATGTAATTTGACAAGACAAGTCCTAGCTGTCAGTCAAACCAGAAGCATATAACACATGGCAGATGCATGACCTGTTAGCGCCTGCCAATGCCATCGCTTGTTTATATGAAACTATCACCTTTGTAGCTTCAATCTTTGACCAAAAAAAAAAATGCATATATATGTATATACAGGTTCTGAAGGGCAGATTTTAAAGATTGCAGAGAGACATTTAGTTATGTAGAAATAAAATATGAATTTTAATGTGAAGCATTAACATGAGCTCTTTTAGGAATAACTACAGGACTTCATGATGAACGTATTAGAGCGTTGCTTCAGCACAGGTGCCTGCCAGTCTTCATAAATCAGCTGAAACAAGTTAATTCTTCATAAAGGAGGACGAATTTGAATCACAGGGATGGATGAATGGATACATAATAAAAGAAGAAAAATAACACGGTGTGCTTGGGTTCTGACAGGTGGGGAGGGCAGGGCAGGACACGTTCACCCTGGCACTGAACCACTGTAGGTCAGGGTGGTCCTCCCTGGGCAGAGGCCAGAGGAGGGCTGTTGGCTGGCCTCTGCAGGGAGGCTCTGCTGCTCTCTGCAAGCCAAGGGCCCTGCTCTTCTCGCAGCCCCATGTCCTCCTCAGCATCCTGCACCAAAGCCAAACGCTGCTCCAAGTCCCAGGCAATGAAGCACAGGTCTCAGCCTCCCCAGATCGTGCCTTGCTAGCACGGTGCCACCAGAGGCTCGAAGGCTGTCCCCATGCCTGCTCTTCCTCCCAAAAAGAGCTCATGGTGCTCGTGGGTGTGGGTGGGTTCGGGGGCTTGCTGGAGCCGGGCCACCCCCAGGGCTCGCATCAAGGTGTAAGAGGTTTAGTAGGGCTTTTAGACCCAGCAAAGAGCAGCACACCTCAGGGACAGCTCTTGGTGCTGGTGTCGCTGTAGCCTCCAGGTGTGCTACTGCAGACACCCGGGCTGGTGCGGGGACCCTGGAGGTGGCTGTGATGCTACACACCAAACAACAGCAAGCCCTGGGGAGGTGGTGCGTTGCTAGTGGCTTGCGACTGGTATTGGTTGTGAGTGTAGGCACAGGGTTATACTCCTTTCTACGTGCTTATTTATTAATTTCCCCTATAGTGTGCTTCTCACGGCAGGGAGTGCTTGTCCTCCCCCGCCCCACTGGTGAGGTTGTTTCGTTCACTAAGCCTGGTTAAAAGGCAGCTGAAATGTTTTCCTTAGAATATAGCTTGCAGCTGAGCCAGGCTGCTTTTTATTTGTTGTTGATTTTATTGATGTTATTGACTTTTTCATGGGGCACTTTGGGGACGTTTGCATGATAGCATGTGCATGTGCTACAAACTGCTTTATGTTACACAGTGTTTAACTCACGCTCTGCACCAGCGAGAGGAATATGTTTTTATTAAGAATCTTTTGTAGTAGTTGCTTTTGTTTTTATGATAAAATATATAATGCAGTCATCACCATTGCCTTCCCACTGTGGCGACCGGGTAAGGCAAAATAATGATGTGTCATGTAAGTACTTCCAAGATAGTAACAGAGGTATATAGTGCACAGATACATCGCAAAGAGACTCCTGTGCTGTATAACGCCATTGCAATAGATAGGCAGCATATGGGCAATTTCAGCACAACACGATGGAGATGCAGAAACAGGGTTGTTACTGTGTTGTTATTCTTAAGTCAAATTTCTGCAAGCAGGACTTTACTCCTAGGTGATCAAATGGTAATTAAGAGGAGTAAAATGGTCAGAGGAACCTGAATATTGTGGAATTTCCAAATAGATTCAGTAAACCTTGATTGGGGTGCGCCAGCTCTGTGCTGGTGGATGCGGCCCAAGTGGGCCGGAGCTGCGGCACCTGCAGTCAGGGAAAGGTCCTCGCTTCGGAGGACAGGGGGAACAAGATGCAGATCAGTTTGGTTACAGCCTCCCTCCCCCTTAAGTCTTTCTTCCTTGTCCTTGCTCTCCCTGCCCTCTTCACCTCTTTGATCTGCTTCTCGTGTGCAGCTTGTCGCATGGCATTAGATGTTTTTAGCAGAAGTTGTGTATATTGAGCCCTGGTAATGTGATGTTAACACAGCGATGCACACAAACGCTATTAATATTTCAACGTGGGTGAGGAAAGGGAGAGCATGCTTTTTCCTGTAAATAAAATAGGATCACTTGTTTTCTATTCCAAGACTTGCAGCCTACCTGAAACAGTAATATTTTAAAGTTGATTGGATCTTAAAATTGTAAGAGGTCCCCAGTGGTACGACTTTAGCTGGCATTATCAGCTCAGCCATTGTCTTACGAAGCAATCTCCTATTGAACCATTCTGTGCTCCCTCATCCTTTAAAAATGCACAGCCCAGAAATCGCTCAGTTCTCCAAGGCAGCTCACTAAGACTGTATGATGATGGTGAGGAATGAAGATGAATATCATCATGCATGTGACCTTGGCAGCAGCCAGCCTTGTCCTTGGGGCTCTCAGCACCTATGAAGGTTTGTTTGCTTTTTTATTCACCAGGGGCTGGTTGACAGTGACATTCTTCAGTTTGAAAAATACTTCAAAGGAAAGAAGTTGGAGAAGTGTGACAGGGCAGGTGAAACCACTAGGCGCACGTGGGGTGGGCCAGCCCATGCCACACAGGGATGGATGGGGTGCCTGCAGGTCCCTGCTACGCACTGTGCTGTTTTCCCACATCAGAAGCGTCGCAGGGAAGCACAGCCCAGGGGCCACGGCACTGAGCAAGGAACCCGGGGGTGACCCACTCCCTGCAGCCAGCAGGGCCAGACCCGTGGTGAGCGGGTTCTGTCCTCCTTGGCAGCCTCTAAAACGTCTCATGGCAAGGAGGATATCTTCAGGTGGAGCCACAGCTTTAGGAGAAAGTTCTTTACTTGTACTCTCCTGTGACTCTGTGATTTTTGCATGGTGGAATTGTAGCAGTAGTTTCCAGAAAGCAGTGATAAATTGCTCCAGAAAAGTCTGGACTCATCTGAGTCTTTCTGTGTTGAAAAACGACTTGGAAGAAGAAAAGCAAAGCAAGGGGCAAGGTGTACTGTAATGATTCACTAAGGGATCACTTGCATTTTCTACAGCTACCTAAAGGAGAAGGAGATTTCTGACGGTAGATGGCTCTTTAGTGGAATAGGAAAAGGCAAAATTATATCACATGGTTAGAAACAGAACCTAGACAAATTCAGACTAGAAATACGGTACAAACTCTTAGCAGCAAGGTCATAAAACACACAAACAGTTTACCTAGGGATGGCAGTGTAGCTTCCTGAAGTCTGTAAATCAGCACTAGATATCCATTTCAAAGATCGGCCATAACTCAGGCAGAAGCCACAGTGTTCAATGCAGAAATTTCTGCATTTTTGGCCTGTGTGTTATGCAGAGGGTCAGATTAAATGATCAAAATGCTCCCTTCTGACCTGAAGATCCCAGTGCTTCTTCCAGAGCATCTGGTGATAGCTGGTGTGAAATGCAAGGCGAGATAATCAGCTATTTGTGAAATCCTGGGGTAGCTTAGTCTGGCCATCTCCCTGTGCAGGAATGCCCTGAGCAAGGGGTAATTTATGGAAGGAAAGGTGTATGCATTTAAAATATATCTGTGAATAACATACACTTCTAATTCTTATCCTATCAGTTAAGTAGCATATATTTTGCTTTAATTAGAATTGAACTTGAAACTGTTTGCTGTTGCTTTGCAAAACTATACAAGATTTCACTTAATTTTACACTTTTTCTGGCTGGAAGGCAGATTTCCCCTCAAACCCATGGTCTCTCCAACTCCCACTCCGGCTGCCCCTCTCCTGGCAGAGCCCCAGGGACTCTGCCTCTCCAAGTCACATACCTGTGCTTATCTGTGCTCAAAACCAGCAGTCTGAATGGTTGTGATTCCTTCTGTCTGGACTGGGTTGCCCCCCGCCGTCCTGTCCTCTCTCCGTGAGTTCTCAGGAGGAACCCTCCCAGTGCGCAGGGATCTGCCTGGCCCGTCCCAGCCCCGGGGACGGGCAGAGAGCACGAGGCAATTTCTGAAGGCTGCCTTCGTTTTTACAAGGTTAACTCTGATTTTAATTAGGAAGAATAAAAATCCTGCCAGTTGACTGGGATTTGTAGTGAATTTTCCCTTTGGTTTTCATCTGAGCACCGTGAAACCAGGGCTGTGTGTCTGCAGCTTTTATTTCCGGCTTTAAATAATTCTTCCAAAACATTCTCTCATAAAAACGAGACCAATACTTATGCATCTATGGTATCTAGGAGACTGGCAGAAATTGTGCTCTGTGTGATTATCCAAAGCAGTTGTCATGTTATTCTCATTGCTAATGGTATATAATTATGTACTAAGGCTCACTCCAGGTAGAGTATCTCAGGGCAGCAAGAACAAACAGCAGAGGACACGGTGAAGACCCCAGGCCAAGCAACTTTGTGCCCTCTGGCAAGGAAAATAATTGTCCCAAAATATGTCGTCTGCATTTTTGCTGCCTGAAATTAAAGTTGATCCATCAGAGAGAGATGGTTTTTCTAGAAAGACTCATCCGAGCTTATCTGAAAGCCCTCCAGCTGGCTTCAGATCCCACCTCAGCGGGTGCGGAGGAGAGGCTGCCTGGAGGCACCCGTGCTGCTTGCCTGTGCCCGTGGGGAAGGGGCATGGAAATCTCAGGCTGCGGTTGCATCTTGCTCCTGGGAATCGCATGCAGGGGTTGAGCCCCACGGCTGGCCCCATGCTCTCCTTAGGTAATGGTGCCTTGCAGAGCATTCGGGGATTTTGGTGCAGTCAGGCACGGCAGAGCACAGCAGCATCCCGGCTCTGCGGAGGCTGGTGCACACCTCAGTGGCTCTGAGTCTATCAAACACGCACTGAGCACTCCTGGCTAATTCTGTAAAGCTGTACATGAAAGGAATACATTTTCCCTCCTTTTTTTTTTTTTTAAACTGATAACCTTTTGTTCTGAAGCGGGTGATTTGATTAGCCTTAGTTTATCTACTCATATTATTGATGATTAGAAAATTGCGCAGACCTTTTAAAAGCTGCCTGTGATATTTGACTAGGTGGATTCTTGTGGGTGTGAGAACGGGTTACAAATAGGATTATGTCTGAAGCACATTTCTTCAGGGGACATCACTACAGAGCTGTAGGCTTGGCTTCTCAGCAGGTATCTTCTGCCTGTGCTGGCCAAGCATTGTATCCAGATTTTTACATTCCTGATAGCTACAAGTGTGCAAATGGAGGGAATCCCCTTTCAATGGGAAGATGTAAACATGCATTGCTCATTTTTCCCCAGTCGATTCCCTGCAGGGAGAACGGGCAAGAGAAGGGGCACCAGGCACTGGGTAGGTACCACACTGGAGGACGGAGCCAAGAAGCCAGAGGTGATATATTTATTTTAGAAAGCATGGGAGATAAATCGCCATGTTCTGGGCTGAACAGTCCCTTGAACAAATGGCTCCAGCGTGGCTGTTTGTCTTGCTGACTGCCTGTCCTGCTCGTCTTCCCCCCCGTCCTCTCCCCGAGGAGCGACGAAGTCCGGTGGCCCCAGGAGCTGGGAGCAGGCCCTGGAGGTGCCGCTCCATGCCTGAGGTGCTGGGGAGCGCAGCGTAAACGCGCTTCCCATCTATTCTTAGCCATCTGCATTTCATCCAACACCGGTGGTGTGTGTGCCTGCTGGTGAAAAAGAAGGGGAGATTTTGTCTAGCTGCCCATCCTGTCCCTGTACCGGTCCTGGCCGGGAGGGCAGGGGAAGGGCCAGAAGCTGGCTGTGGGTAGTGTGTAGGGCTGCGGTCTCCGGGTCCCTGCCCAAGCCCCCGCTAGCTGGAAGAACGAGGTGTCCTTGCAGCGTGTGGCTGCAGGTTTCTCTCTCCCCCGGCAGTTTCCAGGCGGAGCAGGTGCCAACCGCGTGGCTCATTGTGCTCAAAGCCCACTGGCACCAGGGATGGGCATGGCGGGCGCAGGGGCTGCAGAGATCACCCAAAATGTGTGCAGCTGCCTCAGATACAGGCCCGGTGGGGGAGCTGGCAGGAGTGAAAACACACAGCATCTGAGGCAGACCACTGGGGACATGGGCGGGTGGGACGTTGCCTTCTCCCCTGACACATGCCACAAGCCTCAGCCTCATGCGGGCACCTACACAGCTGTGGCCTCTCCTTCCCTTTGTGAATGAGGAACAAAACAATGCTCACTTCTGTAGGAGATTCTCTTTCGATTTTGAAACAAAGGGATTATACCTGTAAAGACAATATGTGCCTTTAACACTTCCCTTTGACCACAGGAGCTCTGCGTTCTTAAAATAGCTGCCAAAGAGAAAGCTGTGGGCTCTGAGTGGTGTTTCAGTCCTGGCTTCATTGCCATGGTTCCTGAAAAGACTCGGAGCTGCTTTTCTTTACGCTCACTCTGCTCGCAGCGCTGCAGATATTTTGTATTTGGGAGACACCTCAAGACCAAACGCAGCAACAGCAGCGACTCCATTAGCATGTTCTCAGCTCAGGGCTGATGGCACCGCTCGCTTCAATGTGTGTGGCTGTTATTTTCGGGGTCTGTTCGTGAGCAGTGGTTAGAGTATCAAATCTCAGGTGGAGGAAAGGCAGGAGTGTTTAAAGCTGTGATTGCAGCTAAAATCTGACAGGCGTCTGTGCACCTCCCATCAGTGGGCTCATGTATTTTCCATGCCAGACCTGTTGACATGCTGGATGTGCTGTGCTTGCCGTAGCCCTGTCCTTGGGAGCTGTGCGCTCGCAGCACCTGAGGAGCAGGCGATGCTGGCAGGGCAGCGCTGATCACAGCAACAAACAGGTCAGGGGGAACTCCTGCCCCATCCCCTTTTCCCCTGCCATTGCAGTTAGCTCCTCTTAGGTGGGAACACAAGACGGTCAGTGCTGTTTCACTTCTCACCCAAGCTGTATTTTTTGTCCTTCAGTATTCCCTCGTACATCACGCTTGTCCATCTTGTCTGTGGTCTGGGGCTGCTGGTGAGCAGAGCTCACAGTCATGAAGCTCTGGCGGGGGGGGAGAGGGGGGGAAAAAAGACAGCTCCTGCCCCAAAGATCTTAGTTAGCAGACAAGAGAAAACAGAAGGACACAACAGGTTGGAAAACTCAGGGGGACAATGAGCTGATACAAATTGTCTGAATAAGCAGCAGGCAAAGCACAGGAACCTTCCACCAGCTGTTCTCCAGTCCTCTGGGCTTTTTTGAAGGTTTGTTGCAGATATCAATTCAGACATATCCCATCCAAAAAAGGGTTTGGCATCTGCCCCGCAAACAAGCTCATGTCCAGGCATGCTCGCCTATTTGCAATGAGATCTGACATGGCTGCAGCTAGTGGGGGAGGTACAACTAAAACACAAAGCCCCCAGAAGGGTTTTTTTTGTTTTGTTTTTTTCTGCATGGAATGCTTTATCCCAGAGGAGGTAGTGGTACACATAACACATACCTACCCTTGTACATCAGAGAGCACTTAATTGGGCCCAAAGCAATCAGAGCCTATTGTTTCCTCTACAAACAATGTCAGCGTGAAGTTGCAACTCACCACAAGCCATCCCCAAAGGGAGCTCGTGTCCGGCTGGCGCAGTATGGATTAAACCAAGCAATCAAAGCCATCATGATCTTATTCTTCCCATCCCGAGCTGTGGCTAGCAGTCTGCTCGCTCATATCCCTAGCACTGGCAGGCTCTGCTTGTGTGACAGCACACAGAAGTGAAAGCCTTTTCTCCTTCATTATCAGAAGGAGTTTTATTCTGACTGAAGTGAACAATGCAAGCAGGCGCTGCAGAGCACTGGCTGACGATGAAAAGTTTCTCTCAGCCAACAGAGGTTCCCTTCAAAGTGGCCTGTGAAGAGGTTCCACTTTAATTATGGGGAGGAAAATGCTAAGTAACCTAATTAATGTACACACGTATATACATGTATTTATGTACTCACACACATCCCTTAAAACACAGAGAATGAGAGCACTGCAGAGAAACAGGCAGCGTTTGGTGATGCCGCAGTCCAGGCAGTTAACAGAACTGGCTTCTCTGCTGAAAAGTCACATTTCTGCTGAGCAGAAAGGAAACATGGTTTTATTTTTAACCTGGCTATCTGAAGGGAAAGAAGAAGGAATATTTTGTGGTCAGACCCTGGAGATCCCAGCTCAATTCTTAGCTCTGCCACCAATTCCCCATGTGACCCTAAGCAGGTCACTTAATCTCTTTGCGCTTCATTTCCCTTCTGCAAAGTTTGGAGCGCACTCTCCTCCCTGCTGCCTGGGCTGGCAGCTTGGGGGCAGGCACCGTTCCTGCTCTGCGTGCCAGAAAACGCGTGGACTGGGGTCTGTAGGGAGGACTATAAAATAAACAGTGCACGGTGATCTAGGGACAGGATGCAAAGCTGAGGTAATTGCAGCCTTTCCTCCTCGGTGGCACATGGATGGCGTTCGTCGGGAAGTTTGGCACGAGCACCATAACCAGCTTGGGGCCAGGGCTTCTGGGGAGTTATTTCTGTGGGGCTGAAGGACAGAGATGGCTCTGGAGCATCTCAGCTGCTGTCGAGATGTGCTGCCTTTTGTGGTAAAACCTCTTCAGCATCATCTTCTTTCCCTCCAGTACAAGGCTTTTATTTTTAAAGCAGTAGGGTTACACCAGATTAGAGCAGATTGGGAATGAATGTACTTCCTGCAGCCTGATTCACGTAGACGATCTCTGTTGTCGTTTGCCCTTCTGTATCTGTCGGTCTGTCTGTTCACTCTGAAACCATTGGCTTTACAGTAACAGAAAGTTATGTACGTGTCGAACACTGCCTCGGCCAAATGCACGTGTTATTAGAAGTGCCTGATGGGTTTATGCTGTGAGCAGTGCTGTGCCAGGGGCTGCACAGAGGGACTGCAGCGTAGGCTGCCAGGCAGCAGCTGCCCTGCAGCGGGGACATGGGAACTCCCCGAGTGCTCCATGCTTTCAGGGCACCTGGGCTGCTCTGCACACAGACAGGATTCGTGTCCTCAGCCCAGGCACTGCTTTCAGGTATCTTGGGGAAGAAAAACCTGCAAACGTTAATGTTTTTCTCTTGCTGAATTTTTTGATTGAGGGGGATTCTTCCCACCCCCGCTGGTTTTATCAAGCAAATAAAACATTGACTTCTGTGATTAAATGCAAAAAAAAAAAAAAAAAAGCACTATATGAAATGAGCAGAATACCTTTCACTGTAATCTTTGGAGTATGAGTAAGGTTTGGGGACTGGCATTCAGAAGCTCCAGTCTCCATGGCATCACGATTGTATTTTAAGAGGAATGCAAAACCTCCTTAAACAGCTTTGTTCTTAAAGAGAGGAGTGGAGAACAGAGGGGCTTCGTCTCGGGCCTCCCTCAGAAAAAAACAAGATCAGGTGGGCACAACACTGCAAGCCGGGTGAGCCCCCTCAGAGCCCCCCCTGGCTCTCCGGGAGCTGCTTAGCAAGGGGGACTTCTGTGGTACACAACGCCAGCTGAAGGCACCCGCTTTATCTTTGTCTTAGGGCAACAAAAGGTATTTCATATGAATTATTTGTTAGTTTTCCTGGCCGTTTAGAGCAACCTTCCCTCAGTACAGAGTGCTGTGGAGATAATTACGTGCCACTTAGCTCACTAGCTAATTGGTTTCTTTTTCCAAAAATGCGCTCCTTTAGTCTCTACCACGCCGTCTGTCTCGTTAATGACACCCATTGATTCTCTTCCACCCGCCGGTGCTGGGGAGCAGCCGCTCTCTGACTCTGTGTTGGGATGGACATCGCCCAGTGATCTCCCCAAACAGCTGAGAGTATTCAGGTGCAATCTCTGAATAACTAATAGCAACCAAAGCATCTGGGGATGGAGCATACAGCAGGCACTGGGAGTTATCTGCGTTTTTATTGCCTGCCACCCTCGTGAGCTGAGTGCCCGGACGGGCGCACATCTGTCTCCTGAGCCGTGCCTCCCTTCGTGCTCGTTGCTGATCTTCATCACCTCTCCCTCGCGATGCCACTTGACACTTGATTGGCAGTTGGTGCCCTTCACAGAGCACAAAGCCCACTGTTCGTGGCTTCTCCAGCACAACAGATAAAACATTGCTTCAGTACCCAGCAATTTATAGCCATTTTGTTCTAATCCATCACTCAGGAAACAGCACGGAGAGGCAGCTCTGCCTGGCAGAAGCAATGGTTCCCTTATGCCAGAGGGAGCCTCCGTCTCCTCTGCTCTGTGTGGAGCGCCCGGGCAGCGAGCGGGGCCGTGCTTCTCCTCGCCACAGCAGTGTCGATGGGCAGGTTACGGGGCACCGGCCTCCCAGGGCAGCACCGGTCCCTTGGCAAGGGGTAACCTGAGGGCAATGGTCTGCTTGCCCCGCACTGTCCTTGCAGACGTGGGGGCTCGCCGCTTCTGTGTTTTGTACTTCTCTCTCTTCCTTCTGCCTGCCCTATTCTGCATTCCCTTCCTCTGTAAGGACAAAGCATCAGGGCATTTTTAAATCTTGCCTGGTTTAATTAGTGAGAACTGGTACCACTCATCAGCCGTCCAAGTCATGGGAATTTAATTGGATCTGATGAATGGATAAATGGAGGCTTTCCCCTTGGGACCTGGCAGTACCAGCAGATGCAAGGAGGGGTTGTGCTATTCCCCTGCCAGCCCTCTGACCACCGCTGGGACCACCACAGTCAGCAGCGCCCCAGGAGGAACCAGGCGTCCTGCTCCTCCCTCCTGCGGGAGGCTCTGGGGGTGCTGTAGTTGTGCAGGGTGGGGGTGGCCCGTCCTAGTCGGGGTCGTGCATCTGAAACGGCATGCGAGTGCCTGACAAGTGTGTTTTATCAAGGATGGGCAGGATAATTTTGCACGTCCTTGTTTTGTCATTTAGGGCACTTAAAGTGTCACTGAGATTTCACTAGCCTAAAAGCTTATCTGTCAGCATCAGTGAGTTATTCCAGTAAAAGGCTATCATCAACAGCAGCAGGAGGAGGGGGGGAACTGAAGGTTTTATATTCCAGGTTCTCTGCAGCCAGGCTAGAGCCCTTACTGCAGACCCTGTTATCTCTGCAGCGGTGGCCAGAGCTGGTGGGCAGCGCCGGCTGTGGTGCCTGGGGCTGGGCTGCAGCAGCCCTGTGCAGCCATCCAACCTTGTCTAAATGAACTGCCAGGGATTTTACTCAGGACTTTGCCATTTCCTAGCCTGTCTTAATGAGGGCGGTGCCACTCCGATGCTGAAGGTTGTCAGCGTGCAACAAGGACTTCATGAAAATCAGGGCTGAGCTGGTTGCTGTGCTTGGGGGGGGGAAAGGGTCACAGAGATTTCTCTGAGGGAACAAAAAATGTGAGTGGGCCAGCCTCAAGCAAAGCTAAAAGTGAGACATTTGAGGGTCTAGTTCTCTCTTCATTTGCTTTGCTGTAGCACGAGATATTTTCTCTCATTTGCACCTATCTATGGTTTACACCCAAGTAGCACAGTGTGGAAAGGATGAAGGATTGAGAGGGACGTGGAAAGGCAGAGGAGAAATGGTGGGGGATGGATGGACAGATAACCGTTGTGTGCTGGCATGGAAACTCAGCTGTCTTGCGTCTGTAAAGGAGCTCCCAAGTGAAGAAGTCACTAGCATGGTGCTACCTTTAGCTGCAGGGACTCTTTTTCTGAACAGTGAACTGGAAAACAAACTTGCCTTCTGCAGTAAACGGATTTTAATGTGCTGTTAACTATATTTATATGACTTGCTGTCCAAGGAGGTGGCCTTATATACGTATTAAATGGATTTCACCCTGGTACATAAAAATGCTGTGCCATATTTCATTTACTACGGAAATACAGTGACAGACTGGATCATAAAAAAATATTGTATAAACATGCATAAAATATTTGTTCCAAGTGCAGAAGCAAATAAAAGAGGAGATGAGCTAGAGTGGGAGGCCGGGGGCATGTCAAGCAAGGGAAAACAGGGAATTCAGAGGGGAATCATAGCAGTGTTATTTGCAACATGGAGTCAGTCAAAATAAAAACAGTTTTGTTTCTCTCTGATGACACGTTAAGTTTCCCTCTTGATCTGTGGGCTTTGGCCACCTGGTGTGTATCAATTCATGCCATTCCTGCTGCCACATTAGCTTTGAAAGGCAGAATGAAACTTACTATTTGCATGCGTTTTGCAACGTAAATGGTAAATGTTTGCAACAGATCCTAAAAAGCTGAAAATGATGTTGTCCCAACAGACCTGGGAGAAGCGCTGCTTTAACCCAGCAGGGAACATGCTCTCTGTCACTTGCCTGTGCTCCCGGGAAAGCTGGAGGTTGTCTTCCCATGGAGTTCTCCTCCCTTCTCCTCTGTGTGGGAATTTTCCTGTGCCCTCACTGATGGAAAGCCTGTGCAGCAGAAAGACCCAGAGCATCACCAACAGGCAGAGGAAGACCTTGTTCTAATGCCGGACGGGGACATCAGCTTATCAGCACCCCTGTCACAGTGCCAGGTGATGGATGCCTTGCCTGGCTGCTTGCACAGCGTCGCAGGGCTGGCGTGGCCTCTCGCTGCTCCCCTGTCGCTGGTTATCTGCTGGTGGCTGATGCCAGACTTGTGCCAGTTCAGATCCTTCCATCATCTGCAGGCGCTGTGCGAGCAGGCAGCAGGTTTCCCTGCAAAGGTTTGCAGCACAGCACCGGGGCGATGATGCGGTCTCAGGTGGGACGAGAGCAGTGGGCAGAGCAGGGCTGGCAAAGCTGCTGCCCTGCTCTGGAGAAGCGTTGTCAGCATCTCTGCTCAGCGCACTGCAGCTCCAAGAGCCAGCAACAATTAAAAAAAAAAAAAAAAAAAAAAAGGCCAGAACCGCTTTTAAAAACTGAAGTACTTATGACCAATGCTTCCCCAAACACTGCAATGATTTTTTTTTCCACTTTCTTCCTTTCTCTCACCCTTCCTTTCATTTGCAACAGTGAACTGCAACAGGAAGAAAGGAGAGCAGAAGAGTAGGGTTAAGGGAGCAAAACTGAAAGCTAAAAGGAAAAAACGCACGTTTTGTAGCTTTCATTTTTTCTTTTGTTGGGCTAGAAGACAGCATTGAACAGAGGCTTTCCATTCAAAATGAAATGAAAGTAATGCTGATGGACAGCAATTTTTAGCCTGCGCTCTGACACGGGCAGGGAGAGGTCGGTTATCCTGGTGGGAGGAGGCGTTCGTAGCACAAGTGCTCATGTTCATGGGTCCCCAGACATATGGCACTCTTGGCAGAATGTCGGGACATGGGACATGCCATGAAGGCATGGACAGGGTCCCCTGGCGGTGTTCAGGGCAGCATCATGAGGCAGGAGGGGCTGTTATGGATGTCTTGTGCACCACATCCTCAGCTTCTGCTCCCCACGAAACCCGGCTAATGGAAACTGCATCAGTGCCGTCAGCTTTGTGGGGATGCTGATGTGTTGATTGAGAAAACCGTGAAGAAAAATATTCAACTTAAGTGTCTGATAAAACTTGAATTTGGTCGTGTTTGAGAAGGAAGGTGGTGCTGTTATTGAACTGGGCAGAGAGCTGGTTTATGATTTTAGAGAGAGATTCAACTTCAAGCTGTACTGAAAGCTTCCTGTAGGATCTGGAGCAAGTCAACAAATGTTCTGGTTTTGTGTTTTGTTTTGTTTTGTTTTTCCCAGACATAAATAATTAGAGTTTGATAGAGCGTGGGGAAAAATGTTGACTTACCTCTGAAAACAGGAAACAAAAGTAGCTCAGAGCAGACGTGGTTATTTATCAGCACCCTCCTGTGCCAGGCACTGTGCACTGCTGCCGATTTTGCGAGGAGCCCCGTGCCGAGGGAGCGTGCCGGCTGTTCACCTCGGTGGAGTGGGAGCAAGGTTCCTGCTCAGGCTGCTTGGTGAGCTTTTGGCAACCACTTGGACAAACTTACAAAGCAGACATGAGGCAGTTGGCAGGATGGGAGCTGGTGGGCAGGGGGCAGGTAACAGAGCTCCCCATGGCTGCACATCCCAGAGGCAGGCGGTGCCTCGTCGTTCATTTCCAAGATGCAGCTGAAATGCCCCGATAGCAGCGGGGTTTGGCTTTCCTTCCCTTCAAAACCTTCAGAACGCCTAAATCAGACTCAGCCCCTCTGGCAGCAGCGCCCCCCCCACCCAACTCGCTGCCAGGTGCTTTCAGGACACCATGCGGTTTCGGCAGCACGTAGGAAAAATGAGCTATTGTTAGCCAAAGAGAAGCCACTCGCTCAGAGATGGGGAGGAGAGGCTGAACTCCTGAGAGCCCTCTGCTTATTGCTGGGACATTTGTGGTTGTTTTTTGTTTGTTCATTTGTTTTGTTGTTGTTGGTTTGGTTTTTTTTCCACGTTTGCTTATTTAAGAACAGGATCATACTTCTGCTGCATCTTTTGGTGACACTGGGGGGGGGCGTTTCCATCTGGAACAATTGTACATTCAGGGCCAGAATTGCTTTAAAGCCTCAACAGAATAAGTGATGCATTTTTTTAAACTTGCTTTAGAATTGTATCAGTAATCCACGGTTACGTTATTAATATAGTATTAAAAGGACTTGAGGCCTCTCAGCAAATTCCTATTTCAAATAAATAATTACTGGAACCAAGATAATTTATTAAATTAAATTGAAAAACCCAGACACTCCATATTTGCCTTCAAGTAATTTTTTTAACTACCACGTCCAAAAATACACTGTTATTCACATTGCCATATCCAGAGGCTCTGAACTTGGGCTGGAATGCCAATGTGGCAGCTTGGCACCTTTCATGGATCGTGAGACAGCCTCAGTGCTGAGTCTCTTAAGAAGCCTCAGCTGCAATCAGTGTAGGTCAGATAAAGATTTCTGTTTCAAATGAAGCAGCAGACAATTTTGCTGTGATTTAAAGTCCGCAGTCTGACTCCTGTGCTCTTGGGCAGGGTCCTCATTCTGCATTTCATGTCTCCAGGCAAAGTCATAGATGTACTTTTCTGAATTCACTTGGAAGTAAACAAACAGAAATCCTTATCATTTCTTACACCTAAAATACATTGGCAGGAACCAAAGGGATGCATTATATATTATGTCATTTGCGTTCCATTTGCCTTTTAAAGAAATGAGAGAGAAAGATGAAAAGGAATGTTTGATGGCGTTCCCTATCATCTCTACAAAAGAGCCTCTGGTCTGAAGTGTTGGGCTTCTGCAAGTAACGCCATGTGATTAAACTTCCATACAGCATGAAAGACCAAGGGAAGGGCAGAAATGGTGCACACTCTCATTTCAACTCGTTTCTTACCTTCATTTACACCAGAATAATTTAAAACTAATGTAGGTTCTTGGATGGACACACAATGCCAAATAGCCCAGAAAGTTTTCCTTTGGTAGAGATACTTTAATGGCAGCTTGTACAAGGCTTGGTTGCATCTCATTTGTTGGTCATTTACAAGCAAGTAAATGTTTCAACCAGTTGGTAATTTTTCATAAAGCACTTTGATTAAATAAATAATGAGACTGTGAGTGCAAAATGTTGTTTTATTATTCAAAACCTCTGCAATGATAAGGGTTATATTGATTGAGCTTTCAAAGTGTTATGCACATAAATGTTCATGTAAATAATACTATCAAAATAAATGGTGCCATTCACAAAAGGAGAGCTGCTGTCAGGCAGGTGTGTGCAGAGAGGTGGCTCACACCATTTCCTTCTCCTGTTCCTGCATGGAAGCTGTGCAGTCAGAGGAGAGAAATGCATTTTCAATAGGAGAATGATGACTGTGAAAGCCACAGACATTATCAAGGCGCTACAGAGTCGGTGTTCCAGCGAGAGCTGTTGTTCCCTTGTTTGAAGCCGATGCGTTTGATATTTGGCGTTTTCAAATTCCCAGGACAAGCAGGCAGCAGCTCAGCAGCCCGTCCTGCGCTGGGGGGGTGCGGGACTCCCCCGCCTCTCACTGGGGACAGGGAAACATTGGGCCGAGGGGATCAGGCCCACTGTGAAGAGAGAATTGAGTGCTTTGGTGGGTTTTATCGCTGGTTTGCCAAGATGCATAACAAATTTGTGCTAAATCAGAACCTCAAAAGATGCCAGTGTTTAAAAACAGGAAAGCTATTGCATAATACAAGAAAATGGGATAAAAATCCTTTATACACTACAGTTACTTCAGAAGCTAGAATAAACAATATTTAAAATGTATAAACACAGATGGTATATTTTCCTTAAAAAATGTTCCAAGAAAAAAAGAAAAGCCTCTTTAAATAGAATAAAATATGAAAAGAAGAAGTAGGTCACAATAAAATAAGTCAAAGTAAGGAAAGGGGAAACTAACAAAATGAAAATCAAAGACAGAGCATATTCCAGCAGCATGTGGTCGTCACGGGGATGTCAACAGCGTCCTGCTAGCATCCCTCGCAGAGCGGGAGCTGCAGGTGCCAGGGTCCCTGCCCTGCCAGGGCTCCAGGGCCAGCAGCACCAGAGCTGTGCTGCTGAAGGTGCAGAGGATGCCCCTTTTTTGTCTGAGCCTGACTGCAGGTCCTCTGTACAGGCATACAGTAAATAAAAAGAACAGTTACATTGCCTAGAAATTAACCAGGAATTGGTGACAAAGGAGAGAGACATTTGAAAGACTCATTTATTTGCACCATTAACCATTTTAACTGCCTCTCTCAAATAACAATCATTCCAACATTGAGAAGAGCAGGTGTTCAAATAATAAGAGCGATTGAAAAGCCTTGGATGGTCATTATTATTAATACTGATAATAAAAATGAAACAGGGATGCATACACCCTGTGTGCTTTTTTATACTCTTTTGTTTTATAGACTGGTAGGTTTTTTATCCGGGCTATCTCAGGGGAGGGCAGGCAGTAACTGTGGCGGGAGGTGGGAAGACATTGAGGGGATAGATGCTGCAGGCTGAATGTGCTCAGCAATTACGAAAATACGCTGCTTTGGCCTGGTCTATACGTAGTGTTTTACTTGCCAAGCTGTGCTCATAAAAGCTGTAATGAGGTGCATTTGCACCCTTCTTGGTTTTAGTTCGCCAGGCAAGAATCAGCTGTGCTGAAACTTCCTGCCACAACAACCACAGCCGTGCTGGAGCAGCTCATTGCTCTCAGTGCACCACAAGGTAAAGCAGCAGTACTTGTACGTGTAAGTCTTTCCGGCTCCTTTTCTCAGCTACGGGGTCTGCTGTTTTGCTTGGTTTCCTGTCTTTTCCCTGAATTGTTGTTTTATGCAAAGCGTCAGCAAAACGGCCATTTTCTTGTGTGATTTGTGTGAATTTGCGCATCTTGGCAAATCGGAGCCACCTATGGTCACAACTGGGCTAGTTTGCACCAGGTGATGGCCCTGCCCGCTGGCAGCACTCCGTGCCAGGAGGGAAAGGCCCCTCGGTGCGGTGCGGGGCTCCGCAGCAGCTCGCGGGCACGGGGGGGCCCTGGGAGCGCTGCCTGCAGCAGGGCGATGCGCGTGCTGTGCCGGGGCGAGCTCGCCCAGGAGGGACACGGGGTCCCTGAACGGAGGGGTGCCTTCAGGGGTTGTGGGTAATGGCTGTGAGCGAGAGGCGGCTGGGAATCTGTACGCTTGGCCTTTTTCAAGTTGCTCTTTGCCAGCCGTACCCATGCAGTAATCTTGAGTGATTCAGCAATGAGAAGGTAGATTAAACGTTGCGCACTTCAAAGGGACCGAAGGAGCTTGTACATGTGCTGGTTAGAGAGGCTTGTTTCAGCTGAAAAGAAAGCTTGGCTTCCGAATATCTCCAAAGCAACAAAGAGCACCTGAAGGCTGTGGTTCCTCCCAGGGCTGCTGCACTCCCACCCTGCCCGTGTCCCCTTGCCCGCTGCTGTCACCGCAGCCTGGCTGGCTGTGCACTCCAGGCACCGAGCGAGGGGTGGAAAGCTGTTTGCGGGGTACAGAGCAAGCAAGGAGAGGACCTGGTTTATGCGCCCCGGATTGCACTTCTCTTTCATTCCATTTCATTCCATTTTTCTTTAAAATTCCTTAATGAAAATATCAAAAGGCGTTTTTTGATGTGCTGCCCAGGACCTTGCCTGTCAGCACAGGGAGCAGCCCCGGCCACCCACTGCTCCTGGGGCCTTGCCGGGCTCTGAAGGGGCTCTGGAGGGCTCGGAGCTCTGCTTGGAGCATGCTCGTCCAGGGCTGCATGCAGCCACAATGGGCTGGAAGCTCCCAAGAACAGCCACGGTTTGAGTTTTTATTTCCCTACATGCCACTCAGCAGGAAACTTGCACTCCACGAAAACATTTCTAGCACTTCAAAAGTATTAAAAATGGCTTAAATGTTGGAATGATGTGCTCTGATGACAACAACCCCTAATGTGAGTGGAGTTTCCTTGTGAAAAGTGAGCTTGAAGATACTTGTACCTTCATTTTCCATGCAGAATAAATAACACACATGGTCAATTATCTCACAGTGAAACCTCTGCAGTGAGGACTTACTGCTTAACTGATTCCAATGATAGAAATAAAAGTTCATTTTTCTGTTATTAATTTAAAACTATTGCTACTTCTCAGGGAAGAATAAACACAAGTATTTTGTAAAAACAGTGATGACTTACAGTATCCCCATTCTTCCAGCAAGGTGAACATGTACAGCCTGCCTTTGGAGAATGTACCCAATATGGGGGGGATCTTCTGTCAGGGGATGGGGACCTAAACCCACCAGGGGATGGAAAATTGAGACAGAAAAATGCAGCTTTGAAATAACACACACCTTCATAACAATGAGAGTAATTAAACACTGGAGCACTTTAACAAAGGAAATGATAAATTCACCATTGTCTTCAAGTGGAGATTGGATGGGTTCCTAGAAGATAAGCTTTAATTCAAGTGCATTATTGGGCTCTGTAGTGTTAAATTATGGATAGGATGAGTAACTCCCTGCACCAGAGGAGTGAGAGGGTGCAATATTCTGACATGTTAAGCAGTAAATCAGATTAGACTACAGGAGTGGCCCCTCTCAGCCCCAAAGTCCATAAATATTCACTTCCACTATAACTGCTTCCTGCAGTGCTCGCACTCCAGTTTACCAGGTGACCACATAGACGTTGAAGTGTTTGGCAGCAAATCTTGTTGCCACTGGTGTCTGTGTGGATTTGTCATTGCTCTGGTGGGAGCTGGGCCGGGCTGGTAAGACGTCCACAGTCTCCAGCTGGAGCCGGTGAGGTGCACAAACCCGTGAGCCAGGGCAGCGAGGTGCCCAGCGTGTTTGGCGGTGCAGAAAGCCGCCTCGTGCACCGGCTGCAGGCAGCCTGCCCGGTCAGCCCACACCACTGCACAGCCACCCCAGCTCCCTGCCCATCCTGGTGTGCCCAGCCCCGCCGGCTTCAGAGGGGCTTCGCGCGGACCTCCAAGGCGTGCAGACATGCCAGGGGCCTCAGTCTAATCTCACCCTTAGGCTTTGCAAGGGAAAATGGCAGCTCTTGCTCTAAAGCTGCTGTTTATTCATTCACACTTAAGGCTATGTTTCTTGCTGAATCAAAAGCTTTAGCAGTGAATCTTGGGCTTTTAAGTTGGATCCGTTTGATGAGGGCACAGTTGCAGTTTCTCCTTTGCTCTCCCACCCCAGCAGAGGACTTTCTGCTGGTGGCCAGCAAGGGACAGATGAGCAGACAGTGGGCTGTTGGCTGGCGGCAGGTGCTTGGGTGGACCCAGTTTCACTGTAAGGATCCATGCTAAATTACATGAGCGCCCAGACCAGCAAGGAAACGTGGCCCTGTGTTAAGCCTCGGAGTGTGCCCGGGGGCTTAAGGTCTAACGTGAGCTGTATGCGAATCCCAGTGACTTTGAAAAGGATCTCTGACAACTACTTCTATTAGAAGTGAATCCAGAACATTGCCAGAGGCTTGCAGAGATTCCAGGCGGCAGTGAGAGGCTGGGAGGTGGCCGCAACGTGCAGCAGGTTGCAGGTGTGCTGCAGTCAGTGCTTGCCCCCAGCCCTGCAGGGAGCCGCTGTGCTCTGTGCTGCCACACCTTGGCCCTGGCCTCCTCGGCCAGAGGAGCACTATGACTGTGGCTTTCGGAGGATTTCTGTGCTGTTTATTGAAGGTGTTTTGTTTTTGAATTGTAGCTTCAGGCTAAATTTCTCTGTGCTGAAACCAGCAGCACCAGCACCTCCAAGCTGTGGAGGTATTGGATGTCAGGAGAGACATTTTTCTTTTCTGAGAATCAGCATTTGATGTGTTGGCTGTTTTTTTTTGGCACCAGAAGCAGGATTAGTGTTCCTGCAGGACAAACAGCAGAAATGGTGCTTTTTTTTTTTTTGAATTGAGCCAGTATATTGGTGAAGTGGGGAGTGCGAGTGCTCAGTAGGCAGTGCTCAATGAACCAGTCCTCTGCCTGTCTGTACGTAGCTCTGCTCCATATATCCCAGTTTGGCGTGGGAGAAAAGGAGACTGCTGTCACCTCCAGGTGCCCCTGCGGCTGCCCTGTGCCCCCCCTGGTGCTGCAGGAGCACGGGAGCAGGGATGCAGCCTTATGATGGCACGGGGGGTGCAAGGATGCAGCCTTATGATGGCATGGGGGGAACCTCTTGCTCCATTCCAGGGGCTGCCAAGCTTGCTGGCACGCAGGGAGAGCAGGCAGGCGCAGCGGGGCAGGGGCCCAGAGGGGCAGCTCTCGTGGGCTTCCTGGAGCAGCTCCGGTGACCTGGACACCGACAGAGTGCCTGCCATGTGCGAACAGCAACAGAGCGAGTGCCACGTTAATATTAATGAGTCTTGAGTGGGTATCGGTGTGGAATCATCAGACAGTCATGTTTAAAATGAAGAGTACGTCTCTGCAGCAATCTGACATTTTTGCCATATGCATAGGAGATAAGATATTTGTGGTGTTATACGTAGGTCTGCAATGTATGAAAGGACATTTTTATATTCAGATGACTCAAGACGTGATCTTATAAAAGGCCAATATGTAAAACATATGTTGCTTACAAAGTGTGAGCAGAAAAGCAACAGGTTTTTGTTCTGTGTGGGAAAGTAAACATGATAATCTTTCCTTCTCGTATTATTTCAGTAGCAGCATATCAGTACAGACTGTAGTACAAGGCCAGGCTGCAGCAGGGAAATGGAGATCTCTGAAAACTGACTCTTCCAAAACCAGTGGGGGGGGCTATGTGCTTCTTTCTTTCCACGATACCCTTTGCATTTTTGATGAATTAATGTAGAACAGGTGATGAGTTTGTGGTGTTTTTTTTTTTTAATTTGGCCAAATAAAAGTCAGAAGACACATTTCTTTTGAAAACAAATTGGTTCTGCTGCTTTGATCGAATTGACCAGCACTCATTCTCTAGTACTGTAACACTGTACTGTGGGTGTTCCTCCCCATCAAGTAGAACATGAACCTGCTGCTATGGGCTCCATCCTAAAAAGACGAATGAACAAAATGGTTTAATGAACACATAATGCTCATGTTACATCAACTTGACTCCTCATGCGCTTCTAGTAAACCTTGTACACTGCTTAGCAAGCTTTTAACCTATTCATTCACACTGCCAAGGGAGTAATGGAAATATCAGATGTCATAAATGGCATTGAAAAGGGGAAAAAGAAGGAAAAAATGAGCAGGAAACAAGAAACAGGCACATGAGTGTGTGAAGGTGCAGCCCCGTTTTTTTATTCTGCACGTGCAGGCAGCTTTCACAGCAATGCATGACCAGCAGTTCGGATGTTGCTGAGGCCATCTGTGGAGATGGACGAGGTAGGGATGGCTACCACGAATGCTGAAGCTCTGTCTGTAACTTGCTGCCTCAGGAAATCTGCAGTGTTCCACTTGCCTTCTCAGATGGTTAATACCAATTCAGAAACGCAGCAACAGAGACAATGCCAGGGCAACATGAAGTTGAGGTGCTCAGCACGGGGCTGGCTGCTCCCTGGGCTCCCCAGTGCAGTAGTTTCGCCTGTCAGATGCATTGAGCCTGGGCTGTGCGTGCAGCTGGGTAGTTAACTTACCCCTTGAGCCATATATCATGGTTCTGTTACAAAACAGAATATTTTTTAAATGCTTTTGCTTTAATTTTAATGTTCTGAAGTGTTGCTGAACGGTGTTGCTTGCAGAGAAAAGTTCAGGTCCCTCTCCCAGCATACATTCCTTTTATATGTAAGTTTTCTTGGACCACAGTCCAAGAAGCATTTGAGAAGTAGTAATACCTTCTCCATAAACCTGATCCGCAGGTCAGTTTAGATCATACAAGAAACTTTTCATGTTCCCTAGTCTCATGAATATGTTGTGAAAACCGCAAATGTTACAGGCTAGGCGTTTTCAAAGTGATTATTAAAAGCTGATCCAGCTGTCATATCAATACCTTCTATCCTGACCTGAAGCACTTAAAGAGTTATTTATAAATTGAAATGTCATCTGCTTGCTCACAAACCAAGTGGCTCACACAGCTCCTTTGCACACAGGTACTGCCCACTTGGTAGTTTTATCAAGCAAACCAGTGTTCATCTTGGAACTGAAGAGAGATTTTTTTACCCGAATTACAGCGCATTAGCTGGAGAGGGGTAAAAGATGGCAGTGCCTTGATCCCAAAGTGTCTGATACCCAGCAGACTGTACTATTGATGTGCAACTTTCATTCTGTTTCTAAATGGACGTGTTGCACAAAGGACTTTCTCGTTAAATACCCCCAAACAAAACGTGTACATATGATTACCATATCATATCATGACAATAATAGCATTTTCTTTTGCCAATTTACAAGAGGCTGGTTCACCTAGCATCTTGACATACCCAACTTATGTCTCACATAAAAGAAAGACTGTATGAAAATATCATCCTTCAACATAACTGTTTTTATTGTGTAGTGAAAGACTGCATCTAAAACCAGAGGAAGAGGAGTATCAAACAGCGTATTTTACCTAGTACGTACAAACAAAGAAGCTGCTGAGAGTTGAGTAGTAGATTTCTCGCTCAAACAGAAAAGAAGCAGTAACTCAGACTTCCATCTGTGTTTTATCAACTGCTAAGAAACAGGGTAACATAAGGGTGCAGCTTCTCAAAAGACTGGCAAACAGAAAAGAAACAGGAGATACATCTAGTATGTGCTATGGGATGGCTTGGTAAGATGAGAAATCAGCTTGCAGTTTTATCACTTTCTCCATTCTCTATTAGTTTCCTTTTCTTTTCATCCGTTTTCCTCTTGAAGATGCTATCTCTGTAGAACTGAAGTTCTTTGATGCTTTCCCTGATGTCATCAAGTGCTCTGAAAGAGAATTAAGGAGGGTTTCAAAATGCCTGCACACATCTTCAACTACATCTGGATTCTAATGCTTCTAAAAAATTCCAGGCTGTGAGAAATAAAACTCTGATATGCATGGATCACAAATCTGTCAGAAATAAAAACAACCCTCGCTACTCTTGGGTATGTGGAAAGCAGTAAAAGTCCACCAGCACTGACGTGCCAGGGAGTAATGTACAGCTTATCAGTTTGTCACTGAGCGACATACAAGCTCTTGAAAGCCAACAGGTTCTACAGCTTCAACTATTAAAAACAATTCACTATTAATCTGAGACAACAAAGAGACAAGGACTCAGGAGTCCTGTTTGTTGCTCCTGCTTTGGCCAGTCATCTGCTTTCTACATGAGCAAGGGTGACTGACTCGTTTTGACCCAGTACTTTTTGTTACCATGCTCTGCCTGCTTGGACTGTAAGGTCTGTGCAGAAGCAGTAATCTTACTGCACGTCTTCAAATGTGCAGCACACCTACCTGTGATTTCCACCAAGATCTCTACAAGTCATTCCTTCTCTTTTTATACCAGAACCTCCTCTCCTGCCTAACAAGGCCATGTCAGAACAAAGAGGTAAAGATGCAGTTACTTCCTTCCACTGTCATTTAGGGAAGTCAGAGCTAGAAATACCAAGTAATGCCTACAAAAAGTCCAGTGTAGACATTTCAATGCATAGGTGTGTTGCTCTTTTTTCCACATTTAGTCTGAGCAGATGAAAGAGCAAAATGGATGCACTTACTGTGCATACGGACTTACCAAAGCCTACGGATCCCAAGGGATTTGTGTGAGACCCACCATCTCCTCTATACAGAAGAACTTAAAATCTTAGAAAATGTGGCTTTCTAAAAATTGTTAATACTACATAGCATCTTTTCTTCCAAAACCTCAAAGCAAGTTCAACTTTTAAGGACGTCTCAGATGCCGGCAGGAGCATAACTCAAAACGAAATCCTTTCACAGAAAGCAGAACAAGCTCTCTGACATACTACAAGCTCGGGAAATAGCCAGGACCAGAACTCTTATCTCCCCTTGTGCAGTCTTCCAATTTTAGTTTGTCTATGAACAACTTTGCCCAATTCAAGGACAGAAAAAAGCACTGTTCAGCTAGCTTTTTCACGTGATTTCTCACTGTGATGTCTATAAGGTGATAGATGTATCTACATTGCCGAACAAGCATCTTGGCTTGAATAGTAAACAAAGTGAATCAGAACAGATAAGGAAATTCCTGATTCTGTGTATAACTCCTTCCCTTACAGTAACCAGGCTTCTGACTGGAGAATACAAACTATATGACAGGGAGCAGAATCATACAACCTCTGCTGTCTTCTGCATTAGAACAAACATGCCTGGAATCAAAGGAAGCGCGCAGCACCAGATTCTGCTCACGAGGAGCATGTTTCCTGCATGACAAGCTCTACTTTGTTATAACAAGGAAACTCACCTGTGAGAAGCTGCCTTCTTTGGTGCAAATTCATATTCTTCTGGATACCAGCGTCTGTAAGCAGAAAAAAAACCCCACCATTTAAAAAGGAAATTGGGATTCACTAACATGTCCAGTGGCTGCTGTGGGTTTGTTACAATTGGTGAAAGAAGTTCAGTTTCACTGGCTTATGGAGAAGCCGCAACCCTGTGAATCAAAGTGCTGCAAATGGCAGAGTACATCACTCCCTGAGTACTTTATGGTTCATTCTGTCCATCAGCCTGAACAGAAGAGATGAAAGAATGAGACGGCTGCATACAGCCATCTCCCAGCAGCCCTTAACCTTGTTTTAGAAGAGCGCGTGTTAGTGCCACTTAACAGGCTTCCCTAGATTATCTTTCATAGAACTGTTCAATTTGGGGAATATTTACCTGCAAAGTTCTTTGACAGTGCTCACATCAATGATCCTGTAATGAAGATGCCTCATGAACTGAGGCATGTATTTGTCAAGAAATTTCTTATCTGCATGAACAGAGTTACCTACAAAGACACAAAACAAGATGTTTCTTCAAAGACATTGCAAAGCTACTATGAACATCTAAACTACAAACACGCTATGCATGCTTGGAAAAGATCATAGGGTATGAAAAGCTATTCACAGGCAGCTCATATAACTCATTTTCTAGCAAATATGATTGTAAAGGTTTGTCAGATTTTCATTTCAGGATCACACATGGTTTAAATACATAATCCCCGTATTAATTCTTCAGTTACTACAATTTCTGTCACACAGATAAGTATCAAAGAATTATAAAAGCATCAGGTTTTTCACCAAGTGAAAATAGGCATAAGTATTAATTTCATTTAGCCATAATCCTAAAGCCGTACGTGAATGTCCTGAATTTAGTTCCAGGTAACAGGATATTTGGCAGATTCACATTTGGTGCTTCATTTGATACGCACAGTGAAGAAAAGACACTTCAGTTTACTGTTCAGATTTTACGGTCACAGATTGCTGTCAGCAGTTAAGTTGCCCTTCCCAATTGTAACTGTACAATGAAACATTAATGCTAAAAACGACTTAAGTTTCCTGCAGTAACAATGTGCAATATTTGCTTTAGGGAATCAGCAGAATAGATGATGCCTTTTTCTACTAGCTGATTTTGATTCGCATGTTAGATCTCTGCACAGAAAACTAAAGCATCCCTGCCACGTGCATCAACTGGCCTTTCAGCATCCAGCTGGGAACTGCAGGAGGGATGACATTATTATTATTATTAAGAAAGAACACATTTTACCTGCAAGAGGACAGAGACCGGGAGGTGTTTGTTGTCGTACAAAGGACAGAAACTCATACTCTGCCTGCTGCAATGAAATTTTACTCTCCTTCACAGCCTTAGTAAGGCCAGACTGCAAGAAAGAGCCATTCGTCATAAATTATATATATGCTACCATCAAAGATATTTCTAGAAATGCTCAACAGCAAAAGATCAACCAGTAAAGTACTGCTTGCTCCCCAGCATGCCCGGAAGTATTAAGAGTACAAATTCACTTTGTATTTTAAGGTATTCTGGGAAACCCAATCGCCTTTATACCTCCATAAGGAGCCCTTGCTGACTTTCAGGGCACCACTCACGAGACACAAACCATCACAAGTAAAGGCGCTCATAGAACAGTCCTAAGGACACTGATTCTCCTGTGATTTTCCTCTCTGTTGCTATACTTTATAGGGTGTTACTCTCAATTACTGACACATTATGCGAGCCTCGTTTATACACCTGCATGCACATGATCCAGGAGAATATTATATTTCTGTTTAATGAGAGGCATTTGCCTCCCCAGCCCAGAGTAGTATGTATAAACAAACAGAAATAATCAGAATTCTGGCTGAAGTGTTTATCAAGATAACCATAAATCAGAAAAGCTTCATCCTTCTTTTTTTCAACAGTTAAATGTCAGATCTGCTCTAAGTGTTCTCAGTGATTTTTTTCCATCTGGCTATGCTATATATTTCCATGACTGTGCTGCAAAAATCTACTTGACAGATCCAAGTGGTGGTTAAAAAATTCATTATGTGGCTGCATTTTCATCTATATTCTAATTGCTTCTCTTTTCTTAGTCAATTAAAAATAAGTAGCTCCTCAGGAGCAGTGATAACGAATGCTACCATCTTCAATTCACTTGTGAACTGAAGTTGAGTTTGTGTCCTCAGCTGCAGAAGGGGAAAAGCTCCCATCACAGTAAATTAATATTCATTTTCCAAACTCTTACTAATCCTTCCCAGGGAGAGTAAGATGCTAAAGGGGGGGAGGAAGGAGGGGTTGTGAGTGTCTTAAAACTTCAGCACTTAATTGGAAACTACCTTGAATTTAAATTTGTAATCAGGGATTGGAAAATCCATTCACTTTCTTGCTACAGGCAAGGAGGAAGCTTTCCTTGGTGACTAAAAACTAAAATTAATCTATTCTTACAAAAGTTAAGTTTTCAGTGAAAAAAATAAACTAGGCTTACAGTGCTGACGAGCACAGGCAAAATAACAATGTTTACAGTAAATAGGTCTGTTTAATTCTACTAGGACCTTAACTTTCAGCGGTAAGTTTCCATTTTGCCAGCTCTGGACTATTCTACACCAACCTTGTAGTTATTTTTAGTTGAGATTTTACACCACGTCTTCTTCTGTATTGGAATCATTATTTGCGTTATTTTACGCAACACAGAACAGGCTTCAACACGAGGAGCTGTCAGAGGAGTCCATGCAACCCAGCCCACCCCCGCACAGGGACTGGGACTCCTGCGGAGTCCAGCCATGGCAGAGCTCAGCATGCAGAGCAGGGAACTGAACCCAGCTTCTTAACCTCATGCCAAAAGGCACAATGCTGAGTGCCCACTTTTGAACGTGAGAATCAGTGGCGCATATCAGGGTGACGGGTCCTATTCCAAGACCCACCAAGGCTTGTATTACAGTCTGCAGCTTTCCTGTGTGCTGTTGCTGCTCAAGCCTTGTCTTGGATTTGTTAACTGTTGGCCTTCGGTGATGCTTTTGATTCTCAAGTCAGAAAGTAGCTTCCAGCACTATTCAAACTTATTATAAGCCAAGCTACTATGCACAGGCCACCTCGGGACAATCTGACAGTTCCAACACAGGATGGTGATTACAGATACACAGATGTAATTTGCAGCTATGCCATGGATGACTTGTGACACCTTGGGTAAAATGCTGTACATCGGCTCCTTGGTACAAGATAAGGATGATACTTACTGCCTCCCATTCTTTATCTCCTCTGTTTGATTGCAAAATCGTTCAGCACAGTTGTTGTCCCTTTTTAGATGACTGTACTGCAACTAGTAACTCTGAGTCACGCCATTATTATAAAGAAATGGGACTCGTAGCGTGAGTGCTCTAGAAGGGTTACCTTCCCGTGGTGCTCCTTGCACCACTCGGACATGCCATCCAGAAGCTCATCTGGCTGGTTGATGATCAGGTTGGGGCCCTGCAGGGAGGAAAACACAGGTAATCAAATCTTTCTGACGGGACTGTTCAGAAGTTCGGCATCCCGGAGCCGCGGGGAGCGCGGCGCTGCCCGCACAGCGGCCTCGCGGCCTGAGGGGCTGCGCTCGGGCCTGGCGCTGCGGGCAGCGGGCGGGGGGGGGGCCCGGCCCGGTGCTGGGGGCCCGAAGGGCTCCGTGAGGCCGGTCGCGGCGCTGCGCTCACCTCGGCCAGGACGTTGAGGTCGCAGTCGGTGATGAGGCAGGCCATCTCCAGGATCTGGTCCTTCTCCACGTCCAGCCCCGTCATCTGCCACACAGGGGAGCGGCACCGTCACCGCCGCCGGCCGCCGCCGCGCGCCCCCCCGCCCCCCCGCCGCCGCCCCCCCCCCGCGCCCCGCACCTCCAGGTCCACCCAGACCATGCGCTGCCCCATGCCGCCGCCGGCCATGGCCGCCGCCCGCCGCCGGCCCCGCCACAGCCGCCCGGCGCAGCTCCGCAGGCGACCGAGGCCACCGCGGCTGCCGCCGAGCATCGCCGGCCAGGCCGCAAAGTGCCGCCGCCGAACTACGCTTCCCGGCAGGCCCCGCGGCGGCGGCCCCAGGGCGAGCGCGGGCGGCGAGCGCGAGCGCTGCTGGGAGGTGCAGTTCGGAGCGCTACGGCTGCGCGGGGTGCGCCGGGAGCGGCGGGCGGGGCTGCGGGGCTGCGGCCCGGGCCGTGGCGGCAGCGGGCCGGGGGCGGCTGGGGGCTGGCGGCCCCCGGTGCCGGAGGTGGTTTTCCAGTTTAAGACACGCCTCGTCGGGTCTTGCTTTCTACCCCCAGGAGAAGGCACACGTTCAGTGCAGCCGGTTACCGGGAGGCGGCCGCTAGCCGGTCGTACTCCCAGCTCCCCGACCACCGCAGGAGCTTTTCTCAAACAAATTTCCGTCTCAGAGGACAAATGGGTACAAACGTGGGTGAACTGAGTGAATAAAGCTAGTTTGTAAAAACATTCAAACGTGTATGGGTTATCCACAGGGAGACTTTTAATGTTCTTCTCTAAAGCAAGGAATATTCAAAAGGAATCGTTTATGTATCAAAACAGTTCGACACGCGCTTCAGATGCCACAAAGCATCATACCCCTTACGCTCTGTTTCAAAGGGTGTGTGCCTACACCTGATACAGAGCCCGCCTCCTTCAGCTGCACTACAAAAATACACTCTTCGTTATAATACAAGCACCCAACAATAATTCTTAAACTGTGGCACGTTTGTTTTCTTGCATAAAGCCCTGAGGTGTTGAGTTACCACATTTAAAATCAAGATGCCAGTTTTGGAGCATTCTGCGGCTAGTAGTTTTACAAATATTAAATGGTAACTTTGATGGGTTTATTTTGCACAGATTCAGTTAGAAACAGATTTAAAGTTCTTTAAAGCCTACTGAACGCTTGTTAATGCCGTGACGGGCGCCATTTGCCCTCTCTGTAGTTCTCTCTTCTGTTATCATAATCGTGGCTCCAGCTTTCACGATTCCTGTCTTCATAGACAAAGTCATCTCTGCTCCCCCGGTAATGATGGTCAGATCCAGAGTCGTGGCCTCTGTCATCAAAGCCGTAGTCATCCCTTTTGCCCCTGCAATAGTCAGGCCCACGGTCCCCAAAACGCTGTTCTCGGCCAAAATGCCTACTGTCCGAGTAATAGGGGTGGGAGCCCATCCTGGTCTTGCGCAGTGCTGCGACATCTGGGCGCCACTGCATCTGGGAGGCTGACGAGTGATTAAACGAGTGCCCGTGCTGGTACCCGGAGGCAGCAAAGCCGGGGTGATCATACTTCCCACCGTACTGAGACTGCTGCCGCATCGCAGCATGCATCTGGAAAACAGAAGAGAAAAAGGCTTGGTGGATTCGATGCACTTTCCTTCTGTCAGAGCGCTCTAACTAGTCTATGGCATGGGGTCCTGATAAATTTTAATCTCCTGCGTTGGCCTCTAAGTTCCACATGAATCATGCTGCAAGTACAAGGGAAAATGAAAATGAACCAACAATATGAGACTGACTGCAGACTTACGGAACGGCTGCTACTGAGTGCTTTATCTACAGCTGGACTTGTAAAGCTCCAAGACCGCCCAGACATCACACAGCTTGGTAGCAGGAACTGTCAAGCTTTTGGAATGGTTATTTCAACACTCCAAAAATACATTCTTGTGACTTAATACAATCATTACAGGAAACATCTAAGTACTCAAAATTAGAGCCAACTCTTTCACGTTATCCGTCATCTGTGAGTGACTGCAGGTTTAGACACTATTAACAGCCCAGCTTACCACTCCTTGTCTCTGAAGGTTATCAGGAGACGGCAGAGACCTCTGCACAGATGAGAATCCTGCTGCTACCATATTATCTGGACTCTTATCGTATCTGCAGAAAAAGGGATTAGGAATTTTAGTCTTAAATGTTTCTAACATAGACTACTGCCAGTCTAAGAGGCACCTGCAGCCCAGTCACACTGCTACAATTAGAAAAAAATAACTGGGCAAGCATTACCCTGAACTTACTACTGCTGTGAGAAAGTAGTGCGGACACGCTTGCATTGTGTATTTGGCAGAACTCTCTCCACTTCACATCACCGAATCTTTTCCATACTCATAGGAAAACAGTTTTAAACAGGAATGTGACTTGGACCAGAAGCTCTGGCAATCAGATCTTTTGGAAAATCACTTTCAAGATGATGCTCTTCTTTTTGCATTAGGTTTTCAGGCACCGAGAATGCAGGGTACTGAAGGTAATAATAATGCAAGTACTTATTCCATAGCGAAGAAAGAGTAAATTGTGCTTGGAATGAGAACTGGGAAAGCTGAGTGTGTCAGTACTGTTTTTTAACTTGAACTACACACGTGTACCTACAGTGTGGACTCTTACCTGCTGGAAGCTGGATGTACTGTGCCAGATGGGCTCGTATTGGCAGTTCCATGTGGTAAAGAAGATGAATTACCATCTTGAGATGCATGACTGCTCCCTGAAGAGAAACAAACATTTCATGAGACCGCCAAACATCACTTAGATTAACTCGGATATGAAATGAACTTGTAAGATGCTAACAATTTCCCCATGCTTAATTAGCTCTCAAGTTTCACCGGTGATCTGCAAAAGCACACAATCTGGTTTCCAAAACAAGATACTGTATCTGTCTTAATGCCCAGTTGGGAAAGACACAATCAGGCTTGCAATATTCTGGCCGACATGCCTCACTTAACTGAAGTCAGATGCAACTTTCACTGCTGGTATAATTTAGAGGGGCTTTCAAGGGTATGGAACAAATAATCGAACAAAACAAAAGAGAAGACTCAGCCTGGGGTTTATATGTCCCCTTAAGCGGCAGGTAGGTCCCTGGTCAAAACCAAGGACAAAAGCACATGCCTGTATGACAACACTGTTCTACAAAGTCATCAGCTAGTAGGTGAGCGGCAGTTTGGTGAGAAGCATGTGCAACAACCATCACTAACCAACTCAGCGCACCTCTGTCAGGTTTGGGGAGGAGGAGGAGGAAGGTGGCAGCTCTGCTTCCCATTTGGTAACTGTGTTAATGTTTCTTTTTCTGGGTACCTGATCTGAACTGAATTTTGATAGGCCTCCCATACAGCTTGATCCCGTTCAGCAGGCTCATTCCGTAGGGGACGGATTCTTCGTGCTTGAAGTTCACAAACGCGAACTGTTTCTGCTTGCCATCCCTGTCCTTGGGGATTTTAACCTTAATTACCGGACCTGCCTGCGGATCAAGAAACGAGAGATGTTAAACGGGAGCGGAGCAGCTCTCCAGAGTTTAAAAAAAAAAAAAAAGTTTTCAAGTTTTAAACCCGCCCCACAAGGGAGGAGGCCGCGCGGGGGCGCACCGCGGCCGGGCCGCTCCTGCACAAGTTTGTCCGCCCGCGGCCGCCGTACGCCGCCCCGGCCCCGCCCCGCCATGGCGCCGCCAACCGCCCGCCCCGCCCCGCCCCGCCGGGCCGAGCATAAAGCGGGCGGGCCGCGGCCGCGGGCCCCGGCGGCACCTGGTGGAACAGCTCGAAGATCAGCTCCTCGGTCACGCGGGGGTCCAGGTTCCCCACGAACAGCGTCCGGTCCGCCTCGGCCGCCGCCGCTCCCATCGCGCGGCCGGGCCGCCCGCGCTCGCCGGGGCCGCCGCTCGCTGCTGCGCAGGCGCCGACGGCGCGGGGCCACGTCACGGGCGGGGGCGGGGCCGCGAGCGGAGCTGGCGGGGGGGGGCGGGGAGCCCCGCCCTGCGCGGGGCGGTGCCAGCGGCCGCACGGCTGCGTGACGGGGGGGTTGGGCGGCCGCGGGGGTGGGTGGCCGAAAGCCTGCGTGAGGGAACTTGCGCGACTGACAGTCCGTAGGTACAGGTCGTGGGCCGTACGAGGGCTGCGGTGGGAAGCTCGGAGCCCCCAACGGCTCCCTCCTGCGCTCCCCGTCCCGGGGCTTCGCCGTGAGGCGGCCCTCGTTATCCCCATGTTCTCAGCGCCTCCCTCTCTTGCAGGTCCTGCTCCGGAGCCCAGCCACGACCAGCGGGGTGAGGTAACTTCGTTGTGACTGCCATGAGCTGTGCTGAAGCCCGGCCTGCGGGATAAGCGCGGTTGTTCTGTGTAATAGTAATAAAAAGGAAGCAAGCGCAGTGTAGGCTGGAGTGTTGAGCGTTCCGCTGCTTCGTTCCCTTTTATCGCCGCAATACTCTGTGTGATGGCCTCCGCCATCCCAAATACTGCCTCCTGTAATGGCGCAGACGCAGGCAGCTTTGCATTCCTCCTCTAAACAGCTGTATTACGCTTTAATGTGAAGATGGCACTTCTGCTTTTATGTTTGAGCAGAGTTCTGGACACCCATCTCTCAGCTAAGGTACTTCTCCAGTGTTTTGCGAAATAGCTCCCCGTTCCCATGTTGTTTGATTACGTGGTAAGTACAGTTCTCAACAACTGTAATTCCCTGGATATTTTGGAACACGCTGGATGTAAAACAAGGATATTTTCCATCTGGAAAATTTTTGAAAGGGGAAGTTCAACCCTCATTTTTCATTAGATTTCAATGCATTATGGCATATCCTATTTTCTTGTTAATTAGGCCCTGTTCATTTTCTCCAGTTCATTACTTACTACCGCACCTAGAATTTATATTCATTTGGTTTAATCGTGTTCGCCTGGTTAAATTCTAAACAGTTACTCATTCAGAAAGGAAATTATTACCCTACTCTGCCAGGACTTCCACTTTGGCTTAATTTCCCTGGAGCCTCATTTACTGTCTTCTGTGTTTTTTTCCTTACTGGGTCCCCATAGGTTTGGTTGGAAGTGTTTGACAGCTTTACCATCATCAGCTTTCTTCACTTGGGCTGGGCATCTTCAAACGGATGTCGCAGTCCTGCACGGTGTGCCGTACGCAGCTGGCTAAATTCAGAGGGACCCACAGAACATAGTGATGGGCTCAGGCTGGCCTGTTGCAGTCTTGCATGGCCAAGACCCAAAAAAATGCACAAAAAGGGAATGAGAAAACAATTTCAGACTTTTACAGGCATATTAAAATCCTGTTGTGGTGTTTGCCTTTTTTGTTGTTATATTCCCATTTTGCTCTTCAATAAAACCCACAAAGGTATTTGCTTTCAGGGGCAAAAAGTGTTTGTAAGTTTCCTATTTTCACTCCTAGTATATAGGAGCTTATGTTCTTGAGTATTACAGAAACTTGCCAATTCTGCTTATAGTTTTCACCTTTAGATTAGGCTCTTTGTAGTCTTCCTGTTCCACTAATAATCATTTTTAACAATTACTTTTACATTGCGAAGGAAAGAGCCCAAGAAATCAGTGTCAGTCTTGCAGGTGACACGCACAAGTCACAGATACCAGAGACACCAGTTCTCCCCAGCATCATTTGCATCCTTGCCTGATACAGCTACTTGAGAAAGTGGTGTTCACGTCAGACCAGTGGAGGCAAGAAGAGCAATTAGTTCTCAGATTGCTGCTGTTGCATGTGCACGATCTTATCGCCTGGTCCCAGCTCACAGGCTGGGAAAGGGCATGGATGCTGAGTGCCAGTCCGGGAGCTGTGACTTTCTGCCTCGTAGGTCTGAAAGCTGGGGCTAACGCTGCCTACAGTAAAGAAAATATTCTCCTCTACTGAAGCTCTGAAATGTAACAGAAGAAATGCTGAGACAGTAACTCTGATGGAATGCACCTTGGTTAATGCTCCGTACTGGCCTGTTTTACAGGTTGCTGCTCTCTGGCTACAGATCTCCCTGAGCTCCCCTCTGGTTAGGCACGGCCTGAGCTATGTCGGACAGTCCATGAGCCCACAGCCAGACTGTAGTCTGTGTGTCTGTCCTGTGTCTGTAGTGCAGTCTCTGTCCTCAGCACTGATTGCAGATGTCAGCTGCGCCTTCTCTCTTGCCTGATTGCACTCATGCTCCTCGGGTTATTCAGCTGCCTCGCTGACTTCCCCGTGCAGATGACAATCTCTTTCAGTGCTGTGGTAATGGGGCTGTTCAACTGAAAGTGGATGCTTGAAAATTCTCCACGCCCTGCTATCCTACCAGAAAACAGGTACCCGTAATTACATCAAATGATAGAGAGATCAGTCAGACAAAGCCATTGCAGATGACAGTTCTTTCACTGGAGAGCCTGAAAGAATGGGTCACACCAGCTAATACAATAACCGCACACCTTATCCCTATATGCAATTTTCATTAGGGCCATTGAATGTCCGTGACCGACACCTGTACAAAGAGGGAGAGAAGCAGATAGATAAAAATAACAGCTACAGTTACTACTGAATAAACTGAACTTCTGCAGGCTTTTGTGGTTCAGTTCTTTGGCTTCATATTCAGACATGGAGTGAGTTAGGGGGAAGTCACCCTGGCAAACGGAGGAAGCAGAGCTCAACCTGGAATGGGGAGGAAGAAGTGAAGACCGTGGAGTAGCAGAAGACTGAGAGAGGGGTTCCTCCCCTTCGTATTTTCTCTCAGATAATTTTGTGTTATATTAATAAATTTTGCAAGTCAAATACTGAAGTTTTGCCTGTTTTTTTCTGTTTTTGCTGCTGCTCTGTGCTGTGATTTCATGCCCTTGATGATCTTTTAGAAATACGTTAACAAATGATCTGCCCACCTCTTCATTCCGAGGTGAAATGACACACGCTCCCTTCAGCCACTCTCCTTCCTCCTGTCCTTACAAGCAGGATGCTACGCCAGCCTTTCCCTTGCCTGCACTGGTCCCACCGCGGCTGCTCGAGCCAGTGCCACAGCACTTTTTGCCAGAGAGTGCACAAGGCAGGCAGGATACCCCAGCCTTCTAGCTGAGAAAGACTTTCAATTACTCCTGGCAGGTTGCAACAGAAGGGTAATTGTAGCTACAAACTTCTCCATGAAGGGAATCATTGTGCTTTTTAAACAGACCATAAAAATCTCCAGCAATGCTGATGTTCGAACAGTTAAACAGCGATTAAAGACACCCGCACTACAAGACCTGGGCATGTTATTTCCAGAGAACATGTCAGCAGCTGCTGAATTCCTGCATTTACTGTGCCTCTGTGACAGTCGCAAAGGTCTTTATAAAAACAATTATGTTATATTCAGCGTTAAGTAGCGAGTGTCAGAGGTTCTGTGCTCTCCAGCACAGCAGAAAGTCTGCGCTGGTGCAAATGTTATAACAGCCCTAAAAACGTCACTGGGGCTTTTTATTAAGTTCTTACCAAGAAAGTGAAAGGAAAACCAGCAGAGAGGTGGACAAACCCTTCTACTTCTTCTCTGGTCTTGTGTCATGGGGAGCTTTTACGATACTTGCTATCCATGACTCATTTCAACCTTCGACTTCTTCATGTGCTAGTCCCAGCCTGAGCGTAGCACTCTGTATTGTAGGTGGCAGAGGGAACGATCCACGCTCAGCACCGGGTTGCCGTCCTTCCCCCCCATTTAACTGTGCTCACTTGCTCCAGCTGCACGCAGGGACAGCTGCTCCGAGCGTCCTGTTCCTGGCAGCTCCGGGTGGCTCTGCTGCACTTGACTCCCTCCTTCAGGACCGATATCCCTCCTTGTGCCTTCTGTTGCTTTCCTTTTTTTTCCCCATCATTTTACTTCTCCCATAACACTTGTGACTGCAATCCCACCAGCAGCCCCTGAGCCACACAATCCCTTTAAAGATGACTGTAATTACTGGCAATCCCTGGGATTACATTACATGTCCACGGGTTTACAGCAATTGACAGCAATAACGCAGTACGGTGCGAATCAGTATAGCTTGTGTTCACAGCCCAACAGCTTTGTAAACAGTATTAGAGCGCCCAACACGTTTACTTCTTAATAGCAAACTCAAATTGGGGTGTTCGGTCACAGCGTGGCGAGGGAGTTTTAAGGCCGTGCGATTCCCCAGCAGAGGACTGCCGTGCTCCCCGGTGCGGGAAGGAGGAGCAATCGGTTCACGTCCTGAACAGTGCCTGAACAAATTCCGGTGAGAATTGCTCTGTCCTGTCCCATTGCCTTCGCTGCCCTTGTTTCCTGCAGGATTTCCCCCCGAGCCCCGCGGGGCCGGGTCCTGCAGCCGGGAGCTCCGCGCTGTGCGGGGCCGGCCACGCAGCGGCAGCAGAGCCCCGCGCTCGCCCCGCAGCCTCGCGCAGCAGGGGCCGGGATGATCAAAGGGCCTTGGGACCATTACGGGCTCGGGATCTGTGTAATTGGCCTTTACTTTGTTAATGATCTGCTGCTAGGAACGAGGGGCGGGTGAGCCGCTGTCACCCCCGCGCTAACAAGCACCATCCCAGCTCCTGGCTTTGCCTCGTGCCCCAGCTTTCCGACCTGCCGGTGCAAACCAGCTGCCAAAGGTATGAAGCAGAAAAGAATGTCAGTTTGAAAGATGAACGCGTTAAATAGGCCTTCCTCAGAGAGCAAAGTGAACTACAAGCACTCCCTGCTACTCCGGCACCGTGTCCCCCAGAAGCACTGGGCTGGAAGGTCTCTAAAGGGCCCCTCCTGGCCTTTAGGGCTTCTTTGCACTGGGATTTCAACCCCAAAGCAGACCACAAGCACTCCCACCTTGCCATCAGAGCCAGGTCATGGTGCCCTAGGACAAATCCCGGTGACACCGGGGCTTTGTCCCTGTGACCTGGAATCTGAGCTCTGAAATAGGAACTGAGGGAAACGCACGGTGGACCTTGGACCCATGGACCAAGGATCTTAGCCCCCCCCTGCCAGGCATGCATGCTAGGCTGCAAAGGGGAAACTCTCACCAAAGGGAAGATGCCAACAGCAAAGCTAATATTGAAAATGAAAATGCAATGATGCTTCAGCCTGTGCCCCTGAGAAAAGTGCCTCCTGCTGCTGCTGCTGCAAGGCCCTTCCCTGTGTGTCCCCCTGCCTGGAGCAGCCTCCCTGCGCGTCTCTGCCTCCCCAGTTTTCCGTCTCTATTGAAATCTCGGTACTAGACATCTGATTTCCATTTTCCCCAGTACTTTTAGTTCAATCAAAGTATGTGATTAGGGCTCTGTGGGCTCCATTGTCATCTCCACCTAAGTGCTTCTCTGATTGATATAAACAGCATTTCGATATTTACGCTGTGGTAAGTGGAATGTGTTTCTCTGGTTACTTTACTGGATAATGCACAAAATCTGCCACTAAAGGGAGAAAAAAAAATAAAAAATAAAAGTTTCTGCAGAAAATGTGGTGGGAGGAGAGAAGTGGAGGCCTGATAGGACAGCTCTGTGCCTTGTCCTGATCCCATCAGCATGACAAGGAGCACCTGCACCCATCTCACCACCTGGCTAAGCAGCAGCAGCAGCAGCAGCCAGGGAGGTTATAAAGGGTTCATGGGAGGCTCTTGCTGCTGTTGGTGCATGCTGCATTTCAGGGCTTTGGTGATTTGGGCTATGCCTGGAGCCTATTGATCTGAGACAAGCTTGTGGTGATGTGTGAGAGTGTTTGAAACCGTGCTAGCTTGTGTTTGGCTTGTGGAGTGCAGGCTCAGCCCCAGGCTCTATGTGCGGTCTGGGTTTGAGCTCTGGCAGCTGCTGGGGCTGGTCCAGGCTCTGTGACCCACCAGTCAGCAGCACCCTGTGTTCACTGACCTGCTGCAGCACACCTGCAGTGCAACTTCTGCTGTTCTGGTCGATCCTCGCCCTTGGAAGACAGGTAGGTGAAGCGTAGTGTGTCACAGAGCTGGTGTTTAGTGTAATTTGTCCCTTTGTGGGACTGCAGTCCTTCAGCCAGCAGCAGGGTATGGCTGGGTGCAGGTCAGAGGGAAGGGTCTCCTTCTGGGCACAAGTCACGCCTCGCTCACAGGGAATCTGCCTTCAGCACGGGCTTACAGCTGAGTGGTAATAAGGAAGTTGATGTTTGTGGGAGTGTAGACGTGTACGCAAGGTCTACCAGTGCTGAAGTGAGGTGCAGTAGTGCCTGCTGTTGAGCTCCTGTTCACTGCTCGGAGGAATGCGTGGATGAAAAGTGGCTGATGCTTGCTGCCAGTGCTGCTGGGCCCCGGGGGGATGCGGTGCCCCAAGGCACTGACCTGGCCGAGGGCACCCAGGTGTGCCAGATGAGTGCCAGGAGAAGGGATGGGTGTGTTGAGTTGGAGGGTGGAAACAAAAGCACTCTTTTCTGTATTCTACATGCTTTTAAGCAGACTGAGATTAGATGCTCTCCTTCTTTATATCTGCAGGAAAATGTCTAAAGAATGTTCCTGAAAAGCAAACATTTTTAGTTTCAGATAATCTTAGAGAAGGGGAGCAACTATTCTTTTGTTGAAAAAGGGTTATTTGAAAAAAAAATAGAGGCAATCATGCTCTTAAATGATAAAATATATTTATTTTCTGAGATAGATATGACTTTAAAGCAGCTCTTGGAACATAACTTTCACACAAGGGGCTTGTGCAAATGCTGCAGCTTTCTCTCTCAAGCACTGCGAAACTTCCCTAGGCAGAAGTTCCTGGGTGGTTGTCCTGGCAGGACCAGAGGTCTGGGCAGGTAATATGCAAGTGACCCAAATATTCTGTAGAGGTATCCTCTGAGGTAGCAGTTGTTTTGATAGAGTTGGTTGGAAGTATGTTGTTGGCTTTTCAACATTTTTTTTTCCTCCTGTGTCTACCTTTTTACTTGGTCAAAAATACTGCATTTTAAAAGCTTCAACAGAGAAGTTTTGAGCAGTTTAGCTGCGTGCTCTTTTATCTAGCTTTAAGAAACACATGGATAACTGATCTAGATTTGTATTGTTTTATATTTAATATCTGGAAGTCCTGCCCTGGGAGAAGGGGCAGTGCAGCCCTGACCCACTTGCTCCTGGGAGCAGGGTCTGGAGGTGGGCAGCAGCCTGGGAGCTGCTCCTACTTGTTGCGGGTCTCAGTGGGACCACAATGAGTCTCCTGCTGCCAAGCAAGTGCGGGGACCTGGCTGGTTTTCTGTTGCATGCACATTGATATGCTCTTAGATAAATTATGTTCTTGCTAAATGGGCAGTGCATGTTGCTGGGACCTCGCCTTGGGTCCTACCCTAGGCACTTGCTTGGAGATGGGAGCAGCTGGGGCTGGCAGCACTGTGGGTGTGCTGGGACCAAAGGTGCCTTGTGCTCCATGTGGCACAGAGGGTCCTGAGACAAAAGGCTCTCCCTCCCCATCTGCTTCTTTTTTCCTCTTGCTCCTGTTTCTCTTACTCATTGATGGAGATTTAAGCAGTTCTTTTCCTGGTTTAAGCTTCTCTGTGCTGTAACAAGAAACTAGCAATTAACTACTGTAAGAGTGTTTTACAGTCCTATGGAAACCCTTTCTATCCACTGTGTTTTAAATGGTTATATCTTTTATTCCTAGTTTTCAGGAGTATAAAACTTTACTACATTTGCTGCAAACCTTCATACTTTGCTTTGCGGTTTATTGCTCCCTCTGCAGATATATCTTACTCATAAATAAGGCTATCATCTCTACAGTACTTGACTAAGAACTGCAATGGCTCTGAGCGATTTCATTAATGGGACTTTGCCTAGAAATCCCAACATGATTCATATCAAACCTCAGCCTTCCCTTGGCCCAGTGGTGCAGAGCTCTGAGAGCTGTGGCAGCAGTAGGTTGCTTGGCTGGGTTATTAATGCCCTAGCCAGAAAATTCACCTAGTGCTGGGAGACTGATGTGATTTAGAATTGGATGATGAGTGAAGAAAGCTTGGTTGTGAGCTGGAGGAGCTGGGTCTCAGTGCTGGGGTTGCTTTGGGCTGCCCAGACTTGGGCATGGAGTCTGTTGAGACTTGGAGCACAGAAATGAGTGTGCTGGCTCCAGCTGTGCCCTGCAAACCCTGCTGAAGGTCCTGCTCTCTCCTCACCTGCAGTGGCACAGCTGCCTTGATCAGCATTGTCTCTGAGTTCAGGACCTATGTTTTACTCCTTAGCAGAGGGGGTAAGAGCCCTCAGAATTGTGTGGTTGCCTCAGCGCCTCATGCAGCAGAAAGCAGAAAATAAAGGCACAGCTGAACTCCAAAGGTGTTCGCATCATTCTTCACAACTGCAAAGGGAAAGCAAGTGCTCTGCCCCACAGGCATGGCTCGTGAAACCAGGCTTCCTTGCAAACCCTGTTTCATTGCATCATCCTGAGCCTTGGCATTATTCAATCAACTCCTGTGCATTGAGCTGGAGAAAAATATTTATCAGTTTCCTCAATAAGCTAGAATTAGTTGTACAACTGCCCTTTGACGTATTGTTACGTGACACAGTCTCTAGGAGTTTTAACGTGCCCTCTTGCTTTGTTTATCAGGATTCATCCTTGACTCCCTCACAACACAATAAGTCAATACAGATCTGCACAGCAGTCGGAGCTCCAGACAAAGCTGCAAGGTTTGGTGCAGCAGTCAGAAACGTGAGTTGTCAAGAGCTTTTGAGTGTATTCACATATTGCTTCCTTTTTGCTGGCAGCAGAGCAAAGAAATGCTTGTTACTAGCGGTGGCATTAACCTCTGACTAGATAGCTGGGGGATGCATGTGAATAAACTGTTCTTTGTGGGGGCTGACGCCTGCAGATGCAGAACCATTTGTTAAAATATACATTCTTAGGGCCAAATCCCTGGTGGGTACAAATCAGCCCAGAAGTCAACAGGGCAACAGCAGCTGCAGTCGGCAGAGTTTGGCTGTCTGTGTAGCTGCTCTCACTCAATAGCTTCCTTTAGCTGGAAAGCTTCCTTTTTAATAGGAATTGTTGACAATTAATTTTCTAAAAACTCTATTTTCACTTGATTAGGAATGCAGCTGATTACTCTCAGCTCCCATGATGTGAGGGCCAAATAAAGAGGTAGAAGTAATAAATTTGAGTTTCCTGTGGACAAAGGTCTGATGTGGACTCCATCAGTGGTTCTGCTTGCGCATCTAGAAAGTGGAGTCGGTGCACAGAGCCCACATCTTTGTGGGTCTAAGAGGAGGAGCAGAGGATACCAGTCCCTGCTGCAGGTTTTGTTTCCAGTGCTGTTGTGACACAAATGATTCAGAAAGAACGGTGTGGGGTATTTATTGCAGCTTTCAGACCCCTGCATGCTACATGGTAATTTCATCACATCACTGTGATAGTGGTTTTAAAAATCATGCTTTCTCCTGTCCCCTTTTAACAAAATACCTGTCGTTTCACAAAATACATTTAGAGCTGTATGTCCAGAATGCCAGCAATTAAAATATTGTGCATTTAGAGTGAATGGACTAACAGTTGTCTAAGCATGACCTCCACGAGAAGAATTAAACCTGTGTTTAAGGGCAGTTGAAATTTCTGTGCACCAGCAGAGCAGGCAGTAAGGCACCCACTGTAAGTCGCCAAAACCCAGGCACCTCACAATTACCCATTCCCCTGAGCATCCCCACAACTGTGTTGTTAAAATCTGCTTTCCTGGGCTTGTCAGGAGTGGGGAAAGAAGGTGCATGCTGGGCATGATGCTCCCAGCTCCCCGCCCACAGCCCTGGGGCTGGCAGCTCCTGCGTTGTTGGATGGTTTATGGCACCATTTGCCAGTGCTGATATCTGCTACCAAGCCTCCAAATGTCAAAGCTGGCAGTGGGGATGCAGGCAGTGCGAACAGGTGGGCTGCGTGAATCTCTGGGGTCCCACTAATTCACACGGATTCATGGGGAATAAATTAATGATGGTAGTGGATACAAAGCCCTATTCTGGGTGCAGGTGAGTGAGCAATTCCCTTCTGACAGGCAGAGAGGGAAGGAGACCTGTCATGATCAGATTGCCTTTGATTTTATTGTCTAAGATAGCCTTAAAGGTATCCTGCATTCTGCATTGGTTTTTCTCTTGCCTGGCATTTTTGAAGCAGTGGCAAGTCTTGCTTAAAATAATGAGCACCTCTGTTAATTGCACCAGACTACCTGTTTGCGGTGCAGGGTGTCTCTTGTACCTTCTGCATTAAAGAGCCAAAGGTTTTCTCAGCTCCTGAAGAGACTGCAGATGTTCAGAGCAAAAGGCATCAGCCCCATAAGTGGTGTAAACCCACACAGCTCTGCATAAGTGGTGTAAAACCTGCTCCTAAGCCAGCCCATGAACGTGGTCTTTGTGCCAGCAGGTTTTTCACAGGTGCACTTTGAAGACCCTCAGGAGTGGATTTGTTCCATCCAGAACTGAGGGCCAGAAGGGTGGGAAGGTGTGGGTGAAAGCACTGCTGTGGGAAGGAGTAGAAGTGCCAGAATATTGGAATAGGGGAAAATACAGGAACAGCACTTATTAAATAAGCCATAAAACAAACTATTGTTACCTACAGGCTCTCTATCTGCATGGTTTTGATTTTGTACGTGCCGTTTTTATAGGATTCCTGAGTTAGCCTTTGGAGAAGTAATATTGTATTTTTGACATGCAGTTAGGATTTTCCCATAGTAGCAATACTATAGGGATTATATTTTCAACTTGTGACTTGTCTGGGAGGGGAAAGGTTAATGAACACCTGCTGTGTTACTGTTACATTCATTAAACTTGCTTAGAAATTTCATGGCCACATTTGTACTCCAGGCAATGTCAGGTCTCCCCCTGACAAGAACTGGGGCTTTAAATCTTGCTGTTTCCAAGGAAAATAAATGCATGTACATGAGGAAAGTTTGGGGTCCACATGCCACAACAAGGGTTCAATTCAGAGTGTGAAAAGGGGAATGGCTGTTTTATTAATTATGGGCCTGCCTGTGATTATCCCAAACATTTATGGTGGGACCGGTTGGCTCTGTAACAAAGCAGTGCTGTGTCCCTGGCGCGGTTCTGGAGCCGCTCTGGATCAATGGCTGGGTAACCGATAGGTTAATGTACAATATGTATTGCAACTGGTTGTAATTTTTTCATTTTACTATCAAGATTTTGTGGCTTATTTAAAGCTGCAAGTGGCCATTAAGAATATCGGTGAGTAAAGTCACTTGGCTGCTTACATTAATTATTAACTCGTAGATCTGAGCCTATAAATGGCACTGAGGGAAGCCCGGCGGCTCACTGGCGTGTGCTGCTGGAAAGAGGGACTCCGGGCTCTTTCCAACTCCGCCTCTAGGAAGCACTCTGGCTCCAGATAAATCCCTGCCAGAGCCCCCAAAATGGGGAAGAGGACTCTAAGCATTGCTGTGAAGTGCAACCAATGTGGTCTTTGGGAAGCGCTTCTGAGATTTTTGGGGTCAGAAGGCTCGGTAGTGGGGAGAGCTGTGCACAAAGGATGTGTTGTGTTACAGGGAAGGCTGTGGCTGGAGCTTGTTTTCAGCTTGATGGCAAAGATGAGAAATGCAGCACAAGGGAGAGACCTGCACAGCCCTGGAGATCTGGATGGGCAGGAGGTGGAAACCAGTCCCCATCTGGGGGTCTGATAGGAAGGCGCTTGTTGTATGCTTATCCTCCTGTGATGTCCATGTCACAGCAGTGGGCTTCCCCTCGAAGCACCAGGGAGGGGAAAGGTCCTGTGGGGAGTGCCTGGTGCACCCAGGGTACTCCCAGCTTCCAGCCAGGAGGTGAGAGCCAGTGCAGGAGTGCCTGGTGCAGTTGGGAGCAGGATGGATGTGCTGCCTGTGCGCATGGGGGTCTTCGTGCCAGCCCCTCTCACCTGCCCCTGTGCAAGTGTGCTTGAAACTTCCTGGGAGCAGGCTGCTGCTACTGGCCAGATGATCCCATGCAGATGGCAGGGAGATAAATGACGCCATCTTTTTACTGTAGTGGTTTGGCCATAATTTCTAAAGGACAGTTATTAGATGCAGTCTTCCCTTTTTCAGGGACTGTGACTCCTTGGGCACAGGGAATTGCGATGAGGAAGGTAGAAAGCGAAACCCGATGTTAATAATGAGAGCAGTGCCCAAAACCCCATCCATTCCTCTCCTCCAATTTTCTCCTGTGACAATTTATAGGTTAGTTTGATGCTTGAATAGCTGTGTCTCTCTAGTAATATGTATTCTCGGTAAGTATTCCCCGCTGTGGCATATCCTAAGAGAACTCCATCAAATAATTATCTTCCCTTTTATTTATTCACAGTCTTTTCACTTGATCTGCATCACTATAAAATATTCCAATGGTTTCCTCTTAGCACAGAGCTTTCCTGAGATTGTAAAGTGTATTTATGTACAGTATTAAATCCACACTATGCGACTCTTTATCTTGGCACTTTCCTCATTTGATGCTACTGTCGGGTACTGGCCCCAGCCACCTTCTGCCTCTGCTGTAATGCCCTGCACAATCAGCACACGCTGAATCCGTGTCACTTGCCCAAAGCCTGGGGCACAAATGCAAACAAAATAAGCCTTTGCGCTTCTCTCTGCAGGTCCTGAAGTGCTGAGTGAGCCTGTCCGTGTGAGGTGTTGGTGCTGACTGTGAGACCTCTGCCTTGGTCTCTGGGGCTTTCAGGAAAGTGTGAGCATCAGCCTCTGATCACCACAGAGCAAGAAGGGCAGCAGCCAGCCTGGCACCCAGTGCACTGTGCCTGGTAGTGAGGTGGGATGTGGTGCTGTGAGGCAGGGCAGGTGCATGAAAGGGTCTGGAAGTGGCAGCTGCTCTGGAGGAGCAGTGAGGCTGATGCAGAGGGATGGAGCAAGGCAGCCCCAATGGGAAACCTCCCGTTACCTCTGAGATTACTTCGTGCTCAGTGGTTCCACTCAGCAAGCACTAGCAGTACTTCAGTGCTGTGTCTGGGGTCAGTGCAGAACTGATTTACCTTCTCTGCCTATTTGCTAGGGAGCACTAGTGTTGTTTTGCTAGTGGTTTGCAACACTGAAGCAGGAAGGGCGGGCAGTATGTAGCAGAGACCTGCAGCAAATGCTGTGTGTTGCCCTGAATGTGCGACGTCCATTCCTCATGTGTGAGTGGGTCCCTGTCCTCAATGGGAGGACTGCTGCTCTTCCAAAACAGCATTTCATAAACCATTATATCTATCTTAGTGTGGGGTTTGGTGTACTTTGCATCAGCTTAACAGAGAATATTTGGTGTCCTGGACCTCAGTTTGCTTCTTTACAAAGCACCCATGCAAGACAGCAGCAATAGTGACTGTAGATGTAGTCACTGAGATACACAGGCAGCATTTTGGCAAGAGCAAATTCTCCTCTGCAGGTGTGGCAGTCATCTAAAGGTTTTATGGGCTGAAAGGTCTCGTGTCAAAATGGGATCTGTAGCAATTCCTGGGTTCTTTTCACACAGAAGGGCTTTTCTCTTTTCCAGGGCTGAAGAAACCAGAAAAAGTAAAACTGCCTCTGAAAGTTTGTGCTGCACTTGCAAAGTTTGTGAGCATTTCACAGGAGCCTGTAAGCTGCGAGGCAGATGCAACGTCTGTGCTTTGCGCCATGTCTGGTTGCCATGATTTGATGGCAGCTGTTAATAAGTTGGTCATGGCTTAATACAGCAGTGACCGTTCATAATCAGAGCTTTTACTCCCTGCTTTTCCAGCAGTCAGCTCGGCTGGAACGTGGAGAGGCTTTAAAAGGGGTTGGTCCCAGAAGAGGGAGATGTCAGGGAGAGAAACGGTTATGATGATGACCATAATGCTTACAGTCATTTGGCTCCAATACATCTTTAAGTGGCTTCCTATCAAATTGAGAGGAGAGTTCCCTAGCAAGGGTTAACTGAGTGTATAAAATTGATTGCGATTTTAGTAATTCAGTATAATCACAGTCTACCAGCAGGTTGCTTTTCCAGCAGGAGGGTTTGGAATTATTTTCTGGAGTTTGCAATATAGAACTTAAATTAAGCCTCAGAAGTCAGAGGAGCTCTGCTGCATCTCTAATGTGGTGCTAAATTCTCAGCAGCACATTCTCTGTATTAAAGCCTTTGCTAGCAATTAGGTTCATTAACTATCACAATACCTTATTTATTACTCGGCATGCCATATGGTTTCCCAGCTAAAGAATGGCACCCGTTCTAGCACAGACCATTTGGCATCATAAAAATGTTAACAAATAATGTTATGGCTCTCAAGGGCAAAAGGGCTCACTGGGTTGCAGGTCTGAACGGCAGGAGAGAATATGAAAACATTTTTCTTCTATAGCAAAATAAAGAATTCCTCGAGACAGAAGTATTCAAAGAATATAATGCTCACATAACACAAATGGGAGTTTTATACATGCCCATAATGGTTATGTCAATATTTGCAGTAGGCAGTGCTCTCACTCATCCCCCTTTCCTTCCCCCACTTCTCTCATCCTTCTGAGCATGAACATTTTGGGGAGAAACGGCGGAAGAGGACCCATGCAGTCCCTGGCTGCTGCAGGCTGGGTGATGGCTAGATGCATCCTGGAGTTTGGTGCTTCTTGGCAAAGGCCGGCCTCGTTCTTCTGTTTCTTCTGGAGATCCGTGGCAGCTTTTCCCCATTTGGATGAGGAAATGGGTAACTTGTCAGTTCTAGGCAAAAGCTGAAGCGTTGGGGAAGGAGGAGGAGAGGTTATCCTGGAAGAGTCTGATTTTTGCAATTTGTTGTTCCCTTGTTGTTCATCCTCTTCTCATCCTGTAGTCATTTTGGAGATGATGTGGGTGATCTCTTGGCTAATACATAGCCAGGCACCTGGAAGAAGAGCATAATTTATTACAGCTTGATATAAATATGCTTCATCTTACATGTCTTGTTTCTTGGTGGCACTAGCTTCTTACATGTCTTGGTGGGGATTTTGTGATGGCGTTAGCTTTGTGGAAATAAATGTCTTTAAGTGGCTTCTGTAATTTTGGGGGGCTGGGATTGATTATTGAGATTTGGCATTTATTACAATCCAAACTTCATCCCTGCAAAAACAGTTCTGGGCACTGCATCAAGGCACTTCAGTTGCTGGCATGTTCACATAGCACTGGTTTTTCTACACTGCAAAATGACCTGTAAGGGGTGAACTTATGCCAGTAGAAAAGAGCAAGTCAATAGTGGAATATGAAGCTAGGTGTTCTAACCCTGGGAAGAGTAAGATCTCAGTCTTGTTGTTCAGTGGTCTTTAAAGAAGATCAGCAGCCTGTGTGCATCTCAGGGTGGGAGCCTTACTGTACCACTCACATTTGGTTCCTATTTCTCGCAGGATTAGGAAACAGGGACAACATTTCAGGTCACAGCCTTAAGTTTTCTCAGTTGGGCATGGTGTGGCAAACAAGAAGGAAAAACACACCTTTCCATCCCTGTTCAGTGACTGGGTCCCCTTAGGAGGAAGGCATGCACATTTAACAGGCTAATTCTGATAAAATGCAAGTTAATCAAGAGTGGGAATGACAGCACATTAAATCAGGCTTTCTGGTCCCACTAGTCTCTGTGACAGCCTCTGTAACCCACCTGGCACCATCCCATCAGCGGAGGCAGAGCCCGTGGGCGCCACCAGGCAGTGCTGTGGCTGAGAGCAGCCAGCACCAGCCCCACCACACCGCCTGCTCAGGGCACCCAGAGCATGTGGCACGGTGCCCTCCAAAAACGGTGGTGGTGGTGGTGACCACTTCGAAAATACTTCTAATTTACAGAGCAAGCACTTTTCCCATGAGCAGCAGCAGAAATGAGAAATTCAGCCCAGCGCTGGGCTCTGTCTATGGCTGAGCTGTGCAGCTGAGAGGCAGCTTTGGAAGAGGCCCTGAAATGTCTCAGGAAGGGATGCGATGATGAGCAGTATTCCTGTAAAATTTACAGGCTTTAAAGCAAGAAAGGACTATTTGTGATCACCTTGTCTGAACTCCTGAGCGATGCTGGTGAAGTATTTCACCTGATGGTTAATGTAGTGCCTCTTCATGCCTGAATTGAAGCCATTTTTTAGGGGGCCCAGCAGTTCTGCGTGTTTTACTGCAGCCTGTGGCGTGCAGTGTGAAGCCAGGTCTTGGATCAAAGTGCTTGGCCAGAGGATAAGTGACCAAAGACAGGGCCCTGGAGCTGAGCACCATGGGCACTTGGGGTCCAGAGTACTTATGGCTCATGAGGGAAAGGAGTCAGATGTTTCTGACCTGAAAAACTGCATTTACTGAGCAGAGGATGTCAGGGTGGGACAGACAACTGTGTATGGTGGTAGTGATGGGACTCAAGGTTAAGGTATTTTATCCTTTTCTTCTTTTCCACTGAGCGGCTCTGTCAGTAGCTGAGTTAACTTCTTTTACATCAGGACATGGATCTGAAAAACAGTTTTGGTAAACCACCCTCTGAGCAACTTTTCTTTTACTGTTAGGATTTTCAGCAATGTAAAATTGAAAGCCCTATGGAGGGAAAAAAAAAAAGAAATGAACTGTAACAAGCTTAGCCATGTTTGCAGGGGTCCTTTGAGGCTGAGGCTCTGCCTCATTTCTGGAAGTGGCCAAAAGATGGAAAAGCTGTGCCAAGACTTGGCTGTCCCACATCCACCACGTCCATGTGTGAGGTGGTACAAACTGTCACCTGCACAGAGCCTCTGCACCGAGGCAGAGGGGAGGTCATCCCACCCTCGCTAGCAGTGTCCCAGGAGTTGTGCATCCAAGCAAAGTGGTTTTTAAATCCCGGAGTCTTTCCTTCACCTCCACACGATATAGGAAGCTCTGTGATGCAGCAGTTCCATCCTTTGAGATGTGGGCTGCAGTAGTACCTGTCTCTGATGTGTAGCGGAGGATCAGGACTCTGCTGCGTAGTGTTAACTGATGAGCTGGATGGGGAGAGGGGGCGAAACTTTCTTTTCTGTATCCAGTTTCCAAAGCTTTGAGCTATTCCTTTGCCCCTGACATCTGATCTGCATCCAGGGTTAAGCTCTCTGTACCCTGAGTCTCTCTGTCAGCTGGTCATTTTAAAATTCCCTTTATACCAGCCTCAGCGCCCTTTTCAGAGGCTACAAACCCTACTGCCACTGAGCACCTTTTGTCCCCACCACACTGGTGCCTTATGGCTGGGCTCTGGCTAGCCCCTGCTGGCCTTGGCTCGGGTTAACCACACCAGTAACCACAGCTGCCTGGGAGCAGAGAGCCTCAGTGCATGCTCTGCATGCCCTGCTCGTGATCCACATGCAATTTGGAAACATTCATCATGAGTAAGGTTCTTACTGGGGTGGAAAAAATGTGCTTGGCCAGTTTGCTAAGGGTGCAAGTCCTGCAGACCTCGTGGGAGACTTAGTAGGGTGGTAGTATTGCCTTCTGAAGGCAGAGAAAACAGGAAAAAAATAAAAGTGATGTTAGTGCTGAGAAAAGCTTTCAGGCACAGATTTACTCATGGTGAACTATCTGGTTTTAGGCTTTTCAAATTTCTTTTTTATTCTATTTCACCCATCTTAGAAGTGATTACTTTTTTCATGAAAGTTGTGATTTTTCCCCCTTCCCCCCAATACCCTAAAGGAGATGTTTCAATAACGTGTCCCTTTAAAGGTCCCTGGGGCTGGAACCCCAGCGAGGGGCCATCCCACCTTCCCATGTCCCAGCTGGTACCTGGGGAAATGAGGTGTTCCCTACCTGCCCAGTCAATCCCTCTGCACAGCAAGGACCCAGCAGTGATGCAGCGTTTATTTCTGTAGTGAGACTGGCAATACAAACACTGACAATTAACTTTTTTCAGTTGGAAGACAAATGATATTCAGGTCAATTTGTGGTGGAGTCGGCATCTTCCACATTATGCATGAAGTATCTGATGCACCAGAAGTGGTGGTGGAGAGGCTTGTTGGTAAGAAGCAGCAGGCTGGACTTTAAAAGATCCTTCATGCCTTTAGAGGAGTCTGGGGGTGCTTACACCCCTGGTGACAGCAGCATCAGCTGCCTGGGTTGCATGCCTTTCTATCCTGACCTATCTGCATCCTTTGCTGCTTGCAGAAATGCTTTTGAACCTCTGGCCCCAGAAGATAGCTCTTATCCAGGAGGAGCTTTGCAACACTGTTTACTTTCATTCTTCGGAGGCTGATCAAGCCGTTCCAGCAGGGAATGTGTTTTGGTGGAGCATGGACCATGCCAGCCTTCCTCCCATGTGAATGCTGCGATGTCCAAGGGCGCTGCAGCACCTTCAGCCTGGCTCCAAAGCACATGGCTTGGTGCTTGGCTGCGGGACAAGTGTGTTGTGACTGACTGGGAACGTGCATGTTTCTCCTAGCCTTCACAGGGGATCCATAAATATCTCTTAAAAAGGGTCATTTGCAAACTGTCTTGATATACTAACGTTATCTAGGGTTCAGTCACTTAGGAATTTCTGACTAGATAAGATACCAAGGGTTTATTGCATCTCCTGGCAATTATTAAGAAAATAAAATCAGTTAATATCTAACCTTGAACCTAGACTGTAACATTTGGCTTCAGACTCTATTCTGCCTTATTTATAAGACCTGGAGTTGTATAGTTTATGGAGGGGTATTAGGAGTGACTGAATAAATGAACAGGAATTTCATTTGAGATTAAAATACCTTCATTATGTAGCTAGAATGTCTTAGAAACATTTCAGAAGCATTTTGGAAACAAGAACTCTGTGTGTGTGTGTGATTCAACCACTCGATTTCTCCCAATACAAGAAAGAAAACAAGGAGGAGCCCCTTTGACAGAAGTTTCCCCAGCTGTGTAGGCATTTTGTGTGAATCTTTAGTACACAGATATGGTAAGAAAAGGAAGGGGGGAAGAAAGGCTTCCACAAGTGTGGGCTTTTGTTTGCACTGTCAAAAACGGTAATGCATTCTCTGTGCATACGCTGGTGTGCGCACCCAGGCACATATCTCTTTGGAAAGGGGAACAGATGACTCATGCAGCTGGAAATGGGATATGGAGCTTTGCCCTTGCTAGAGAGGAAAGATGAAATTAGGGGTAAAGGTGTTCGATGACTGGGATTTGATATTTGGCTTGCTCCCTACACAGCATGAAACCGAGCAAATAACCTTAAAGTATCCCAATGTCATGCACTCACTCCTTTCCATAGGATGACCAATGCTATTTATATTTGAGTGAGTTTAGAAAGTGGAATCTAAACTCCTAAGCTGGAAGCTTTTGAAAATTGTACTGTTTAAATGCAGTGAGTGGTTTAAGTAATGTTAATAGTATGTTAATCTTGTGCTCAGGAAAGTGTGCAATAGATATGTAACTAGCCTGAAATCCTTGTAGCTAAGCCTGCTCACAATCCGTACAGAGAATGAGCATCCCCATAAGGGGCTGGGGGCTCCTGTCCAAAGGTACGATTCTATGCCCTGTTTCAGGGGCACAAGCCAGCACTGACAATGTCTTTCTGCAGTGGAACTACTCTTCCCTGGTACTGAATTAATTCTGAGGAAGAACAAAAGTCACAGTGAGGTTAGGGAGATGGAGGAAAAGTTGGAAACGCATCTTGTTAGACCATCAAATATTTCTGAGGCCAGAGCAAGCCAATCCAGAAGTGCTTTGGTGAGGCTCTAGTGTCGATTCTGCCGTATTTAAGTGTTTTTTTCCAGGATGAACTTTACCAAGCAGGCGTACGGTCTCCTCAGCACCATACAGTTAGGGCTGACATTTAAGGCCCTGGCACATCTTCTTTCTTGTCCCATGCAAGATGTCAAATATTTTAGGTTAAGAGAAGAGGAAAAATAATTACACAGTAAATTAAACAAAGACACCACCCTCCCACCCCCCACTTATTAAGACTTCAAAAGTTGCTGCTTCTGGCCTGAGCTATCTCAAATACATACAAAGGGTAATGCTAAAAATAGGTACTGTACAAATGATTAGGTCATAGCCTGCTAGAGGGAGACATTTTATTTAATTACTAACTAGGCTGTGCGTTGATGGGGGGAATACACAAACACAACAGTTCAAAGCCTGGCTGCCTGTTTTGCAGCGCTATAAAGTTTGTGCTCCTTAGCTGAGTCACTGTGGATAAATTCCCTTTTGTGTCGGGGATTTAGTGGAGGAATGTGGGAAGGCTGGCCTGGACTGCCACAGTCCTGAGTCACAACTCACAATGATCCTCACAGTATTTGCAGGCTTAGGGCCATAAGCCACTAATTAGCCCTATTGTCTTACAGGCTTCACAGTGTATATATAACCTGGACAAGGGGGAGGAATAGAGGGACGCAATGGAAGTCTGCGAGCTGAGGAAATGCTTGTGTAAATGCAAAAGCCTACAAGGGGCAAATGGCAGCTTCTTTTCCTTTCATTGATATTTTGTACCTCAAAAGCCATTCTGCAAAGAATCCAGATGGGAACCTAACCTGTTCCCTTGCTCTAACGGCATCGATCCTGTCCCTCCCAGCACCCCTCTGCAGCACAAGCGTGGTGATAGGAGCCCTGGTGTTTGTATGACTTCAGTTCTGACTCAGAAAGGTGTTTACGAACAGAAATGTCACGGTGAGCCTGAGCCATAAGGGTTTTACTATCCCCTGCTTGTTGCTCACTGTGATGCTCCTTAAAGGAGCCCAGCTTGAAAGAACAGAAGAAACTGAGCACTGGTCAGGCTGAGAGCCCCAGTAACTCCTGGAGCCTCTGTCTGCCGTGCTCCCGGTCGCGCACAAATGCACATGTGCAACAGCCCCATTCAGTCCTGTGGAGTCGCTCGGGTGTGTAAAGTTACACACCAGGGTACTGCGGCCATGAGGTAGGTGACGCAGTTATCCTTATATTTGCTGCTGTGCATTTTTCACATACTTAAGTGTTTGCCCAATTATATCCATTATGGAGCTCAGTGTCAGTCAGTTTAAGGACAAAAGCAGGAGAAGGATGGAGCAGGGTTTCTGTGCTGTGGCTGTGTGCTGGCCCCATGACAGCTCATGCTCCTCTCTTTAGCTCTGTGTGAATTACTAGACCTTAAATATTCCCTTTTCCTGGAACAATAGGAGAGCTCCTACAAATCTGTTAGGTTTGGTTACAGTTGTGCTCCCGTACCAATTTATTTTGACGTTGATCGTAACGCAGATAACTCCCCAAAAGCGCAAAGCCCTTCCGTCTGCAGCAGCAGGCAGGGCTGCATCCCCTCGCACCACGCCAGAGCCCCCAAACCAGCTGCATCCTCTCAGTGACTCTCAGGTTCCCTTTGTGCTGCGAGCGGTGGTGGCACAATAAAGGGACTGTTCACGATTCCTCCACTCCCCCATGCAGCCACAATGCACTCGGGTCCGATATCTGAACAGCTCAGATGGATACTTGTGCTAATCAATGGATTTCACAGGAAGCTTAACGTGCCGTGGCTGCACGCTGAGCAGCCTTCCAGGGGCCCTCGGCAGTTTTCTTCCCTCCTCCTCACAAACAGCTTTGTGTATTTTTTTTAAAATAGTCTAACACATTTAATCATCTTTTCATAAGCTGTCAGCTTGTCTCCTATGCAAAAGTAGAGCAGCACACTATACCCCATCTCAGAGCAAAGCTAATGTGCCTGACAAAATTCTTGCAGCGCTCCAGCAGACACCGGTCTCGTGTGTGTACACAAGAGCTTGGATGCTGTAAGCTTCCCTTGAAGTCTGGAGTAATACCAAAATCAGTTTTTAAGTGACAGCAAAAGTCATGGATTTTATTTACATTAAAACAGCTCCTATTTTGCAAATCCACACACACACACACCACCCTGCCCCCAAAATGCTGAGCAATGCTTCGAATCCTTGCTCCAGTGTTTCATAACTCAGCTCCACAACAGTGAGACTGGAAAACCCTCCAAACACACAAAGATAAGGGAAACAAAACTATTCAGAGGAAAATATACTGGTTCCAGGTTAGGAAAGTTACTGTCTCCTCACCCTGCGTGCGACCCAGGCATGCACGGGTCAGTTCTCCGAGGACACGGGAGAGGTGAGGCAGCGCTGCTGGCTTGCGTGGGGGCACTCGAAGCTGAGCAGAGTTGCAGAAGTTCAGCTACGTTGTGTTAAAGGGTGTTAGGGCCCATCAAGGCGGAGAAGTAGGACCCATTTCACTGCGTCTATCTCTGGGGTGTAAAGTTGGAGATAACAGGTCTGTGCAGCATCACTAGGGGAGTGCGTGTGACTGCAAAGGGCATTTATGTTAGAGGTTAGAGGAAAAAAAGCTGGCTGAGAGTGGGGTTTAGGGGGTGACAGAGTGGAGCCAGCTGAAGGGGAGTCCTTCTGCCTGTGCCTTTCTGAGAGCTGAACATCCTGAACAATGATTTTCCCTTTTTATTTTAATTTTGGAGACTTCTAATAGAAGATTCTTGTGTCACAGGACGGTTGCTTTCTCTTCTCTGTCTCCACATGCCTTGCTGAGTCCTGGGGGAGCAGCCTGAAGCTTTCCTTGCCCCTATCCCTTGAAATACCTGCAGGCCATTAATTTGCCCTATCTTTGGTTTGTGGGGCTTTTCTTTCTGTGTGCCTGCCAACCCTAAGCTATTCTTGTCGGTAAAGTGAATGTTTGTGTCTCTCCATCCAAAATAAACGAGTGGCTTGAGACTAAAAGTTGTTCTGACATGGTTCCTAGGTTTCCTGGGGAGGATATAGGTATTCTGCATGGTCCATTCATGTGAAGACCTTCCACAGAAATCATGGAAGTCTCATGAGTTTAATGCTAGAGGTTAATAATAATCACAATAGGCAGCACATCATTGCCTCTGTATCTGGTTGAGAGATTTACAACTTAAACTCATGGCAGAGGAAGAAATTGCCTCAATCACTTGGAGTAATGGCACATGGAGAGCCACTTGGGCGTGACTGCTATTTAACACAAGAACCCAGCTTGGCTTCATTTAACGTGCTGGTTCCTTTCTAATAAACATGTTACACTACAAGGTGAGGATTAAGTTTAGAAAAGTAAATAAATTGGAAACTGATGGGGAGAGATGGGAGTGAAATGGAACATCCTGGGGGGCAGTGACGGGTGATTAACTCCCATGCTGGGGTGCTGGAAGCGACCCCAAAGGCCAAGGCTGGGGCTTTCTGAGCTGTGTTCCTGGGGGTGGGAGGAGGCTGCAGGTGCTGCTCTGCCTTGTTTCTGCCCCTGCCCTGTACAGCGGCTGGGGCAGCTCCTGCTCGTGGTACCTCGGCTCCATGGCTGCCTCGCTAGGGTGCTGGGCTTGCAGCTTGCCTGGAGGCTGCAGCTCTGCCCCACCAGCCTGGAGAGGGCTGCCCTTCTGTCCTCCAGGGTCCGGGACACTAAGGCAAGTGGTTACTTCTGCTTCTCCTGTTTGACTTGCGAATGCATCCAAATCGGTCCTGTCTTTTTCTGGATTCAGCCACTTGATATAAGGGGGGTCACAGGTGCTTTGGTGAAGATCATATAGTGAGGATTTCATGGTGTTTTTTGTTTTGTTTTTGATTTTTTTATAGTATTTCTTCTATGCTGTGTATGGGGGCCATTGATGAGAGAAAACGTGGTGCTGTTTAAGGTCATGGACAAGACTTTTGGGCTTTTTCTGGGTTTATGCATTTTATGATCGCTCTGTCTCCTTGCTAGCAAGGGCTTTACCTGCTCTTTGAGCACAGGTGTGTGGAGAACTGTAAGAGTGTGGAAGGAAACAGCATAAATCCCCCTAATGTGGGAGCTTTCAGAGGGAACAAGCTGTTTCTGCTGGGATTCTCAAAGATGCTCCGAGTCACTGCATTGCAAAAAGCTTGTGGAACAAATAAAGCAAAAGCATGTTGTACTTGCCCTGTAAGGTGCAGATAGTTGTTTGTGTGCACATACACACGGGTTTGTGTAGAAGGGCAGTAGAAAAGTACAACCCTGGCTGCAAAGCCTTTGGACAATATGTGTGGGGGTGATGGAGCAGGGCATGAGTCTGCCCTTGCCATGTGAACAGATCATAGCACATAGGCTGAACCTGTTACTGGAGCTGGACAGTTTGCACAAAAAGTATGAGTTCAGCTGCCTGGCCCATCTCATCACTGAAACAGCCCAGGCGAACAAAGCAAGTCACCTTTCAGTAGCATCCTGTGTGCCAACAGACTCAGCATGCCTTGACTGAAGTGGTGGGAAGAGAGACCTGCACTGCGGTTTGGGGAGGACTCGGGGTTTTCAGCATTTATTTTCATTCAGTCTGTTCTGCAACAGAAGTGGGTGAGGAAAGAAATCCCCAAGTGAAGGGGGTTGATTTGGTTTTGGCTGACAAATGTGATTTGTAGAAAGATGTTCTGGTAAGAGTTGTCTAACTAGCTCTGGCGTACTGCTTCATCTTTCATCTCTAAAAGCAAAACAGCCTTCAAATTCAAAGTCTCCGCTTTCCATGAAGGTCTCCAAAGACACCAGCACAATGCCTGTAACACTACAATGGGTTTAAAAGAGCTTTTCCCAGGCATTGGGGATGAAGCTGTGAGGGGATGGTAAACTCAGTCCCCACAGGGGCCAAGCTTCTGTTTAGGTACTGGTTTCAGGCCCACGTTTGGCAAATGCAAGCTTTTTGGAAAGAGGCTCATCTCTTTTGCAGTGCTTGTATAGTGCCTAGATGTGTGCTATTGCAATGCCGGTGGCAAAAAAAGAATACATATGACTGCTGGGAAGTTGGTTGGGTTGTTCACTGTGGCTTAAACTGCAGGCTCCTCCAAGGCGGGAGGGCATCTGCGTTTCTGTTCTTTGAGCCCATGGTCCAACAGGGGGCTCGGGTCTCCCTCTGGTCTCTGGGAGCCACCAAATGCTGCAGCACAGTGTGAAGCCCGAGAGGGACTGAGGTGTGCCACTACCTACGGTGCACCTCCATGGTGGTGAAGTGCAGGATTTCTATTCTGAGGGTCAACAGTCCAGCACCTTCTGATAAAAGGAGCTGTAGGAAACAAGCCTCTTAAACAACTCAGTAGCTTTTACTATATATATTAAAAGAGCAACAAAAAGTGCAATGCACCAGTTCACTGGAAGGACTGGGGGGTTAATTTTCAGGATGCTGCCTGGGAATTTAGCCGTGGGATTTCCATTATTGCTAATGGGACTCATGCAGCTTAATTTCATGCAAGCTACACTAAAAACATACCCCTAACTGTCTGCAAAATTTCAGTCCTGAAATCAAGCCTTTTAAAAGTTAGAGGAGGGTAAACAAACACCTGAAACCACATCATCTTGCTATTTCCCCCCCCTTTCAGTCATTTTGATTTAAAAGTGGAGGGGGGGAATGCGGGTAGTCTCAAGCAATTAAAAAAGAAAAAAAAAAGCATATTGCACTCATGCTGGCTGCCCGCACTCCAAATTTTAGCTTTCTGCCAATTAAAAGGGCAGAGTTATAGCCCCCCAAAAGTCGGGGTAGCTGATGCCTTATCCTTTAGTACTGTGAATGTTGCATCCTAATATGTATCTAATAACCTGAGCACCATCTCCTTTCATTGTTGAGGCCTCTGTTATTAGGCTGTTCTTGTTAAATGACTGCTATCATCTGGTCCCAAAGTACATTAAATCCCATTATAATTATAAACACACTTCCCTATAACATTCTCCTTAGATTACATTTGTGCTGCTTTACCCCAAGGGTATCTTTGTGCTAATACCGTCCTTATTTGTTATTTTAGCTGACAACCCCGGGCCCCGCGCTCCCTGCGCCGTGCCGCCCGCCGAAGGTCTCCCTCCTCTGCCGGTTGGGAGCGGGCCGGGCCGGGGGGGTCCCCGCCGGGGGCCGCCGTCGGTGCGGGGCGCTCCGCGGCCGCGCGCTGCCAGAGCCTTGTGCCCCGCTGCTGTTCCATGGCTGCTGCCGTTTCTCGGCCCCGTTCCCTTTCTCTCCCCGTTCCCTTTCTTTCCCTGCCGCGGAAAATCGCTGCCCAGCTCGCGGTGCCGCGCCTCGGGCACGGGGACCGGCCGCTCGGGGCGGGCGTCTGCCGGGACAGACCGAGTCCCGGCCCGGTGTGCGCGCAGCCGAAAGCTGGCGCTGAGCCCCCGGCTCGTCTTTTTGTTGCCGTCCCCACCTCTTCGATTCAGCCCAGGCATTAATCTCCTTTAGCGCTCGCTGCCGAGGGGCCGGGCTTGCACAGCGCGCAGTTTATTAACGGAGGAGGCGGCGGGCGCGGGGCCGCTTCCTCGGGCGTGCTTTTGTTCCCAGCGGTTCGCCCCGAGGCGGGGATTCCCCGGCGGCCGGGCGCGGGTGGGTGCGGGTCCCGGCCGGGGAGGCGGCCCCGCGGGGGCCGTCGGGGGGCGGGCAGCCCCCGCCCGCGGCGCAGCGCTGCGAGCTGGGACGCTCCGGGAGCGGCGCTGCGCCCGGGGCCGGCCTGGGCTCGGCGGGGCGGCCGGCCGGTGCCCCCCCGCCCCGGCGTGCCGGGGCAGCCCCGGGGGCCGGCGCCGCTCGCCGCCGCCGGCTCCGGTTCATTGGCTCCCCGCGGCCGCCGGCTCCTCCATGTTTGTTGTTGGCAGGGCCGGCGGAGCCAAGCGCTGTCCAGCAGCCGCGGCCCCGCGCCGGTCTCGCCCGAGCCCCGGGTCGCCGCCGGGCGCCGGGGCTGCCTCGCTGCAAGGTGCCCCCCACGGGCGGGGCGGCCCCGCGGCGGGGCCGGGGCCGGTGGCCCCGAGGGAGCGGGCGGCGGCGCCCGCGGAGCGGCGCGCGGGGCCGCGGAGGATGCGCGGGGCCCCCGTCGGGGCGGGCCGGGGCGGGGCCGGGGGGGCGGCGGCGCCAGCAGTCAAGATGGTGCGGGCGGCGGCGTCGGGGGTGGGGGCGGCCTGACGTGGGCGCGGGGCGGCCCGTGGGCCGGCGCCGCGGTGATTTGCTGCGCGGCGCGGCGAGCGGCGGCGGCGGCGATGAGAGCGGGCAGTGCGAACTGCCGGAGCAGCCGCCGGCCGCCGTGAGTGCGGGCGGCGGGCGGGCGGGCGGGCGCGGGGCTCCCCCGGCCTCTTCCTCCCTCTCCTCCTCCTCCTCCTTCCCCCTTCCTCATCCCCGCCCCGCGCTCTCCGGCGCTCGCCGCTCCCCGCCGCGCTCCGGTGCCGGGGGTCGGTGCCGGTGCCGTGCCCGTGCCGGCCGCGGAGGACTCGCGGCGCGGCGCTGCGCGGCGGCTGCCGCCGCGCACCTGATGAATATTTGATGCCCTGCGGAGCTGCGCATCAAAAACTCGCGGCGCCGCGCCGGGACCGAAGCCCCCGGGCGGGACGGGGCGGCCGCTGCTGCCCGCCGTGCCGAGCCGAGCCGTGCCGCGCTGTGCGGCTCGGCGGCTGCTGCCGGCGGCTCCGCGCACCGGCGATGCGCGCCCGAGGCTGTCGCCTTCCTCCCCGGGCAGCACCGGCGGGGCCGCGGCTCCTCGCCATCCCGGGGCGGCCCCGTCCGTGCCGCCGGCCCCGAGCGGAGCGCACAAACTTTTCGGTGCATCGTGACTCGCCACCGAGCTCCGGCTAACCTCCCTCTCCTTCTCTCCTCCCCCGTCCCTCCTCTTTTTTTTTTTTTTCCTTCTCCTCTCCCCCCCCCCTCTGTCTTTTGTTTTCGCAGATAGTCGGCACACAAAGCTGGTCCCAGATTTGAGCGACAACAAGGCACCCTAATGAGCGGACCTCGGGATCGCTATGGATTTGACTAAGATGGGCATGATACAGCTCCAGAACCCCTGCCACCCCACGGGGCTGCTGCACAAAGCCAACCAGATGCGCCTGGCGGGGACGCTGTGCGACGTGGTCATTATGGTGGACAGCCAGGAGTTCCACGCTCACAGGACAGTGTTGGCTTGCACTAGTAAAATGTTTGAGATCCTCTTCCACCGCAACAGTCAGCATTACACCCTGGACTTCCTTTCACCAAAGACTTTCCAGCAGATACTGGAGTATGCTTACACTGCCACCCTCCAGGCAAAGGTTGAAGACTTGGATGACCTGCTCTATGCAGCTGAGATTCTAGAAATAGAGTATCTAGAAGAGCAGTGCCTGAAGATCTTGGAGACCATCCAGGCATCCGACGAAAACGATGCCGAAGTCACCATGACGGACGGAGGTGCCGAGGAAGAGGAGGACAGGAAATCGAGGTACATCAAGGGTCTGTTCATCTCCAAGCATTCCAGCGAGGAGAGTGGCTACGCCAGCGTGGCCGGTCAGAGCATGCCAGGAACCATGGTGGAGCAAAGCCCGTCCGTCTCCACTTCCTTCGGCCTCTCCGCCATGAGCCCCACCAAGGCGGCGGTGGACAGCCTGATGACCATCGGGCAGTCACTGCTGCAAGGTGCCTTGCAGCAGAACGCCCCTGAGGACTCGCATGCCGCCAGCAGCCGCCACCCTGGCCTTGCTGAAGTCAAAACTGAAGTGATGCAGGTGGAAGATGCCTCCAGCCATGAGAGCCCCCGGACGGCAGAGTCCAGCGCTTCCAGTGGGGAGAAGCCCGATGACAAGAGCAAGGAGGGCCCTGGCACCCCGACCCGCAGCAGCGTTATCACGAGTGCCCGTGAACTGCACTATGTCCGCGACGAGAGCACAGAGCAGCCTCCTGAGGCCGGTCAGGGGCTGCAGCTGGGGCCAGAGCAGTCCACAGCTGCGAGCGAGAAACCCCTGGGTGTCTACTCTGTGCTACCAAACCACAAAACTGACTCTATGCTTGGCATGCCACCCTCCATGCCATCAGCCCTTCACATGCAGCCAGCCCTTGCCGTGTCCATGGACTTCAGCGCTTACGGAGGGCTCCTGCCCCAAGGCTTTATTCAGAGGGAGCTGTTCAGTAAGCTCGGGGAGTTGGCAGCTGGCATGAAAACGGAGAGCAGAGCTGTGGGCGAGCAGTGCAGCGTGTGTGGGGCAGAGCTGCCGGACAACGAGACCGTCGAACAGCACAGGTGAGTCTTCGCAGCGTCCAGCACCGTGTGTCTGTTCGGTCGCTTGTTTCGCTATTGCTGGGGTGTTACATCCCATTTAAAAACACGTTGTTTCTTACTGTGTTTTATTCTTGAGGCAAATGTAACGGTTGGGCATGATCCTGAGAGTGGATTTTGATTTTTGACTGGATGTCACGCACCCCGGTGCAAAGGGCTGGTGCAAAGTTCCTGCTGCGTCCCCAAAAATGGGATGTGGAGCAGCATGCATGCTACCAGCCCCGTGTGCAGGGTCAGCTGTTGTAACTTTTTCAGGGCTGGCAGCTATACCAGAAGCTTCCTTTCAGCAAGTGCTGGGTGGGGAGCATAGCCCAGAAGAGGCTTGAGGTATGGGTGTTTCTTGCTAGCACAAACCCCCCCCTGGTTTCCCTGGCCAGGGTCTGCAGAGCGTCTTAGGGTTACTGCTGTTTGAGTTTAAGGATCTGTGTGCATACAGCTGCCTGTGGGCAGCACACCGTAGGGTCAGGCAGCTCTGTCCTACCCTCTGCCGAGAGCCTCCTGTGCAAGTAGCTGGTGCCTCTGTGCGGGACTTGTTTCTGCAGGGGAGAGAGACCTGCTGGGTTCTCATATCCCCCTATAACGATGACGTTTGGGATTGCTGGGTTTCGCGGCTTGCTAAGCCTGCATTTTTACACCGTCTTTGTGATGCTGCTCAGCCTCACAGGTCATGAAATATTTGCACTTTGCCCAAAGTAACATGTAGGTCAGGCTGGGATTGTTGTGTCGCTGGGGTGAGCCCAGAGGACTTGTGCTGCGACAGACCCGCGAGTCCGTCCCTGCAGCGAGTGGTTCAGCATTTAACCTTCAGCTGGGGTAGCTGCAGGTCTGCTTTTGGGGCTCCCCTAGCTCGGGGGACCGTGGTGCTCACACCAGTCCCCACACCTTGGGGGACTGCGGGGCAGTAGCATGTGGGCTGCTATCAGCACGTGAGTTCAGAGCTCCCGTGCTTACTGCCTCCTGTTTGTGGGAGAGGGACCAGAACTTGCTCTCAGGTTCAGCCAGGGGTAGGGTCACGGTGGTTGTGCACCGAAGCCAGCGCAGCACCGTGCGGGCAAAGCCCCTGGCACCGGCCCTGCCTCAGCGGGCGCAGCACAGCACTGGCTGGAAGTGCGGCCGCAGCCCTGCCTGGGGACGGCAGTGCCGGCTGGTGCGGCAGCCCCGCAGCGAGGCTTGGATAAATGCTGCCAGAGCTCCCAGCAGCGTCCCTGAAGTGCCCAAACTGAGCATCTTCTCAGAATTTTAATGGATCAACAAGTTAATTAGTCCTGACGTGCATAATGTGCTGCTGAGGCTGTGCATGCACAGGGACGGTGTCAGTGCCCGTGGGAGCTGCTGGCAGCGTCTGGTCCTGCCCGCACGCTCGCTGTCTGCAGTGGCCACCCCACGTGCTGTGGGGTGACCCACGGCCAGCACTGGGCTGCAGGGCAGCAGCCACTGACTCAGCCACCGCCTCTCGGCTGCAGGGTGGCAGTGGCCGCGCCGTGGCTCTCAGCCCTGCGGAGGTTTGTCAGCTCTCAGCATCACGTCTCGGTGTAGCTGGTGACTTGGAGCCGCTGCGTGTGCTGCCGTGCAGACCCCGCTGACAGCACCCCTCCCTGCTCAGGCGGGTCCCTCCTGCTTTGTGCACCCGTGCAGAAGGTTCCTGCTTTGTTCCCCTGTATTGCGAGTGGGAGAGCTGGGGTTTGTGTTTGCTAACCCTGCAAGGGGCAAATCCTGTCAGCCCAAAGCTTTTTCCCTGGTCAGAGACGTGGCCGTGCTTGCCGTAGGGTGATGCAGGCTGAACGTCACTGGGGGAGAGCTGCAGTGAACACTCAATGAGAATTTTAACGTGGCTTTCTGCCATAGTCTCCAGCATCCTCCTTTCTCCCCCCGAGGGCGAGAGTAGCAACTGATGCCCCTGCGCGTGCTGCTGAAACATCTGACAGGCTGCGAGAGGGTGGCGGTCTGAGCTTGTGCCGGGGCTGCTCCTGCCGCTGCTCAGTGGTCTCCCCCCGAGGCAGGGCTGGCCGCAAGGCTGGCTCCTTCCTGCTCGCCCGAGCGATTTGGAGATGAGGGAGAGCAGCCCGGCCTGCTGAAGGAAGGAGTGTGCGTCTCAAGCTGCCTTCCTGTGTTGGGAGGGTCCATTTTGACAACTGTAGCTACAATTGTAGCTTATTTCTTCGTTATTCATGATCTTTATCAAGAACTTCAGTATTCGTTGCGCTCTGATGAGGTCTTGGTTTGCTAAAAACGTAGCCTTGAAGGCAACTGTTTAAGCTAGTGCCAAACTTCATTTGTGTGTTCTTACTTTCAGGCTGCATATATGTGCAATCACCTTGCGCTGATAAACTTTTCAGAGCAATCCAAATCCTTTGAGCCATTTTTAAACTGATTTGTAAGACGGCCCACGTTGAAAGGTATTGGGCAACAGTCAAATGAACTTTTAAAAAAAAAGAAGCCTAAATCCAAGGCAGTTTGTGTGTAGACAAGGTCTCATGTGGCTTTTTTATAGTGTTTGCTTTCTAATACATGGTGAAAATTACCATTTCGAGAGGATTTGTGGGATCCTATTGTATTTATGGAGCTGTTAAACAGCATCCACACTCTACCGGGTTCAATAACGCTCTGCTGGAGCAGTTCTGCTGGTGGTGGCAGCTGCACCATGCTGCCTCCTCTTCACTCCTGAACCCGATGTGGGATAGGGTTGGATGCAGTGGTCTGGGATGGCCTCCATTGGCACTGACCAGTAGAAAACTGCAGGTCTCAGCAGCCTGAGCCAGCATCTGCTGCCACCCAGACTGGTGGATCCAGTGCCTGGTGGGGAGGGCTCTAGGGAGACCGCCTGCAGCCTGTGCCGAGGTCCTGGTTCTGCAGCTGTCACTTAAAAACCCATCGCAGCCTGCGCTCGGGGGGAGGCCAGCTGCGGGCTCACGTCAGGGTCAGGATATGCTGGAGGGACCACAGCGTCACCCATGGAGTCGCTGCTTTGGTTGACCCGTTCCTGTTGTGCATCTGTTGGGGCAGTTTTGCCCTGCCCTGAGCACGGAGGTGCCAGGAGCATCCTCATTCCCAGCTGTGGCTGCAGCCGGACCTCCCTTGCTTCGCTCTGCTCACCCAGGCTGCTGCCCAGGTGTGCTCCCCCAGCACTGCTCCGGGCAGAGCCAAGGCTTTGGCAGCAGGGCGTCCCTGGCTGAATGAGTATTTCTGCCTGCCCCCCCTCTGTGGTTTTGTGTGTTTAGTTTTGTTCAAAACCCGTGCTTTCAAGGCTTTCAAGTGATCTGAGCAAGCGGGGCAAAGGCAGCTGCTCGGGAAGGGCACCTTCAGTGCTGCTGGCACCACAGGGTGCTCAGCTTCCCAGTCTGATGGCTTCTGAGTGCCAGCAAGTCCCAGCAGTGAGAGTAAGAGACCAAACCACTCTTTCTGTAAGGAGTGCACTTAATGAGCCAAGAGGATCCCAACATGTACAGTGTCTGTTTACGTTACACAAGTGAGTGAATGCATATGGCGTGTATGTTTGTTTACACACACACATGCCTATATACGTATAAATATATATGTTTATAGTCTCAGAGCCTTCTGAGTGTTGCTCCCATCTTCATTAGTATGGGAAACGCGTGCGCACAGGAAAACAGACAGCAGAGCGTGAAGCAGCCTTTCCGCCGAGCTCTTGGGAGTGCCCAGGCTGGGGTGCAGCGGGGCGCTGGGCCGGGTGCTGGGCAGGCACCCACCCACCCGCTGCTCCCTGCTTGGAGCGAGGGGGGGCCACGGGGAGCTGGGGTGTGAGCACAACATGGGGCCCCCCACACCTCCTGCCGCAGCGCAGGGCAGTGAGCCCGGGCCTCGTGGCGCGAGCCTACGCACCCACTGGCCGCGGTCCTCATGTCCCTGCCGAAGCACTGCTGTTGGGAAGCCGTCGGCCGCTTGGCGGTCCGTTTTTCTTCTTACTGAGCTTATGATTTTGACTAATTGAGTGTGTATTGAGTTGGTGACTCTTTAATTTTTTTTTTTATAGAAGATTTCCTTCTAGGTTCAGTAAAGTTCAAACTTAATCTAATGTTAGTATTGATTGTCGCCTCTAATTGCAGACAAAAAAGCTATAGTTCAGTGGCCCTTTTCCGGTTTGTTTGTATGAAGAAAAATCTCGAGTTCTGAAGCGAGGGCTGTGCTGAGCTGCTGCCTAAGTGTGGAGTGATTTTTCATCATGAAGTTAAATGCATTAAAACTTTATAAAATGTGTGTTTTGTTTTTTATTTTTAATGTTGAAAGCAGCCGAGAAAGCTGTAGGTGGAGTTGTGATTCAGTGAAGCCCACAAGAGGCATGGTGCTCCCTTTTTCCTTTGGTGTGTTGTCCTTCACCCCCGCTGTGGAAGGATTTGAAGGACAAAGCATCCAAACCCACGGTCCTGTCTGGAGAGTCACCTTAGCAATGCCGTGCTCTGGCAGCATTTTACGCGTCTTTCTGTGACATGGAGATGCTTAGCTGAAAAATGAAAGTGCTCTATGTGAACATTGTCGTGAGACAGGTTGTGACTGGCACCAGATGAAATACTTAGTGTGGCTTTGGCTGGAAGGTTCTTGTTCTTGCTGTCCTTAAATCTGCCTCAGTGGATGCTTTTGTTACTGCCTATCTTGGGAAGCCTCTCTTCAAATCTCCATGTCTGATTTTTGCAAGAGCTAGAAAGTTTTATGGTTGAGCTGTCAACTACCAGACGTCCTCTGGTGGATTACTTTGAGGGTAGGAATAAGGAGGCTTGCTCTTTCACTTTGGCTGCTGGCTGGTCACAATACCCCAAACTTCAGACCTTTGCCCTATTTCCCCACTTCTGAAGAGCAGAGGGAAGGCAGCTCTGCCTGTCTGGTGCCAGGAGGAAGCTGAGCTCAGCACCCTGCAAAGCAGGGTCTACCATGTCCGCCTAGGTCCCCAAACCACACGAGCCCTTCTGAAAATACAGATGCAAGTCTTGAGCTACTTGATGTTGTGCAGCAAACCAGAACAAACCTTACCAAAGACCCAGGTTTGAAAGGGCCTGTCGGCTGCTGCTTGTGTGCATAGCTGGGGTCACAGCCCGCGGGCTGGGTGCGTGCTGCCTGGGGACCTGGGAACCAGCTCTGGTGCCAGCCCCAAACACTGCCGCGAGGGAAAACCACTGCTTGCCATGGGCTGCATCCGGTGTGTGGTGGCTGGCAGGTCAATTCCTGTGGCGTGTAGCTTGTTGATCTGTCTGCGTGGAGCTGCAGCATTAGTACCGTAGCAAATCTTAGGTAGCTGCATAGGGAAATACTACTGCTTTTGGCTCCTTCTCTGCCACCCTCACCTCCATTTGTCTTCGAGTGGATTAGCTGAGCATTGTAATACTAATGCCATTAGGCACATTGGCACTGCTCAACATGTCACAGTGAGAAACAGATGCAGTATACCATTAAAGCAATAAACGTGATAAATCAGATCCCAAGTGCTTTGTGAGATGTTATTAGTGTTAATTTTGGTAGCCTGATACAGTAGTTGTTTTTTATTTTTATTTTAAGCATTCAGCAATTTCTGTTGCACTAAGCTCAGCTGCAATAGAAACTAAAAAAAAAAAAAAAAAGGAAAAAAGGAATAAATAATAAATAATAATAATAATAAAAAAAAAAAACAGCAGCCCCCCAAGCTCTGCCCATGATTATTTCCAGAGTTTGAAGACAACTTGGCAGCTCTTGTTTCTTGCTGATGGGCCTTATTAGTGGCACCTGGCATCATAACCGGTTAATGGAAACCAGCGTTCCCCCACTGCGTGGCCGCTGACAAGTAGCTCTGTCAGTGCGGGTCTGCCATGCGAGGAAGCTCTTATTAGCTTTATGGGCAGGGGGACTTGCCCCGCTCAGGAAATGAATGTTGCAGCCAAGGTCCGCGGCGCTGACCCCGAGCGTGTAACCTGTGAGTGCCAGCCGAGACCCCGCGCAGGATGCTTGGGATTTCGGGCTTTCTCTGGTTCTTGTCATAAGGAAAGAGGGAATACATTGTGGTATGTTGCAGCCTTGAACTTTTGATTTATTCGGCGGGAGACTTAACCATTTCCATACATGGCTTGAAGCATGGAGGTGGAACAGCTCTCTTTGGCTTCAGCATTATTCAGTCAATTATCACGCATCTTTTTGGTGGTGCGATGATCCGTTTTAAAGCAGAAGTCTGAAATTCCAATCAGAAAAGAACGGGTTTGGTTTTCCCCTTGCCCAGTGATGGTTTTTGCAGCTCTCCTGGCTGCCAGCCCAGGCTCGCGGTGGTGATGATGCCGGGGCAGTGCACGGGGAGGCAGGAACCTGCACGGGGCCGGCGTGCATGATGGCTCCTCAGGGAGGTGGGGAGGGAACCTGCTCCTTGTTTTTTCCTCCTCTTGTTTCGATGGTGAAGGCTCGTGTGCCCTCTTTTTACCTGTGTTTTCCTCATGGCTTCTGTAAGGCAGAGCCCGCAGGGGCAGCAGAGGGGTTTCCACGTGAGCGATTTACGTGGGGCTGAGGATGCTGCGTGTCACCCAACCTGAGCTCAGCGCAGCTTGTCTGCTTGTTATTTTTTTTCCTGAAAGCGTGCTTTTCACTTGAGATCATCTATGGCAGTTCAATAAGCGTTACGGAGTCCTTTCAGTTCTTGTTATAACTTGCGAAGTGGTATTTGTTAAAATGGCACTTATTGATTTCATAGAGGAATCCTGAGAGAGAATGTGCTGTTTCAGGGGTGAAAGTATCAAATCTTTTTTTCCCCTTCATGTGTAGAAATGCTGCAAGGCAGCACAGTCAGTTTGTAACGGGCTATCTGTGCAGCCTTATCTGCTTCTACATGATATCGGCTGTTTCCTTACCCTGCTGCATATATCTGTTTTTCTTCTGTATAGTAAAATGATCTGCATTTTCCTTTTTGCTCATAATTAGCAAGAATTTTCTTCTACTTCTTCCCTCCCCCCCCCTTGACAGCTTCAAGAGAGACTTTAAATGAGTAATTACTAAATATTTCCCGGCAGCCAAACACGGGGCCATGGCATCTCCTGTTGCAAAAGTGAAAAATATTTCTGTTTGCAGTTAATTTTAGTGGCAGGCAGATCATGTTAACTGGGTGTAATTGCTTCCAGATATGGCAGAGGGTTTTGTGTGTTAGGATGAAGGGTCTGGTAAGTGCTCACTTCCTGTGTAAATTAGCCTATTCCATTCATTCTTTCTTTCTGGGCAGCCCTGGATTGTGTCATTCTTCTTGCAATTTTTTTCTCTGGCCTGGTGTTAGGCAGCTAAGTGCTTTATAGTAGGTTTAATTCTTCGTTTGGCATCAGTCCCGCCTTTACCTTAGCAGGCGAGGCAGTGTCCAGATGCGTGGGCTGGGGTTTGAATGTCTGTCCCCGCTCCTCAGCCTTTTCTCTTGCAACAAAGCCCAGCGCAGCGTCCCGCTGCCTCCTCCGCAGGGCTTCGAGCAGCGGCGTGTCATCTCCCAAATATCCGCACCGCTGGCCAGAATTACTTTTCGAATTGAGGAAGCGTGGCTGCGGCAGAGGATGCACACAGGCGCCTTAGAGAAATCGCCTTCGAGCAAGATTTTCAAACGTGCATCACGGTCTGTGCAAACCACACAGCCGATAAGCGATAACAGTCCTGCGCGCATGAGTGCTAGCAAAACACTGCCGCTCGCTTTGAGCCAAAAAGCTGCTCTTTTGGGTGCTGCCTCCACTAGGCATGATCGGGCTGCAAGCGCCACTGCTGTTGTTTTTTTTGTTGTTGTTTTTTTTTTTTTGGTTCTGTATGGCTGACCAGAAAAAGTTAAACATGCGAGAGGTGCAGAGTCCGCAGGCTGGCCTCATTTCATGCAGCGTTACCGGCTGTGGTGTTTTCGTTTGAAGTGCTTGTTTGAAGGCTGAACATCACAGGTCTTGCTGCTCTTTCTGGAGGTTTGTTTTCTCTCCAGCTACAGCAAAGACTAGGAATTGAAAAATAACCATTGGACAGATAGGCAGCGAAATACGGAGTACGTGAATGTACAAGAAATTAAGACAGAAGGATTCGCATCACATGAGGAATAGAGAAAGCTTTATGCATCGTTTTGAATGAGCGAATGCAAATAAGGCAGGCACAGTCTGAGTGTGGAAGGGTTAGATACCCTGAATTTGGGCTTGTGAACTCGAGTACTTTCCGTTGATTTGTGACACCTATTTCTACTCTAAGGCTTGAGCCTGATTGTAAAGACCTGTTTGGGGCATTCAGAAACGTTGCATATTTATTCACTCCAGATAATCTTTATCTACGCTGAAGTATTTCTGAAAGGGTTGTTATCATTTTTGAGCACTAGTTTGCGTTGGCAATGTTTTGGATAACTTCCGCAGCTTATGTGCAAAGTAACAGATACCTCTACGGGGATAATAAATGCTGCTTGACCACTAGCTTTCTCAGATCAAGATATAAATTTTTTTCTTCTCTTTGAGAATGTTGCCCACCAGCTCTGTCATTTTCCACCTGAAGAGTGGTGTGAAGGCAGTTGGAATAAAACCAGGGTGCAGAGAAGGGTGGTAGGACTGATCCTGTCAGGCCCAGCCTGTGTGCTCTGGATGGCAGCCAGTGCAGTCTATATCATTTTCGCTGTAGTGTTCTTAACTGATTTTAAGTGGATTATGGTTGGATACATGTCCCACTGTGCTAGTTTAGTTTTCCATTGACCTTCGTAATCTTGTTGCTGTTTTATTGGCATGTTGTTTAATAAACAAGCCTGCAATATGCAATTTAGAAAATATTTCTCTGTTTAGGCAAAAGTGGCATAATGTGTATTTAGTGCAACTAGAACTGCTTGCAATAAATCCCTGTTAAATGCAGTGCTTTGTTACCTGTGTCAGCACGGGAGATGTTGTTTGTCTGTGTATCAGCTCAGCCGATAACCCCATGCTCTGTTCAGCTCTGCACAAGGACCGGGTTGCTTGATGAGCGTGGGTTTCACGTGCAGATGGGTGCCGGGGGGGATGTGCAGTGGCCGGGCCGGGCAGAGCTGCCCAGGAGGGGCTGGGGGCTCCGCGGGGCGCCCCGGGGCACCGGTTGTGCGTGAGGTGACGCCGGGCGGCGTGGCGTGGTAGGAGCAGGGCGCCTCTGCTCCTGCGGGTGACCTACAAAGCAGTCAGAAATCGAAGGAGTGGAAAAACAAAAAGAAACTAAAAAACCCTGAAACCCCAAACACCAGGGCATTTCCATTACCTGCTTACTCAGAAGGACGGAAGGAGAGCAAGTAAGTGGCTGGAGCCAGTGCCAAGGCAGGCACGTGGGCCCTCGCCGGCCGTGCTGTTGTGCTAGCAGACACAGCGGTGTTGGCAGCAAGCAGAAAGTGACCTGCCACCAGAACGCCCGTGTGGCTCCCAGCTGCCATGGGGCACCCTGTCCCGGGGGCTCATCCTTCCCGCTGCAGGGCTGCGGGCCCTGGGAAGGCTAAAAACATGTTTTCCCATTGACTTGGTGAGGACTTGTGTTGATTTGTAATTTCTTCAGGCATTCTAAAATGTACAATGTAATTTCCTTTGTGTGAATTAGAATATATATATATATATATATACACACACACACACAAATATGTAACTACTGCCTATCACTTGATTTTGTTTTAAGATCTGTGTGTACATACTGTACTGTAACAGCATGTGTGTTCTGTTTGCATATCCAGTGCTACTGTTGAAATTGTTTTTATGTTCTTGCCACCAAGTCTGGGGACACAGTGCTGGCAGTGGACTCAGTGTGCTTTGCCCTTTGTCACCTTCCCTCATTCTTTTCTCTGTGCATTATTTATAGTAAATTATATTAGAAAGGAGTGTTAAAGAGGAAGTGTGATTCATCCTCCTTGAAACCATTGATGACATAAGTAAAGGCAAAGTGCTTACTATGTGTTTTTTATTATGGTATTTAAGGACAGGTTGTACTAATTTCGTGGTGTACAGAGTAAACCTGTGAACATTATGAATCTAAGAAATTAGATTTAACCACAGCGCATACCACACGTTAAAAAAAATTCAACGAAAACCCACACGGACTTCTTGGAAGTGTGCACATGTGAAAGTACAAGGCTTTCAGGACAGCTACTGGCTTTCCAGATTTTACTCCGTACCGCTGGCTTTCAGTCGGCTGGGCTAAGGCTTCTCATGGGTTTGCTGGGACTTGCTCTGGCGTGGAAGCGGGGAAGGTGACGACCTCGTGAGTCTTGCCTTGCTTTCCAGGGCTGCCCTAGTGTGGGATGGATGCGAAGCTGATGAGCATCAGTCCTGTGTCACTGTTGATACCTGACGCTCTCACCTGTTGCAAGTTACAAAATTTGGGAATGCACAGTTTCTGAATTCCCTCCTCTGCTTTCTCACTATATCATTAACGTGCTTGGGTTTATCACAGGTCTTGCAGGAGATGCTCTGGTTGTGCATCTGTTCTGGCAAAGAGGGGCAAAGCCTGTGAAAAGCTAGCAAGTGGGGTGCTCTCAGCATCCTCACAGAGAGGAGATGCTTGGTGCAGGGCAGCTCTGTGGCAGGGGCCGTGCCAGGGGAAGAGGGACAACCCCACACCATGCATGGCTGCTGCTTACGGCCTTTGATCTGGTGGCAGATCTCGCGATGAAAGTTGCTTGGCCGTGCTCCCCTTCCTGCCTTCAGCATTGCCATGTTTTCAGTATTCGCTATCGGTGTCAAAAGACGGCATTCAAAGCAAAGACGTGCCACAAGCCCCCACCCCCAAATGGCTCTCAGATCACCCGTGGAGGCTCGCCACCTCGCCGAACCGCACAGCTCGCTGCTGGCGGCACGGAGCAGCTCATGCCGGTGCCGGGTATCTTATCTCGGGCTGGGCACGGGCTGCGGTCGCCGCGTGCAGCACAGGGCACAGGGCCCGGCTGTGTGATAAGGCAGCAGGCGTTGTGTGCCACTGCCTGGTGGTCTGCTCGCTGCCGCCCCTCGCGCCCCGGCACGTCGCGGGCAGCGGTGCAGGTTCTCCGTCCCCCCGGCCCGTTTCTGCGAAAAGATGAAGCATTCAGAACTCAAACCCTCTTTACCTTTCTATTTGTCTCTCTGCTATTTTTACCAGTAATGCAGTGACTTCCTCTTTTCTTTCTTCCTTCCTCCTTTTCTTAGAATATATCCAAAGTGCCGAGAGGAGGCAAGACAGCACTTCTGCGAAGGAGAGGGGCCATGTGGCTGCTAGGGGGGCTGGTGGTGCACAAAGCCACGTCGGTGCATGGCAGTGTGAGCTTCTGGGGTGCTGCCAGGGAGCAGCAGGAGCGAGTGACGGAGGCTTTGCTGCCACCCGTGGCACTGGGAGCCCGGCCCTGGGCTGTACAGCCAGCAGGAGCCCCGCTTCCCTCCTAAAGGGATCTTTTCCAGGAAAATTTTAACTTGGATCAAAACCTTTCCCATGGGGAAATAAGTGAAAACTTGCTCTTATTTTTAAGCAGAAACCTATTTTTGCTTCCTGGATCCCTGCCTCTTTCTTCTTTAAAGAGCAGGGGGCCGGGATGGGCGGGGGGTTCTCATTTTGACATGCTGTCCCCAGGCATTTTGGTTCATTTGAACTCTGGTGAAGGGTGGTTTCTCGCTGATTTCTGGGGTTTCTGTGCTTTGTGTTTTCTGGGGCGGAGGGAAGGGTGGCTCCTCGGGCAGGGGCAGTGCGGTCGCAGCCCGGTGGGAACTGGGGCACCCCTGGCTCCCAACCTGCACCCTCACTGAGTCAGCAGCGCGGGGCTGCCCCGGCCCTGCCCGGCGCTGGGGCAGGGGCGCGGGATTTAAGGATGCAGAGGCAGTCACTGGTATTGATTTTTGGCTTATCTGACCCTTTAGCTAGAGGCGGCTCTTCCCTCAGCGTCTAACCAAATGTAACTTAAAGCAACAAAGAAATGTATATCATCCTTCCCATGCGTTAATTAGGGCTGGCCAGCGCCTTATTTAGTGGGGTGGGAGTTGCTGTGGGCTGCCCCGAAGAGGGTGCTGAGAGTGTCAGGGACGTGCGTGGGGAGAGGGCTCCAGGGGTGCTGTGCCGTGGCCAGTGCTCCATGCAAGCGAGGCTGAGAGCACTGGCCAGCGGCCGTGTCCAGCTCTGGAGCTGGCTCCTGCTCTGACCTCGCGTTTCGAAGGGGGACCTGTCCAGCTGGGCGCTGCGTCTCGGTGCAGGACGCGGTCGAGGGGGACCAGCTTTCCCGTCCCCACGCTGGGAGGACGGGCACTGCCCAGCCCCGCCACGGGCAGCTGCGCAGCATCCTCCACCCACTGGAGGTGGAAAACAGCTCCATAATTAGCACCTTTGTTGCTAAGTGAATGGAGCTGCCGTGCGTGGCGAGCTTCCCGATAGTGATACTTGTGTCAGAGAGGGGGTCATAAAAAGCGCACACAATGCCTCATTGTGCAGCCGTAGGTATTAATGCACCGCAGCCTGTTTGCTCGCCTCGTGACAATGGTCAGGTAACGTGGGCCAAGGACAAGAGGCAAATGCAGTTTGTTTTTCTCTCCTCCTCCCCCTCCTTCGTTTGCTTGGATGTTTAGTGCTACCCACAAATGCAGTTGGTGGGGACTGATAAGAATCACTGACCTAAAGCAAGTAATGGAGACTTTCTTCCTGCCAAAATTAAAAAACAAAAACACCCACGTTGTATTGTGTTTATAGAGCAGGGCTGTCTTGCAGGCTCAGTGTGCCCTGCCGTTGGTCCTGGCTTGCTGAAATTTCTCTCGTGTAGGCTATGAGTAGGTTGGTTGTTTTTTTTGTTTGCCTTTTTTTTTTTTTTTTTTTTGCATCTTCAGTGTGCATGGCCATGGCCCCGTGCATTTCCCACCGTGTGTGAAGTCAGCTGTTAAATGTCTGCTCTGCTGCCAGCAACTGCCCGCAGGGCCCGGCACAGCTCCACGGCACTCGGCTGTGCAGGTCCAGTCCCCGGTGTGAGACCGCAGCGAGCAGGCTCCTGTCCTGTGCGGTGCTGGGACTGCAGGGAAGGGCCTGGTGCAGTGCCAGGGTTGCCGGGCTCTCTTACGGATGGGCCGTTGGTGGAGCGTTGTCTTTTTTGGCTGCTTTTCTATCCATTAGCTCTGCGATAAATTAGGCCGTGGCTGGCATCTCCTCACTCTTTAAATAAATTTGCCTTTGGAAAGTACCTGCTACGTTGTGATGGAGCTGTATTGAAAAGAATCGAACAAAATGCCTGGACAGCGCCAATTCCCCCCCACCCCTCCTCTTGAATACAGGTATTTTAAAGGCGGAAAGTGGCATTAGATGGAGGCTTGGCAGGGCAGGTTTTGGTTAAATGTCACTTCTGGAGCTGAATCTCCTAAAACAGGAGCTATCGATGGTAAACCCAGGCTGGCCTCGCGTTCAGCTGCACCATGCAGCGGGCGGCCGTGCCGGTGCCCGTGCTGCTGCCACTCGCCCTGCACGCAGCCAGCGTTGCGAGCCCTGCGTGTGGGTGCTGTGCTTGGGCACAGCAACGACAAAACGAGAGGCCAGGCAGAAACAAGTAGACAAAGAACAGCTAGACGCAGCAAGGTGTCCCCAGAGCTTTATGCAGGTCCTGTGTCAGCTGCAGCTCCTGGCTTTTGGGACAGCACCATCTCTGAGCCAAGCCCTGGTCCTCCCGTGATGTCCCTGAACCCCTCTGTGTGATGACAAGCCCTGGGTCCCCCTCGCGATGTCCTGGGACCCCATCCAGTGACCTGGGTTCCCACACGGTGCCGAGCCCTGGTTGCTCTGTGATGCTGTGGACATGCCATGCCCCATTCCCCGGGGGGGTGCTCAGTGCAGGATGGGTGGGTGCCGTCACGGGGCAGGGGGCAGGTCAGAGCCTGGTGCTGTTGTCTGCCCCTCCAGGGCCACGCGGAGCTTGGGGAATTACGCTGGATGGCAGCAGTGATGGTGCGGGGCTGACACAGGGCTTCGTGTTTGTTAAGGTGTCTCCTCTGTTCAAGGTAAATTGTGGTTTGGGGCTGGGTGTGTATTGTACATGGTTGCTTTTCTTTTTAAATGTATATTGGTTTAGTTCTTGCTTCAGCCACTCCATTTTCCTGTGGTAGGATTTTTTTTTTCCCTGTTATTAACTAATGAGCTGATTCTTTTGCCATTTTTAAATAACTGTATTTTTCCTTCAACATGAGAAAGAGGGAAATGTCTTTTCTTAATAGCATTCCTCTCATAAGTCATTGAAGGCATGAATTTACCATTATTTCACACAAATATGTGGATTACCACACTTTTTATTTCTTAGACTTGAATTGCTGAATCGTGGAAGCAGAGTAATAGAAAATGTTTGCCTACATGATTTGGGGGGAAGAAAAAAAACCTGTTTTTAGAGCTGCTTGAGCAGCTGCCACGGCGGTCGGGCTCTTCCTGCCCCTCTCACAGTCAGCGGTGTCCCTGCGAGGTGGTGGCAACGCTGCTGGCTGCCTCCTTGGGTGACGTCTCCGGCACTTCAGCCCTGGTTCTGCTGCAGGCCTTGGCGCTTTTATTTTCAGTTGTTTTGTCACCTTTCATGCCCCATGTGGGCCAGGTCATGCACGAGTTAGCTGTAGTGCCACTGTGCTAAGACAGAGCGCGGTACCATCTCTGGAGGGATGGCGATGACGGACGTCAGCGCTGCCCTGCCACCAGTTCAGAAAGCGCAGCTCTCCTCCCACCCAGGATGAGAGAACCATCTGCTGGCCGGCCCACATGGCAGCTCTGCTCCCATGAAGTTTGGGATGGGACCTCATGCGATGGCGCGAGGCCGGGCTCTAGCAGTTACAGCCCATAGTGTGGTTAAACGCGGCTCTGTTTGGATTGCCAAGGCCCTTTGATTCTTCCTGCATCTTCTTCCACATCCTGGCCCCGTGCCACGGAGCAGGGCTTTTATTATTTTATAGGTGCCGTAACAGTCAAAGGACGCTGTGCAGCGGCTGCTGGCAGGGTCTCCCCCACCTCGCAGCTCCGCTGGCACTCTGCAGCAGTCCCTAATTCACACCCAGTGAGGGCTTGTGCACCTTTTAGAAAAAATCATCTTTCCATGATGAAGTTCGTGGACTCATGCTTTGTTTTTTGCCCAAATACTTGGGTGTCACGAGTATTGATTGCATGACGTGACTGCTCATTTATACCTAAGATTTTTTCATGCTTTACCTCACAGTCACTCATTCATGTGAGGCTTCTCCCCATCTCCCTATAGCAGGTTTTGGCCATCTGTGGGATACATTTGGGCTGTCCTTCCTGGGGTGTCCAGAACTTTTGAAAATATTACACTATATGGTGAGAAGTACAATGTCATCAGAGAAAAAAAAAAAAGGCAGCATGGGGTTGAATTTAGGTGTGTTCAGTTCAATCCAGCATTTTAACCACAAAGCATTCCTCCTTGGGCTGGTTGAAGATGTCTATTTGCATTGTACAGGGCTGTTCATTACAGAGCAGCAACCAGGGTAAAACATTACCTTGCAGTTGCATAGTAGCAGTTTTCTATCCCCTATGCTGTAAACATTTGTCTGAAATGTTGCACATATTGCTAGAGCAATAGCTCTGAAAAAATATTATCTTTAAAACAAAGTAGTACCTCATTTAAAACTATTCTTCTGAAGAGTGCAAATAGGGGTAAAAATTAATGCATCTGTCTTTGCATAAAGATCTGATTGTTCTTATTGTTATCTCTTCTTAGCTTTGCTCTCAAAAAGATTGGACAGTCTTAAGATCTGCAAACAAAGTGCTAGCAAACTAGATGCAAAACTGATTGCAATTATTTTCAGTGCAGCACTGAGATGATCACAAAAAAAGAAAGCATGCTAGGGAGCAGAAATGGTGCAGAGAAAAATTCTCACGTAACAAATTATTGTTCTTGCAAGAGCAGATTTGAAATCTATTTAACTTTTCAATGTCCCATACCCTTTTAAATGTTTCAAGTGTATTCTCACTGATAGGTTACCTTTTCTTTCCCTGCAGGCTATAATTAGTGTCCTTTACACAGAATTGGCTTAGAATTGGATTTGAAGAAGATAAGAATCAAATTACCAGTATTTATCTTGTAAATTCCAAAAGATCTACTTAAAGACACTGTATAAAAAGGATTTTTAAAAAGTTTGTGCTATGAAAATGCAAACCTCTAATAGGTACAACCGAAGCATTCATTAATGTTACATCTGCAAAACACCCTTAAACAAGCGCGGAATTGCCAAAAGTGTGAGTACAGGCGGGAAGGCATCCCTTCCTCCTGCCATAACTCTGCCTGCAGGCTTGGCAGGCGGGCTGCTGGTGGGGTTTGCTGGATTCCACACATAACTATTTGTAGGCAGTTTTATTTTTATTTAATTGAAAGTAACTATCTCAAGATTCAATCCTCTAGCAGCCTGCTTTCGCTATTAAAATAGATGCTATCTTGTTTAAAGCGTTGACCCTGTTCCGGATTGATGGACAACCAGTGCCGTCTGTGGGTTGCCTCCTTCCCCAAAGCACAGTAGATGTAGTGGGGGCTCTAATGCCTTAAGTTGCCCATGTGTATATAATGATGTTATGCTAGATGTAGGTTAGCCTTTTAACGTTTTTTTTTTTTTAATTTTGTTTCCACAAAGGATCTTGCTCTTTTTAAAACATGTTAATTCTTCCATTAAGCTGTTGTGTTAGACATATTGTACCCCACAAATCCTGTATTAATGCTTGCAACTGATGCTGGGCTCCCAAGAACTGAAAGTGAGGGTTTCAGCAGCAGCAGCACGTTACGCAAGTGTTTCTGTAACGTTACATTATCTCTTGCTATTTACTCAGTAGCATTAAGCAGCTTTATTTTCATAACCTGTTGGATGATTTTTTTTTTCTGTCTGGTGTGGTGCAAGTGTGGTGCAAGTGGTGTTGATTGTGACACCATAGTGAAACAGCTCATAAAAGTCAGAGTACATTGGTGAAGTTTAGCACCAGTCTGGTGAAGAAATGTGAGAAAGCTGAGATATTGTTAGCTGGAGATGGGTGCTTTCTGCATACATAAAATGGGCTGAATTCATTCTTTGCTTTCATGGCTGTTCCCAGGTAGGCTGGAACAGGTCAGAAAAGTCTTCCAAATCCAGCATCCTCCCTCTTTTTCCAGTTTCCTCTGATTCCCTCCCCTCTTTGTTGTGTGGACTTTCAGATGACAGGGCAAGTTGAGTACAAGAAATGGATGGAGGTAATTTCAGTGGGTTCTGTTTTGACAGAAATTAAGCATCTGAATTTAAATTAAGGAGACAGAGAACCTAGGCAGCTGAGACTATATTTTCATAGCATAAACAGTTGCAGAAGATTAATAGCATCTGTGTAAACAGTTCATTGCGGTGGAGAGGGGCTTTTTTTGATAGTTAGAAAATACTGACAACTGCTTGGAGCAACAACCGCCATACCTTGCCTCCTGTTTGCCTACAGCATGGCACAACCAGACGTCCCTATGCATTCAGCCTTCCTGTCGATTCTACAGTAAATATTTCAGACACCCTCAGTCTAGCTCTCCCTTCTTGCAGTAAATTACATATTAAAGTAGCCTGGTAACTGAGCACTGGTTGCTGCGCGATAAGGTCCGGGAAATCAATATGTTTGCCATGTGCCTGCTTGTTTATGACACCTGCCTGCAGAACAGTTGAGCAATGTTCTGTTTGCCAAGGCTGCACTTCGGAGGCTCGTATCCTCCTAAAACAGAGTCATGATCTTACAGGAGAAGGTGCAACAGCAGCTATTGATTTTTGCTCCCTGAGCGTGGTATTACACGCGCAGAACAGGGCTGCCTGACAGCCGCCGAGCAGCCTCCTTTTGCAGGGGGGAGAGAGGAGAATGGTAAAATAATGTGAGTGATGATATTTGATTATACTGCACAGCCATGCTGAGTGAGGGGAGCCTGGCGGGATGAGAGATTGGGTCACATCTTCATTAATCTTCAGGGCTTCTCCCCAGCCCCTGCGGGTTTTTGCGCCGCTCCCGTTCACCACCCCCAACAGCAGGTAGGGGAGCAGACCCCTGGTTTTAAATTCCCCTTTAACATGCCTGGGAAAGGAGGCAGTGGTGCGGATGCATGGGGCAGTGAGATCTCCTGATGTGCTGGCTGCTGGCAGGGATGCGTGCTGGTGCAGTGCTCAGTGCAGAGATGAGGACCCAGACCCCAAACCCCAGTGCAGGGCAGCCTTGTGCCCTGAGCCCCTGCCACCCGAGGCTCCCGCCCTGCTGGTGGCTCAGGCTCTGCCAGGTTTGTAGGCTGGGACCAGTCCCAGGGAAGTGGAGAAAGCTCATCCCATTGACTTCAAAGGGCTTCAGAGGTCCTGATTCTCCACGGATTTGGGCAGTGACTTCACTGAAGGTTGGCGTCTGTAAACATTTCCCTCCTGCAATGGGAGCCAGCTCTCAGCATGTCAGGAAGATGTTGCACGTTGGAAGCATGTGAAATGCAAGTGGTCTTGGTTCGTTGCAGGATCAGGAGGTGCAGAACGTGGACGGGGAAGTTGGAGGAGCATGGTTGTGCAGCAGCCCCATGCTTTGGTGCTGGGCTTGAGCCCCAAGGGAGGCATTGGACCAAGCACAAGTCCCCACCCAGGGGCTGGAGGTGCTGCCTCCTGCAGCGCTGCAGAGGTGAAATGAAATCAGAGCCCTCAGTGTCATCGGTACATTCGTTTAAGAAGCCAAAAATGTAGAGGGAAAAAAAAAATGCAGGAATTAAAGGGGAAATCTGGATGACTCACTTTTTTTTTCAAATCTAAAGTTAGCAAGCTGAAGTAATTGACCTTTTGACCCAGATATGAAGTTGGGAGGTAAAAGACACAACTTGCAAGATTTTTGTAAAACTGTTGACCTCTTACAAGATTAAGTCAGAGATAACAGTAATTATAAACAGCTTACGGTGGGTCTAATCAATAGTGAACTTTACCTCCTTCCTAAAACTGAAGGTCAGGTTTTTACTGCAGTAAAGATAGCAATTGCTGGCTTTCACACCATTGCTAGCAGTAAATGTCGCTGTATGTAGGAAATCTGTGAACTGAGTGTGTATGATTTCCATGGGTGCTCATATGTGTGGAGTGGGAATGGACCTCAGTGCTCTTGGAAATTGGCTTGTGCTTGCTCATGCTGTCTCCCACCGGGAGCAAGGAGCATGTTGCAGCTGCTGTCAGAGTCTGTATGTGTGTATACACACACACGTATATAAACACATGCTGTAGTTTATCCCTTAATCTGGGAGACCTGTGCTATCAGCAGGACAGCATAACACTTGTACAACTCAAAGGAGGAGGAAAACTGTTCTTGAACTGCATAGCAGTGTGTTTCTCACTAGGGAAAAAATTGAATCTTTAGTTAGTGTCACTGTGAGCAATTAGTGAAATTGCAAAAGGAAAGGTTTCTGCCTCTTATTTCTTTAAATATAGTTGGTGCCTTTTTATTTTACAGGGCAAGCAATTGTCCTCTGTATGCAGTTAGATTCCTTAGCAAACTCGTCACTGTAATAGTGATCAAAAAATCCTGAAAAGCAGAGCTTCTGGCTGCTGGCCATTCCTTACTGTGCTCCCTTTTGGATATAACATTTGGCAAAAAATAAGTTGGAAGCATCGCTCCTTTCCCTCAAAGTTTGCTTTCTAGCCTCAGTCAGGAGAGCCTCGGCCACCGCGGCGTTCCTGCTGTCACCCAGGTGGCCAGTCCCTCCTGGCTGTGTCCCACGGCAGACAGTCGGCAGGCTCGTGCCCTCCGCTCCTTCCCTGCCTTTTCTTTTGCAGGCTGGAGTGCTGCCAGTATTTATGAAGTTAAAAGCAGTTGGGTACGCTGTCAGACTTAATATTGGCAAACAGCTTCTGTGTATGGAAATTTGTTGCCTGCCATTTATTACGGGGAAGTTGTACTTTATACATCTCTCCCCCCTAGCTAGTCCAAGAAAAGAAACCGCAAATCTGCTTTTAAATAGCCATAAATACACTCGTGATGAACCCAGCTCGTTATTGCAGGTGGTTAGAGATACACGCAGGGTAGTTCACACAAGCTGCCCCAGAGCCGAGCAGCGCAGCGCTGCGTGCGGGGCTGGGCAGCAGTGCCCGCCGGGGCTCCCGTGGGACAGGAGGTGCGGGAGCCCCGTCCCCAGCCTGTGGGGACGCACGGCTCCAGGAGCAGGCAGCTCTCACGCCGCTGCCCCAGCTCAGCTTGACGTCCATGGAGCCCCTCGACGGCGCTTGGCTGCCGTGTAATAATTCCGACATTTCTGCAAACCTCCATGTCTTCCTTGTTTGTTTGCAAAACGCTGCCCAAGCGAGGTTTTTTGTTATGCTAAATCTCGTAGGTAAACTTAGAAGGAAGACAAATACTGCTCAAACTGTCGCCAAGGGTGCTATAAACACCGCGCTTGGACAGTGGCACCATTGAGACGCTTGCGTTCAGGAGAAGTTAATACAAAGGGAATGGGGTAGCGCGCAACTATGAAAAGGCAGTTTCTCTTCGTTTAGCTTTTAATTGCTTTCTTTCACTTTTTATGTATAAAAGATTGTCCATTTAATTAACTCAAGAATGCAATTTCAAAAACACTAATGCTTTACACATGATGGCTTTTAAAATAAAAGTAGCATTCTAATATCGCGTAGGGCTTTTTTCATGTATGCATTAACCTTTGCAGCAGCAGATTATTTTAGAAAGAAATGATCCCCCCAACAGCCCCTGGAACAAAAGGGGATCTTGAATAGGAATCTGAAAGATTGTGAGCTTTTGATCCTCAGTTTACCTTGTTAATATTTCTGGACTGGCAGGAGCTCCCCTTTAGCAAACAGTAGGTGATTCCATCTGTTTCTTTGTCTTTCTCTGAATGTCACCTTTTAATCTCCCGCAAACAGCATAATGAGCCATATCATCTTTTCTTCTGCGGCCTGAGCACCAGAGCAAGTGGTTTGCATCGCTTACAAAAGATCTCCGGGTAGAGACGAGCAGGGGTAGGAAAGTGAGAAGCAAAACTCCATTGTTGTTCTCGCACCTCGCCACCAGTTTTTGCGATGCTGACCCTGTTTTGCTCTGTGAAGCTGGCGTTTCCATCGCGTACACGCTGCGATGAGCATGTAGGAGGGAGGTCGGGTACGCGGGCAGCGCCCCATCGGTGCCAGGTCCACGCTGGGTGTCCCGGCGCGCCGTGCTGCTCCAAGAGTGGGGCTGGACTGTGGCAGCAGGGCACGCGGAGGCGGTGGCGTTGAGTTCCTCTAGTGCCAGGAAGCAGCTATCATTTTTGTACGCATTCTTCAAAGCGCTCGTGGTGAGGAAGGGAGCTATCACCCCGGTGTTGTTAACATTCATAGAGCACAGCAAATGCAGCCTCCAGCTGTGAGTCACCAGCCGACACTGAGCTCCAGGAGGAAAGCTCAGCCTGCATCCCCCTGCTCCATTCTAGCAATGTATGGTGGGGCGGTTTTGTTGTTTTTGTTTGTTTGTTTTTATGGAGGCGCTTTATAATGGATGCACTCCTGAGCACACCCTTGCTGCGACCCCTTGCTTAAAATACCCATTAGGGCCTTTTAAGGTTTGCTAGCTTTTAATGGACATGTTTAATCTCTACCAAATGGACTTGGGGCAGGGGGAAGAGGGGGAATACCAAGGGCAGGAGGTGGGGAAGGAATCGCCATCCGTCCAGCCTGCTTAACAAAAACCTGCCTGCCTTTGTCGGTGCAAAACCTTTTGAATATTCCACTTGTTTCCTTGAATTTGCATTCCTGTTGCTGTGTGGGTACATGTCCAAGCAAAGCCTGTGCTGTAAGAAACAGTCCAACCACAAATTATGTTTTATTGATAAACCTGAGGGCAGAGCCCCACGTTCCAGCAGATGCAGCGGTTGAGCAGAGGTGAGGGCACTGCAGCAGCGCAGGGGTCACCCAGAGCTGGACACAGCAATGAGACCCCAGCGACTTTCCAGCTGACACTTCACAACATCTTGTGCTCTGAGGAACTGGGTTTGCTGCTTAATTAATTCCACATTTGCCTTCCAAGATGATTAAAGCGGTGCCTTTAGTCCATGAATTAGTGCCATTGCCTGAAGTCATCCTCTTTCTCCAGAGGGATCTTCTTCAGCAAGGGGACTTCATGTGAGGGACTTCTTCAAGGAGACATGCCTACCTCACGTGCTTGAGATTTATATGATGAATTTTTGCTTCCTGAATTATTCAAATTTCTCTTTTCATTACCTGGATTTCTTACACAAGAAAAAATCTGCCCAAAGTGGAGTGTGCAGCCTGCCCAGGGCTCACATGCAACACTTGCTGCTACGTGTGCGTAGTGCGATAGCGGTGATAATCACCAGAGCTGAGTCTGCTGGCTTCTTTTGATATCAAAGGGGATTTTTTGCAACCGGCTCTGGAGAAAACACCAATTTTTTTTTCTCCCCTTTGAATTAACATGTGCTTCTTCCCCCAGATTCAGGCAGGGAAGTCTTGTGGGAACTTTGAGACAAGTTACTGGTTTTGTTTTTAAAAATCTGCACGCACGCACACACCCTTTTTTTGTAGCTTAGAAACCTCTCTTTGTGGCAGAAGGCTGGGAGGGTTTGAATACCACATACAAGCGTAGGAGGCTGACTGAGACCATACGGCTTTATCATTCATTAATTCCTGTGTTCATTCATCCTTCTATTTAAACTTCTCTGTAAAGACGGTAGCTACAGATGGTCTTTTGGTACACGCTTTAGCTCGGAGACCTTGGCCCCGACAAAGGGGTACAGAGGGAGCAGCAGAGTGTACAAAATATTTCCAACCATTAGAAATCAAGTTCTTATTCACTGGCAGCGCCTGTTTTGAAAGTAAATTTATGCAAAAACGTCATAACTTGAGAAACAGGACATTTCCAAGAGTCGGACTTAATTAATAGGCAAATGTTAGCTGTATTTTTGTTGTTTATAGTTGCGCTTCAGAAACTTGAGGAGTAGTATTTCTTTAGCTGTGTACTTGTCTCTGTGTTGCACAACATAAAACTCTCGACTTTCTCCACTGACATAACCAGCACTGTGTTTTAGAAAAGGAATTAAGGATTGTGGGTTTTGCATATTATTTTTGTGCTGGATCACCATTACTGTGTAAACTGGCAGTTTTCCTTAAACCTGCCAGCAGCATTTTTTATTTTTATTTTTTATATCTTTCCCAGCAACACCAGAATTGTTTTCTGCAGCTCCCGTGATGGTTTCCGTGCTGGGAGCTGGGGCCAAGCAGCGCTGGGATGCAGCGGGTGTTTTTCTGTAACGATTCGCCAGCCACGCCTGGGGATGGATGGGGCAGGGGATGCTCTTCCCAGGCAGGTGGCAGGTTCGTGGCAGTGCGTGGATGCCCCCGGGACCACCATTCGGCACAGTGCCGAGGCTGCGGTGTTCCGCAGCACCTCGGGCTGGCTGCTGATCCTCGCCGTGCGTTCTGTTTGCGCGAGCCTCGGTGCAGAGACATCTGTGCCGCATTCCTGACGCGTTTGTGTCAGGCTTTACGTGTGGCCGTGACACCGTGCTGAGCGGGGGTGTTACAGGGTTGGCACTTGCTCCTTCGGGTGCCCCCAGCAGCTCTTGTGCGTGCCCCGGCCGCGTGGCTGCCTTGTGCCCTGCAGCGCAGTGGGGGCCCTGCCCTTCTCGCTCTCCTGCACCCCGACACCCTCCCCTGTGCGGAGAGGCAGGGGCTGAACGTGCTTTCTCTGGGGGCACAGTGCTTTCTCTGCAGCAAGGGTTTGGGCCCGTTCCCCTTGCCTTGGCTGTCTCCCACGTTGCAGGCTCTCCCCAGGGGTCAGCATGATGCTAGTGAGAAGAGGGCTTTGGCCATCAATCCTGTGTCTGCCCGAGAAATTCACCTACCAGTGGGGCTACAGACTGCTGGGGGGGCTGGTCTCAGCCCCTCTATAAACATTCTTCGTGAAACGTAATTAAAAAAGCCGGAGGTGCAGCTGCAGAGGAAACACTGACTCCTAGCAGGGACTTGCCACCTCTCTGACATCCCGTGGGGCTCAGGGTCCAAGTGCTGTTGTACGGGGGGGGCACAGCCGAAGCCGCCCGGGGTGTGCTGGGGGTGACCGGGGACAGGCCACTGCCACTTGTGGGGCTGCGCAGCTCGGCACCGAGGCTTCGATTCCTGTCAATGAAGCAAAGTGAATACAATGCCAAGAAGCCTTCCTCTGTTCTCCATCTGGTTTCACTGGGGATATTCGGGGAATGCAATTTCCAACTACCCCTCATCTGAGAGCAGGTGCATGGGTGAGGTGCGTTAGCGGACCCTTCGGAGATGAGAGCATTTTGGAGGAAGCATTTCTGGTCATGTTCAAGCCCCATCCCTGTGCAGAGGAGGGACTGAGCAGGTTTCTCGCTGTTGCAGGAGTTGGCGCTACTCGGTGTCTGCCCTGGCCCCTTTTGTCCTTCTGGGGCTAAGCCGGGCAGTGCACAACAAGCGCCTGTTGGACACTGTCCATGGATGCGGCTCGCCAGCTATTGGGGAGTGAAGAGGAGATAAAGGCATAAAAATGATGGAGCTCAGGGCTTTGTGCCAACATTTCAATCACGGTTGGGAGGCAAAATGCGTAGTGCTCTGCCTTGCCTGGTACGTGCATGTTTCACAGCGAGTGTGTTCGTGGCAAGGGCAAGTATCAGTGCTGTCTTGTTTGCCTTGCAGAGACAGGGCTGCAGAAAAAACAGGCGGGGTGAGATGTGTGCTGCCGTGGGGGGCGAAGCGCAGGGTGCGGGCACCCCTGGAGCCCCGCAGCGAGATCCTGGCTGCACGGTGTCGGGCACCGGGATGGCAGTGTGCCGGCACTCACGGAGCAAAGGGGCCCACGGTTCATTGCTGTTACTGGAGGTGGAGGAGTAGGAGAAATTTTAGCATGGAGTTGCTAGCTTAGAGGCATCCCTGCTAAATCTGGTCCCAGGGGAATTGAGCGGTGAGGTGAATGGCAGCTCGGGGTGGAAGCGTGGAGCCTTCCACTAGCGCAGGTCTGCGGCGCCAGGGCTGCGAGCGGCTGGGTGCAGGGGGGAGGCAGCACGAGCAATTCTGTTTGCCTCCAGGATGCGGGATCTAATCTCACCATGATTAAGCTGATTTCGTTTTATAGATTGGAATTTCTCTGCGATAGAAACTGATGAGGCTAATGTGAAAAATTTACTTAATAAAAAGCCTCATTACCTGATGCTGAGGGGCTTTGGAACCAAAGCAAGCGATGTGCAGAATGTTTTGGATGCATTTCATCCTTTGTGAGGGAAAGTTGGGACTGAAAGTTTTCTGTAGGAAAAACTGAATTCTGTGATCATGTTTTTACACATGCTGTGCTTAAATATTAACACCAATTGAGCAAATTGCCTTTTAACTGCCTTTATTTGCTTTCATTAACAGTATAATTTAAAAGCTCCAGAATTTGCATGGAACCTGTTGTGCATGTTGGGGAGGGGGGTGAAACTGTTCATAAATTAATTAATCGTGAGAAAGCCTCTTCCAAGAGGTCATGAAGCACAAGGACAGCTCAGGGATGACTGGGCTTTTCGGTGGAGTACACAGCGTGCTTTTGGCTGAGGCCGTGAGGGAGCAGAGCATGCCGTGAGGGCTTGCGCCTGTGTCATAACTTGGCGAACTCGGAAGGTATTTGTTTATTTTTAAGCAGAATGTCTTTTGAGCTAAGTTAAACTAATTACACTGTAGCTTTCATAGAGCTGAAGACAACACTCTTGGTATTCGTGTACCAGGATTAAAACTGATGCCAGGCTGCATCATGGAGGAGGGTCTTTCAGTTAAAAAAAAAAAAAAAAAAAAAAAGAACTGTCTTGGTTGTGTCCCCCCCCTCCCCTGTTCCTGTCCACACGCGTGGGTGCTGGGCGCTGGCACGAGCCCCTGGCTGCAGTGTCCTTCCAGTGTGACATCTGCCTGCATTGTTCCTCCATGACATTACTTGAAAAATGCTAAAAGTTTCCAGAATGATTTCACCGAATCACTTGCTTCCTTCTGTACAGATGTTTTTGTGGTTTTGGAGCCGAAGCCAAATCAAACATTATGAATGAGATACAGAGACCACCGTGTGCCATGCGATATTGAAAGCTCCTCCGGGAGTTCGTTTATACAAGCAATTTTGACACCTCTGGATTTGATGGCCGTTCCTGAAAAGTATGTTTTACTTAGGAGAGTTTTGCTATCAGATGGACTTTCTGATGGACTTGATCCAAGCCCTCACTTTCCCATTCATTCCCGCTGTCAGTCACAGACAGCGCCCTGCACCAACAGTTCTCCTTTCTCTCCCACACCGCATGCACATCCTTTTTTTTTAAGCGTAGGAAAAATATTTTCAGAAATCATGCTTATGAAGTGCTGATAATGAGCATTTTGTTTCTTCACCTTGGGAACTTGGTTGGAAAAATGGGAGGCTTGTGGCTGCAAATAGGCCCAGTAAAAATGCTCGTTGTTCTGAGACAGCTTATTCTCTAACCTTTCACCCCCAGCAGTCCTGATTTTTGCCCTCTTTAGACCATTCACCGTCTTCTACCTGGGATGGTCCCTGGCATTTTAAAGAGGAGAGGAGAGGTGGGGCAAAGCACTGATTTCTGCATGATGCTTCTGTTTCAGGCATCTGGTTCTGAAAATGTTGGAATATGTTTCTAGCTTATGCTTTCACGGGGGGGAACAGCTGATACCTCCTTAAAAACAGCCTATACAGAAGGAACTAAGGTTACAGAGTTGGCTGCAAGCTGTGTTTGGGGCTTTTGCTTCTCCCTGTCACGGCTACGAGTTGCATTTGATGGCGATGCCCTCAGCCGTGCCTGGAACAGTGCGGGGGGTCCTCCCGGTTGCTGTTTTCTCTGCTTCTCTTTGCTGCTGCCACGGGGGTGCTGCTGGCAGTGTGCTCTGGGCAAACCAAAAGTCCTCCGGCAGCAAGGTGTGCCAGGGCTGTGGCACTCTCCTGCAGCCTTGCATGCAAGCTGGCATTGCCGGCCCTGCGCAGGTACCGCTGCTAGCGGCTGACCCCGTCGGCCCCTCCTGCTGCCACCTCCTTGCTCTGGGCAGTTCAGGTGCTCACCAGCCCAGCGCAGTTCAGAAACATTAATTTACTAGCTCATTGCCCAGCTTCTAATTGGACATAATTAGTTCTTTGTCAGCCCCTGGAACTTGGGAGGTGGTGGAGGGGATATGGGCAAAGGCAGTGGCACTGGTGGGAGCACTGGGGGGGTCTGCACTGCCCAGTGGGGCCGTCCACACCCCAGTGTGCCCCCCTTTTGCGTTTTGCCTTCCCACTCCTCTGAGCATCTTCCGTCACACCCAAGTGACCCTGGAAAAGAAAAATCCTTACCTACTGAAGGAGGTAGAGGGGTACATTTATAGCTGATGGTTGTAACACAGGAAAATACTGCATAACCTTTGCTGGGACAGTGCAGGGCTTCTCCAGCCAGGTCAGGCAGGGTCAGAAGGCCCTCTCCTTGTCTGCTTATTTCCAATCTAAAATACGAACTCCATCTGTCCTTTGTAAGGACGTAGTTCTGGTTGTATTATACATCAAATTTGTTCTGCTTATTTGAATAATGGCTGGGAACTGTGGTTCCGGTTTTGTGGCATTTTGGAGCAATCTGTGATTTTTGCTTTGGTTGGCCTGTGTGGACAGAATATTCCCAGACCAGATTCCTTAGCAGATGAGAAAAGTGAGTTAAATGTGCAGTGGTTGGGTGGGCTGCAGGGTTTTCTTGCACTGGCAAAGCAGTTCCAGCCTGACAGGCAGCAGCATGAAGTGCGACGTTCCGCATGTTTCCCACTTCTGCATAACTGATCTGCTAGTGAATGTGGGGCATGACAGAGCAAGAGGAACATCAGCAAGAACTCCAAAAGTGTTGATTTTTGCCACCTGCCAAAGGTGAGCTTTGCTTTTGGGCGTTCAGCAGCCTCCACCCCTCGCTCTTTTCTCGGACCTGTTGCTGCTGCTAGGAATAGTGGTTTCACCTCCCTCCTTCCTCCTCTTGTTTGAAAGCATGCTACAGAGAAACAGGGAAGAAAAAATTAATTCATTCCTGAGCAAAACCAAACTGCAGTTGAGAAAAGCCTTTCAGGGGAATCCTTGCAGATCTCTGTGTTTTAAGTCTGTCTAAAGGTATCTATCTCTTTGGGGCTGTCTGAAGAAAGGCTGTATAACAGCCAAGTATTAAGGTTTCATTAATCAAAGACACTTCCACTGCCCCTTTACAGAAACACAACTGCTTTGGCTGTCCTTTGCTGACAGCTTGCTAATTCATCTTCCTAGGGAAGAAGGGGGGGAAAAACCTGCTGTTATCTACTTGTGCTGCAAAAACTTTAGCAATTGCTTGTGTTCAGTGCAGTGTGGCTGAGTGGATATGTTTATTTTAGAAGCTTAGTCCCCATGCTTTGTGTAGTTTTCCATGAAGTTAAGTGTTATGCATTGGCCCCTGCACCTGCAAAACGTCCCTATAAATAAAGGAAGGAGTCTGCTTATTTGCAGGAGTCATTTTGCCAGTTCCTATCCTTCATCAGAAAGCAGGAAGGGTGGAAAACAGAAATCTGTGTTATGTGAATATGTATTTTAAGGGAGAGAATTGTGCTGAGTGGCTCTTCCTGTGACTCTTCCATGGGGGCAGGTCCCTCTCCCCTCGGTGCCTTCCTCTGCTCTGGGATGCTGAAAGCAGCCTCAGCAGCGGGTGCTGCGCGCCACAGAGCTCAGAGCCAGCGGTTAGCGGTGCTGCCTGTTGACACTGTCGGCACTTAGTAAACGCAAAGCGATGATTATAAATAATACATTGATTTTAGGCACGTTAGTCCCCACGTGCAGCTCATCCATCGTGTTTATGTGGGAGACGTCTCCGAGCCCTGCTGCTTTAGCCCTAGCCCCAAGCCAGAGGGGTCCTTCCTCCACCTCCCCCGCCTTGGCACAGCGGGCACCGAACCGCAGCACGGACACGCCTCTTGTAAGCTGCCATCCCCGGCTCATCCAGGCTTAAGGAATGGGCAGCAGAAAGACCCCTCTGGTACCTGAGTCGTGTGGTGGGGTCTCCCCCCAGAGCTGCCACTGGCACCTGATTCACAGCATGGGACTGGGCCCCGTGCAGAGCAGGGACTCGTGGGGCTGCCACCCTGCTCGCCGTGCAGCTCCCCCCAGGCACCCGTCCTGCACTGTCCCAGCACCCACTGGCCCCTGCTCTGGCTGGGGTCGCAGTTCTCCACCGCACCTGCACGTTGCTGTTGCTTTTCTTTACTCCTCTCTCGCCATCGCTCTTCCCAGCCGTGCCTGGGGCAGCGCCCCCGCCGTGCTGTCCCTGTTGGAGAAAAGCTCGATGTCATGCCCACGAGCACTTCCCAGAAGGTGTTTGTGGGAGCGATGGGGAGACTTCTCTGCTCCCTCTGCATCCGAGGGGAGTGAAGGGAGGCACATCTGCTGCTGGATTTTCAGATGGCTGAAAAGTGTGTAGGAGGAATTGAATTTAGGCATCTTTACTTCTAACTGCAAAAACAATATTTTGGAGTCCCTAATAATAAGAAAGTGTTTTCATCAAAGTACTTTATTCATATATGTGCTGACATCTGGAGAGCAGAGATAGATATTTTCCTTAAGACTGTATTTTCAACCCATGAGCTCTTCCCTTGCTGTTAATTAATCCTTTGTAGTTTAGTGACTGATGAAATCATGACTCTATGAAATTTTAATCCTTGCGCTGTATAGACACAACTGACATTATCAGAGGACCCCAGGTGTGTTCTTGAAATTAGTTTGTTGAATCTATTGCATATTTGATTACCTTATAAAAATCCTGAGGATCTGGGCCATTCGTTTGAAAGAACACATTTGCTTATAATTTCTGTGTGTCTCCAGTTAATGTTTTAAGTTACCAGCCTGGCTGCTACTGAGGGAGGGGAGCAGGGGGCAGAAAACAATTATATAGGATGCATCAGAGATGGGGGGCTCGGGGTGGGAGGACATCAGCATCTCTGTAATGAGACGAGTGGATGGGAAACACGCATCTCCCTGATGTGCCAGAGCAGCTGGGCTTTTGATGGATTTATTTCATCCGGTACGAGTGACCCAGAGGAGCTGGCAGGGAGGGGACGCGATTGCTGCTGTGAGCTGATGGGAGGGGGAGCACGTGCACCTCCCAGCAGGAGACAGAGGGTGGGAGACGGGGTGGGGGCTCACAGGAAAAGAGGCGGCTGTGCACAACTCAGCAGGAAAATAAAGCTGGGTGTAGCCTGGTGTAAGGTCTTGGGGGGACACCACGATGTCCCCTCCCACCCCGGTGCTGGTACTTGCAGCTCTCTGGAGAAGCACAGAACAGGGAGGTGGCTTCTGGGGACATCCCCCCATCCCAGTGCAGAGGGGTGGGTATCCCCCACTTCTGACACATTGCCAGCCCCATCCCTGTGGGTCAGGTCTGTTGACCACACCATCTGCACCGGGCTTGCTAAGGGGAGTGGAAATAAAAAAATCCCCATACCCTAAAATCCCATGTTTATTTAAGTCTCTTCTTTGTACCAGCCATGCTCAGCATCCTGTTTTCTCCATTCTCCCTTTCCTTCCCATTTTTGGGTCCCTGAGGAGTTTTGCCAGCTCTTCCTCCCCAGGCATCGGGACGGTGCTATCCCGGCCATTGTGGCAGTGACCCAGGACGGATCCCAGGAGGTCCCTGCCCGGGACCACAGCACCAGTTTAGCTGTGGGGGTCCCAGCAGAGCTGTGCCGAGGCAGTGCCCAGCATCGCACCCTCGTGGGCAGCCTAGGACCCAGTCTGCAAGCGTTACGCAAGCAGGACAAGCTCTTGTGTATAATTAATTGCTCCAAACATCTGAAGTCATGCCAGAACCATTACCTTCTGCCTCTGAAGTGGGACATCTGGGCAATTAGGAGCTATGGGGCTTTTATGTTAGTAGTACTGGACTCTCCTGGCTGTTTTTCCAAAACCTGAAGTACGTGCAGTCTTCACGTACAAGCTGGGCTTTCAGCCTCTGTCTCCAAATGCCCGGAGCTGCCCAGCCAGCCAGTGGGGAGGACAGATCGTGGGGCAGGGGTGGGAGCAGGGCAGGGGGCTGGGGCTGAATGCCGACAGCAGGCAGGTTGTTTTAGCCCTGGCAGGGTTGTTAGCCATGACACGATGCTGCCACGGGTAAAACCTCCGCAGCCCTGTGCACTCCTGCCCGCAGCGCAGGCACTCTGGCTGCGTGGCCCAGCACCACGCAGAGCAGGGAGGCTGGCACGTGGGTCAGCACCAGCCTGTTCTGAGAGACAAGCCGCTTGCAGTGGCCCTGCTTAACGTTTTCCCCATGTTCCCATCACTTGTGGTTAAAAGTAATGAAAGGACAAACCCAACACTTCACAATTTGTGGACTGTGTTAATACTCCAATGGGATACATGCTGCTAAGGAAACCAGATGATGAATATATTTTTAAACTTGGAATCCATGAACCACTTATTATTTCTGAATTAGGAATCAAAACATATGAATAATCACTCCATTGCTGCAGCAGATGTATTCGGCTTTAAGGTCACTTTGCTTTTTTGTTTAAATTTTGTATTTTTAAAAATAAGTTCCTCTGGTTCTCTCTTTGACACCTCTGACATCCATGTCATGTTTGCTCAACTTACTAGTCAAAACAAGTGTTATGCCAAGCGCAGTGCTGCAGGGTCAATGTAACCCATGAAAGCAAACACTATTCTTTTATTTTTCAATACATCAGTGTCACCAGATGCCCGAAGAATACGGATGATGATTTTGGATTTCCGAATTGGTGCTGGCTATTCTAAGTAGGGCTGCATGAATCAGAATACATTAACCCCTTGGTGTTTGCGCTTCAGCCTGCCAACAAAATGCACCAATGCCTACACACTGCTGAGACCCCATTTCCACAGCCCAGGGCTTTTACTGAAGCAAACGCAGGCAGGTCATGGTGCTGGTTGCTCACTCCACAGAGCCTGCTGTCCCACAGCAGCGCTTGGCACAGAGCTGCTGAGGTCGATGCAGTTTTGTCGCTTTGTAAAACCCGGGAGGGGGACCAGGGTATTGGATTTTCAAGGTGAATATTATAAAGTGCCAAGCACATCTAACACTAGCATGGAAAAGTACTGAGAGCTCAAATGGGGTTGGTCTCCAGTTTCAAAATCCTTTAGCAGTTAGACGGAGAATAGACATGGTTGCCTTCTTGTTGTTCTGAGATTTTTGCGTTGGTTTCAAGTCCTGGCTGTTCAGAGCAGTGCAATGGAGATGCAGGTAGTATTGCCTGCTTGAGTAGGAGTAGAGCTGCTTCAACCAGTTATTGTAGCTCATGGCACCTTTGGTAAAGATGGTGTCATTCAGCAGTTGCATCCAAAGCATCCCTCCAGAAGGTTTCTGAGATGAGCAGGACAGGTTTACTGAGGTCTTCAGCTGGGAGTCAGGGTCTGGGGGCAGTGTTTGTGCCCATGGGGGCTGGCAGCAATGGGCAGGAGATGCTGCCTGCTGTTGGCATTGCCACCGGCATCCTAGATGTGCTGAGCCCCTGCAGGTGGGCTGCGGGCAGCACGGAGCTGGGAATGAGCCCGGTGACAGGGTCCTGCCCTGCTCCTAAAAACCCTTGTGCTGCCAACATCCCCCTTCCCAGTCAAGTGAGCAATAACGAATATCGAACAAAGAAAGTTGATCTGGATCCAGGGCATTTGAATACATTTTAAAAATAAATAAATCTCTGCAGCCCAGTGTGCTCTTGCCAGTTTTCCTCTGGCGAGTGGTCTCAGTCTGTAGGCCTGGAAACATGCTTCTCCCTCGGAGGCAGGTTTAGGGCAGCCAGGTGGAAGGTGTCGCCTGCATGTGCTGTCCCTGGGCTTATACAGTAGATTGGGATAGTCACTGCCCTTTTATGGCATTTATGAATGTTTTTGCATGTGCAAGATCTGAGAAAAAAAAAAAGATTTAAAGCATACTTTTAGAATTTTTTTGCTTCCTTTTTACGTAAGGTGAGGCAAAACAAGAGGGATCAGTTTCTCAACTTCTTTAAAAAGAAGGGGAAGTATTGGCATGTTGGTGAAATGATGTCAGCATTCTACTTGAAGCTGCAGTTATAAATTGCTTCATGGCAAATATAAATATTGTACAGGCACAGGGTTTTAGTGACCTGTATTGAAAGCTGTCCTCCACCCTTTTTTTTTCTTTTTTTTTAAATTTCAGAAATAGTAAAATCTTTATTTCCAGCTCCTGCAAGATTTTATTTAGAAGCAGCAGTGGTTTGAGGGCAATTTTTTTTTTAATCTGTTAAACCAAAAGGAAAGTCTCTGCTCCCTTCCCCCTTTCCTTATGCCCTTAATAGCTCTTCCTGCTATTTTAATCTGCTGTTTAGAGATGAGGGCAGAGCAGCGCCTGTGCAGCAAGCAAGTGTCCCTGGCAGTACGTGGCTGGTGCCATTGGCTCCAGCAGGCGTGTGGTTTGGTGTCACGAGCACCGTAAATAACCGCGTTGGGGAGGGGGGAAGAAACCCTCCCTGAGATACAGATATCAAACTCTTATCTGAGGTGTGCGCGCTTGCTTTCTCCTTATCGCCGGCTGTAAGCAGCCGTGTGATCCTGCCTCCCCGCTCCCTGCTACGCAGCCCTGGCCGTGTCCCGGCTCCTGGCAGGGGCAGGCAGGCCCGTGGGTGCTGCACCATGGGGAGATGCTGGCCCGGGGCTGGGGGCGATGCTTCAGGCCCCCAACACTCCCAGCCCCACCGCCTGACTTCACGTTTGGGCAGGCTGAACCGAGGCAGTGCCTTCCCCATGCTGTGACTGCTGCATCCCCAGGCTCCTTCCTTATCTCTGCTCCCAATTTCATTCACTTTTCTATTTGCAGCCAATATACAATGTGAGTTTTGTAGTCTGCTTTCCACCTGGTGACCTTGGGTTTTCCACGAGATCCCCACTGTAAATGAGATGTGGCATTGTCGCATGTATCTTGATAAAATATATCAGTGAATGAATTTTCATATTGATTTACTGGGGCAAGAGGGCTGTGGGTGAAAACCAGGCATTTGGTACCGACACACTGCTGCTGGGCAGAGCCCCGTGCCTGCTGGCAGAACGGGCAATGGACAGGGGCTGGCAGCCCAGGGCCAGTTGCTGAGAAGCAAAATGGCAATTTTGGGCCAGGAGGCACATCTGGCGTCGCTCTGCGAGCCGCTGTGCCTGCTCTTGTAAGCAAATCCGTGTGCTCAGATGGGTGCTCGGTCTCAGGTCCGCACTGACAGGTGATTTGTGTTATTAGGATAAGTGAGCCTACCCCACGGAGATATTGTTTATGCTCCTGGCTCTCGGCGAGCAGTGCGAAGGAATGTGCAGCCTTTCTGAGTGAACCTGTTACGGAACTGGCAACTTGTTTTTTTTCTTTTCTGAATTATTTAACCTGATTACATTTCAAATGCTAAGCCACGCCAATCCTGTTTTGTCCACCTTGTGCTTTATGCCTGTGCGTTGTATGCACTGAGAAGGGAACACAGCAGCCTACAGTTCCGTATCTGACAGAACAACGTATTTATAGCCTGATATAAATAAAATCAGAAGGTTCCTATAAAACTCTGTTATTACTGCAGTACAAAGTTAGAAATGCTTGAGGTTTCTGCTACTTGGCTCTCACATACGGCAATGAATATTTTATAGGAAAGGAAATACTTAGTGTCTGAATCTTTTTATAGTGCTGCTACTTATAAGGGTGGTAACCTTCCAGATCTCACAAGCAATGGCAGCAGCCCCTCCATCTCTCACGGTGCCGACACGTGCAGTGCAGCGGTCAGCCCCCCGTGCCCTGAGCTCCGCGGGGTCTGGCAGTGCTGCCGGGGTGCACTTGCTGCTGCTGTGCCCCAGCACCGACATGTGTGGCTCTGCCCAGCACCTGCTCTGAAAAGCCAAAAGGCTCCCTGGAAAATACACGGGGGTGGTGAAGTTCAGTGCTGCTTCAGGTGTGGTACAAGGATTTCTAACTGTTGCACAGGCAAAGCACAAAGAGATACAAGCAAACACGCTGTGAAATTTGGAAGGATGGTTTTATTTGTGCCTTTTTTCTTTTTTTTCTTAATGTCTCAGTGCTTATTTTCATCTTGCTTTTAACGTATTCGGACTCTGAGATTTCACATACGTTATGCTTGCCTCCTGATTTCCCTGTTGTGTTTTAACTGGCTGCCAAAATGCAGTCTGGGGCGGATGGAGGAGTGATCTGCAAACCTCTGCAGGCCTTTGGGTTTGCTCTCCTGATGGCAGCCTGCACTGCAGCAGTGCAGAGCCGTGTGTTCCCACCTGGGCAGCACCTCCTGGGTCAGTGCTGGTGTCTGCCCCGCCTCCTATACTTCAAATGCTGCATTTTAGTACTGTGGGCATGGCCAGAAACTTCATGAAAGTGGTTGTCTCAACTTAGTCTTTTCGACTGAAAGTGCCATTCGCATAATCATTACTGAATGTTTTTTTTAATCGCAACCTGTAGAGTCCATATGATTTTCAGTGGATTAGGTGCCACATCAGTGGATATGCACATGGTAACGTGCATATAACGTGTATAACTGTTTTGCTTAGCCCTGCAACCTGGGACATCTGTAGGTGGAAGCAGGCTTGTGCTACCATCTTCCCATTTTTCCCCATTTTCTGCTTGTCTCTGCCCACCACTGTTGGGCATGACGGCAGACCTGCTTCTCTGCAGCGCACGCGCATGTCGCTGTGTTTATTGCTGAGAAGTTATTGTCACTGCCTGACCTTTGCAGCGGCCAGGATGAAGGAAACTGATGCAGCTTTTCATTGCAGAGGGATGTTGTCAAGGTTGCTGGAGCAATCAGTCCCCTGGCTGAGCCGGCCAGGGGCTTGTTTGGGGAAGACTTCGGGTGCAGGCAGTGCTGGGACGGGTGCTGCATCAGCTTCCCTTAGCCCTGGAATCAGAAAGACCCAAAAAGAGGGGTTTTGCCCGTGTCCGTCCTCATGGAAAGGTTGGGATGAACATGACAGAAAGGTCTACGCACAAACGTCCACCAACTGCTAATCCTTAAATATCGGAAAAGATGTATGGCCACTGGGGCTAATGCCTCCTGCTGACAGTGGGCTGGGGTGAGGCTTCCTTGCACAGCCCCGTTCTGCACTCTGCAGCATGGGAAGTGAGTGCTTAACCTTGTTGTGGATGTCAGCTCGCCTTTATTTATTAACTGGGCTCCAGCAACGTTTCCTGGCACTCGGCAGTGCATAAAGCGAGCCCACGCCAGGGCTGTGCATGCGACGGCCGATACAAGGTGCCACTGTGCCACGGGCGCTGATTTCCACGTTGGAGGTGACCCTGGGAGCAGGGGGTGCCGGTCGGTGGCAGCAGCTGTGCATCAGCTGCTGAGGCTGGTGATGCTGGCCCAGAGCTAGGTCTGTTTTTTTTGCTCTCTGTTTCAGTTAGCTATTTCAACAGGTATTTAGCAAAACTCCACGCTGTTAAAGCCTTTCTTTGCCAACGAGGTTTTTTTGACTTTTTTTTCCCTGCCTTTCCCTGGTAGCCGTGCATCCTGCCAAGTCTGTGCACAAGCCTTGAAATGACAAAGTACCCTTTAGTTAATTGCACAACGGATCGCCTAGAGTTAAAAGTTCTGATTTATATGACTATAGCTCTAACTGCTCAATAACACAGGCCTGTAATCTACTTTCATTTCAAACAGAACTGTGATTTATGGGGCAGCATGCCGCTTTAGCTCAGAAATGAGGTGTTCAACATATGCTCTGTTGACATAAATTTGGAATTTATCGCTCTTGTCAAAACTGCCTGTTGGACAAAGGTGCGTATTAAGGCAATAAATGGCTCAGAATAGTTTTCTGTCAAATTTCCTAACCATTGTATTCAGTCTATTTGAGGGAAAAATATATACTTAAAAGTAATCAAATGTCCAAAATCCATGCATCTTGCTTTGAATGGGAAGTGCCCTGGTGGGGAGGAGGTCGTGGTGCGTGGGGAGAGGTTTCCCCAGGTTTGGCTTCTGGGGGAGGGGGACGTCTTTTCTGCTCCTCTTGAGAAGGGGGGGGGGGGGGGGGGGGTGGGGGGGGGGGCAGGGAAGGGAAGGGAAACTCATTAAATAAAAACGGCAAGAGGCCTCTTGCTGCTGGTGGCGTTTTCTACGCCCCTCAGCACCCTGGGGCGCGCAGTCAGCAGGAGAGCAGGCCTGTGCTGCGTGCCTGGCACGCGGCAGGGCTAGGGTCGGGTGGTGAAATCCCCCCGATAGATCTTCGGGAGCTTCTCAGAGGTGTGGGAGCATCATTCCTGATGCCAGCCTCTCCCCCAGGATCGCTGCCGTCGTGGCAGGATGGGAACCGTGGGGGGGACGCACCACGAGGTGCCCCTGCACCTGGGCTGTGCCACCGTCCCCGCGGCCCCTCGGAGTGGGCAGAGGTGCTTGCCACCAGCCCTGGCCTTTTCACACAAAGCACCCCGTCGGGAAAACTCATAATTTTTACACTGCGCGGTCTCAACTGGCTGAGCCTGGAATTACTGTCCCTTTGAAGTGCTTTTTGCGGGGCATTTACGGGCCTTTTTAATTGCCTACAGCTTTCGAGAGGCCTGCCTGCATCCCGGCTTTTGTTTGTCCGTGCTCCCCGGTGCTCGCTCGGGCGGGGGTCTCGCTGCCCCTCGGCACGCGGCTGCACGCCAGGGAAGCCCGGTCCAGCCCCCTCTCCTCCTGCAAACTCCTTTCTGCTCCCTTGCACCCAGCTGGGGCAGCACACAGAGAGCTCGTGCCAGGTGCCAACGCATCCACGAGCAGCATCGCACGACCTGGAAGCTGCAGCTGGCTTCATACTTAAGTGTGCATCCAGCAATTTATCTAACAGTAGTTTAAGAGGAAAATTATCTTTTAAAAAAAAAAAAAAAAGCTTTGAAATATTTCCCTACTAGGGCAGGTGTTCAGTAACGAGCTCGTCCTCCCAGCCTTCATTTCCCCACACAGCCCCGTTTTCCCGCAGCAGTCTGAGTAGTCAGGGTGGGCTCACTGAATGCTGCAGCAAGAGCTTGCCTTTGGCTGGAGGTTCTGTGTCCTCCAACCATGTGGGTCTTCTTCCATTAAAAGAAAAAAGAAAAGGCACTTTTCCAATTGTCAGTGCTTTCAATCCCATGAGCATCCTCTTGGTTAATATGCTTGGAAATATATGGAATATAATTTCAGCATCAATAAGAAAGTGTGGTTTTATCTTTTTGTACTTGAATTTGGGCAACATTGCTGAGAAGCGATGTACTTTAACGTACTTTTTTTCCTCCCTTTTTAAAGGCACAACTTTAGTAAAACTGCACAAACACATATTGATCTTTCCCCTCAGATCTTAACAGCCTGAGCAGCTATAATACCTTGCTTACATCTGCCAGGTTTTGTGCAGTTTTGCAACATCTCCTTAATCCAGTGAACATAAATAGAACATTTCAATCATATTTTGCTACCAGGAACCTAGCAGATAAAGCGCTTTAAGACCTTGTTGAAAGAGACTGTATAAGATTGTGAGCGATAAGATCGTCCTAAAAGCAGACGCCAAATGAAAAACTTTTGTTCCTGCTGAAATTTGTTGATAGAGATATTGAAAATAAATTACTCGGTGAGAACTTGAGCGCATTAAAACAATAAGCAGGTTATGTAACTACTGGAAATACCAACGCCAAAGTTTGATGGCAGATGCAGATTTCTAGGAGCCATGGCACCCATAAGATTAATAGGCTCTTTTGTTGTCTGTGGCACCCTGCTCTGGTGTTTTTCCCCGTTTCTGTCCTTTTGCTGGAAGAGGTAGAAGGGAAGTCTTATCTGTGAGCCCTGTTCGAGGACCGAGGTTGGCATCAGGAGCCATCCCATGGTTACATGGGTGAGAACAGATCCCTGCCTCCTGGTTTAAAGGTGACCTGTGTTCAGCTGACTGATAGGGATTCATAACGGAGCTGGGGTGGGGCAGCGATTTTTGTAGGGCGTGTGAGGCAGGGAAGGAAGCTGCCCACCCCCCTGCAGCAGGGAGCACCCACGTGATGCCTCTTGGCACCTTCACAGGGGCAAAGTAAAGTGATGCCCTGGGGAGATCCTGCTCTCTCCAGGCGGGACCTCGGGAACGCGAGCGGCTCTGCTGTCCTGCCACCCCTTCCTGCTTGTCCCACGTCCCCCCACCTCGAGACTCTGCGCTGAGCGCGGTGCCTCCGGAGCGCTCCTCCTGCCCAGCTCCAATTCAGCTCAGCGCATGCTCAGCTCCTCCGATCTTGATGCTCCTTCCAGAAAACAAGAAGGAAATATTATTGTTGGCCAAAAAACAAAAAGATTTTTTTTCCCCTTTTGTGTGCCTTGAAGATAAGCATTTCTCCCACAGCATTCAACAGAAAATATCCCCCTTGACTCCACGCTGGTGTTGCCCCTGCAGACGTTGAGCACTAGCAGAGCTGGTGGCAGAGGGGGACAGCCCAAAGCCGGTGGCAGGTCTGGTCCACGTGCCCAGGGGGCAGGGAGCCGGGGGGAAGGACACAGTCCCTGAGGGTGGCAGGTAGTGGGATTCATCGCTGCCGGGTGCAGTTTGTCTTTGCGTGTAAAGAAACATCCAGAGGAGGAGGATCCACAGCAGCAAAGGGCCATTACCTCCTCAAAAGAAAATGCTTGAATGCAGTCAGTGTAATTAGATATAATATTTTATTTTCAAAGATGAGAGTTTTTATTCTCAGGATTGCTTGACAAAAAAAATAATAATAATAATTCAAAACCAGAGCAATGCATTTCTTAACGCTCATTTTAAAAAAAAAGTTTTACTTGAACTAATTAACCAATTACATTTTAATTCACTGAAAATGTGTTCTAGCCTCCAAGAGGCAAGTGCAGTAATTTTGGTGAAGATGCTGTGCTCTTCCTGACAAAGTGGTTTAAACCTTGCTTTAGGTGTAGAACTCAGCTCAGCCTGAGCTACAGAAGTGTGACAGGCATGTCCATAATTAAAAATGCAAAATTAGAAGATTGTCACTTATTTAGCTGACTTCTTGGCAGTGGAAATCTGTCAGGAGGCTTGTGTTTTATTTATTTTTGCAAGGCAGATAAATCCTTTGGATTCTAAACCGCCTTGGCCTGAATTCGTGCATGACTCTTAATCCTCTGCTATGACACAGTGAATTCAGGACAAGCTTGATTAATAATTATATTATACAGCAAAGTCGAGAGTTTAAATAAACTTGCTCTTTTGCTTTTTGCATCTTCTTTTTCTCCCTGAGTGTTTGCTCAGTGCAGAACTTGACAGGGTTTCTTTCTGCAGCCTAGCATTTCAAATGGTGCAGTTTAACATCCTTACAGAGCTTATTTACAGGGCAGAACAGGGCTGACTGCTTTGCACGTTACCTGAAAGATTCGTCTGTGATGGTAGATGACTTTTTGGCAGAGTGCATCACACTGCTGTATTGTCTTGAAACAAGTCCTGGGCAGGCAGCTTTCTTTCCTGGTGCAAGCACGGGAAGCCCTTTTCAGGTCTCTGTCTGGAGTGTTTAGTCACATGCTTTTCATTACTTTGTGAGCTGAATTAATGAAATTGTCCTAATTTGATATGAAAAAAAAATCTTGCTAAGAGTGGCACTTTAAGATATTTAATTTCTTTTGGTCGTTTTAACAGATTAAGCATCTGTAATGTTGACAAATATTTAGATGCAATCATTTTGCATTGAGAAGTGCAAAGGAGTTTCATTCTTTGTGCAAATGAAATGAGTGAGTTCTTTGAGCAAGCAAAAAGGAGGGGGAAAAAATCCGTCCCAAATCTTTCATAAATGTCTTTGGCCATGAGTGAAATCCTTACAGCTCAGTGCACGAGCATACTCTTAGCACACAGGTAAAGGCAGAGCTGCCTCTTCCTTGGCTGTGCAGAGCGGGTGCTGCTCAGGGCCGAGCACCAGAGCGGGGTTGCCTTCAGGATTCAGTGTCTTGTCTTGCACAAGACCATTTCTGGTTTGTCTTTGGCAACAACATAATAAAAATATACTTGTCTTATTGCAAAGTGATGGTAAACGGTGGATTTGATCAGAGGTCGGCATGTAGCTATTTGGTGTGTTACTTCTTAAACACATACAAATGTTTCTCTGTTTACAGAATCTGATTTTGAAACTTTGCACATGCTTCTGCTATCGCAAACTCTTCCCTGCCATCAGTATGAAGAGTTCATGTTAAATGAGGTGTGTCTCTTCGGCAAAAGTCAGTAAACTTGGCTGGAAACGTTGGTTACTTGGGGATTTTTTTTTTTTTTAATGCTTCTGTCAGTTGCAGAGCTGGTTGGTTTGTAAAAGCATATATTTATCAGCAGCTGACATCATCAAATCAACTCAGCAGGCTCTGCGTGGCGTTTCCCCATGTGCTTGGACCAGCAACTGCTGCTGCGTTGAGCACTGAGACGCTGAGGGGTGGCACGGGCAGGTGCCTGGGGAGAGGGGCTGGGACGGGACAGGATGGCTGGGACAGGACAGCCGGGACAGGACAGATTCCCCTGATCGGCGGCACTCGCAGGGCCACTGCGGGCACCACGCTGGGCACTGGCATCACGCCGAGATTTCAGCAACGGCCCCAGGAACGTGGTCGTCCTATTTGTTTGTTCATTGTAGTCCGACATGGACGGTGCTTCTGTCCAGCTCCATGCAAACACCGTCTGTTACATGTTGTTTTGTTTCATGGAGTGCTCCAATTTGCTGCGGGTTGTTTGCTACCCAAAAGGAGAATAAATGTCTTCACAGCAAAGAAAGGAAAGCAGCGCGGGTTCTGGCTCCTGCGGCCAAGCAGCATCCGCTGCCCTCAATTCGCATGCCCGGGGCTGCAGGGAGAGTGATGGGGGAACCCCAAAGTGTCCGAGAGGGGCTGCAGCGGACACCCCATCCACAGCCCTGCTGTGCTGCATGGGAGTGGCACCCAGCACCCTTGGGTGCCTGAGAGCAGGCGCAGGAGGGCAGGCTCAGTCCTGGGCAGAACAAAGCCATCGCTGCTCCAGCGTCTCCTCTGCCCATGTCTTGACAGAGACACCGGCGTGACACCTGAACCATGTGCACCTTCGTGTGATCTGGGACATGCAATTCGCCCTGGCCCTTTTAGACAGGCAGTTGTGCAATTCAGCCTAGGCAGATTTTATTTTATACGCTGTGGTGCCAGGAAATGGTGAGAGGCATGTTTCCTGTTCACTAGCTGATGATTAATTTTTCACTTGTGATTTGTGTCAGGCTGAATTTGGATAGAAGTTGGGATTTAATTAAAAATGCATACAAACAACCTCTAGGAATGTTTTTGGAGTAAAGCTACAATTTTATAAAGGGTTTGATGCATAGTAAGAAGTTCACTGAAAAAATGTTTAGTGTCAACACCAAGAATGACTAACGAATACAAGGGGCTGATTCCTCATCAGTGTGTATCCCATGGCCACGCAGAGCTCATAGATGTCTTCTGTGGCAGAGTTTTTTATGCTGGAGAGGGGAGAAAACAACAAAAAGCTTGCCTGGGCTTTCAGCTCCCTGTTGGTTTCTTTCTTTGAATGACCAAGTTGGAAGCTGAATTAGTTGAGTGAACAGAAACGGAGAAATGCAACTTCACCAGCAGCAGCCCCTGCCACGTCAGAGGCTGGGTTAGCACCTTTGAGCAGACTCTAGTTCTTGGTACTGAGCTATGTCTGGCTTCATGGTTTGGGTTTTTTTTTTTTAGTATGTTAGCAGTAAACTTGCCCTTCTTGAATATATTTGAATAGTTCATTTTAATTTCTCTCAGTAGATTAAAGTAATACATTATACACTATCATAATTTCAGATTTATTGAATTTATTAAAAGAATCCACCTGTAATAATGATGAGAAATATTAATGATGAGAAGCTCACCTAATTAATCCTGGAAACTCAAACAGGAGCTCCCATCAGGACCTTTCCTAAAGCACTTTGTAAACTTGAACCGATTTCTGCCGGGCTCCTGCCCGCAGTGCCCCGCGTGCCCACCCGCACGCAGCAGGGCTCGGGCCTGGGGATGGAGGCCAGGGGCTTCGTTCCCATCCTGGAGGCCAGCACCTGGTGTTGATGCTGTGGGGACCCCAGTGGGACGCCCCCAGCGTGCTGGCCTCCCCACAGCCCCCCCGCCACGCCAGGCACGCGCTCCTGCGGTCTGTGTTCCCAGCAAGCTAATGAGAAAATTCACAGATAACGTGTAGATTTCATGAAATATTCAGGAGGTTCTTGGTGTTAACATTTGGAGTAAACTTCCCCCTTCGTATCCTCCCCTCTCCCTGCACACACGAGCACTAATCCGTCTGTTTTCCCCTAGGAAGCTGCACAGCGGTATGAAGACGTACGGATGCGAGTTGTGTGGGAAGCGGTTTCTGGACAGCTTGCGGCTGCGAATGCACTTACTGGCTCACTCAGGTGGGTTGCAAGCGGGGTGCTGCGGGCGGGGGGAGGCACAGAGAGTGCCCACCTGTGCACACCCAAACATGCTGCAGCCACCCGGCTTGTGCATCTCGTCCGGAGGAGGCTTCATCCTCTTCAGAGCAGCAAATTGCAAACTTCTAGTCCGGTGCCCATAACTTGAGTTGTTTTTTTTTTTACTTTGTTTTTAAAGTTTGTTTTCAGTTCTTTAATTGGGGAAATATTTTCCAGGCTAGGCAGCTTGGAATAACAAACTTCACATACCACTTGTTGCTGTGCGCCGCTGCCAGAGGTCCCACGCCGCGGGCAGTGCCTGCGCCTCAGCTTCTGCGCGCTGCTCAGCACGCGCGTCCAGCGCCCTGCTCCTCGCGTGCAGGCGCCCAGCACTGTTTCATTAGCAAAACCATTGCAGAATTAGGTATTCTTTGTCTAATGAATCTAACTATCGGGTTCAAATTATGCGGGCCCTTTAATTAAATAGATACAGGAAGGTTGGAATGCTGCGCTAGTGAGGAGGCTTGTGTTCTGCAAGTCAATTTAGCCTGACATTCCTCTTGGTCATGCAGCCCCATGTACAGCTAGGGTTTTTTTAATTAAAGAGAAAAAAACACACCACAGGCAGCCACTGGACCTGTTTGCTGAAATGTAGGGGGATCCTGGTCCCCTAATGAAGCGGCAATCACCGAGGGCAGCCGATCCCGCAGCTGAAGTCATGCTGGCAGGGTGGCTCCCCAGGGATGCTGGTTCCTGCAGCCCAGCTTCTTTAAGCAAAATCCCACCGTGCGTGGCAGCATGGGTGCTCATCTCATTGCCTCCTGGGGAAGCACGCTGCCCACCATCTGGGGCTGCCTCGCTGCTTTTTGGGGGCCAAGCCCACAGGGTGGGCTCCGGCCGGGGACTGGGGTGCCGGCGGGTCCGGAGCCTCGTGGTGCCGGGCGCGGAGCGGGCGTCCCCCTCCTCCCCGCGGCTCTGGCGTGCGCGGCTTGTGTTCGTTACTGTCGCTTTGGCTCACAGCCCGTCCCTGGCTGGCCGCCAGCCTTGTGGGTACAGTATGTACAGTGCACGCCGAGCCAAGTTTGTCATCGCGCAGGATTAATTTTTTCTCTAATCTGGCAAGGGCGGGGTGGGGGGGGCAGGGTGAGCTCTCGCAGCACTCGAAAACAGCCACGGCGGATTCCAGCACTGTTATTTATTAAAGCATGAGACCTTTGCACCTCTCCCCTCGCCTCCCCCCGGCCGGGATGAAGCGAGGCTGTGCAGGGTCGGCAGCACCAAGGCTTGTTTTCAGCGCCCGGCATGCCGACGCCGCGATCTCAAGTCTGTTTGCCTCGTGCGCAAACTGATGATTTAATTAGGAGTTTGCCCCACGGGAGATGGGCACACCGGGATGGGTTGTGGCCCCCTCGCCCCCTGTTCCCCCCTTCAAAGGCCTTATATGCCAAAGGCAGTAAACGTTGAATGTAATTGTAGTTTGCATTTAAAACTTAACAAACCGAGTGTTTATGAGTGATACCTGATGGTAAAAGGTGTACTTAAGCTAATGAACCAGTTAGGGAGCAGGTCCCCGTCGCCCCCCTGAGGCAGGGCAGTGGGCGGGGGGTGCACAGGTCCTGCCTGTGCATCCTGCTACATGGGGTGGCTGCCTTTAGGAGCAGTGCTGCTGGCTCTCAAACCTCAGCTGCCAGAGCTGGATGGCTGCTCAGTCATCACAGTTCTCCGATTTTTGCTTTCTGAACAAACTCTTTCTCGAGCGGGACTGGAGAAGCGATGACCTTCTTCTCAAGCTGAAATGCTCCAACACAAGAAGGCAAAACTAAAAGAACCCAAACAGGGATTTGCATGTTTTATCGTCATGACTATTGACCACTTTGCTTCTTTCTAAATACAACCTGCCAAAAAAGTGATGGGGACATAAGTGAATATTATACAGGTGGAGCTAGTAATTATAATCCTTATAAATGTCCAAGCTAGCCCAACGGGGGGTTTTGTGGTGCTTGGTGTAGCGCTGAGGTTATTCGGCAGTGTTATCTCAGCAGCTTTCAGGTGCATGATAAATACTCCACCAAATGTTTACATTTCAGTGTAGGCTTACCCTTAATGAAGTGCAAAGTATTGGTGTATGTGTGGTGCAGCTACATTAACACTGCCCACTCCTAACTGAGATGTGCTTGCAAAAACTTTAAAGATTACATTAGAAGAATGACAGAGAGCTTCCTTTCCTAGAAAAATTCATTGTCAGGGAAAGTGAGATGAGAAAATCCCAGCTTGGGGGGGATTTACTCCTTTCCTCCTGGTTGCTTTGCCTGTACTTCTGATTGGGAATCTGTGCCTTGGAGATGGATGCCATGGCCTTTCCCTTCTCCAGACTAAATGGGGACAAATCTGGGCAAGGCCATGCATGCTGGAGAGGTGCAGTGTGTGGGCAGCAGCGTGCCCTTCTGCAGCAAACTGAGGTGCCGCCGACGCTGCCCTGGAGCCACCTGCCCAGCTCACACGTAGCTTTCGAAACGCTCGGGCATTGTGCAAACTTTGGCAGCCTGGCATGGGTGACAACCTGGAGCCTCCCCGCCAAGGAGCAAAAGCACTGGGCACAGCAGTGACGGGGTGGGCTGGCGAAGGGATGGTGCCTTCGCAAAATGCCCACCTCGGGCAGCATGCCCCTGCCTTTGTGCCTCGTTGACCCAGCTGGGCTGCAGCTGGTGGCACAGCCAAGGTCGAGGATGCGCCCTTGCGTTTACTGAGAGCTGCAGGGCGATGGAGGAACAGCCCCGGGGTTGATGCGGTGCTGCCCACCTAGGTGCGAGGTGCTGGGAGCAGGATGTGGTCCCATCCCCACTGAGCATACATTGAGGAGCAGGATGCCAGGTGCTCAGGGAGTGGTGGTCCGGGGTGAGGAAGCAGCGGGGCACCTGGCTGGGAGCAAGGTGTGTGCCCCAGCCTGTCGGAGGATGGGCTTCATTCTGCCAGGATCTGGCACTGCGGCTAGTTCACCCGCTGCGTATCTCTGTAATGAACATAAACTTTCCTTCCCCTTCGCGTTTAGTGGTTATCTCCCAATGAAGCACCGAGTGCTGGAGGATGTTTTATCAGAGATGGAGGAGATAGTTCATTGCGGTGCCTCGCTCCTCCCTCCCCACGGCCGCGGGTATTGTTCGCCGGTGTTCGATGTAAGAGGGAGCAGAAAGGGAAGCGCTGAGCCTCTTTGGGGATTTTTCCCGCCCCCCCCCTGGCTGCCGTCCCGCGCTTGGTCCCCGAGTGATGTCAGCGGCCTGCCGGCAGGTCTGGATGTTCTGCCAGCATTCCTGCGTTTATGATCATCCGCAGATGTGCATCCAAGAACACACTGTACCCACAGCAGAAATTAATGCAGGCTTGACTGCCGGCCAACCCGCACACACAGGAGAGAGGAAGAAAGAAAACAAAAACTGTTTAATGCTGTTTATAAATTATACACTGCCTGATGAAAAATACATTCCCCCCCCCTCCCCCCAAATCCTTTCTGCCTCAAGAGTCTAAGCTGAGACCAGAAGAATATGGTTTGCTTTTTAGCTCCTGTTTTGGCTCACTTCCTAGACCTGGCTGCTGATTCAGAGCCAGCTTATTTTTCCCCCCTTACCTGATAAAATATATTTATTTTTCACCCGTCACTGCTTCTCCTCTCTCCCCACTTTTGGCTGCTCTTTGTTATTTAAGGTGTTCTGCTAAGCATTATGCGGAGAGCGATGCCAGGACCCATTACACCATAGTGCTCTCTGTAGCAAATAAATCTTACGCACATCTGTCTACATTAATACTGCTAAATATATGTGATCATCGCAGTGCAGCCCGTTTGCTTCCAGGTTTCTTGTCGTGCATGCTAGATGGGAAAGTTATGAAAGTTCACTGTAGGTCATGGTGATGGAGCCCCCCCAGCCCCTCTCTGCAGGGAGGACAAGCTGAGACCTCTCCCCACAGGCTGGGGACGAGCTGGCGAGCAGCCCCCTGCCCCGAGACTGCGCCTGCCCATCCCTCCCTGCGCCGCGCACGATCCATTTACATGGCTTTTGTGTTTTTTAATACTGCTAATGTTTATCATTTGCCCAACAGGCTTGACAGATTTTGTTTCCTGTAGAGCATCGCGGCTTTAAAGCCCCCTTGTTGCTAAGTAGCAGCCTCCCTGTACTGTAATGGGCTGATTTCGTATTCCGTTCAGCACTGTATCTTATTTTTGTATGCAAGACAAAGTGTTTTGATGGAGGACGATTGCAGAAGTGTCTGGAGGCTGTTTGGAGTTTTATGGGCTGTATAGTACACTGTGTGCTTTCTGAACAGAACACAGGCTGTTGAATTTTGGATTGGATTTGTCATTTTTTCCCCTCTGAGTGGAGGCTGTCAGATAGAACATTAAGGGTGGAGGAAAAGTGGAAATTATGTAATAACCTTTCTTTATTGTTGCTAAGCTGAAATTATTTTTTTTTTAACCTGAACATATCCCTTTCTCCCTCTTCCTTCTCCCCTTGTCCCCAAGCAGCGTTTGAATTTGCAGAGCTGGCTGATGAAGTTTGGGTGATGACGTTGGTGGCAACTCTCCCCACCTCTCGTGCAGCCCTTCCTCCACGTCCCAGCTCCCCGTCCACTTTTGGGAGGCATGCGAGGGGGATGCTGCCAGGGACCCTTCCCGTTGGGGCTGGCCGCTGGTGGCATTTGGCAGTGCCGGGGGCAGCAGGGTGCGGGTGGCCATGGGCGTCCTTCACCCACCACGGGCAGCTGGCTCGGTCAGTGATGTGGCGCAGCAGCGCTCGGGCAAAGTCCCCTGGTGGAGCACAGCCTTCACCCCTTCCTGCCCAACGTGGATGTGGTGCAACTGCTGCCACCTCTCCTTCAGCCCCCGGAGCCAAAGGCTTCGGTGCCAAAATGAGAAACCCCAGAGTTCGGCTTTGGTTCGTCCCTTCACTGCCACACTCAGGCTTCTGGTGAGGTTTCTCCTGAGCATCCCTTTCACCCCCGCGCTTTGGGAAGGAGAGCACTGCCCTGCAGCTCGGAGGCATCTGCGAAAGAAGCACTCTGGTGGTTGAGCATCCCACCAGAGCACCCCTGGGTGCGCTTGGGCGCCTTTTGTTGCTCTTTGCTGGCTAGCTGGAAAAAATACATGGAAAATACTTGGGTTTTATCCTGCGGATAAACCTTCCCGGTGCACTGCTGCCTAGTATTTCCCCTGTTAGGTCAGCAGCGCAAAGCGGCGTGGTGCCGCCAGCAGCCTCCCCAGGGGAGGGCTGCTCTGCCCCAGGCAGCGAGGGAGGGGGGCAGCTGTGGCCAGCGAGGCCGTGGTTGGAGGAGGCCGATGGGGGGGCTGCAGATGGGGGCCAGCACCGACGGACGGCAGCGCCGCCCCCACAGGCTGCACCCGCACCCAGGTAGCACAGAGCATCACCAGGAGACGCAGCGCTGAGATGAGCTTGTCCTCCAGTGCTGGGGCTGACATCCGTGCATCCAGGCTCGGTTTAGAAGACTGTCTTTACCTTTTAAAACCTGCACCTTTTTCTTTTTTTTTTTTTTCATATTCAATTATTGCATTTTTATGGCACTTCAAAAAAAAAAAAAAGAATGAAAAGAAAACCCTTTCGCATCTCTCTAAATCCAAGCCTGGTTTGCAGCTTGATCTTTTTTGGCCCTTCTTGGATGTCTTTTATTTTTTTAGTGGAAAGTACTAGAGATTTTCATAACTGTCTCTTCCACTTGAGTGAAATAGGGGAGAAGGGAAATAATAATAATAATAATAAAAAAGCAGCTTTATGTGGGCAAAAGAAGAAAACAAGAGAATGGGGTAGAGAACAGGCTAAATTTAAAATTGTAATTGGCTGACTTCCACAGGCTTGCGGGTGTTTTAATGACTCATAATAACTTCATTTAAAACCAGCTGAGCAGAAAATAGATTGGAGAGGAGCCTCAGGCCATTATGGATTTGTTTTTTTTTGACAAGCTCTGTTTTCGGCAGCCAGGAAGGCACTCACAGAGGGCTCGGCTGTTTTCTCTCTCTTAGAGTTGGTGGTCTGCCCAAGAGAGATTGTATAGAAACCAGGGCTTGGATTTTTTATTTATTTTTTTTTTACTGATTAAAAATAGATGCCTTGAGGTATTATTTTAGCATCACTGTGTTTTTTTTCTTTGCACTTTTGATGTGGTAAATGGAACATAAATAAAATTGTTTTTGAAATTACTGAATTAATTAGGTAGTAAAGCGACGACAGTGCATAAATTTACTTGGCACTTTTTTTAATCCATATTTTTCCCTCTCTCTACCTTCTTGCCAATTACAGCATTTTAATAATATATAATCTCAAATTTTTATTAATCCCTTGTGCTTGGGGGAGGGGACCAGAATAAATTCTGTATCATACTTGCAGGGTTGTGACTTCAGACCACACGTTATAGATGTTACAGTTGGGAAGGGTCAAAGGGTTCTTGTCAGCGTGCCAGTCCTGTCTGATGACCCTCCTGGAGGTGCAGTGCAGGCAAATATTGCTTCTCCTGTTTCTGTCTCAAAACAGCGGTGATATGTTTGCTTGGGTTGAGCCCCTTTGTGCCCATCCTTTGGCCTCACCGTGCTTTTTGGGTGAATGCATTGTGCTGCTGGGCAGAAATGTGGGCGATGCTTCGTCTTGGCGCGCCCACCCCGTCCCCAAGGAGGACCCTGCGAGGGCTCCGTGCCCGCCACCTCTCCCTGTGATGCATGTGCCGAGCGCCTGTGGGCATCCGCAGGGCATGGCTCCAGTTCGTTCCCCTTGGCCACACTGTCCAGCCTGCTCCTTGGGAGGGTATTCGTGCCTCCTCTCCTTTTTCCCTTTCGTTCATTTTTTTGGGGAGTATGTGGGTTGCCATTTGTATTTTTGAAGTCGTTCTCCCCATTGCCTCAGCCTCCTTTCGTCTTTCTCTTGGCCACCAGCCCCATAAAAGTTTATCACAGTCAGGGACGGTTAAATGGGCACAGGAAAACAGTGGTTTAGTAAATTGTAAAATTAGTTTGGAAGGTTAATGAGGCATGGCTTGTCTGCTGTCGGAGAAGAGGCAGGTTTGCGTAGGTAGCTGAGCACCTAGCAAGGGCTCGCTGGGGGCGCTTGGAGGTGGGGGGGGTGTGCCTGAGAGCGGGGTGGGAACGGGGCACCCCCAGCCCCTCGCACAACCCATGCCGTGGCACGAGGAGGACGGAGCGAGGGCCGGCAGCGGCGGGGACACCGGTCTGTCCCTGTCTGTTTGTTTTTCCCTGACTCTGGAAACGTCACCGCTGCACTTGTAACGCAACACCTCAATTACGGTACAGGAGGGGGGAAATCAAAGCTTCAGAGTGGCCCAGCAGCTTCAGACCTGCTGCCCGGGCCACAATTACGGTCTTGGGAACACCAAAGGCAAGCGGACGAGTGTCATTTTTAACCAGTTAGAACATTTTACTACTTCCTAACATCACAGGCGTTAAAACTGGAGAGCCTACTTCTTGTCCTCAATAAAGTAATTAAACTGAATGGGCGTTGGGAAGTATTATGAGGGTTGATAGTGACTAAAAATAGAATAGCTCTGTTTTCAGGTCCACCAAGCCTTTTCCTGACAGCTTAGAGTCATCCTGGGGCATTGCCTCACCGGGACGAGCCTTTGAGGTGCAGGAGATGCAGCCCAGCACTAAGGCTTGCAGTTTGCTGTATTCTACAGGAAAAGTTGAGCCAGACAGCTGGCAGTTGATCAATTGTCTCCACGTTTCGCAGGGTAAATGCCCAGGGGAGTCTGAAAGAAGCTATTCTTTCTTTTAAATGGATTAAAAATAGCGAGGGCTGGGGTCGGCGGTTTCTGTGTGCCCTTGGCACAGCAGGTAGGGTGCCCACGGGCTCAGCACGGCCGGGGCATGCTGCCTGGTTCTGGTGCTAGGGTAGACGTGCAGCCTGGGGCTTTTTGGGAAAATGCTGCAGAAAAAGGGGTCGAACAGCAGCGCAGCATACATGGCATCTGTGGCTGGCTGGTGGGTGATGGATGTGGGGCAAAGCCCCGAGCTGGGGGAACAGCCCCAACCTGGGCTTGCGAGCCCTGGGCACCACATCCACCCTGGTGGGGAGAGGGGGCTTGCAAGGAGCTCTCGAGGTTGCCGTTTCAGGGATCTAATTTCCGAGAAGCTGAGCACATCATTCATGCTGTGTCATTAAAGTAAGCATCATTCATCCCCATGTCACGGCACGAGCAGGCTTAGCCCCACAGGGAGGAAAAACCTGTCCAGTGAGGAAAAGAAGGGCCGAAAAAGCTCAAAAAGCGCCTGTTGGCCACTTCCCTGCTCCGTGCCGAGCCATGCGGTGGTGAGTGAGCTGCTCCTTGCGTGTTTACGCTAGCCTTTTGCTGCAAAGACCTTTATTAGGCAGGAGCTATAAATTTGCTCATACAGATATAAATGTACGGCAGAGACTTGTGTGCCAATTACAAGGCATGCTCTGAAACACAGCTGATACTTGGCAGCACGTTAAGTCCCATCCCGTTGGGAAGATCATCTGAAGATACCTATGTTCTGTAGGCAATACAAGCCACTAGCTAAAAATACTCTCCCAAAACTTCTGTTTACATTTTAATAGACTAATAGTTTCTATGGGTGTTATTAAAAAAGGGGGGGGGAGGGGGAGAGGAGGGGGAGAAAAAAAGCCAACAACAACAACAAAAAAAAGCCCTGACACAGCCTCTTGATGTACTGCTTTCAAATATGTCATGCTCCCTCTAACAAACATCTAACTGTTTTTTCTAAGTACTGTTATAATAAGCTCAGATGTTGGATGACATTTTTCCTGGTGACTCACATAGTAAAATTAACCTTGAACTATTTACATATTCAATCGCCGTACTCTCTCCTCCTCCTCTCCTCTGAGTGTGTGTACATTACAGGAATTCTGGCGCAGGATCAGTTTTTGTTTTGTTGATTAAAAAAAATTCCCTGCCTGGAGTACACATCTACTTGAGTGAAAGAACACACAGTCCTGGCCTTTGGAAATTGGCAGGCAGCGTGCTGTTCCCTGACTGATAAGAGGTACTGTAAATAAAACTGTACAGCATAGCCTGTTGTAAAATGCCCCGTGTCTGTACTTATTGTTCTGACAGCTTATGCTTTTTTTGGGTATGCTGTTTTGGTACACTCTGTACTTCCTTATGTAACCAAGCATGCATATCTCATCAGAACATTCACCCTGTTTATTTTAAAATCTCAAGGAATTTTTCTGTCCCCCTGCCCTCCCCACCCCCTGGTCAGCTGCTGGCAAGCACCTCGTGGTTCGTTGCTTCGCATCTCTCAGGGCTGTTTCTGTGCTCCGGGCACCTCCCCAGCTCGCCCCCACCTGCATGAGCACCCAGCCCAGGACGCCCCCCGCCCAGCTTTGCCTCTGTGTGGGGCCGGTGTCCCCGATCCAGCAGCATCACGTTGGAGCCGGGGACCAGACCCTGCTCTGGGCTGTCCCCACCGTGGCTCTGTTGCAGCAGGAGCAGTGCCCACGGCATCCCGGCCCCGTGTGGGGTGGGTACGGCCAAGCCAAAACCCCGCTCGGCACAGCCCCGGCCCTGGTGCCCTGCGGGGCACGTCGCAGCAGGATCGGTGCCGGTGCACCTGCGGCTGGTTCAGCTGCTCTACATGGGGAAAACTTGTTGCTGCATCAGGTTGATGTAACCTTATGGATTATGCTTCACAGCAGTGGGTCTCGGAGAGCTTAAAGTGGCGATGGAGAGTCATTGCCTTGGCAACTGCCTGCTGTACATCATCTGCGCCGGGAGGCTGCCGGGGAGGGGCAGGCGGCCGCAGCCCTATTGATCGGGGTCCCGTGGGTGTCCGGGCAGGCTGCCCCGCACACGGAGCCCCCCCGGCCGTGGTCCTGGCAGTACGACTGCTGCTGGGGCGGGCGCTGCCCAGCCTCCCCTTCCTGCTGTGTGCACGTAGCCTTGTGGGGTGCTCGGCCGCCCCATCGGCCAGGCTGTGGGCATCTGCAGGTGGGCCGGGCGGTGCGCCCAGCTTGGGGCTGGTGGGGGCTGCGGTCACGGGCTCAGCAATGAGGTTTTGAAACTTTGTGTGCGTCTGAGTCCCCATCGTTTATCAGTGGGGATTTCAGGGCTGGACACTCGGCAGCGACCGGGCTGCTGCATCTCAGGGGTGCTGCATCCTCATCCCCATGCACGGTTTGGGTGGGGAGGACATGGGAGCACTGGTCCCGTGCTTCCTTCCAGCTCTGCGCCCTCCCAGGCGTGCGGCCCTGGGTGTTGCACACAGCACACACTTCTGAGGAAAAATGAAATTAAAAAACAAAAGCGTTGCAGGGTCCCGCTGGCCTTGTGGGTCACTGATCCAGGAACAAAACATCCTGAGCTGGCTCTGGCATGACGGCCGGTGATGGCTCCCAAGCAGCAGTGACCTCTCCAATTATGCCGGTAATAGAACCCTGCTCATTATTAAAGCCGTCCTTTGGCGAAGGGAGGGGGCAGCTGGCATCGGGGACCCCGCAGTGGGGTGCGGGTGCCCAGTCACCACGCATCCCCCAGCATGTGGGAGCGGTGCCGCGGTCACCCCATGCTGTCACCAAAATGCACCTTCTTATTTATTTTTTTGCGAACAGCCATGTGGTTTATGCACACTTGAGTTGTTTTGAATGCAAACTTGACATCATAGCGAAGGCAGCAGAGAACAACATATGCACAGTAAACAGGCAGACTGTCTTATTGATTAACAGATGAGACCTCTATTATCGATCAAAGCTTGGCGAGAAAATTTATCACTTTTAATTTCACTGCTGCCAAATATTTCTGCCTGTGAGCCAGCCGTTACTAAGACAATTTAAAGACGAAGGAATTCTCTTGTTAATGGATCTCGTGATACCTCCGTCTCTCTCCGTGTCTCCTTTTGTTTCACTACTGCACATCCGCACACAGGGAGGAGCCAGGGGCTCGGTTCTGGGCCGCGATGTGGAGGGGCCGTGGGGCTGGAGCTCCGGGCATGGCCGCGGGGCTCAGCGAGGACCCGGGGCGCAGCTCTCCGCTTCTTCCCCTTCCTGCCACCTCGAAGGCTGCTCCTCGTGCTCTGGTCCACGCGTAGATTCTCGCAACAGCTGAATCGAACTTCAAAATCTAACAAATGCGCTCACAGCTTTGTCCTGGCAGCATATGCGCCGGAGATAGTACGCATTGTTAATCTAGTTTTATCTGGAAGTTACTTATCTGCTGTTAGACATCCTGTTTTTTTTCCTTGTTCTAACCAGCGCCTCTGACCCGCCACACGCGGCACATGTTGATAGTGATTTTCTAAGAATTCCCCTGAATACCACATCTCTCTCTCAGTCAAAGAGGTATCTGTGCTTCTCACTAAATTGTGTTGTTTCTGCCACGTTTCTTATCAGATGGTTCTGCCTTCTCTTTCCTCTCATCCTCTGATACTGGTAACTGCTACAATAGGAAGGGGCAGGAAACCGTTTAAAATTAGATCAGTTACAACTCTAATGAAACTCATTGATGTTTAATGATTTTTTGAAAACAAATATTTAATTTCTTCTTGGCAAGCAACTGCTCAAAATGAAAGAGCAGCGCAACGTCAATAGTATATTTGTGTGTTATGCTGTTATTTGGAACTAGCAGAACAATGGGACTGAGAAGGGCAGCTACTTTTTGCTGCCATGTGTGGGCTATAAAATATTAAGTCCCTCTATTGAACAGATTCTGTGTTTTATGAAGTGAATGGCTTTAAAAATACATGCGTTCCTAGAGGAGTGCTCTTCGTATCACTTTCATGCTGCTTGCTTGTATTGGTTCTGTGAGAATTGTATTTTCTCTACAGGAATGGATAAATCCTCTTATTGGATGCTGGTGAGAAGGAGTTTTGATTTTGGATATTTGCTGCCGACCTACTCCAGCCAGCATATCTTACGCCAGCCCTGTCCCCGTGAATGGCTTCAGTGCTGGGGGTGCTCGGCTGTGCCTGCCCAGAGCCCGGTGGTGGGGAGCTGTGGTGGCAGGGAGGATGCTGGCAGAGTCAGCAGGGCTCTGCAATACCTTTTGCCATGGTGATTCTCCCAGCCTCAGTTTCTGCTGGTTGATCTGCAACCCTCCGCTGCGCGTGCCATCTGAATAATGCTCGTTTTCTCCTTTGTCTTTCTAGCGGGTGCCAAAGCGTTTGTCTGTGATCAGTGCGGTGCACAGTTCTCAAAAGAAGATGCCCTGGAGACACACAGGCAGACACATACTGGTATGTTGACTTTTCTTTTTTTTGCTTAACTCCTTCTCCAAACAAACAGTGCAGAAGGAAGCGGTGTGTGCGCTGCCTCCCACCCAGGGTATAGAGGCTTTCCTGGAGTCCTTTTCCAGGCCCCGTTACTTCTCCCCCAGGTAGCTCTTATGTCTGAGGGAGGAACCGATCCCGTGTCCCACCACCCCGCTCCCTGGGAAAGCAGCAAAGCAAGAGCACCACAGTGTTCCTTGCTTGAACTGCCACTTACGTGTCCTTTCCTCTCAATTCCGTGCAAAATGACTTCAGCAAAGCATCTCCTGTCTGTGTCCAAACTCACAGCTCTGACCGCAGAGTCAAAACATAAAATTAAATGAAAAGAGCTTTTCTTGGAGCCGATGGCAGAGAAGGGAGCAAGCCGAGATTGACCCTCTCCATTTGGTCTTGTCCTATTCTGTCCCTAAACAGTGATCCTTGCTAAAAGAGAGCACTCAACCTTTTGTTTCAGGGATGCTCAAAGTTAGGCTGAGTTTCCGTGGTCACATAGTGATAAAGGTGCATTGGAGGCAGGTGGGATGAGGCAGCTTTTGGTGTCATCCTCTGCACGCTGCGGAGGGCATTGCTCTGCTGCCTGCCCACGTCCAGGTGTCTGTCGTGCTGGCGTCACTGCTCTGTGTTTCAAACTGCTTGGGAAACAAAACTTAGAAGTGCCTTGTTACCAAACACAGTTTTGACATAAATATTTTGGCTTCCTTTGTAAGTTTTTGCCAAACTGAGAAATTAACCCTTTGCAGTTCTTGTTTCTGACCTGCCCAGGTCCATTTCTATCTTTAAATTATTTTTATTGAGGTAATTTTTTTTTTTGGCTGACCTCTTTCTTTGAAACATATCTGTATTTGTGTTAAAATTTGTGCATGGTGTTTGAAAGGGAAACCTCCCCAGATGGCTTTCTGGGTGATATTGATGAAAGGAGTAGCACAACCTGCTCCTGTGATTAAACTCTGAGTGCCTTTGTACTGCTAAATGGCCACCCTTGTTTTCTGAAGCCCTGTGCACCAAAAGACTGGGCAGGATGCAGAGTCACTGATCAAGGCTTCTGCTCTTTGGAAAGGGTGGTGCAGGATGGTGGGCACATGTCTCCAGCAGGACTTCGGTGGGCTCAGGCAGCTCAGAGGTGCCGCTGCCACCACAGGGATGCTGGTGGGAGGCACTCAGAGCATGTAGCTCTCCCAGCTTCATTTCCACTGACAAAAAGCAAAGTGGGAGAAGTGTGGGGTGCTGGGAGCACGGTTGGGGACAAGCACTGCCCTTGAGCCAGACCCAAGAGTCAAGGGTTTGAAATAATTGCTGTTGGCAAGCTCCCATGCTGCAGGAATTGCTAAAATCACCCTGCACCCGTCTTCTGGGTACCGGCTTGCTCTCTCTGCGTGTTCAAGCCAGCAACTCCCAAGACCTCTGTAATTTCCTCACCACCTTCCAGGCGATTGGTTTGTTGCTCTCTTGATGAAAGACCTGATGTTGTAAACACAGCTCTAAAACTCAGGTGTAACGCTCAGCAAACTTTTACTGAATTTGACCAGCATGATGGCACTTGGCCACCATTTCAGATTAAGAGAAGCTTTCCAAGGGATAAATAATGTTGTCAAGAGTGTTTTGATTCTCAGGAGCCTAAGAGTGATGCGTTATAAATTGTTTGAGAATCCCAGCCTACACTGACAGTGCTGTTCCTGTTTTCAAAGCATTTATACAAATAATTGCATTGTATTTGGTGCTCTGTGGAGGTTTCTTCTTGCTGCCTTGAGGTCCATGCATTTGCTCAAGTATCTGCTGGGTGCTGGGCAGTTCAGCACAAGCAGGCACACAGCTGCTCCTTGCCAGGCTGAGATGCTGAGTGGAGACATGAGAGCAGGTCCCGCGGGACAGGGGATGCCTGCCTGTAGCCACGCTGCATAGTCTCCCCAGTCCCTTTCCCAGCACGGAGCTCAGACATGCACAAACCTCTTCCCCTGATGCTCACGTGCAGCCGGGTGCTTGCCGTGGCCGAGCTGTCGTCAGCTGCACTCTGGCAGGGCCTCGTGCCATTAACTGCGCCGCTTCCGTGGTGGGGTGCTTGGAGGTCTGGCTGCCAGGCGCCTCCAGCTTTTCTCTCGTTGTTGTTGCAAGCTCTCCTATGTTGACTGTGGGCTTTGGTCGCATTGTTAGTAAATTGCCTGTTTTTCACATGCAGTACTGCTGGCTCCAGCCAATCTGTCTGTGCAGGAGCAGAACCCCATCTGCTACCCCACCGTCAGGAGTTGAGCCGGCAGCGCTTGTCGCTAGCACACGGTGTTCAGACAAATAAAGAACCATCAGTGCACCGTGAGTCACTCCTGCAAACCACCGTGTAATATGCCAGGCTAATAAACAGAGGAGTTAGCATTACAGCATTGTCTTAGCTTCTGTGATTTGTAAGAGTGAGGTAGCCCAAGCTCTTCTTCCAGTGAGATGTAGACACAGGGCACTGATTCACTAAAACCTATTGCACTTATTGCTTAGCATTAAAATATGCATGTAAGAAAGCATAGTGTAGAAAATACGAGGTAATTTGACTGCTCCCTCTGCAAGGAAAATGCCGGTCCTTTCCAAAGAGCTATCAACAGTTGGCTTTTGCCATGTTTCCTTTATTGCGCTTTCCAGCTCTTTGGTTTAGACGTGATCAGCCCTTGGTAAGCGCAAGGAACTCTTTATGCCTGATACCTGGTGACAAATACATATTGTAAATGCTGCCTTTCCCAGACTGGTTTTGTTATGGGACACTGAGGAACTCGCATCAGGCAGTCCCAGGTGGAGTCTTTGAGTAGCTCCTAAAAACAAACCCAGAGAGAAGAGCCCCCTCTTCTCCGCGCTATATTAGGAACAGTTTAAATTAGTACAAGCTAGTCTTTCAATGCTGAAAAAACTGATAAATGCCATTAATGGCTGCATTTATACTCAGAGGTTGAAATTCGATGCATGGACACTATGTTGGCATGCAAAACATGAACGGTTTTGTGCCAGAGGTTTTAATGACCGATCAGTAATATAAATTGCTGCGTCACTGAGCAGGAATAGGCTCAGCACGTCATTTGATCTGGAAACTTTGCTGGCCAAGCAGCAGGTAATAAATTTTAAAGTGATTGCCCTCCATATTCAAAGTCATGCTACTTGAGGCTGGACCTTACAAATCATAATCTTTTTAGCAACTGTATGCGCTGTAGGTTAGGGAGGAGAACGACTCTCGCAAGGGAGCAGCCAGCAGAGCGAGGGATCGAGTTTGGCTCGTGCCTCTTGTGCTGTGCCTGCAAGTCAGTGTCTGGACCAGGGGTCTTCCGGGGCAGTGGCCAGCCCCGAGGAGGTGGCCCTGGGCGTTTCAGCCTTTCAGCACCGCCGAGCATCACATGCTCCTGGGGAGCCATCGCCTTGAGGCAGCTGGGGCTCCACAGCCCTGCCCCGGGTGGCGGGCACCGCAGGGTGGGCAGGCGATGGCAGCGTTGTCCAAAACCACCCTGCTGAAAACCAGGTGGAGCAGTGCGGTGAGTGGCCTTCACTGGTGACCTTGAAAATTCCACGCGGGTTGGAGTCAGTCTGATGGGAAACCTTGGGGCTTGACCACTGCGGGCTGCCAAGCAGCCTGCGTGCGTGCCAAGGCTCAAAGGGTGACATGAGAACTTAGCACGGTGGAACACGGCGACCCAGGTTTAAGCAGGTTTATCATCACCTCCTCGAGCTGTAAACACACGCGTCTCAGTTACACATCAGAAATGGGCTTTATGGCCAGAGGAGCCCACACTCGCTGAAATTAATAGCTTCCTGTTGTTGGGCGGCTCTCAAATAGTGCTGCCTGTGGCATAAGAAACATTCCTCCAATACAGTTGCTATAATTAACTCATTTTCCAAATAACGACATCTCCCAGAAAAGGTTTTTGAGCGTCCTCCTTTCGTCCTTAACAGCTGGTTGTTTGGCAAACTTTGTGAAAGACCTTCACACTTTCCTAGAAAAAAAATTGCCTTTTTGGTAGATGCTGGGATAGATGGCTTCAAGGATGGTTTAGAAGTTCCACAGAGAGAAGCTCAAAAAATAATCGTTGCAGAGGGCTCATTTGGTACTGGCCTACCAAATAGACATGTTTTGTTCAGAAACGCAGCATTTAGTAGAGGGTGCAGCACCTGTCTGCAAAAAGCCAAAAACAGTCACTGTTTTTCTGGATGACCTAAAGCTTGAGAGATTTTCTGAAATGTATGGATAAGGTAGAGGACTCTGGGTTTCTTTTCCACATACAGAGCCATTTCCCAGGTGAACAGTTAGTGTATAAGAACCTTCCTTTATCTCACGTTTTTTCATTGTTTTTACTGCTCCTCTGAAAGACAATGCAAAATAGTAAGCCAACTTGGCATAAATTTCCGTGTACTGACTGCTGTCAAACAGCAGCTGTCTTGCGGTGGAAAAATTAAGCCCTTCTTTCAGTTGCAAGGTAAAATCTATTAAAGGAAAAAGTCATTTCTGCCTGTAAACACAGGGGTGGCTGTGCCTGTAGCCCAGTCAGCTCCAGAATGAGAGGTTCTTTCTGGGTGTTCACTTTGCTTGGCCTCTGTCCTACAGCAATAGGAAAAGCAGCAACTGTTCTGGCTCATCTTCATAGCAGTGTAAGCTCAGTGCCATGCCGGAGGGAGAGTGTGGAAAATTACTTACTGTTCTCCTCAGATTTAGAGGAAAAATGAAATGTATTCAGGAGAAAACCAAGTTCCCCCAAGCAAAGCTTTCACCGGTGGGGCTCTGGTAGCCCGTTGCTGGCGTTTGTGCTAATGGGGCTGGGGCTTGGCTGGTCTTGGTGCCTGTGAGCCATGGACTTTTAAAAATATCAGAGGTGATTTGTATAGAATTTCCTCTGGTGTGCCAAGGCATTTAACACATGAAAGCCATGGATGGGGCAAAGTCACACGCACTTGGGAGCCGGTGTCATGCGCTCCTGCTGGTACCGTCAGGGCGCTCGCGTGGATCTGCGCTCACCCTAATTTCATGGTGCTGGGTGCAGGGTGCTGGGTGCCTGACACCGCCTTTGTGTGTGGCGGGTGCTCGCTCCGCGGAGCAGCCACAGGAGCCCCCGCAGCACCCCCGGGTGCCACCCCTGTGGTGTCACCTCTACATTACTCAGCAGCCCAGCTCGGCAGCGTCTGCATCCCGCACAGAGAAGTTCTTCTGTCCCCGCTGGCAGGACGCCGCTGTGATTTCTCCTCCTCCTCTCCCAGGAGCTGTGACTCCTGGGCACTGGGGGCCGTTGGTCCCCTTCTCCCACCCGCAGCGGACACCTCCGTGGCAATACTGGCACTGCGGTGCAAACAGCAGAAAGGAGTTAATAAAACCAATGTGTAACTGAAAATTGAAAAGCTATAAATCTTCCCCTTTTTTTTCCTGGGATGTTGGTAGCATTTTGATTTAATAGTTGGACAAACACAAGGGTCTATTTTATTCAGAGTTTACAGGCCTCAGGGCTGTTATTCCTCCAAATTTAATAGCATTGAAATTGCAGGGTTTGCGATAATTTGCCTATCACTTTCTGCTCTCCCATTGATGTTTATTGTCAGCGGGATGGAATCTCAATCCGATTCACTTAGATAACATGTCTGTTAAACATTTAGATAATTGTGCCATCATTAACTTGTCACATTATTTTAGAGATTCAAAACAGTAGTGTGGTAAGTGGAGGTACGAAGGGAAAAAAAATCCTGCACATGAGAGCAGGAGTCTGGGGAGAGGAAAAGCTGGCAGGGGCCGTGGCTGCCGTGGGCTGGCTGCAGGATGCACCCACCAGCACCGACGCTCGTGGCCCTGTGGAGAACGTCGCTCCGTAGCCATGTGGAAGGTCAGCCTTTCCTCTCTGGGTTTGCAGGGCTTTATCCTTTTTTTTCTTGTGCCCCTCCTTTCCCACAAAAAAAAAAAAAAAAAAAAAAATCATCTCCTGCTTTCACTGGGATGTACAGTGAGTTTTTTTAGCCCAGGACAGACAGGGCACTTGGCATTTTTCTGTGAGAGCCCCCCCCAAGGTTGGGGGTCTGGGTTTCCATCGGGGCTGGGAAGCACGGTGGGAGGAGGCAGGGCCAAGGCAAAGCAGTGCTGTCACGCTGCCCCACACCCTCTCTGTGTTTGGCAAATTTAAACTCAGTCCACTTAATTACGTATTTGTCTAATCTCCTTCCTTTTGCTTCACTTTCTCTGCCTCAAAATGGTACTGGCTTAAAGAAAAATCAATGATGCTGTTGGCACACATCACCCTATTTTTTTCAATATTGGAGACCGAGGTGTTTTGTGTGAGCACCACAATGAGTGTGGTGGTGTGTACTGAACATTGCAATGAAGGAGGAAATCAGCCCCTTTTCCCTTTTCCAGTGCCCCCTGCAGCCTTATCCATGCCTGGCACCAGGAGCCACCGCTGAAGCGCCGCAGAAACCCTGGGGCCTTCGCTGGCTTTTCATGGAGCCTTCGTAGCACCCCCGGCCCTGTGGGGTTCCTCCCAGAGCCAGGAGGAGGCAGAGACCCAGTGCCCCCACCAGGGGATGGGGATGGGGATGGGGGGGTTGGATGCAGCTCCCACCCCCAGCAGCCGCTCCACACGTTTCCCCAGCCAAACCAATGCAGCATCTCCCAGCGTGCCTGCGACTTTCTATTGCTGTTTCACAGTACTCCAGAGGGCTTTAAGAGAGCATCTTGATTGGGCTTATGGGGAAAATACCATCAGATAGCATTTTTCTCCATAGATAGAGATAATGTACTGTAGTATTAAGTATGTTTAAATGTAATTATCCCTCCTGTACTCAGTTGCATGAAACCAAGTGGAAGAGGAGAGGACGTAGCAGGTGTGGGCTCTGGTGCAGGTGGGTGAACCAGCCCAGCAGCCATCAGAGCCCAGCTGAGCTGTGCCGGGCTCTCCTGGTCTGCCTTGGGGTGCTGCAGGGAACAGCAGGAACACTTCTGGGGACAGGCTGCGTGGCCAGGTTAGTGGAGAGCAGGCCCTCGCCACCAGCCCCTGCGTTGTTTCCATCCCCTCTGTGCCTGGACAGAGCTGTTCAAATCAGGGCTTTCCCATTCCTTTATTTTGTTGTAGAGTTGTGTTGACTATTTAGCAAACAAACAAAACAGTTAAACTTAAAATTGTACTGCAGGCTTCGGTGTGTGTTGCCTGACTGAGCGAAACCTTGGCATGTCTGCCCTGTAATAGCTCCAATTTCAGATGCAAATACAGACGAGGGAACAATAAACATTTTGGTTTTTCATTACGAAGAGAAAACTTCCCTGAGCACAGGAGTCTCTGCAGAGCAGTAGGCTGCCTCCTGCCCCCACTGGGATGCCCCCGCTGTGTGGGCAGGGGCTCGAGCCCTGTGCCAGGGGCCCGAGAGCCTGGGGTGCCGGGACAGGGACGTGGCTGCCCTGGCCGCAGGGAGAGCACGGGTGCTGCTCTGAGCGAGCAGAGAGCAATGGGTCTGGGGGCATGAGTGACTTGCCCCTTCATCACAAAGCGGGGATGAGCAATGCTGCTTTGGGAAAATCAGTGGCAAGAGCCTGCTGTGGTACCAAAGCTGTCTGGGAGCCGAGATGGAAGCTGGGCAGTACCACCACCTCCTCTGGAGCTACCCTTTATTTATCATGCTTGAACTCCTTGATTGCATTTCAGGTCTCTACAGGTGGGAAGCTGGCCCTGCTAGGGCAGCGCATGTGGGCAGGCTGTCACATGGAGGAGCCGTCCTGGGGGGCTGATGTCCCCTGGTCCCTGGGGTGCGCCCTGTCCCCAGCTGCTGGGTGCAGACACTGTTGGGTGACAAGTGTGGGTTCCCTGCGCCCCGCCAGAGCTCTGCGATTTGAATAACAATTGCGATGGGAGAGGGTGGAAGAGAGGCCGAGCAGCTAAGTCAAAGAGTGCACAAATTTTGGATTTTTCCATAATGTAGCAAACTTTTGTTCCAGGGCTTCTCTTGTGCCAGCAAAGAATGTTTCAGACGCCGTTGCCAAGTCTTGCGATATTTTGGCAGCTCTCATAGTGCTTTACAGACCTGGAGCCCTATGAACACATCTGAAAGGAGCGCAAAGAGAAAACTGTAAATATGCAAGAAAACATCAGCTCCAAAGTTGTTTTTTTTTTTTACACGCCTGTGATTTTTCTTTTGGACGTGAGCTTGAAGTTTGAGCACAGGGATATGGCAGTGTTGAGAAGACCGAATGGCACGGGGTCGGTCTGGCCAAGCCACGGTGGCTGGGCTGGGGGTCTTGTGGGCTTTGGTTCGGGTGTGAGCATCACAGTTCCTCACCAGAGGTGGAGTGCCACGTAACAGATGGGAGTGGAAAATGTGGGTGCTCGACTCTCTCAGCTGGAGGTGAACTGCAAACCCTAAGCTTGCAAAATAAACCGGGTTCCCAGCAACGCTCTGCCTTCTTTGCTGAGGTTTTAGCTGCCACATGTGGAAGGTGCAAAGATGTTCCTGGCACCCTCAAATGCCCGAAGTGCCCAGGAGATCAAACAGGAATTGTTTGCCAGGCTGGAAAACCTGCATTTGGCCCATGGGAGGTGCTGAGAGGCACCTCCCAGGGTTTGCTGTTTCAATAACATGGGCACTTCTGAAAGTACAAAATGCCAATCATGAAGATGCTTTCATGGCTTAAGGATGAGGAGAAAATAAATATGTGGTTGTGGGTGAGTAGATGTTTTTGCCCCCTCTGCATGTGCCAGTCTGGTTTTTCCCTTCAGCATCTATTTCCACTCTTCCTTCAAAATATGCACCAAAACCTCAAAATAATGTTTTCTGATGAGCCTATAGGATCAGGTGAACGTCCAGCATCTGAAATATTGTCACTGAACTGAACGCTGGGTTTTGGAGGGTACACGCTTGTGTTTGAACAGTTTTTTGGTGGTCTAACAAAAGGGAGAGGTCTCCAGCGCTTCGGTAGCAGATTGGAGATCCCAACCGTGCCAGCTCCTTGGAGGTGACGTTCCTGGGTTCTGGCACCGATGGGAGGCTGATGTGCCAAACTCAGGTGAGGCCTCTTCCATGGAGCTCTGCTTGTAAATATATTCATAAGACCCTTGGAAAAAATAGTACATGGTTAATTCTGAGTGTTCAGCAGGGAGAGGGACTTGCTAGCTCAACATTTGGCTGTGGCAGAATGAGACAAAAAAGATGACCCAAGAAAGGAGAAAACCACATAGTTTAAAGTGGAATGGTCAGAAAGCATCCAAAATGCAAACTCCCAAGTTTTTTAAATAAAAAAGATCAGCTTTCTTTCAAAACACTTTCCAAACTAAAAATGGCAGCTGCAAGAGCATAAAGAGGCAAAACATCCGTCTTAATCAGATCATGATGGGCTGATATCTTATTAACCCCAAGCTGCTTTTGGTGAGCAGCTGTGGCTGTGAGAGCAGAGGCTCTGCCCCAGGGCCAGGAGCTACCAGAAGCCAGGGCTGCTCTTGGTGCACATTTAGGATTTTAAAAAGTCATGTCCTTTTCAAAAGCAACAGCCAAAAAGGGGGTCACTCCTTTTACTTTCCGTGCCATCCCGTTGCACAAGGATGGGCTTTGCATTCGTCTCCTTTTACCGTTCTGCCGAGCAGCACAAGCCTCACGTGGCAGGGCTGTGAGAGGCCTTCCAAAGTTTATTTGCAAAAAAGCCTGAACGCTGTACAAATAGAGGGAAGGGTAAGTACAAGCATTGAGCTAAAGACTGTTGCCTCTCCTGTGCTTCCCTGTTCTTGGCCCAAGAGCTCTTGATGTGGAAGCTGACATCTTCAAAGGAAAGCTTTTCTTGCAAACATTTATTTCTACAAAAACAATGACTGTGACAGCTAAACTTCCCATCGGAAGCCTTCTTAATTTAGGAGCATAATTCACAATGACAGTTTAACAAACGGGCAGCCTTTAAAGATAAAAAGAGGCATGGAGCGGCCGCTCCTTTCATGGGGTCTGGCCCCAGCGCAGGCTGCATGGAGGCGGCGGTGGTGGCGGTGGCAGGAGCCCGCGCCAGGTGCTGCTGGCATAGAGCTGGCATCTCCAGCTGCCGGGCAGCAGTGTGCACGGAGCAGCCTAATTTCATCTGGGTGCACGGGAACATGGCCTGCTCTGTTTGCTTGTTCCCCTCTTTCTTGAAATGTGGGGACATCACAATTAGGGCATGGAGCCTCCAGTGCTTTTCCACAATTAAGCTGCCCGTTAATGGAGCCAGGAGCCAAGTATCACCTCCTGGCCCCAGGGTGCTGCAAGGGGCACTGGGGACAAGTGTCTCTGTCCCCATCTGGCCGTGGCAGCGGTGCTGGAGAACAGCGTGTCCTGCAGCTCGCCTCCCCAGGGGTCCTGCCGAAATCTGAACTGTGTGGTTTACAGCTGAAATGTTTCACTGTGTGTCTTGGCTTCCTCCTAGCAATGAGATGCCCAGCATTCTCATCATGCAAACAATCCCGCGTCTCCCAGAGCTGCCCCAGCCAGCAAAATGTTAGATAAAAGTTTGAGATGTGTGTTGTGTTTAATGCTGCGGAGCCAAAAGTTCTCTGTGTGCTTGTAGCAAAGCAGTCTGCCAGGGACTGCTTCCTCGCAGAGCTGTTCTGCTCCAGAACTGATGTTTGTAAGCACACAAAGAACTAGAAAAGTTTGTTTCTCACTGTATTGCCTCGTTCCTGCAGGGACATCATTTAGCTCTGTTCGGGGTTGTTGGCTGTACTTGGCAGTACCAGTGGGTCAGATCCCCTTGTTTGGAAAGGGACATTCCCTGCTATGGTGTTTATAGGAGCAGATGAATAGCTTGCTTTGGAGTCACAGTATCCTGTATTATCTTGACGCTGCTTAGTATGTCAGCTGCTGAATGCGTAGAGTTGGAAAGGTGCAGCGTAATCCTCCGACACCACTCCCTGAGACCAATTTCCAGGGCTCGATACAGCATGCTTCTAGCTGGATGTACTCTTTCGAGGAGACAAAGAAATTAAGAAACCCTGAAGATACCCTAGATCCCTTTCAAAGGTCTGTTAGATTTTAATTGGCTCCACACACAAATGTGTATAATTAGAGCTAAATAAAATCTGGCACAGACGTTGACAAACACAAACATGCCGGCATGGGGGACGTGCCACTGGGGCTGTCAGATGCGGCGCTCCTGTCCAACCCAGCCCTTTGCCCGTGTGCTGTGGCTTTGAGCATGGGGGCTCCCCATTAGGAAATCCTGCAGGTGTGTTTTTCTGCTGGGAGCTGCAATCAGTCCTTAAAGTTCTTGGCTCAGGCCGAGAGATTGATCAGGGTTAAAAGAAAGAGGTCTTTGCGCAGAGTGAAGCGCACGTCCCTGATTGTATGTTTTCAGCTTTGTGAAGGACATCAAAAGGCACTTGGAAAAAAGTTGTAGTTGGTTTGGGATGCAGCTCCTCTAATCCAAATATATCTCTGTGGCACCACGTGACGGTGGCAGGCTGCTGTTACCTGAGCTGAACTTGGGATCCTTGTGGGCTTTCGGTTCCACGTGCCAGCCCACAGCAAAGCGCTAACAACCACTTGTCCTCGTCACAGAAATGCTTTGCCATCCCCACGTCGTCTGGAGCCTAGTGCTGAATGCAACCAGCCTGCTTCAGGGCACAGCATCTAACTCAGTGTAGTAAATACTGCGCACTCGCACCGGTGCCGTCCTTCCTGATCCCCAGGCTGCGGGTGCCAGGAGCTCACAGGGCAGGGGGGGATGCAGTACAGCCGTAGGTGCCCTCCAGCACCCCAGTCGGGTCGGTGGCATCCTGCCTGAATGCCAACTCGCAGGGCTCTGCCTGGCTCCTGCAGCACCTCTGCTTGCAGAGCCGGGGCGCGGGGGCAGCCGAGCTCAGCCCCCAGCGCCTCCAGCACCTCCTGGTACCACCGGTGTGGGTGCTGAGGGGGTGCTGTGCACCTGGTGCTGCGTGATGCCCGGGGTCGGGCCAGCATCCTCCCCTTCCAGCCCGGACCCTTGGTGGCAGTGGCGTGGAGCTGCTCGGCCCTCAGATATGCAGCACAGAGCCTCTTTGTCTGACAGTAATGTTCTGTGACAGTGCTTGAAATCTGAGTCTGAGCACACATTCCTGAAACCGGGAATCTCGCTGCCTTTCAAACTGCTTCTTTTCTTAACCTTTAAATTAAACAAAAACAAAAATTCCCTGCCCTTCCAGGAGAATTTATAGTCAAAAGATCAAATTGGACAGGAAATGCAACAAGATTGGCATTTGTGTGATCAGACATATTTACCTAAAATAAACAAATAAGGTAAAAGACCTATGCATTCGTGTTTAAAATGAATGGCCAATGGTCTACGTTTAATTTTCCTGTGCAAATACTATTTAAACTACGATGAGAAAAGCCCTCTTGCTAAGCTACAGAAAAATCTTTCTTGTCCTTTAATTCTAGATGAAGGGGATTAGTGTGAACATATTTAACCTCTGACCCTCAAACAAAAGCATTATCAAATTTAGTTGCCAAGTGGTTCCCCATTTAACTGAACTAGTTCAGTATCTCAGCAATTTTTTTTTTCCTTTAAAGCTTTAAAATCTATTGTTGCCCTAGGAACATTCAGAGGTTTAGCAGTCCTCTCTGTTTAGGTTTGAGATGGTTGTCAGAGCGCAGATAAGAGAAACCAACTTTGTACAGTTGGTGTCAGAACTTACTAAGGGTTCAGAAAACAAATGAAACCACCCCAAACAAACATCGCTTGTGGTGGCCTCTGTAGATTAGGCTGTTTTCTCCTTCATTTTCCTGCACCCGCCCTCATGCTGGTGATGCCCCAGCCTGCTTGGAGGTTTGTGGGTGTTTGCTGTAGCCCCGGAGCGCTCGCTGCGCGCCTCCTGCCCCTCGTTGCGGCTGGTGATTGCACCGGGTCTCCCCCAAAGCAGGAAACAAAAAGCCTTCTTTGCTGTCTTAATCTCAGCTTCTCCGTGCTTAGAGCCAAGGCAGCCACAGCCTAAAACGTACAGGAGTGTGCATGGCCACGGGGAGCTCTGGGAGAACGGTGACTTTCGGGGCTGTGTCTCAGCCGTGCGGCCGCGCCGCGTGTTCCTGGCGGAGCTGCGGTGCTGGCGGATGGCCGCTGCTGCCGGACCTGCCCACGAGGAGCACCGCGGGGGCTGCATCGAGGAGTGATGAAATGTGTAAAACTAGGTGGCCAGGGTCTCCCGGCCCGAGGAAAATATTCTGGCTCCGCAGAGGAATGCGGAGAGGGGCCTCCCTTAAAAAGCTGGTGTCCATTTACAGTGCATCTCTCATAAACTCGGCCACTGGGGTAAGGGCAGGGGGACCAGCCCTCCTGGTATGTGATTGATTATCTGGTATTTATGCCATTGAGGACTTTTCAGCAGTTTGGGGTCAAAGGGTCATCTCATGTGTCTTGCTGCAAATCCGCTTCCTTTTGTACAGTGAGGGCTGGGTGAGCAGACACACAAAAACAGCTTTTTCTTTTCCTTGGGAAAAAGGGGAGGGGGGCGGGCTGGTGTCAATGAATTTTTTTTTTCAGTCTTTTCTGAATAGTGTCCTTTTTAATTCTAAAGAACTTTTAATTAAAAGTAGCAGGAAAGTTCATCTTGACAAGGTTTAACTTACCTTAACAGTTACTTTTGTGTCCTGGGATCCTTGTCTCCCCACTCAAAAAAAAAAAAAAAAAAAAAAAAAAGGTGAAATGTTTCTCTCCATTACTATTTCACATCTTCGGGGGTTTACCAAGAGGTCTTTTTAATCTTTTCCTTTTTAATAATGGAGATTCAGGAATAATAAGTGGACATTACAAAATCTGGCTTTGTGGCTGCCAGCAGTCCTTTCCTCTGGTGTTAGATGTTGCCCCAGCACAGCCCCTGTACAGTGTCCAGAGGACAATTTTATTTACTGGCTTGGAAACCGAGGCCCCCCTTTGTTTTCTCACTGCCCCTCAGTGACAGCAGAAACAAATACACGTTGTGCCACCTCGGACGGGAAAATCCCTGAAGGGCCGCGTGGGGAACCTGCAGCTCCAAGCGTGGCATCGGTGGGGGGCTCTGGGGCCTGTCCCCGGGGGTCCTGCTGCCGCTGTGGGGCCTCCAGCCTCCCCGCAGCGCCCTGCCAGGTAGAGGTGGGAGCAGACGGTGTTGTTCCAAAGCTGGAGGGAGACAGAGGATGTCAACAGGTTTGGAAAAGTTTCCTGCGGAAATGGGGGTGAAAAGAGCAGGCCAAGATCGTGGAAATACAGCTTCCAGTTTGAAAACGCTTGTGCTAGAGATTCTTCAGCCAAGAAGATGCAGGGGGGCAGCTTTTGACTGAACAGAAATGCTGGTGAGGATTTCATCACCTCATTGAGGCTCTTTGTGTAAAGATGGAGACCTCCAAATGGTTTCTAACATTAACTTAACCATCATCCAGCAAGCAATGGGAAAAATATGTTTTTGAAAATCATTTTTTCAGCTGGTTCCATTTGAAATTCCCATTGGGAGGAAGAAATCTGGGAACCCTTACTGGTGGTGACGAGTAAGCAATGAGATGACAGCTTCCCTTGTGATGTGGTGGCAGAAAACACCGCAGCAGCGTGCCTTCGCTGGGCCAGGGGAGATGAGATGCCTGCCCTTGGCCAGGGGAGCAGGATGGGGCAGGGGCAGCAGCACGCGAGGCCTCTGGAGCCGTGCCGAGGGGTGATGCTGTGCACAGAGTAATGCCTCTTGGTCAAGTGAAGCTTCTTTTGCCAGGAAATAGAGGCCAGGAAAATGGTATGCTTGGGCAAGGAAGGATGCCGAGCCTCCGCTCTGCTGGTCAGTCCACGTGTGAGCCGGGGCTTGCTGCTCCCCTCCCAGGCAAAGCTTCCTTCAGCTTCGGCTACAACCAAGCATGCCATATTTCACACCTGGTTTAGAGCTGAAATATCATTGCTGTCTGTTGCCTGTATCTAAATTTAGACCCGTTTGTGACTTCAGTATCACTGAGCTTTCCCCATTCAGCTGCTTGGCCAGATGGGACTCCACAGCAGCATTTATTTCTCTAGTCAACATGCAAAGAGGTCTTTTGTAACTGCCTCAGTCTTGAATTTGCATTGTTTAGCAGCAGAAGGACGGAAACGTCACCATTCCATACCCTTCCATCCAGTCTCTGCAGAGCAGATTATATTCCTGTTATTGCTGTTCTTTTCGTGACTGTAAGCTAATTGGTACCAAAACGCCTAATGAGTGCTGAAAAGTGAAATTTGTCTCCTTTGATGTGCTCAGTTTTTGGCCTTCTGAGCTTTTTTTGATATACTTGATAAAAGGGGTCTTGGGACTAAGACTCTGCCAGCGTACCCGAGCAGAGCCCCAGCAGCGAGGAGGAGCAGGACAAGGAGGCGATGCCTTGGGCTCGTCCAGGAGGTCTCAGCATTTGTAAATGTCTTCAAGTCACTGTTTGAACTCAAACATAGAAATTACACTTGAACATGCAGAGCACCTTCCATGTGAATTCTGCCCAGCATATTCCCAAGCTTGCACAACGTTAGGAATTAGGATATCTCAACGCCTCCCATACAAGTGGTGGAATTGCAGTAAAACATAATTGGCCCATAAAAACTTAATCTTATTTTCATTTCAAAACATAAGCTTTGCGCGATCCTTCATTTCTTCAGGAGGAAAACCTGTTCACACCCCGTCAGTGCAGGTGTGTGCTGCTCGGGGCGGGCAGGATGCAGCCGGGTGCGGCGGCAGAGGCGAGGGATGCGTCAGGGCCAGGCAGCGGTGCTGCTCCTCGGCCCTGCTCCGCTCGAGCACAAAAAACATCATAAAGTGCTAAAAGCAGGTGCGGCGGCGGCAGGTCCTCATGGTGCTGGTTTCTCCCAGTGCCTCCCCATGGCTGGCAGCAGAGGTGCTCCTGGCTTGGTGCAGGGAGGTGGCTGTGGTGCACAGCGCCCGCCTGTCCTCCGTGCGTGGTTCCCTGGTCTTCCGAGGCAGTCGTGGTACCCGTGCGCTGCGTCTCCTCCGCACCGTGCCCACAGCACTGTGCTGGTGACCGCGGTGCCGCAGAGCATGAGCAGGCGGGCAGGGGCCGTGGCAGCAGCACCTCAGTGCCCGACAGCCCCCGGCTGGCAGGCGGCCTCGGCCCGCGCCTGTGTGCTTTGTGTCGTGACCTGGAGATCATGGGCGTGCCGCAGTCTTCATCTGGAATTAATGCCCCCTTCCAGATACGTATGCCGTGATTAACGCCTTCTTTGGATATGAACCCGCTCGCTTCTGAGTAATTTTTCACCTCGAGTCCAGCTGCTGCTGTGATTGACATAAAGCCATTCTATAAATAAAGTCTTTCTCTCGTCTCATAAAGACTTTGTGGTTTAGTTTGCTTTCAAGGTCAAGATCAGACCTTTCTAAATAAACACATATCAAAGGATCATTAGCAAAGCAGCACTGTTAAATTGAGATATTAACTTCTGTCAACTGTGCGTTTCTTTTTTGTTCTGTAACTCATGACTGCAGTAGGTTTTTATTATTTTGGCCCTAGGCGGTAGCATCTGGCTTCTGTAGAGACTGTAAAAATTAAAAAGCAACACAAATCATTGCGAGAGAAAAGCAGTAAATTCAATGATAAGAATTTAAAATTAAAATGTTTCAGTGCTTTTATATTCTGCAAAACATGAAACAAATGAGTTCTGTGCCTGTTGCAATAAAGCTACCACCGCTAATAGTCACTTGATTTTTTTTTCTCCCTGCTCGCTCTCCCATGTAATAATTCTTGCCTGAGCAATCGCAGAAAAATATAATAAAGAAATAAACCGAGGATGAGGAGGAAGGGCAGCAGGGGAGGGAGAGGTGCCAGAGTAGTGACTTCCCGATGGTGCTCGGGGAACAAAGGGTTGGAGAGACGGGGCCGCGCTGTCCCGGCGGCACTGCGGAGCCGTGCGTGGTGTCCCGGTGCCCGGCGGTGCCCGATCAGCCGTGCGGCGATGCTGGGCCCACAGCCAGGCGCTGCGGGAGCTGCCCGGGGACCCGCGGGGGCTGGCTGGAGCTGGGGCATCGTTTCCATGCAGGCTGCCGCTCCTGGCCGTGCAGCGACACGCAGCGAGGCGCGGGGCCTTTTGTCTCCCCCAGCCCTGTGAACTTCGCCAGCCAAAGGAGAGGTGAGAAGCGGATCCGGTCATTTTGCCTCACTAAAGGAGAATGAGAGCAAGTGTGAAGATTAGGGACGGAGAGGTCGAGCGAGGAGGGTGTGACTAATGCGCCGGGTCATTCAGATATGGGACCACATTGTTCCCCTGTCCAGATGGCCCTTGGAATAAATCACCTCCGGCGAGCGCAAACTTCCCGGGCAGGCGCGTTTGTTCAGTGCCCGCCGGCTGCGCGGTGGCGGCGCGAGCAGGGACCGACCCCAACAGCAGCTGCCTGCAGCCCTGCGAGCTCCCTGACAAAGACGTCACTTGGGTGGTTGTTGCCCGCTCTGCTTTTTGTGCTGTCCCTCTGCGTCTTGGGAATCCTCTTCCCCCCGCCCCCCCCCCCCCACCCAATGTGCATCCTGCCTTGGGCATCGTTCATCTGCCCCCTGGGTTTTGGCCTTGGCCTCCAGCCTGTGGCACCCATTTCACCTGTTCCAGCATGGCTGTGAGACTCCTTTCCGCAGTCACTGAGAAGCATCACTCTTTACTCATCCTTCCCTCTGCTATGGAGGAAAAATCTGTGCACTTAAAATACGGCTCTGGTCACTGAGAGGAGAAACTCTGGTGGAGGGTGATGAAACAGTGCCCTGTCTGAGGGAGCTCAGAAACTCCCTGCAGACAAGCACATGGGGTAAATTCAAATTTGTGCTCGCCCGTGTGTTTACAATGTTCTTTCATATACATCTGCTCTTAAATGTTTGAGGTTTTCTAGATATGATAAACCAGTATTGGTTAAAAGCAGACATGCACAAGTGGCAGTTAGTGCTTGCAGAAAGCAAAACCTCCTGCCTGTGTGCCAGCACGGTCCTGCTCTGGTGCTCTGCAGCCACCCTGCCAGGGAAGAGAAACCAGCAGCAAAGGAGCCGGCAGCCTGTGCTCCTTTTTAAGAATTAATTTTCTGCAGTCAGTTAAACTTGGGAAGAAAGCTGTGGTATCTCTGAGTAAATAATAATAAACAAATACCCCCTTGAGAGAATTTGCCTTCCATAAAGATGTTAATTAGCATGAAAGCTCAGTTGTGCAGTCCAGAGGCAGCCTTTGAAACTGGGATGATTTGGTGATTCCAGCACAAAATGCATCTCATTTGTTCACCGTGTGTTTTTTTCCCCCTCTATATGTTTGTGGGGCAGCTGGATGAACATTATTTGCTTCCACTTCCCGGGTGAGTGATGTCCTGCAGGATGGCAGCATCCTGCCCGCCCCTGTGCATCGCTGCCTGCGATGCTCTGCCTCCCCGAGGGGCTTCAGGGCAGCTCCCCTCTGCAAGCACACGCTCGTGGCACGCCGGCACTGCTGCCGTGCGGACAGGCAGCAGCAGCCGCCACTCCACAGTGCCTTTGTTTCACACAGGAGGGCTGCATGGAGTGACAGGAGAGCATGATGGGTCTGCCAAGTGCTGGGATGAGACCCTTAAAAAGTGTATCTATGTGTGCAAAGCATGCGTTCTGTGTGTGCACGGATGTAGGAAATTGTTTCCAGGAAAGGGCTGTCATCACGGGGCTCTTCTGTGCAGGTTTACTTTGGTGCTGCCAGCTAAAATACCATTTTTCTTTTCATAATCAGGAGCACAGATACCGAAACTAGGTTAATCTACTTACACCGGCAGTACGCATCCAACACAGTGCTGGGACAAAACACAGTCTCAGCATGCCACGTGGAAGCTGTCTTGGAGGTGGTTCTGCCAGGCCGGTGTCCTGCTGGCATCACGTACAGCTGCCTTGCCTTCATCCCCTCTCCTCTTCCTCTCCTCCTCCCCGTCCCAGCAGGGCGTGCACTGCAGCAGCCCTTCCTTCTTCCAGCACGTCCCTGGGGATCCTGGCATGCCATGTGGAGCCCAGCATACATGCTGAAGTCCCACTGCTCTAACAGTTTTCAATCCTATACTTAAATGCTTTTCTGAGAAGGAGGGTGATCACCGGTCCAGCTCACTTCCCCTAGGACGTCTGCTTTTGGCCAACATGAGCCAAGGCCCCTTGGGAATGAAGGTGGCCCACAGCTTTCCGTCTGCGATCCTTGCATTGTGCACATCCGCAGATGTGCTCATGGTTTCTTCTGCTTGCTGCCACCATCCCATGTTACTGAGGCTGATAAAAATACCGTGCTCCCCTAGCCCTGCTTTTCATGCAGGCGAGCTCCAGCATTCGCAGCTGCGATGAGGAGCATTGTCTGGGAGATGGTGGCTGTGAAGGAGACGTTGACACAGTGACAAAAAAATTTCAAACATCTCTGAAATCTAATCTTGCAAGCGCCAACAATCCCTGGACTCTTGTTTTGCGTAGCAAGAATTTTTTGGAGCCTTCCACTTCACTCTTAATGATAGTGGCAACAATTTTTTGCATGCCTCTATTGGATGCACACAATTTAGGAGATTAAGTTAAATATAAAGATTGAGTGAAGACTGAGTCTTGTTGAGGCGCTGACCAGAAGGAATTTGCATGCATGGTGTATGTGTGTTTGTATACATGTGCACATATATAAATGCATTTTTTGCTCATGCAGCTCGCAGTTATGGCTGGTCTCGTTGTGCTTACATTGTTTGAGTGGCGGGATGAAGGTGGCCCTGCTGGTGGGGAGCAGGGTGGGACGGGCTGTGTGTGTCCTAGGGCTGTCCGTGCAGACGCTTCGTGATTGTGGCCCAGCCACGGTGCCTGCTGGTGCGGGGGGCCGGGCGGAGGGCTCCTGCGGGAGACAAACTGAATGTTCGGAGGTTTGACGGTGGAGGCAACAGGTAGTGCCTGGCTCTGCTGGTGTCCTTCACTGTACTCATTGCACCTGGAGCTTTTGTGGCGTGTCCCTCCGCAGCCTTTGATTAAGGGTTTATAATGCTATTGATTAGTGCTGTGACGGATGGACAGAACTGCCTCATTTTTTTTTGATTTTTTTAGCACTGCTCTTAGAAAAGAAAGGAAAAATATTGCAAACCAGGTACCAGCAGCAAAAAGCATGATAGTAGGTTTAGACCTAGGATAGCAGAAAGAGGAGAGTTCAGGTTTGCAGTCGTGGTGCCTGCTCCAGCTGTGCAAAACTGCCACAGGGTCACTCGGTGGGTGCCAAGGTGCCAAAACCATCTTCACCTGGGGTCCTGGTGCCAGCGGGCTGGGGCTGGGGGAGCAGGGTGGGAGGCGAGGCCGGGATGGAGTGGCCGGACCTCGCACGCGCACGCATACGCGGGGGGGAAAACTTGAAGTCAAATGTCTCAAAGTCAGATCCCTTTTTAGTATGAATTTGCTGTATCTCATTCTGAGCACTAATTCCAATTTAATTGCAAGTGGCCTGAAGCCTCTTCAATAGGAGTAACAAATGGTTTGATTTTGTAAACTTCATCAGACTGCATTTTAAATGCGACACACTAGCCCGGCTCGAATGCCAATGAAGCACTGAAGTAGCTCTCTGTTTACTAATTATCCGTTTTTACTTCAAGCCACGCTGGCTGGCTTGTCTGATTAAATCGGATTTGTGGGATAGAGAACAGCTAGCAGAGTTTTCTCTATAGTAAACGAGATTGAAACTATGGACCGCCTGGCTGCACACTGTAAATTATATTTCCTTTTAAAGGGGACGTGTCTCTTTTATTTCTTCGGTGTACCTCCTGCATGTTAAACTTTGTGGTACGGAAATGCACCAGGCTCCTTTTAAAAATAAAAGGAAAAACAAACCTGCATCCCTGCCATATGCCTATCTGTCCCTGAGCAAATTTTATTTTAATTCCTTCTGCTGTGGAGTCAGAGTATGGAAAAAAGTATGAGGATTTTAGCATTCCTCACCAGAAGTTTGAAAAGGGAAGAAAAGTCCCTGAATAATGGGAAATACATCTTGCTTGCCTTTAAATCCGTGGTGATGCACAGCTCAAAACGCCTGTTTGGGAGCAGTCTTTGAGGAGACCGAAGCATGCATATCCACGCGTACAGCCGTGGTCTCAGGGCTTTTCCTCCCTCGAGCAAGTACCAATCCTGTAAAAATCAGATTTCAAATCACCTGTTATTTAAAACTGCCTTGCACAAATCAGGCGGCGCTCTCTTCCAAATAGTTAATGTTGCGTCCAAAATCTAATCTACATGGCAGACTATTGCTCCTGCCTTGGAAACCCGCAGCACTGGTACACGCTGTATTAATTGTTTACTGCTGCAAGCTGGAGGCAAACAGCACATAGGCTCTTAGAGGAGAAAAAAGGGAAGATGGGAGAAGGTGGCTATTGAATGCAGCGTAATAGGGCTGTGCTTAAACCTCCACTGTTGCTAAGACTTTAATTCCACAAGCTTGACCTATTCTGCCCTCTCTCTTGGTATCTATCTTTGTGCCTAGAGCTTTTTATATTTTAATTTGCTTTTGAATGTCCTACAAAATTAATGGTATACTTTTTGCCATTGTGCGGTGTACAGTACAGGGAAGGCCCCGTGGTGTTCGCTGATAGCCGCGTTTCCCTGGAAATGAATGGTCACCGCACTTTCTGTTCCATATTCGCCCCTTTTAATTGTTGACAGTAAAAAGCGTTTAAATGCTGCTTAATTTGTAATCATCTTCCAGAAAAAGGAGAGAAACCATTAAAATGTCAGTGAAATGAATAAATCCGTCTTCCTCTTTTTGTGCGTATGTGGCGGCAGCAGTGTTTATTTATCGGGGGTGATTTTTCTTTCAATGCCTGGGCATTCAAACATCCCCGTGGTTCCAAAACCATGGGGTGCCGCCGCCGTGCTGTGGGGAGGCAGGGGCTGCCCTGCGCAGGACATGGGGCACCAGGAGGTTTTTCAGTGTCACCCCCTTTTCTTGTGCTGTCAGATCTTGCACCATGAGCTCAGCTTTTGGAGATGGGCATGTTTAGGGTGGTTGGCTCTGCTTTTGACCTGTGCTGCCCCGCAGCATCTTCATCCTTCCTCCTCGGCAGGTCCCCGAAGCTGCTCATTCCCTGCTCGTGCACTGGGCACGCGTCTGGGTGCAGAGGCGCTCTGCTGCCCCCGTCCTTGCTCGGGTGTTCTTGAGGGGTCCTCCCAGATGTCTGCCAGAGCTGGGCTGGAGGGGACCAGAGGTGCCCCAGGCCCAGCCCATGAGGGCAGGCAGCACAGCGGAGATGGGGGCTCTCCAAAAGTCATGTCAGCTCTTTCCATGATGCTAAAAAAACACACAGTGTATATCAACTTAGTTTGCTGAATGCTGATTGTGGACGGTGCCCAGCAGAGCCACCTGAGGCCTGCCTGAAGCCGTGACCCCCGGTTCTCGTAGAGCCACCTTGGTTGTGCCACAGGGCTGCAAATGAGTCGTGCCTGACCCTGTCTTCCGCAGCCCTGGCATGGCCACATCCAGCTGCGTGGCGCTGAACCAGGTAGGTCAGGATGGGGTACGGGGTCCCCTGGCTGTTGCCTGCATTCTGTGCCACCAAGCTGGGCTGTCCTCAGCCTTCACACCCGCTGGATGTGCTAGGTCTGCTCTGGGCACTGCTGGTAGCAGGTGGCCCTCACAAGCCATGCCAGTGCCTCATTGACCTCCCCATTAAGGGTCTTTTATCAATTTATTTGCTAATGCATAGCCTAATAAATAAATAAATAAATAAATAAATAAGCCTTTCCTGGTCCTGGTGGGCAGCACCCCACGGCAGCACAGCCTACAACCACCTTCTCCCTGTTCTCTCTGATGTCCCTGTCCTAGGGCAGCAGCTCGCATGGCTGAGCAGCGCGGTGGGACACAAGCTGCAGCTCTGGGTCAGCGTGTCCCCAGCCACCCATCCCCAGCCAACCGTCACCTGCCCACCCCAGCAGCTGGTGGCTGTGTCCCACCAGGGACTGGGCTTCCTCTGCCCACGCTCACAAGGCAACTCCTCTCCGGCGCAGCAGCAGCGGTGGCGGCGGCCGAAGTTAGCCCAATTTTTCAAGCGGGGGCCAATTAGTTTCACAAATGAGGGCCCTATGGTGCCAGGGAGGATTTGTTCCGGGCCTGCGCACTGGCCTGGCGGCATTGTCCTGCCCCCGCCCCCGCAGGAGCCCATTGTCCCCGGCCCCAGCGGGGCTGCTCCTGGCGGATTGATGGGGGCCGGCGTCCCGCCGGCCAGGGCCCCCGCAGCACAGCTGGCTGCGGCGCAGGGGCTCGGCCCCACCGACCTCTGACCCATCCTGCTGTCACCGTGAGAGCGCGGCCGGGCTGCATACCGCTCGGGATTTGCTCCGCGCCACCCGTTCGGGCGGGCTTTGTGTCTCACGGGTACTTGGGGGAGTTTTGTCCGCAGCTGCGAGCAAGCGCACGTCCCCCAGATAAATCCACAGGGAGAGAGGAGGCGGCATCTTCACTAGGGCCATCTTGCTGCCCCGTGTTTTTTTTCGTTTTTTTTTTTCACATTTTTGGCATCACTCACCTGCCCGGTGCACGCCTCGCCAAGGGGGATGGCCGACACCGAGCAAACTCCCCAAAAACACAAGTACGTGTGGGCCGTGCCTGTGGAGGAGCAGCCGGTGGCCAGAGCACGTCCGCTGGTGCCACGTTCACTGTGCAGGTCCCCGTGCACGTGGAGCACGGCCCCGTGCCGTTCTGCTGGAGAACACAGCTTTGCCTTCGGGGGTACAGAAGCTGCCCCCGTGCCGCTCCCAGGGCACTTTGCCACCAGCACGGTGCAGGAGAGGAACAATCCCCTGCCTTCAGTGTGCCCTGGGGCTTGGCAGGGCGGTGCTGCGGGTGCCGGGGACCTCGCAACACCCGGGGGCTCTCCCAGGTCCCCCACATGCATTGGCCTTGCACTGCCTCACAACCGGCTTCCTCTAGGATTAATTTTGGCACAGCAAGGAGCAGCCCCCCCAAACCCGTTGTTTCTTAAAGGTGTTGCGTATTTGTTGGTTACCTTGAACATCTTGCTGCTGCTAATGAATTGCTAATACAATTTTCTAGATAATTTTATTTCCATAGTCCTCACATTTTAATGTCTCCAAAAAGCTAGCATTTATTTGCTTAATCTCCCAGTGTAATACAATTTGCACTGACTCATAGGTTCTGAACAATCAGCTATGCATAAACTAAAACAAATTGTTTAATAACACAAAGGTCTTATATTTTTATTGATGGTGTGTAAGTATCTCTATTTTTGTTTTTTTACTCTTGCTCTTCTGGTGATGCAGCCAATTTTATACTTGTGTGTGACTCGTAGGGTTAAGCTCCTGTTGGTATTACCATTAAGGGTCGCAAGCTGTGCTGGAGGTGTGCATGTGGTCCTTCTGCATTCAGCCCTCTGGCACCCAGGGAGGCTTTGCACAGTGCTTACACGTGCAGTGTTTCTTAAGGTCCTGTTTCCACCTGGCTGTTAGGAGCTTTGAGCTCTGTTTTCCACAGGTGCGTGCAACAACACATCAGAACATGGGTAATTACACAAACAGCTGCTTTGCATTTGGGTGGGGGGTGTGGTGCTGCTGGGAGCTGTGGGGCTGGGCTGTCACCTACAGCAAGGGGTTTCCACCTGTGCCCAGTGCAATAAAACCCCCCTGCCCTCTTCTTGCACTCCTCCTCCATGCTGTGAGGCCAGGATTGCTGGGGTTCCAGCATCAGCTGCCCTGAGTGACCAGGACAACCTTCCTGAATCAGGGATTGTGCCACACAGGAGCGAGGGCTGTGGGTCTCTGCCCCTTGCACCGTCTGGGGATGCAGGTCCAGGAGCTGAGCTGTGTGAGGTGCAGGTTCCTGGCAAGGGATGGGAACTGGTGGTGGTGCAAAGACCTGGCTGGTGTCCATTGTGGGAGAGTTGATGCCTGTGAGTGGTAACTGGGGCTTGTGGTCCTCTTCCTTAAGGCTGCCAGCTTCCTGAGAAGCTGGTGTGAGGCCTTGGTGCAGGAGGTGCTTTCTGCATGTTTGGTGTTAGTTGTTCTTGGGCATCAGACAAAGCATGATCCACAAGTAGTCTACCTTATTTTCCATCTTTTTCAGAAGAGCAGTTAAATGACTTTATTTCTCCTAAAAAGTGCCTCTTGTGCTCTGCACTGCAGCTACCCATTAGGAGCAGGTCCCCATGCCTGCAGGGGGGCTGGATGTGCCCCAGAGCCGATCCCCTCCCCGGTGCACAGCGCTCTGCTGCCCGCCAGGCTGCCCGTGGTGGGGTGTGATGCCTCATGCGTGTCCTTGGGGGGTGAAAGCCAGGGCACCGCAATGAAACAAGTGTGAGTGGCTTTTGGAGTGCTGCCATCGCCAGCTCTGGTGCATCGCGTTGGTCGGCAGTGATGCGAATGGTGTCCCGGCAGCACCTCTGCCACCGGGGTGCCCAGGCGGTTCCTAAGGATGCTGTCTCCTCTCTTGCAGGTACGGACATGGCTGTGTTCTGCCTGCTCTGCGGCAAGCGCTTCCAGACGCAGACGGCCCTGCAGCAGCACATGGAGGTGCACGCAGGGGTGCGCAGCTACATCTGCAGTGAGTGCAACCGCACCTTCCCCAGCCACACCGCCCTCAAGAGGCACCTGCGCTCCCACACAGGTACCGCCTGCTGAGGGCTGCCCTGGTCTCATATGGCTCGATCCCGCAGCACAGGGTGCGGGTCATGGTGCTGCCAGCGTCCAAGGAGCCCCGATTTGGGTCCCCCTACCCTTAAGCAGCAGCTTAGATCAGGAGAGCCCCACTCAGAGGGGTTTCCAGCTTGCTGTCATCTGGGGTTGTTGCTGAGCTGTGGGGTGGCTGTGGGGAGCAGTGATAGGCACTGCTCAGGTCCCCGCCTGCTCTCCAGGTTGGCAGGAGGGACCTGGAGAACTGTTTCTCACTGAATGGCTGCAAGAAGTGTAGGACAGGGCTGTTTCTCTCTTCACATTGCTTTTCTTTTCCTTTTTTCTATCTTAAAAAATGTCAAAGGCAGCTGTCATCCACAATTGAGGCTGTTTGGATTTAAAAGGAAAACAACAAAACAAGGTGGGGGAAAAAAGCCCTGTGTAATAATTTGATCCGTTATAAGGTGACATGTGACCTTCTTAGGGGATGTGCGATCTTACCCCACTTCATCGGCTTAATCGCAGTAGATGCACATAATCAGCTGGTACTCGGCCTTAATGGGATTACGGTGACCTGTGCTACGTGTATGTGGTATTTACATTGCACGCCCACTGAGGTGCTTCTGGGTTAGAGGAGAGCTGGGGTGTGAAACCATGGATTTGACCGCATTACATGGTGTCCTCAAATCACCTGCCTGAGAGCTGGTGTGCTGCTTACAGCTCCCAGCACCGCATTCCCAGGTCCTGCAGGGCCACAGTGCCTCCCTGCAGGGACCCGTGGGCAGTTTGTGTCTGCTGGGAGTTGATGTGGTGTGATTCCGGCTGCAGAACTTCAGTGTAGGAGAAAGCAGCTCTTAGACTGTCAGACTGGTGCCATGTGGGAAATGGATGTGAGTATATCCATCAGGTTCAGAGCCAGGAATGGAAAGCTCAGGTTTGGAAGGTTCCCTAGCAGGCTTAGTGCCTGAGCGTGAACCATTTGAGTCTTGGGAAAACCAAGCACCAAAGAAGGACCTTTCACCCCTGTGGTTTTCCCAGCTGTCCCTGTGGAGAAGTGGTCCTGCGAGCACCCAGCGAGGGCTGGAGGCTGCAGCCAGCTCCCTCCCCACCAGCCCATTTTCACCTGCCCTGTTCCCTGGGTGGCTGCACCACACAGGAGGGTGCTGTCAGCATCCCTGTGCCTGTTTGACTTGTGCCAGCCTCCCAGCCCTTGCAGCCCCCTGGGGCAGGTTCTGCACTCCTGGCTGAAGCCTGGTGCAGGTGGAGGCTCTTGCAGCCCCTTTGCAGCCACAGCTGGGTGCACCAAGCTCAGCAGGGCTTCTGCAGTCCCTGCTTGCTCCGTCCCTGGCAAGGAGGTTGCTTCTCCCCTCACTTGCAGTAGAGAGGATGGGTCTGGAGCCTCGCAGCGCCCGGCGTGTGCTGCGGCACGGCGCTCTGGCAAGCCCGGAGAGCGCTGACCCCTCGCCCAGCTCCGTGATTAGCAGGATTGTGCTGCGCTGCACGGCGGAGAGCTGGCCTGTAATTTGCAGCCCGGCTATGAATCAGAGCAACTGAAATTGCTTTTTCCCGCGGTGGGGAGGCGGGGATGGTTTGCAGGTGGGTGGAGGAAATGCTCCTCTCCCATCCCTTCCCACACCAGTCACAGGCTTGTGCTCTGGCTGCAGTGTGGTAGCTGGGGGAGGCGGATGCATATAGTCTGCATCTCTTTTCCTTCCTCTTTTTAACCAGCTTCCAGCATGCACAGAGGCTGGCTGCTTGGGGAAGAATCAGGGGAAGGTGTCTCTGTCCTGGGCTGTCAGTGGTGCCTGTTGGCCCTGCACGTGCACCTGCATCTGTGCTTCCAACCAGGAAAACCAGAATCATGCAGTGATTGAGTCCATTAATGCCAAGTGGAAGAGCTATTCATAGCAAGTAATCCACTGACCTGGGCTCCAGGTCGGACTGTGTGGGTTCTGCCCTAGCCTCTGACTGTTCATTAGCTCTTGGCTAGAAAATAAAAATCCCGGATCATCAGAGCTTTATGATTTATTTTTTGTGGTTCCTTTTGGAGTGGGAGCACAATGCTGAGTCCACAGAGGAACATGGGATGTGGTGCCCAGCTCCATGCTGACACCCTCACAGTATCCCAGGGCCGTGCAGAAATGACAGAAATTTGGGGTTTTCTTCTCACTATGGAAAGGACAAGGGCTGCAGCCCTTGCAGATGGTCCCCTTTCTGCCAGCCCCCTTTCTGGTGAGTGGGTCAGGGTGAGAGAAGAGGGAGTGCCTGTGCTGTGCCTAAGAAGTTACATGGGCTTCTCTGCTTATTTTTAAACCAAACACTTGCTCTGATTTCCTTAGTGGTGTGGTGCAAATGGTTACATCTGTCTGCCTCCATTTCTTGCTTGGAAAATGGGTATAACCAACATTTCCCCCAGCTCTTGCTCTCTGAAGCCCCTTTGGCCACAGCTTGCATCCCTGCCACCTGCCTTGGACCCAGCACCAGCCCGTGTGGCTGCTCTCAGCGTAGCATCAGCAGCTGTGCTCAGCCCTGCCGGGTCCCTGCTTTATGCAGCTGGCCATACAGTAACCACTGTGCTGGGGAGAAGTGGTGTGTTATGGCCCCACAGCCCATGGCACAGACAAGGGCTCCAGGTAGTGATGTGGAAATGGGATCACAGGTGCCACAGGCTAGCCAGAGGGGCTCTAATTAGTCCCCTTTGTCCTTCATTTAATGTCAGGCTCATTAAAGACTCTGCAAAGTTAATCAACATGCCACAAATTGGATTTATTTTTTTCCTGGTTCTGCAGCCAGTCCTGAGCTGCTGCAGGGACTTGGGTTGCATTAACATCCCCACGTCGAGGTGGCAGCCGGGTGCCACGCATGTACAGCTTTAGTCGGTCTGGCTCTGGAGATGCCATATTTAAACTCATTTGCCATGCGATCACGTTGATAATTAAATTCATGAAGATCCTGTCAAACTAGCTCCCAAGTTTAACACTTTGCTTAAAGTACCAGGGTGCTATAAAGAAGCAGCAGGAGGAAAAAAAAAATTCACTGCTCCCATCAGTGGCTGGGGCTAAACAAGTGAATCATTCACCTGGCTCCCGTTTGCACATGTTCTCTTAAAAACTGAGCAAATGGAAATGCCGCCTGGGCTGGCGGGCACCGGGCTGTTGCATCAGTGCCTTTCACTCTGGGAACAAGGAGCCTCATAGAAAATGGAGGCAGTAAGTGAGAACTGGGCAAGGGGAGGTGAAATGCCTCCTCGGCCCCCAGCTTTGTGTTATGGAGCCCTGAGCTGCTGGTGCAGCAGCCCTGCAGCCTGCACGATGCGGCGTGGTGAAAAGAGGCACACTGGTGTTGGGGGTGCAGGGTGGGAGGCATCGCAGCCACACAGGCTCAGGGCTGGTTTGTGGCCCTGCACAAAGCACCGGAACGTGTTGGCGCTCGGTGCCCAGCTAGGGCACATGCAGGGGCTCCCTGCAGCAGCTGCAGGTTTGGTCTTTGGGTCTGGGGAGAGAACAGGCAGAGAGTAAAATATCATTGTAAAGAGGAAGTGAAAGCACAGGCATGTGAGTATATAACTAGAAGGACAATTTATGCCCAGGCACGAGTGCAGTTTGACATGGGGATAATGAAAAAACGTAGGTCATTGTGGATGACTTAAGCCTTCACAGCTGAAGAAAATGTATGAAATGCGAGGAACATTACACGCTTGGCAGCTCTGCACATCTGCAGTAGGACAAGTGAAATACAGTTGGCCATTCTTTACCATAAACTGTGGTTGTAGGATATGCAGCACAGAGAAATTGTAATTACAGTGACAAGACAAATCAGTAATATTTAAATATTCATGAACAAAGTCTTGGACGATCAATCTATCTTTATTGTCCTTGCCTTCACTGCTGTAATAAATAAGTAGCTGGAGCCCTCACCTTTCATTCAAATAATTCGGAGTTTGGTGCTGAACTGAAGTTCATTTATCAGCCACCCGATCTGGAGGGTGTTAAAAACAGACGTGGCTGGGGGGCCGGTGTGGGCAGGGCTCTGGGCGTATGGGTGAGGATCTGCACAGGGGCCTGTGGGGTTTGGGGCTGCCCCACACCGCTCCCCACAGCCTGGCGTGGCGCGGGGGGGCTGACGTGTGTGTGTTTGCAGGCGACCACCCCTACGAGTGCGAGTTCTGCGGCAGCTGCTTCCGGGACGAGAGCACCCTGAAGGGCCACAAGCGCATCCACACCGGGGAGAAGCCCTACGAGTGCAATGGCTGCGGCAAGAAGTTCAGCCTGAAGCACCAGCTGGAGACCCACTACCGGGTTCACACAGGTAGGTGTCACCCCAGCGCAGAGGGGTGCAAGGCTCTCCAGCAAGCCCAGGGCAGCAGGGAGGCAGCTGCAGTGTCCGCGGAGCCCGGGCTGGCTGCTGGGGATAATGAATCATTGAATGCGTCAGCGTGTAACTATTGTAAATAGTGGATCAATATTTAGATCACTTTTGCTGTTCATTACTTCATTATTCGCTGTGTCTGTGCACAGAGCGAGTATCAATATCGGGCAGGCTGGGCAGTTAATTACTGCGGTGGAGTGAGGCCCTGAGACCTCACGCATTACCCAAATGGGGCTCAGCGGCCACCCTGTCCCGGCTGCTGCTGACACCGTCCCTCTGCTCCCCGTGTCCTGCAGGTGAGAAGCCCTTTGAGTGCAAGCTGTGCCACCAGCGCTCCCGGGATTACTCAGCCATGATCAAACACCTTAGGACCCACAACGGCGCTTCCCCGTACCAGTGCACGATCTGCCTGGAGTACTGCCCCAGCCTCTCCGCCATGCAGAAGCACATGAAAGGCCACAAGCCGGAGGAGATCCCCACCGACTGGAGGATAGAGAAGACCTATCTCTACCTCTGCTATGTCTGAGGGACATGGAGGGAACGCGGGGCTGAGTTGCAGAGGACTGGGCAAAAAAAATGCATCGTCCATGGCCTTTTGTTTCCGTTTTTCGTTTGTTGCTGTTGCTAGAAGGATCCTCTTGCTGGGTTTGCGGCCGGGAAGGCGCTGGCACGCGGCGCTTGCTGTGCTCGCCGGTGCGTGGGGGTGGTGGGGGGCACACAGCAGCGCTGGGACAGACAGGGGTGTGCGAGCTGCCCTTCCACACCCGTGGCCCCTTCCCCTTCCCCACGCCTCCTTACCAGGGCTTGTGGGTGCAGGGTGAGGGGCACGTGTCCCCTTCAGCCCTGAATCAGATCCGCTCCTGCCTCTGCTGCCCATGGCTACTGCGAGCCGGCAGCCAGCCTGCCCTGCTGGAGGTGGTACCGGGACAGTTTTGTACGAATGGTGCAGTTCATGCCTCGCCCCCAGATTTTGCATATGACCAGTGATTTGGGAAGGCTTTAATTTTTTTTTTTCCCCTCTATCATCACCAGTAACCCCCTTCAGAGGAGCTGCTGTGGACCTGCCTGCTCAAGGCAGTCCCCGCCCTCTGCACCCCGAGGTAGGCACGCATGCTGCCCTCACCTGCAGGGCAGTGACCCACGGGCTGAGCCCCACTTTCAGCAGCTTTCCTGCACCCCCAGCTGCTGCATCGCAGGGAGGGCACCAGCCTCAACACACAGCCAGTGAAACACCCATGCGGGCAGTGCCCTGCACGGTCGCCGCTCTGCAGGGCATGAGCCCAGAGGAAGGTTCCGGGGCAACGGGGTGGGGGCCAAGCGTGGGCTGGTGCTAGTGCTTGTCCCCCCCAGTAAACGCTGCTGCTGCAGCCCGGCACGCACCTGCTTTGTCCAGGGCATAGACGTCAGCTGTGGGTGCTGCAGGAGACCACAACCCTCCTCCTGACCAAAGACCTTTCTATGCATTTGTTTTTCCTTTTCTTCTTTTTCGGGGGGAAGACGAAGCCTTCAGCGGGAAGATGAAGCCAGGGACTCCAGCGGCTGCGTGCTTGTCCCTGTCCCCGAGGGGAGCTGCAGCTCCTCCCTTCCCCGTATGCCAGGATGACCCCCGGGATGCTGCCGGTTCCTGGGCGAGCTGACTGCGCCATCAGAGCCCCAGGCAGCGGGCACTGCGGCGGTGCTGGGTGGGGGGGCGTGGAGCTTTGTTCCCACGGGGAGACTTTCTTTTTCTTTGTATTTCGGGTGCTTGGAACGTGCCAATGCTTTTTTTGCCCAGCCCTCAACTCCTGGAGTCTGTGGAGGAGCGGATGGTAACAGATGGCTTTGCTCTGTTTCTTTTTTTTTTTTTTTTGCTTTTCGTTTGTTTTTAAAATTTTTTGACTATTTCTGTGTTTAGCACATTTTACTTGAAATTACCTCGTTTTTTTTGTGACCTCATGAGCTTTTATTGATTTGGGGGGCGGGGGGCGTTGTTTTAAATGACGGGGCCAGGTAAAGGCCATGTCAGGGGCTGGTGACGTGTGGCGGACAGGCTGCGTGCTTGGTGTGGTGGCAGAGCTGCCAGCGCAGCCGTGGAGGGGATCGTGCGCTGGGTCTGTGTCAGCCACCTCGTGTGCATTATCGTTACCAAAACTGGTATTTTTTGAGTGGCCTGATGGAGCCTGGCTCACCGATTCAGAAAGCTACCTCTTGTGTTCGTTTTTGTTGTGTTCTGATTTTGCAGTGACAGAAGCACAGTTTGCAATATTTGTGTTTGCTTTGTGATGTCATTTCAGTTTTCATCTCATGCTTTACTTGCAATTGTGTATTTTTTTGTAATTTAGCTGCGTTTGTATTAAATGGGGGGAGGGGGGGAAGAGTTAGGGAAAGGTTTCTTAGATGGGAGTAAAGGGAAGAGAGCAGGGGTGTCTGTACTGCTGTACCCGGCCCACCCCTGCCCCCTCACTGTTGGGAAAACATGAAGGCCTTAAACTGGGGAAGATGCCATCGTGCAACAGCAGAGCGGGGTAGGTCACGGCCTAGCGCCGAGTTAGTGCTTTGGGAAGGGAAGCGTTAAACTTGAATATGTGACTAGAGCAGTTGAGCGTCGTTCATAATGTGAAAGCCGCCGGCCCACAGCCATGCGGGGCATCGCATGGGCAAGTGGGGTGCACCAGCAGCGCCGCGGGGCTCAGAGCTGACGCTGATGCCGTGAGATTTGGGGCATTTTGCAGCTGACCCCGCTTCTCCTGCGCCCCTCTCCCTCAGCAGGGGTGCAGCTGCTACCCACAACCCGTGATAGTTTTGTAATCCTCATTTGTCCCTGGGATGTCTCCCTACCTTCTGTGGCGTGAGCGCCTCTGGCTGTGCCGTGGCGCTGTGTGGCCCGGGGCTGCAGCCGGGCGGTGCGGGGTGGCAGCACCCGCGCTGCAGCATCCCCGTGCTCGTGGACGGCCGGATGGGCTGTGAGGGAGCACCCAAGCAGTGCTGCTTCCAACCCCTGCCAGGGGTGTCACTGACCACCCGTGGTGCCGTGTGGCGAGCTGGGCAGGCACATCCCACCCTGTGGAGATCCCATCCCAGGAGCGTCGCCTCCTGCGCCCGGGCAGGAAGGCCCCGTGTCCACACGGCTCCGCGCACACGCACTGGCGCTTGCAATTGGTGACACCTTTGCTGCTCCACGATGAGGAGGAGAAGCAGGGCAGATGCTGATTTAGTACAATCCAGGATGTAATTTTGGAGAATGGCTTGTTTAATCTTTGTGCCTAAAAAAAAAAAAAAAACTAAAAAAAAAAAACAGTTCTTTCACATAAACAGTTGCTGCAATTTCTCACAAGTATGTGGTACCTTTTTGCAGTGAATTGGTACTGCCGGCCATGGGTGTCATGGTACTGCTGAGCACTCAGCTGAGCTCAATGTGGCCTTTTTTGCTTTAATGTTCCCTCCCCTCTCGTTGTCCCCCTTCCTTCCTTAACGTATATGTTGGCATAGTTGGCTTCAGAGCTCAGCATGGTGCAAAGCGTGAGTTTTGATTCCTGTTAGTTCCCAAAAAGAGTGAGACAAGTCACTGGAGAGCTCTGTCCAGTGACAAGTCATCAGGCAAGTCGGTAACGTGGGGGTCCCCCTGCGCTGGAGCCGCTCTCCTCCCGGGGAGCCGGGGAGCGCAGCGCTCCCTGCCCCGCACCCAGGAGGCAGCAGCTGCAGCACAGCGCCTCTCCCATGCCCAGTACCAGTGTTTGGGTGTGCATCCTAGTATTCGTTCCACATAGTGTTACGTATGCATGATTTTCTAAGGCTATGAAGCCATGGTAAAGCTCCATGACACCTATCCATATATATATAAGTATATATATGTATATTATAGCACTGAGGACCAACTGCCCTGCTGGACCAAGCAAACTAAGGCTTTCTTTCATTGCTTGTCTTTTATGTCGTGACAGCCCAAGTGCCAGTCTGATTGCTCTGTATTAAAACTAGTGTTTTGAATTAATTGATGTTATAGTTCCGTCTACCTCAGCACCTCCTGGTAGCCTCATTTTAGAAGGTGCCCAATTTTTTGTTTTTGTTTCTTCAGAGTATTGGTTACTGTTTTTTGTACAACTCTGTTTCTGTTTCCTCGCTGTTTGTTTCTTTGCAGTACTGCTTGCGAGTCCTATCTGTTCTCTAGCCACAGATGCAGTTAGCTAAAATTTCCTGAAAAATGAATTAAAAAAAGTCCCGAGTTGTGGTGTCTCCTAGTTGCAGCTCTCCGCATCTGCCTTCATTCTGTGTAGATTCAGATGCATTTCTTTGTAAAACTTCAGTGTTTCTGACAGAGGAAAAAAAAAAAAAAAAAAGAAGAAAAAAAGAATATACTGCTGCAGGTTTTTTTCTCTCCATGTGTCACTAAGTGAAGTTCGTGCCTTCTATAGCAAAGAGAATATTTTTTACATCCTACTAACAGTAGATTTTTTTGTAGTGGACATTTTTTGTATTTTTATTTATAAGTCTCATAAGGAAAATAGCAATGTTCAGTTGTATACCTTGAATCTGCAGTTAGAAGAAACAATAAAGTTAATTCAGTTGTCTCGGCCTGTCGTCTCCTGTTGCTGTTCTCTGCTCAAATGCCATCCTGCTGGGAGGAGGAAGAGGAGGATCAGGAGGATGCAGTGACAGCAGCCCCCTCCAGACCAGGGCACGCGCTGTGCTGATGGTATTGGGGTACCGGCTCGGCGCTCCTGCAGCACGGGTCCCATCCTTAAAACCCCACTCACCAGCAGGCTCCTGCTGACCGATGCCATTGTGCCGGCAGGTCTCAGCGGGCAGGGGTGGATGGGGCAGGAGCTGAGGAGCCCTCACATGGGGGGTCCGTCCCTGCGCACCTCCTGGCCCAGGCACCACCTCAGGGATGGGGGGGGAGCTGGCAACTGTGAGCAGGGAAGAATTTGTGGCCCACTCTCATCCCCGCTTGTGGGGTGTCTCCAGGGACACAGGGATGCCAATGGCCCCGTGATGGGGAGAAAATCCCAGTGCTGGGGGTCCAGCACAGCAAATAGGAGCTGGTGTTTTTGTGAGGATGTGCAGCCTGGAAGATGCTTTTCCATGGAAAATCAAGGTGTGCAGTCATGGGTCTCCAGAATTTCTTTTTCATTAAGAGCCACGAGCTCCTAAAAAGCCTGGTTCTTATTTATGCAGGAGTTCCTTCGTGCTTTGGCATAGAAGAGGGTGCTTATGGTGCCAGAAATTAAACGTGCCTCCTGTTTTAAAGTCCTTTGGCATCCCTGGAGACCGTTTTATCGTGCACTGTGTGGTGCTTGACAGGGTGATTTGCTGCTGTCCTTTATTTTTTTGTTTAAGGAGAGAAGCAGAGGCATGTACAGCTCTGTGATTTGGGTTCTGAAGGCAGAAGGGGTGCTGTTTCCCACCCTGCAGTAAGGCTGGCTGTGCCTTGGTGGGATCGTTCACACCCGGCTCCTGCCTGTCCCAGGAAAGGGTGTGCAGGTGGAGAGCTGGGCACAGGCTCCCTGCAGGGCTGCCTGGGTGCTGCCGGGGAAGCTGCAGATGCCTCAGTGGCAAGGGGAGGATTCGTGGCAGCCAAGCCGATCCCCTGCTCCATCCTGGTGCGGGGTGCGTGGGGTGTGTGGGATGCACCCCTCTGGCCCCGCTTGCTGCTGCCAGCACGGGCGCTGCTGCTGCATGCGCAGCTCCCCAGGGAGCTGAGCGAGTTTGCCTCAATGAAAGTGAACTCGTTCATTTAAACCTGACTGTAGAGTAGTCTGGCCCCCTGCTGTGTTAATTATCCTGTAGTTCTAAACTGATTGCTGTACACTAAGCTTAAGCCCTCCTTTATTTATTTACTGACTACATTAACAGCAAAGTCTGCACTCCTTTTATGTTGCTGCAAACTGTACAGCACGCGGCATGCAGCCGCAGCAGCCGGGCAGGGGCCGTGAGCGTCTCCCTCCCGCCCTCGGGGAGCCAGGCACGCACTGGGACCAGGATGGGGTCACACACTCATCGTGTGCAAGTTATGGTGTGGAGTCACTTGATGTAACATTTATTTTTTAGGTGATGGATGAAATGCACCAGGCTGCTGGGCGCTGGTGTCGAGTGTGGGCTCTTACCATGCCCTGGGGACAGGGAGCCACATGCCTGCCCTGAAGTCCCCACTGGACACGGGTCTCCAACTCCACCAGGACAGCCATGTCCCATCCCATGCTCCTTGCTCTGCATCGTGCTGCTGCAGGACACAGCCATCCTGGGTGACGTGGGAGTGGCTTTTGGCCCGTGGAGGCGTCAGAGGTGATGTCCAAGCCCGGGCTCAAGCAACAGCCCCTGAGAGCTTCCTCCCAGCACAGCTCGTCCCAGGGAGGTTTTGGGCACCTCTGGTTGAGGTGACCTGCTTCCAGTGACCTGCTGTCTGCACTGTCCCTTGCAAAAGGGAGGGATAAGATTCTGCTGCAGCGTTTGGCCTCATACAAAGGAGTTATTATAACGGGGAAATTGTCATAGGACTGGGCCTTTGTCTGCACATTCACACAGCAGCTGGGAGTGATTATGCTGCAACAATGTTCTGTTCCATCAACATTATGTCCTCATTAAACCTTTATTAGTAGATTAGATTCAGATTTATTGATTTTTTTTTTTTAAGAGGAAAATCCAGACTTATTTCAGAGAGATGCCTGTAACTTTTCCTGCATGCAGCACTTCCCAAAGCAGCGTGAGGGAAAAGCACTATCTGTAAGGGAAAAAAACCTAGATGCTTCCTCCAGCTCTGGCAGACTCCTTTCCCACGGGGGACCTGTGGAGCAGGTGAGGGTTAGCAGCTCTGCACGGGGTTAGGTCACACGCAGGACCACATCACAGGGCTGGGATGGCTGGAAAATGGAGCTCCTGCGCTGCGCCTGGATGGCCCCTGGGATCCAGCCACCAGCTGGGAGCTGTGGCAGCACAGGTGAGCCGTGGGATGGCGGGGCTCCGCACGGCTCCGCGGGGCACGGTGGGGCTGAGTAAGGTGATGTGGTGGCCCTGCCGACCTCAACCCAGGTCTCGTGCGGGCAGGAGGCACCGCGCGCCTGGTTCAATGGGCCCATTGGATTTGTCTGTTGGAGCGTTTGATGTTACATGAAGGCGGCTCATTCCAGAGGGTGTTAATTGCCCGCTGCACTGATCAGGTCTGTAGCACCATCGATCTCAGTAGGATCAATGGGCTGATTTAGTGTCTCACGAACTCTTTAACTGGACACCTCATCAATAGACAGCCACTTACAGACCATCAGCACATTAGCGTGGGCCAGCGCTGCCAGGAGCCCGCGCCACCCGTCCTGCAGCCCTCCTGTCACTCAGCAGGGAGTTTTCCTGCAGGTGAAGGCTTGGGAGGGTGTCAGGCCTTCGGATCATGGTTGGTGGGCTTGGGAGCAGGCATAGGAGAGCCGGACACCGTGATATCTCTGTCTTCCCTGCTGCCTGCAGTCTCTATCCCTGCTGTTCACAGAGGAGCTACCAGAGCAAACAGGATGGGGCCTCCCTTCATCTCCAGCCTTCCTGAGGATGGTGCCTGCACTGGGTGCGCAGGTAAGTACCAGTGTGAAGTGCACACCCCCACCTGCAAGGGGTCTCAGCCAAGTGTGGTCAGGCCAGGAACCACCCTGAAAATGCCGTCAGTATTGCTTTTTCTCTCAGTGGTTGTCACAACTGCCAGACGCTCCCACCTTTGAAGCAAGTGTAGGTACTGTGTTGGGCAGATCGTCTCCTTACATTTTTGGCTCAAATCGCAGTCCTGCTGCTCTCAGATACAGGAGGAGCTTTTCTCTCCTGTTCGATGGCAGCTTTATGCTTCTGCCCTGGCAGAGGTGCACAGAGGGCATATATTTATTTATGGCCGCTGTAAAGCCTGCAGTAGCAGAGGACCAGGATGGGTAACCCTGTTGGTCTCTTCCAGAACTGCATTCCTCTGGAGACGGTCCCATTTGCATCGCTGTTTGGGCTCACTGTCCCCGCTCCGCTAGTTCTCCCCCAGTTACTGTACTGCTGGGCAGGAATGTGGAGGGGCTCTGCCGGTCAAGCATGCAAAACACTCGGGTGGGGGCCGAAAGAAACATGCAGAGCCGGGCGAGCAGCTGGCTCTCGTGAAGCAGTAACGGAGAATGGGGAACGGGTGCGTGGCCCCCAGTGCGTTGTGCAGGGCGGATGGAGCCGGTGAAGCTGTGCCCCTCGGCAGGTAGCGTGAGACGAGGGGAGGGGGGCTGGGAAGGAGCCGGGGGGCAGCAGGAAAGCGCCTGGGGAAGGGCTCAGGGAGGAGAGGCCCCCCGGTGCCCGCCTGCCCCCGGGGCTCCAGGTGAGCGCCCGCCGGGCAGGGCGCGCTCGGAGCCCCGGGCCCTTCCCAGCGGAGCGGGGCCGGGGGGGCCCGCGGGGAGCCCGGGCGGGAGCCGCCGCCGCCGCCGGGGCGGGCGCCGCTGTCCGCGGTGCTGAAGCCGCGGCGGAGCGGGGCCGGCGGGGAGGGGGCAGCGCCGCGACCCGGCCCCGGCTCGAGGGGCTCGAGGGGCTGCCGGGGGGGCGGCGGGGCAGGGACGGTGAGAGCCGTGCTCGCTCGTGCCTCAGCCCTCGGCTGCTGCTGCTTCGGAGCTGCCGGGGGGGGACGGTCGCACCAGCGCGGGCCTCCACGGTCAGAAAGCGCGGGTGGGTCCGAGCCGGGGAGCACCGCGGCATCCGAGGTCTCCACCTCGCCTGCCCCGAGAGGCAGCTCAGGCGTACTGCCACACCGACCAGAGAGCGCCCAGCGTGATGGTGTAGGCCAGGACGGCCACCAGGTACGCCCGGAAGAGCAGGACATCCAACACGTAGCCCACCTGCAGCCACTCGCGGGCAACGTCGCGAAACTCGTCACGCTTCTCGAGGAACTGGCGAATGGTGGTGATCTCGTGCAGGATGCTGTACATGAGTGGAGAGCCCTCTGCCAGAGTGCCAAAGGCAGGAGTGGGCCTCGTGCCCCCTGCCACCTCACGCTCCCGGGGGTCCTCACAGCCATAGTGGTTCAGCTTGGCTGCAGGATCAAGAGAGTAAGCGAGAAAAATCTGTTTAGATGCAGAGCTGGGATTTGTGTGTGTGATCTGGACATCCGTATTGCCATGCATGAGCCACAGTGAGTCACAACCTTGCTCTCCACTCCCCAGGCTGCTGGCAATGCTGCTCACGGAGCACTGGCTTGCGAAGAAGCATGGAAAGTAAAAGGGTTGTGCTTGGCTTGGAAGGAGAGAAGGCTCCTGCTTGGCTGCTATTTACTGTGCCAGGACAGGGGACCATGCTCTAGAACAGGCCCAGTTTGGAAAATTCAGTTTTCTGCCAGTCTTGCTCCAGGGCTGAAGATGCCAGCAGTGCTGGGCACACCTGAGCTGGGCATCGTCACTTCTCTGGGCATGACACAGACTGGGGGGGGCTCCTGAGAGGTGAATGTGGGGTGTCTGCTGCTGCTGCTCAGAGCTCCAATAGAGGTGAGAGCTAATTGGAAAGGTGAACATTTTGGTAGTTCTGATAATATGCCATTAGACTAGATTCGGGCTTAGAGCTGTGTGAGGCCTGGTCCCCTTCTCCTCCCGCAGGAGCTCTCTCTCCAGCCCTTACCTGTGCTGTCGTTGTTCTCCACATGCCTGGAGATGTCTGAGCTCTGTGCCCTGCTTTGGCTGAATTTCTTCCTGTCCCTGATGCAGAGCAGGACAGCAGCACGTTCCAGCAGCAAGTGCTTCACCCAGTTGGGAACGTGGGGCTGCAGGTCTTGATTGTGTATCAGGCGCACAATGAGGATGGTCTCCGTGAGGCTGATGACAAGCAGTGCCATGCACACCACAAAATAGATGCCTGTGGAGATGCCAGCAAGGTGAGTGGCCTGCAATGGCCGGCACAGTTTTTAGATTGATGCACAGAGCAGGTAGGTCCTGAGGGAATTCCCCCTGCCCGCCTCTCTCGCAGCCCTGTGGTCTCTGCACAGAGCTGCAGTTCCTGCTGCTCCCGGCCCGTGACTGCTGTTGCAGTTGCTTTGTTGACCACCCCATCTAGTCAGCAGGATGCCTTTTCTGTTCCCTGTGCTGCTCCAATGGGGCCCTCACATGCCCCTGGGCCAGACCTAGAGCTCCAGTGCAGCTCTCAGCCATGTGTGACTGTCATCTCGACACCCCAAGTCCTGAGCTCCTCTTACAGCCCCCAGTTTTGTACCTCCCCCTTCTTGCTCCCCTAGTTCTGGTAATGTTTCTGTGCTGGAGCTGAACCACCTCCCCCCTCATTCCTTAGCATCCTGGTCCCAGAGGGATGGGCTTTAGCCCATGGTTGTTGGGCACTGTCCTGGCTCAGTGGCAGTGAGGGAGGTGAGTGCTAGGCTCCCACCACGTAAGCCGTGTGAAGAGCTCTTGCCCTGTTGCCAGCTGGGACTGGTATCACTGCTGTACCTATCAGTGGGGTGCCAACAGCCGTAGCCGGAAGCGTGTCAGATACAATGATTAGGAAAACTGAGTAGCCCAGTAGCAGTGTGATCTTGAAAGAGACCCTCTCGCCACTGTTGGGAGGTAGGTAGAAGCCCACAATGTCCATCACCATCAGGAAGATACTGGGGAGCAGCAGGCTGACAGTATAGAAGAGGGGACGCCTCCTGATAACTACCTGCCAGGACAGAAGGAAAGACAGGAAAGATTTGGTGAAGGCAAGAGTCCTGCTTGAAAGGAGAGCTTGAGCTGGTGTGGGTCTCCTCTAAAGCAGGTGAGGATGGTGGGCTGCACTGACAGGACCCTCGGAAGGGCCCTCAGCACCAGGAGAGGTGCCAGTGGCAGGGGATGCAACAGCACAGAAGCAGGGGAGCGGCTCGGTTATGAAGTAAGGGGACTGGGGGGGCAAAGCCCTGCCCTGCTTTGGCCTCATCCTCGAGAAGATCAGAGGCCAAAGCAGGGCACAGGGTGGCATGGGGCTCCCGGTCCCGCGGGGAGGCAAGGGCCCTTACGTAGAACTTCATCTCGGCGTAGCTGTCGCTGCTCTTGACGCTGAACTCCTGGAAGTGGCTGAGCACGTAGAGCAGCTCCCACTCGCCCTGGTTCATGAAGATGCTCCTGTCGAATTTCACCAGCTCCGGGGTCCGCCAGAGCGAGAGGTTGATGTCGCGGACTGGAAGAGGTGGGGACGGAGCTGCCGGGTGCCCGTGCCCGTGCCCGTGCCCGGCCGCGGCGCATTCCCGAGCCGCTGGGGCCACCTAGAGGGGGACGCGTCCCCTGCACGGAGCCGGCCCGCCCCGAGCCCCCCGGGGCCGGCACTCACTGTTGTGCAGCCAGCTGGTGAAGGTGAGCGAGCAGTTCTGGACGTCGAAGGGGAAATTGTAGATATCCAGGCTGCAGGCAGTCACCACCTGGATGGGCTTGAGGTTCTGCACCTCTCCGTGGTGGCGGACGTAGACGTAGGGGACATCAGGGGACTTCCCAACGTCCACGCTGGAGGGCACAGGGACAGAGAGCAAGGGTAGGGAGCGCTTCGGGGAGCACCGTGAGCGGAGTGGGCTCCTCCTGGCCAGCTGCGTTTGGGATGGGGACTGCCCAGCGTGAGAACTGGGACCTTACCTTGCTGCTCTGCCAACCTGCTTTTTTGGGAATAAGGGGAGGCTGGGGGGGGGAGGGCCAGGACACAAGCATGCCACCCCCCCATGTCAGCGCAGCTGCCCTGTGTCATTGCTGTATTCCCCATGCTGCTGCCCTCTCCCAGTGCAGCCCAAGGACCATTTGTGGCTTTGCTTCGCAGAGGTCTCTGCAGCACGAGCTGGTGGGAACAACTTAAATCCCAGCAGAAGTGGGGGCGGGGAAGGACAATGGCTGGCTTTGCAGGAAGGGCTGGCAGCTCTGCAGCTGCCCTTGCATTGTGCCTTCTTAACAAAGCCTTTCTCCAAATATCTGGATTCCACCCCCCCGCACAGTGTGGGTAATTACAAATGTTTGTGGTTAGCCAGCATTGGAAATGTCCCAACTGCCAAGCCGTTTCCCCATCTGCAGCTCACCGGATATGGGGGCACTGCCAGTTCCGTGTGGGGAATACAGAGCGAGGCACAGCACGCGTGCTCACGGTGCGAGAGGGTGGCTAAACCACCCTGCTCTCTTTTGGGGTCCCCTGCGATGGGGTTCGGAGAGCTGCACTGCACTCACAACTCGTTGATGAGGATGTCAGGCACCCAGATGCTCTCCGCAGGGAGCGATATCTGTGTGATGTTGTCAAAGCACGCCGGGTCCCACTGGAGGAACTCATCTGTCCAGTGCTGCAGGGACAAAGCAGAAGGGAACTTGGAGGTGAGGTCAGTCCTAGTCCCACCAAAATCCAAACCTGACGCTAGCAGCATGCCATGGAAATGTACTAAATCCCGTGTCTGAGAGGCAGGAAAGCCCATTTCCTCAGCTATCACAGCCACCCAGCAGTGAGAAGCAAGAAGCATAAAAGCTGTGTCTTTAGGCTCTTGATTCCTGCCCTGCAGAGGTCTTGTTATCACAGGAGATAACCTCTCTGTGCTAAGCTGGGGTGCGATCACTCAGGCACACGCACATGGAGATGCCTTTACCTTCCAAGGGTGCTGGCTGTCACAGTGAGACAGCACTGTCCCCAACAGCATCTCCCGTGAGCACAGAAATGCCTGTCCTGACCCTTCCTGAAACTATCTGGTTCTGCCTGTGTCCAGGTATTTTGTGGTTTGCAGGCTTCATTTGAGGGTGAATTCATTGACTGATGACTGAGCACTCACAGGGAACTGAAACCAGAGGTGAGCGAGCAGCTGAGCAGACAAGGAAGCTGCATTAGGGAAAAGAGGGGAAGGAAGGGGCAAACTGTGTGAATGCAACGGAGATTTTCTTTTGTGCTGAGTTCAGTGCTCCACGCCTTTCTTGCATTCCTGCATCCAAGGGAGTTGGCTCCAGTTTTCAAAGGAGCCACCACACCAGGACTTTTCTCCAGGGCTAGAAACTGGGATGCTAAGGTAGGCAAACATCAGGGCTGGGTGCCAACAGCCTGCCTTCCCACATGAGCTCCTCCAGGACAATCGGGTCCTGCTGGGAGGCAGATAGCCCAGTCACCACGGGTGCTCCAGCCTCGGGAGTGGCAGACAGGGCCCCAAGGGAGGGGGAGTTGGCAAAGGTCTCCTCGGCTCACGGCTCACCTGTCTGTACCAGATGTAGGTGGTCAGCACCTGGTTTTTCTCATCCTGTAGGAATAAGAGGACACACGGTTGTCACAGGGTGACCCCACCCCACCCACCCCCCCCCCCAGCTGGCCCGGCGGCAGAGCAGTGGGAGCAGAGGACTCACCACGCTGAGGATGGCGTACACCATGACATCGATGGCCACGGTGGTGGTGGTGCGCCAGTCCCGCACGGGCCGGGTGCCCTTCCTGTAGTGAGCCAGCAGCGAGTCGGACAGGCGGAGCAGGGCCGGCGCGTCGGGGTCTGGCACCCAGCTTGCCCTCGGGGTACCTGCCAGGGCAGGGAAAGGTGCTGTCGCAGAATTGTCCTGGCTCCCTGACCTGCCGCCCCAAATCCCCAGGGATGGGCAAAGGAAGCTCCAGGGAAGCAGTGCCTGTGGCCAGCCCTGGGGAGGACCTGGGGCCACGCTGCCTCCCCTTACTGCAGGCAAGGACGCGAGGGCAGGCTGGGTGCAGGACGCGGGGCCCTGCCATCCCCTCCGCACTGTGCCAGGGGCTGCTCACATCCAGGCAGTGCCCTAAAATCTCCATGGGGGGTGCCTCAAAATGCAAGATGCTTTTGAATGATGTACCTGGATTACTATTTAGGATTGTATTTTCCAGCCAAAGTTAAGAGCATCTTGCTGGGAAACAAGAATGACAGCATTCTTGAAACCTCGTCTACTGTTTTATTCAGGTCTTCTGCGAACTACATGGATCACTCTGTGACTTTCCCCTGGACAATTCTTGGGTTTTGGGTAGCCGGGTACCACCTGAAGGCTGCCATCTGCCTCTTCTCCAGGAGCGATGTCAGGACAAATAGACAGCCACTGTGGGAAGCTGCAAGGGAGTCAGTGCCCTGAGATAAGTTTTCCAACTCTTACTATTTTGAGAAGCATTGCTTCTTTACTATGAAGGTGAAGGCTGAGGTTAAAGATGAATCAAAATGCTAAATTCATGTACTAGGTAATGAAAAAGACTAAAATCTGTCTGCATGAGAAAAAGAAGTTACCCATGTTAATCCTGGGGGCTGTGCCACCAGGCTTTGGATCCAGGCCCCCAAGTGCTTTGTATGGAGCAAATGCTTCCAAGCGCTGCTGGCCAACGTTGCCGTAGCCAGAGCCTCTCTTGGAAAGCGACGGCAGGACAGCTGGGTTTTTTGGCTATTGGTCAAATATCTGTTCCTTATCCCATCTTTGCTGCTCCAATGCATGCACGCAATGCTGGGAAGGTCTGTACCACTCCTCCATCATTTGTGGCTCTCAATGGCGCTGTGTGAAGGCTGAGGAGCCCGGGTATCTGACAGCGCATCCCTCTCCGCATTCAGATTTCATCCTCTCGCAGCGCACGTGGCAGCTGGATGCTCCCTGCTACCCACCCATCTGCTCGTCGCCCACAAAAGGAGGAGGTGCAGGCCGAGACTTTCCTTTCAGCCCAGTTAGCAGGGCATATGTGATCAGCAATGAGCGAGGGCCCCGCCGCCAGCTGGGATAGCCGTGCCTCTGCACCTTTGTGGCTGAGCACCGCGTGCCGTCCCGGGAAGGACCTGGCACCCCTGCCCCATAGCTCTCCTCCTGCCCTGCTGGCCCTGCTCCGCTCAGAGGCCAAAGCCTGCAGCGCGAGGCCAGGGCAGCACTGTGGGGTTTGTGGTGACTTGCACGAGGGAGACGCTCCCCTTTCTGGTGGGACATGTGATATAAATAACACCGAAATCAGTCCTTTAGCAGCAGCTACAGGAGGAGCCTGCCGGTGGGCAGCAGGCTGTGTTTATTGCTGTGTGGTCTGTATGAGCTGAAGCTGGAGAAGGACGAGCAGGACTGGTGTGTGCACGTGTGCATGCAGTGCTGGCCCAGCACCACTCTGCAGGGCGTGGGCATTACGGCTGCAGCTCCGCGCGGTCACTTTGGTATCTTCAGCTAGGACAGAACTTGCTTTAGCATGAGGAGCAACACTTTTAAATAAGTGGTCTTATTGTTATCTCGACATTTGTTTCCTGCAGAAACAACCCCTCTGCTGATGCTGGGAGCACTAATTGCATTGCAAATTGCTGTCAGCACCCCAGTCCTCGCTGCAAGGCTGCTGCTGAGGCTGCAGGCGGGCCAGGTGGCAGAACCGCACTTGCAGCTTTGATCTGGAGCACCCGAGCCTGCTCTGCACGTCACAAAAGGCACTAATTGGAATAGATCTGCAGGAACTTGGGGAAAAGCTGCCTGGAAGGAAACTTCAATCTTTCTTTGCGACTGAAAAAAAAACATTAGCCTTGACCCCTCCAACTTTGCATGGGATCTATAATGCCTCAGAGCTGGTGGGGCTCACAACCCTCATCCAGCCACGTGCTAGCCAAGGGAGGAGATAGGGAGGGGGGGGCGAGACACAGCAATTAGGGCGATGGGAGGAAAACAGGCACTGCTGTAATTGCACCAGTGGCTAGGGCCAAGTGGCCTCAAGCACTGCAGCTGGTTGCAGCTGGCTCGCAACACTTGCCTTCAGACCCGTGCTGCCGAGCTCAGTGTCTGGGAAAACTCACTTTGGAGGGAGAGGACACGGCTGGGTTCACACCAGGCATACTGGTCTTCCCAGCAGCTGCCCCACGAACCCGTCTCGCACACGTGCTGGCTTCAAGGGTCTGCCTGGCCCAAATCTGTGCTTCTCTGTGGCTTCGCCTGCCACACTGCAGGTAAGTGGGACATGTTCACCGTTTTCTGTCCTTTCTCCTAAGCTAAAGATAATTCTTGTCTTTGGTGAGTGGTGTGAAATGAAATAGCTCAAAAATTGACAAACTAAAATGTCAGAAAGCCTCCAGCCAAGTATCTGTTGGCTTGCAATATTCTGTGGCTAAGCGTTGAAACATTGCAATGCAACCAGCATCAACTGTGACCTATTATTCAAAAAATACCCAATTGTAGGATTAATTTTTTAAATACAAACGTATTGTCCTAGCTTTTTCCCCTCTCAGCTGAAATAAGACAAAATCAACACATGCTCCTGAAATCACTTGCATGGCCCGTGTCTTCACCCTGTATGGGCTTGCTTTGACTTTTCAGCGTAAAGAACATCGGCCAAAAATGCCACCCCCTGTGGCCAGGTCAGGGCCTGGTGCAGCTGTGGGGGTGAGAACTGCCTCGCAGCACCCGCTCTGGCACGGCCCCGCGTGCAGTGCTAAAGCAAGGTGACCATGCCGAGTCCAGGGCGCAGGGGATTGTTCCTGGGGAGGAATAAAGGACTTCAGCTGTCCAGCCTCACCTGTCACCGGACTTCGTAAGGAAGGCGCTGGCCACCTCTGCTGTGGGTTTTCACTTTCTGTGAGCTGCCGTTGAGGAAGGGAGGGGAACGCGAGCGCTGGCACTGTGCGGCCGCGTGCAGCCCTCCGGCTTGGCGGCTCCCCGGCTGCAAGGGCTCCTTCCTCCCGTTCCTCCCCTGCCAGTCCTCGGGCAAGTCTCTGGACTCAGAAAGGGACAAGTCCCTGGTGGAAGAGACGAGCTCGCTGCCCAAAGCCTTTCCCGAGTTATAAACCTGCTGAGAACTTTCACGTGTGTTGGTGCAAAACAGCACAGTGATTTTATTTTTTTTTTACTGTTTCTCGAAAAAGGTTAAACAAGAGAAAGTAAGATCTGCTTATTAGTATTTTGGCAGTTATTTTTCCACTGTGTGGAGCTAAGATTACAGAGCACAGCCACAGCATCACTTCAGCGTGCTGTCATCCCCAAAATCCCATTCCACATTACAAGTAATGAAACATTATCAAAGAAATACATTTATCATGTGAGGGGCTTGGGCAACAGGTCCCAAACTGGGAGCTGCAGGCAAATGGACAGGAGATCGTTCTGTTTCTGTTTTCTCTCTTACTTGTTCCTCAGGACTCACTCTGAACACTTCCAAAGTTCTTTGAAGCTTCACACTAACGAGCCCAACATTTGGATCTGGGTTAAAATACGCTGTTACCTCCCTCTCCTCACAGCCTGTGCCACCAGCACTTGCTCAAGTGTGCAGTGCCTCAAAGACCTTACCAAGAGGTTAACCATGGCTGGTCTTTTCCCAGGTATGCAAATTTTCAATGATACTAATCTCTCTTTTTAAAAATTAATTAATTAATTAATTAATTAACTAGTGTTTGCATGCTATAGAGAGCTGCTAGTTTTTTATTAAGGTACACCAACATGCCTTTAGCTACCAGAAAATAGCTCCTTCTCCCCTACCCTGCCAGACTTCCCCGTGATGTCCTTACCTGTGTCCTGCAGCATTGACGCAAGAGGCAGCAGGGACAGAAGCGCTGTGAGAGCCGCCAGCACCATAGCTCTGGTGCCTCAGGTCTCCCGGCTCCCTTCCCCAGCCTGAGCTCTCCGCTCTCCTCTGCAGATAAGTGAACCTAATCAGGGAAGCAGGCAGCACTTTTTGCTTGCTTTCCCCCAGCCGTCAGGTTTTTGAAAATGCGTAATTAATCTTGCAATCAGCCTGCTCCGCTGCATCAAGTTTCAGGCAGGGAGGAGGAAGGAGGAGGCCACCCACCCCATGGGCTGTCACACTGGTGCTGGGCGAATGCGCAGCGCCCGAGCCCCTGGCTCCCCCAGCCCCCTGCCCAGGCACAGCTCTGCGGGGAGGGCTCCCATTTCTGGGAGGGGCAGTGTCTGGATGCTGACATTGCAGCGTGGTTGGGACAATGCTACCCATACCCTGCTGGTGTGCTGGGTGACAGCAGAGCGAGGTTTTTCCAAGGAAAACCTCATGACCACACTGCCACAGGTGCCTGCAGGCACTGTGCAGGTAGCAACTGATTCTTGTTGGGCCAATAAGTTAGCATCCACCTCGACGGCTTTGTGTGCAGGTTTGACCAGTCCCCAGCTAACAAACCCCTTAGAACAGCATTTGCAGGGGGGTACAGCCAGAGCCGCTCTGGTGCAGGGTGGGCTCCAGCAGCAAGGAAGTGAGAGCTCTGGAGCTGCACTGAGCAGCATGGGGAGAAGCTGTAAATGCAGGAGAGGAGCAAAGAACAAACGCTCAGTGCTGGGCAAGGCTGGGGACAGGCTTTCCTCAAAGCCTTGCAGTGCTTGCAGACAGCACAGCAGCCCAGCTTCCCCAGAAGCTTCCCTGTACTGGGAGTCACGGTGAAGTAGACAGGCAGGGATCAGAGCCCTTGGCTGTGGCATGGAGCAAATTGCATCAGATGGCAGCGTGGAGTCACTTAAACGAGATAAGAATTAGTGCACGGCCCTGATGAACTCCCCCTTGGCTGCCAATAGTGGTGTCAGGGAAAGAGAGAGTGCAAAGCTGGGGCTAATTTGATTTCTCAGCTCTGTTAGTGGATGGTAAGTCACCTCCCGGGGAGCGCAGACAGCTCGGAGCTGTTTGCTGTTATTGAATCTGGATAATAAAAATCACGGGCAGTGCCGCAGCGGCGCTGGGGACCGTGCCCTGCGCCGCGGTGCTGGGGAGCGCGCAGAGCCCCGCTGCCACCACGCTTCCTCCAGCCACCAGCACCTGCGGCCAGCAGGCACGGAGCACGGCGGCGCTGGCCAGGATCTGGCCGAGGGGCTGAGCAGTGGAGCAGGATCCGGGGCGAAGTGGGACAGTAGGGTCCAGGGCAAGGACTGCTGAACCACAGCCTCCACAGCAGCATCATTAACTCTGAATCTTCTCCCTTGTGTTTTATGTCTTCATCTTAAAGAGATTTTAATGTAGTTCCTATCAGCCCTCCTGTTATCGGATATCTAATTAGTGTGATCTATTATGGCCTTGTATTACGCGCGTGCACACACGGTCTGCGCGTCGGGGGCTCTTACGGGACTTTTTGTGGGATGTCTGATATAAATTGGCAGTATCCAGATCAGATTTACTTTCTGAAATGGTATAATGGGATTTTATTAGCTCTGTAATCTGCTGCACAGTAATTGCTTTTCTGAGAATCGAAGCACTTGGCATCCAGAGTTTCCGAGGGCTCAGCCCAGCTCCCTGTGCCTGTAGCTGCTGCCTCAGAGCCAGCAGTGTCTGAGCGGCCCCGCAGCGCCCTGCGGCCCCCACCAGGGTGGTGCCGGGGGGCACGGCCACGCACGTGGTGCTGCGGGGCCACGGGGAGCATTGCTGGGCCAGGCAGAGCGGTGTTCGTGCTTCCAGTCTTTTTCAGTATTTGATGAATTTTTCCTACCCCACCGCTGGGTTGGGCTGCTGACTATTAGCTTTTAACCGTGTAATGCCAAACTTGTACTGGACAGGTGCGAAGTCTCCCTGAGGGTCCTGCTTGCAGCCTGCCCTATTCGGCTCAGCTGGTAGTGCTGTGCCATACAGTCCCCTGCTCTGCCTGCTGACAGCATAACCTGCATTTTTATTTGTTTTTACTTGTTTTTAAGCATGCATCAGCTCCGTTGGCTCCAAGCAGTTGCAGAAATGCAACCAGGTTGTCTGTCAGGAGACACCAGCCATGGGAAAGGAGACTTTCCCCAGCAGCAGACGCTTCTTGGAAGCATCCTGCAGCAGCCGGGCTCATCTGCAGTGAGCACAGCATCAACCTGGGCTGGGCAGCACTGCCAGGGGAGCCACACAGCCCCTGGGGACGAGGGATGTCTGAGGCAGCCACTGCCAGTGGGGCCTCGGTCCCCACTCCTGTGTGTCACGGCAGCTTCTGAAATGAATTTTCCGGCTTTCTGAATTGAATGAGGGCTTTTTCCTCAGACAGCCACACCAGCAGGTACATTTGTCAGGCCAGCAGGAAGCTCTTTAAGCTGGTGGTGACCAGCAGGGGAACCTGTGGGGCAGGGGCATATGCACGAGGCTCCAGTGCTGTGCACAGCGCAGTGGGATGAGCAATGTTCTGCATCCTCCCCATCACACTGATCTGCTCCTACCAGCAACATAACTGGAGCCCACACCTGCGTTATTCCTGCAGCAGCGCCAGCTTCAGCAGAGCCTGTGCCGTGGGGTTTGGCTGGTGAGATGCTGCAGGGGGTGGCCGGGGCTCCGAGACCTCCGGAGCCAGGAGCCGGGTGTGTGCTGTAGCCAGAACGGGGACGACCGCAGTGTCTGAGCCCAGGGCAGCAGAGCAGGAGCAGGCAGGTAGTTACAAACGAGGCGATGGCAGAGCAGTACTTTGTAAACTGCAGAGCACAGGGCCATTTCTTGCTTATATGGAGACAGCTTCCCATAAAGGCTAATAGGTTTTTGAAGGATACCAAGCACGGAGGGATCTGTTGTCTCTGCGAGGCCGTTAGTTTAGTTCGGGGAGCAAGCTGGCATCCACAGAGCCCAGAGGGTTGTGGCTCCCTGACCCATGGCCCCCAGACATGGTCAAGAGGTGCTGGAGAGCGTCGGAGCCTTCAAACCAGCCCCGTGTCACCGGGTGCCCCGGTGGCAGCCGGAGGGTGCCCATCACGGAGCCCCACACGCCCCGAGTTGCAGGTCCACTGTCACTGCTGAGGGACATGAGGCGACCGGCGCTGGCACGGCGTCTCTGCCGTGCAAAGCATGACTGCAACGGCATCACCTCCTGGCCATGGCTGGAGGCTGGTTTTCCTTGCAAGGCTTGAGCTGGGAGCCGCTAGGCATTTCACTAATTTAATCACTGTCATGGGTCATTGCAGATCCTGATAGCTTTGCTCCGCACGGTGAACCAGGCTATCATAAACGCCTTGCTGCTGCATTGTCTTGCTAATTATGAACCCATAAATGTCTCCTTAGGTAAATAACTCAACCCAAATAGAGGTGGATGCAGAAGTTACGTGCAGATGGGTGGCCGTGGCTGCGCGCTCTGGCAGGTCAGCATCCAGCACGGCAGGGAGATGGCTGAAGCATTGCGCCCCGAGGGTGACTGGCCCGGACCCAGTGCGTCGGGGCAGAGGCGCTCGCTGGCAGCAACGCCCCCGTCCCACAGCCCCCCCCCCACTGCCAGGGCACTGCTGGGAGCCCGGGAGCCCCGGCAGCACCAGCCCTGGCCTCCGAGCATGAATTAAGCAGGTAATACGAAAATCATAATAGGAGAGCAAATACAAATGTTTCCAAGGATCTCACCGATGCACTGATTAAAACAATTATTTTTTCCCCTTGTGGGTATGCATCGCAGGAAAGTGGTTTCTGCAGTCTTTGGTGAAAGTGCTTGACAGCAGCAATGAAGACAAAGTGTTAGTGGAATATCCTGTTGGGGATAATCATATACTAGCAGGGAATGAGGAGGTGACCTGATCAGCCTCTTCCATCTGCAGCTCTTGTTTACTTTATTCATCTTTATGAGGGAGTGTGATTATGTAACTGCTGTAATGAGATTAAATTTATATCAGCGGTGCTTTGAAAATAAGATTTTATTAGAGAAATAGGAAAACTTCCCCAATTTCTGTCCCCATCCTCACTAATAAAAATGTGCAGTGATCGTAAATAACCAGTGCTGCTGTGGCCAGGCAGACGAGCTCTTCCACAGTCCCACTGTATTTCATGGTTTAATTATCAGCAGCGCTACGTTCTGCGGGCCTGGAGGGGGCAGTTAAGATGTCTCTGCAGAAAGTGCTCTAAAGTGTTACTAGATGTAATGAACACAAGCCTGGCTCATGGTGTAAGAGGGTATCTCCTCCAGACTGGCTTGTTTTTAATCTCCTTTGAATAGCCCTTTGATAAATGATTGCCAGGCTCATGCCTGGCAGCACGGTCTTTGCAGGAGTAGAAGAAAATGTCGCTGAAACAGGACAACTTTTTTGCAAAGTCATTTGTTGTTTTTCAGAGTGCCCTAACCACAAGAGCTACATGGAGAAGTGGATGCTACGGCCCGGGTGACATCCGCAGAGGAGGTGGGAGGCAGGCAGAGGGGGGCGGTGGCTGGCGAGAGCCACCAGCAGCTCTGCTCCTGCAGTAACCGAGCAGCCCTGCGCATGGGGTGCAGCTCAGCACCTGCACCAGCAGAGAGGACAGCGCTGTACAATTTAGGGTTTGCTCCCACTCTGGCCCAAGGACCAAGGCTGGTTTTCCTGGACAGCATTTCCAGAGACATGGGAAAGGGTGGTGCAGTGCCTAAAAAGGCATTTTCCTGGGCTTTGCTGGGAACTGGTGAAGCTGCAGCAGTGCCAGGAGGCCTGACCAGGACGTGCAAGGTGAGCGGTGCTGGAGGGCGCAGCAAGGGACCTGCGCCTGAATCCAGGTGGCCGCGGGGTGGCTTCTGGGGGGAGGTTGTCAGGACACATCTGATGTTCCTCGTTTCATTAACAGCAGCGGAAGCATTTCACAGGCAATTGGAGCTAAACGCCAATGCTGCAGCAATGAGCAGCGAGAGGCAGCTGCGGGTAGGGGCTGCTGGGGCTGTGTCTGCGCCCACGCAGAGTGGCAGGGCTGTGAGCCCCCTGCCCCAGCCATGCTCCCACCACCCAAACTGCTTGCAGAGCCTGGCAGCACGGGGTCACCCCCTGGTGTGGAAACCCCACCGGACAGATGGACAGACAGACTGATCCCCAGACAGACACTGCTGAGCACCCCTGTGGGCAGCAGCAGCAGGGGGATGTTTTGGAGCCCATCAGCCAAACGGGCACAGCTGTAACCCATCTCTGAGAGCTCTGCAAAGAAAGGCTCTTCCTCTGCAAGCTGCTGGTATTTACTCATCTGCTTAATGAACTCCGCTTGGAGCAGCTGCAGGGATGAGTCACGCTGTATTTCAAGGCGGCGAGTGGTGCCAGGCCGGTCCTGTGCCGCTATGCTGATGGCAGGTGCAGTTCAGGTTAGTGCTACAGACCAGGCTGCCCCGGCTGCATGCAACAGGGAGCAGGGCTGTGGTTTGGGGCTTTCTGTGCTCAGGACCATAATGCAGGGCTGAGCAGTGCTTGTTGTCTGTGTGAGAGCCCTGTTTCGTTCCTCAGGCCAGGGCCAGTGTGAGCCACACCACTGCCCTGCCTCCCTGGGGACTGACAGCCCCTCCGATGTGTCGGCCTTGAAGCTGCGGCCCCCAGCACATTGGGTGCGATGGTGGCCCTGGAGCTGCAGCTGGGGCTGAACGGAAGCTGCCCAGATCCGTGCTCCCAGGGAGGATGCTGAGGATCAGCATCTGTGCGCTCGAGCTAGCCCTTGTCCTCGCTGGGAATGCAAACACGGACGAGTCCTGCCAGCAAAGAAGCCTGATGCCTTTAAATTACCCAGCAAAGGTAGGAAAGCACTTTCCCTTCGGTTGCGTTCTCCATTAGACACCCTTCAGGTGTTAGCAATATTATGCCACAATTTCATTATCCATTAAAGCCAGGTAATAATAAGTACACAAAGGTATTTGGAACCCATTGATGTTAATGAAGGAGATCCATCTCATTCCGAGCAGGTACAGCAGCCGTGCATCAGAGATGTGATATTACCCAGGGTTAGGCAGGAATTGCCTTGCTGAGAGCAGACCCACCAGTATTTAATCTTGCATGACTGTCTTTACGGCACGCAGTGAGTTTGGTGCCTAGCTGCTGCATGCAGCTGAGTTTGCTGCTTTTTCTCTCCCTTGTATTTTGCTGTCATAACTTCCTGACCCAGGAAAGTGGGAACCTGCTCCCAGCTTCCCAGGGCAGGGGCATGTCTTCATTTCCCTGCTTCCTGGAGGAGGCTAGTGCTGGAAGATCGCATCCCATGAGCGGTAGGTGAGCATCAGGATCTGTGCAAATGCCAGGCACTTTTAGGTAGAAATCTCATGTCTGTCTTCCCTACACTTCATCCAAGTTCTTCTACTGAAGCTTTAGTTTTTAAGAAGCATTTCAAATGTGAAACTTTCAGTCTGGGCTTCAATAAAGCCGTCTCAGTGATTATGGCCACAATTGGTATATTTTTCCCTTCATTTTCAGAGAAAATTATAAAGTTTTCAACCAAGTTGGAAAAGCTAATTTGGGCTGAAAGGGCTGATAGCTTTTGATTTAAAATGCCCCCGAAAGCTTTGCTGAAAAGCACCTTGCCTGTTGTTCTGGATGGAGCAGCCCAGCACACGGCTGGAGGAGCAAGGCTCTGCTCAGAGCCTGCTCTGCAGCCCATGAAGCCCCAGAGCTTCAGACCGCTGCCGTACAGGGATGCTTTCCTCCCTGCTGCCCGGGGACAGCTGAGCTCTGCCTGAGCTCCACTGCAGGGAGAGGCAGAGCAGAGGCTGAGGGCTCTGCTCTGCACAGCACGCTCCTGCCGGGTTTGCCATCCCAGGGCTACCAACCAGCCCCAGCAGAAAACCCAGCAGCAGGGTGCCATCAGTGCTGCTGGGCAGCAGAAAGCAGAAATCAGCTTTTCTGCAAGGCACACAACTGACTTGATAAAGGAGGGACAGCAATTTTTTTTAATCCATGAAGCACCTGCATGTGTCAGTGCCTGCTGCTTTTAAACACAACTCTGAAGTGCTTCTGAGAGGGCAGGTGAGGGTTATTTGCTGTCTCATAAGTGTAAGTGTTTGGTATCCATTGAAATTCCCCGCAACTAATGTTCCCCTAGTGCTAATAAACATTTCTGGGACTACTTTTTTCATTTTCAGGGCACCTACAGTGCAAATTGATGGCTTCCTTTTGATAAAAATAAGGTTGTACGGAAAGATCTTAGGGTATGGAAGAAGCAGAGTGGGGGCAGATCTTCAGCTCCCACTTGTTCTTCATCTGAGAGTGTATGATCCCCACCGCAGTAAATTATCTTTGATATAATGGCACTTTGACTGCACTTGACACTGCAAGCAAATCACCGGTATCTGTCTTGCACCCTAATTAGTTACTGTGACATTAATCAGGCTGCTAAACATAATACATACCCTCAGCAAACCCAGAGCTAAAAATACGAGGCTGAGTTTATATTTGTAATCAGGACATTAATATTTTTTTTAGAGGGAGTTGTCTCAGCCACTATAGGCAGGCACTTGTATTAAATCCCCGTGCCTATAGATCTTCCTGCTCATAAAACAGAAAGTGACCTCAAGCTAGGTGTATTTTTTTTTTTTATGAAATGACAGGTAGAAATCCCTTGCCTTTTCAAGTCCTGGTTTCTTTTTGTCCCTTAGTCTGTGTCATTGCAAGACCTGGCATGCCCTGGTCAGCCCAGCACCTGGACAGGAGCATCCCAAGGATGCAGCAGCGTGGGACCCCCTTCCCCGTGACCACAGCTCTGCGTGTGCCCTGTGCCTTAGGGACGTGCAGAGGTGCCCACCGGGCTGGGGCTTGGCTCAGCCCCAAGGCAGAACAGCACAATCATGTTGTGGGTCTGCCAGTACGGAAAGCTCCAGGAAACCTTGGAGGAGGAGCGGCTCCCTCCTGGCTCCTCGGGGCTCCTGCCTCAGTGGTCTGTGGTGCCCGGAGCCGGCTCTGCCCTTGCCAGCAGCGGGGCTGGCCCAGAGCATCCTTGCATGGACCACGCTGCCCTGCAGTGCACCGTCACTGCAGCCAGGCTTCTTTAAGTTAAACATCAAGTTAAACATCAAGTTTTGCAATGCCAGCTGGCTGGTGTAATTGGCTCTCTCGTGGCATTATTCACAGCTCTTCCTTCTTTCTTTTTTAGCTACCTTCCATCTTGCTTGTTAAAAGCAAAGGATATTTTGCAGAATTGGAATTCATTAGTCTTCCTAACAGAGGGAGCCTACTTAGACCTAAATTGGTGGTTAGCAAACGCAGAGATAATTCCCACGCGTTTGTATTTATCTTCCCAGTTCGGCAGCGTGTCGAGACAGATGCCTCGGCGTCTGTCGGAGAGGCTCCAGCCAGCGGAGGGGAATACAAAGGTATCTGGCTTCTGCAGTTGGTGAAACTTAATATAAGCAAATTGGAACTCCGACTCGATTATCTCCCTGATCAGATTTCCCCAAGGTCCTAGTAATAACTTGATATTCTTAGGCAAGACTAGTCTTTTATGTACAGGAAACAGGAGGCAAAAGATCACATCGGAAGTCAGAGGCAGCGACGAAGACGGGCCGAGAGCTCTTCACATGAAACCACACGCGCTCAACAGCTCGTCGATTAGTGCGCACACCTGCCGAAGCCGCATTTAAAGCCTCTGCATTTGTGATGGTTTTGGCTCTGGAGCCAAATCTCTGCTCAGATGTAAGGGCAGCACCAGCACAGGATGTGTGAGCATGTGTTTATTGCTGTGAAAGATATCGATCCCTAGGGACAGGGGGAGAAATGTCCTGCCCCCTGTGCTGTCTCAGGTCAGCCCACCTACCTGCAAGGGACAGGTAAGTACGGTGACACCCGGGAAGAAGCTGTGCATCCACACAACCTACCTTTCAGCCAGGTGTTTACAGGGACCTTGCTACAGCTGGAGTGGGGAAATAGTATCTTCACTCACTCCCTTCTAAAACTTTTTTTATTTTTTTCAGGAAAACAGCACTTCCCAAACCTGTTCTCTATTTGCTCTCCTGCAGCACTGAGGAGGGACAAGGAAACGCTGATCCTGAGCTGCCAGGCACCCACAGGACATGTTTGCCTGGTCTACACCCAAACTTTGCATTTCCAGATGATTTCCAGATGCCCTGAAACGCAATTTCAGTTCAGCAGCAAGAAGAAACTCAATATCTACAATACAAGAGGTAATTACCATGCTTACAGTTATTCATTAATTCATGTAGCATATTTCCTGTAATTAATACCACGCCCACGCAGTGCCTATGTTAATACACTTGTCAGCACCTGAAATGTATTTCTGCAGCTTTCAGGATACAAAAGCGGGTCAGGAAAGCTGAGGAGGGGGAAGCTTGAACAGCACAGGTCTGCTGCTGTGCTTAAAGGGATGCTGTAAAACCTAGAACAAATAATATCATATCCATAACGATTGCTATTAGTAGCCCTGTAGTCACATGAAATTGGCTTTTTTTTTTTTCCCCTCGTTGGATTTTAAACTCCACTATGTATTTTGCTTTTCATTTACTCTTTGCATATCAGGCAAAATGAAAAAATCATTACTGGCTTGCTTTATTTTACTCTATCACCTCTGCTGGTGGCTCCTCCTGCCTCCCAAATTCCTACATGGGAACACCTGCAGGGGACAGCTGTGAGGGCAGGCTTTGGCCAGCCTGCGTGCTGCTGCACGGCAGCCCGAGCCCAAACCTCTCCCCAAAAATAAGATACATGATTCACCAAACGTCTGCTTCTTAAAGTCTCCATCCAGATATGGCTTACATGTTTTTGTCTGCTTATTTTTGGTCTGAGCCAAGATGACCCTTGAAAAGGCTGTGTTGATGTTCCCACATCTGTTGGAAAAAAAAAAAAAAAAAAGCCAGGGATGCTGCCTGGGAGCGTCCAGAGAACAGGCAGCATGGGGCTCGCTGCTGCCACACAGGGCTGACACCCCAGCGCGAGCAGCGGGGTCTCCTACACCACCCAGCAAATCTGGCAGAGAAGTGGCCAGCAGGGAAACTGGTGAGATCAGGAGCCACCAGCATCATGCCTGCACCCTTCCCATTGTCCCGCAAGGCAGCTGCTCCACTACAAGATGCCAAAGATGCCTCCATTAGCACCCCCCCCACCCCCCCAGTGCCGCTGCAGGGAGCACCGGGCTCTGGTTCTGGCAGAGACCCCGTGCCACGAGGCAGCAGGGACAGCAGTAGAGAAATGAGGACCAGCAATTGCAAGTGACATGTTCCTGAGTGCTCCTCCAGAGATGCAAAAAGGTATTTTGCTCACAAGCCCTACTGGCCCCAGGGGAGCACAGCCCCGCCAGGTCATTGGGCTGAATCAAATTGCCAATGTGCGGCAGCGAAATCTCATCTGCAGTGTCCTATGCACGCATACGGGGCTCACGGCTCTTGACGGCTGTTTTGATGAGCTGCTGAAAGTACGAGATCCAGCAGGAAACTGTAAATGAGATCTCATCTCACATCAGCAGATATGGCATAGCCTCGTCCCAAGCAGACCTCATACAAATTAGTATTTATTAGACTGCTTTAGAGCAGCTCTTGGATGGTTTGTGTGCTTTTTGTCTGCATTAAGCATTCCAGCCTTGATGTTTTGTCTTCTGCCTGCTCACACAGGCTCGCCCGAAGCTCGCCAAGCCTCCAGCTCCCACTCCCGTTGGTGGCAGCGAGCACTCTGCTTTAACAGCACCGCTGCTGGGGAGGAAAAGCTTTTTCTCCTTGAAATTGAGTCACCCTGACTTTCAAGTCCCGCTTCTTCACAAGTCTTTTTGGGATGAAAAGACCCACGCTACACACTAAGCAAAAGAAGGTGGCACAGTCCTGGGTGGGAGTTGGATGAGGGACTCCATGCCTAGGCACTGGGAACTCACAGGGGCTGAGGGCTCTCAGGAGAGCCCGCAATCTTGGCTGGCGAGAGGAGAGGACAGAGGATTTGGGAAATAAGTGTAGTTCCTGTGATGGTGCCTCCTTTTATCACCTGTGTGCTTAGCTTTTTGTGTGGTACTACACTTCTGCAGAAAATTGCTTAAATTGTATCCTAGCTTTCCTTATATTTACAGTCCTGGGCTTTTAGCTGAACTGTCCTTCAGCTTCTGGGAGCTGGAGCTGGGGATTGGGTCCGTGCTCATCTCCCCCAGACACTTGCTGTGTTGTCCTGGGTAGAGCGCCGCATGCCTCTCTGAGCCTCTGTTTCCCTGCTTTTGAGAATGAGCTGAAAGTGTGTCTCTCGCTGCCTGCTCACACTGTATTCATCACCTAGGCCTTCAGATCAGGGAATTTTTCCTGTAAAGGTCTCTAACAGCTGTAGGCGGCTGGTGCCCAGGAAGACACAAGGGCTGTGTTTCCAAGGTCTCGTGTGCTGGCTGGTCTCTGCCCTCCCTCGTTTGTGCGGTATGTTGCAAGTAACTTGCTCCAGAGGGGGAAACACCTCGGTAAACGTTATTTTGGTTTGGGATGTCTCCATTTTGATTGTTAAGCTATTTTTATAAAGACAATGATGAAATCTCAGCTGTATTAGCGAAAGGATTTAAAGGAAACTGTGGTTGCTACAGTTTAGCAACTTAACTGTCTGTGCAAGTCGATAGCACGAAAGCTAGGAACAGTGAGGGCTTTCAGTGAAATTAAACATGGGGAAAAAATATTTTCTCCTAATATTGACGAGGCCAATAAATGTGCAGCCTTGGAAACTGCAGAAAGCAGGTATGTGGCCCCCTCTGTTGTTAAAAGCCTTCCTTTCTTCATGTTTTTTCCCTAAGGATCTGTGACTTGTGCACCCACACCTGGAAAATCCCTGGCAGGCCGTACAGCTCCAAGGCTTTGCACCTGAGGGAGCTCAGCCCCGACAGCGGGGCAGCGCCGGAGTCTTTGTTGGACGGGCACTCGTAAGGACCTTGGCACCCTGAGGTACCCGGAGTCAGGGCGCAGACCGCGGAGAAGCCGCCCCGCCGGGACCGCGGCCCCCAACCCCCCTTCGCTTCTTATTTTCCGCCTCTCGGCCCCAGCAGCGGCCGCCGGCCCCCCCGCACCCCGGGACCCGCCGCGGGGCCCGCTCCGCCCCGGCCCGGCCCGGCCCACGCATGCGCGGCGGCGGGGAGGCGGGCGGCGCGGGCCCTGCTCCGGCGGCCGGCCGGCATGACGGCCGAGCTGCAGGCCGCGGGCGGCGCCCCGGGCGGCGGCGGAGCGGTGAGCGGGCGGCGGCGGGCCGGGGCCGGGGGAGCGGCCCCCGGGGAGGCCTCGCCTGGGCCGGGCCCGGGCGCGGGTGGCGGAACCCGCGGCCTCCGGCGGGGCGCTGCCGCCCCTCGCGTCGGCGCCTGGCGCTCGGGCGGGTGGCGGCGCAGAGCCCGGCTCTGACGGGCCCGGGCCGGGGCTGAGGCGGGCGGGCGGGCCGCGGGGGGCCGGGCCGGAGCCCTGCGCGCACCGGTGCAGCGTCCCGGTGCTGCTCTGCCCCCGCCCGCAGCCCAGGCGCCCGGCTCTGGGCACCCCGCGGGGCCTCCGCGGTGTGTGAAGCACTTCGTCAGCGCTTGCTGGACTTGGCGTGGTTTGTTTTTAAAACCTTCTTAGGTAACACGTCGTGTATCAGTGATTTGTTCCGGAGGGCGTGTGCTGGCTTTGTAGGAAGGGCGCGCAGATAGTCCCGCGTGGCTTTCTCTTGACAGCCTTCTAAAATTTTCACCTCTGTAACGTCCGTCATGAGTTTTCTCCTTTCTCTGTTACCTGGAACATCTTCTGACACCCGTTACAAAGGCTGCTGCTCTGAACTTCGGTGGTGCCTCGCCTGCAGCAGGCAGGGGTCGGGACGGCGGCACTCGGCAGGGTGCGTGGCTCTGTGCACGGGCCTGCTCTCGTGGGCAACCTGTGGCACTCGGTCCAGGGGGTGAGAGCACGCAGGCAGGGCACGTGGACCGCTCGTCTGAGAGCGTCCTGCAGCGCCTCTGTGCTCTTAGGACATGAGAAGCATTTCTCAGGGGCGGCGTTGAAGGAATTTGCAGGAAGAAGGTATCGGTGAGTGCACCGTGCATTTAGAAGATGTGTTTGTGTGGCAGCGGTTCCAGGTTTGTGCAGGGCCAGCGTCAGGAAAGTGCACGATGTACAGGAGCCTGTGTACACGCGTGCTGATGGACAGGGAGCTAGCAGGCCATCGCTCCTTGTCTTGATGGATGTTGGTTTGTAAAAAGTCTCGTTTCAGGAATGTAAGCATTGTTGGTGCTACCGTCTGTAGGTTTTCAGGCCTCTTCATATCCATTTTGCTGGGTTGATAAAAAGCGCAATTGAGTTGCAGCGGCTGAAGGTCATCTGCTCTGCATGCCTCTTCCGTGCCAGCTACAACATCTGCCTTGCACGCTGTTATTTATGGAGCCCCTTGAACTTATGCACCTCATTTACACCCTTCCCTGTTTCCAGTTTCTCCTCAAAACAAACTACTTGTGCTCATATCATATTAAGGAAAATGGCAAAACCTATCGGCTTTATCATTTGATAGTTGACCATGTAATTTTTATCTCCGATACCTTCCATTCCTCTCAGCATCTTGATTCTAGAGTCATCTCCTGTTGCCATAATCTAATACTAATAGCATTGTCATTGTGGCTGTTATTTTTCTGGGAGGTCAGGTTTCAGTGTTTGCTTTGGTTTTAAAGGTGTAATGTGTATTAACAGATGTAGCATGCTACCACTATTGTTTTGAAAACAGCTGTGGAGCTTGTTTTAAAGTACCATGGAGCATAACTCCAAAAGCAATCAACCAGACTAGTTAGAAAAACAAAAATACTCTCCAAAAACTTAACAAATTGTACGCACAGAGTGTCGTTCCCATTGGCTTTTGTGGGCTGCCAGTCAGCCGCAAGCCTCTTGAAACTTGTTGTACAGGATAAACTTCCTGCTGTTAATACAAATGTTTCATATGAAAGGCTGAATAAAATTACCCTAGAAATCAGCAGAATATTAAGCGGTAACTTAGAACTGTGGGCTGGTAATTAGTTTTTATGTTTACTGCAGCCTTTGCGAGTCCTTCTTTCGGTGAAGAAGAAAAGCCGATGAAATCATGCCCTGTCCTGCCTTGGATTTCATTATTGCAGTGTGGTTTATTAGCATGGATTTTTCTCCAATGGAAACATATGCCCCGCAGCGTTAGGTAGGGTTAGCCAACAGGAATACAGCTCACTAAGGTAGCAAAATTAGCAGCATGATGTAATTGGTTTGCCGTAGTGAAAGTATTCCTGTCCTGAGGCTCATGCTCTTGGCTTCTTATCACACACAGTGTCTCATTGTGCTGCTGGCTCACTGTGAGGGTTTCCAGAACATCTCAGCTCTTAGGTTTTTAGGTGCAGGGACTAAAAAAGCGTGTGTGAGGGATTGGGAAGGATGTGTGCACATACTCATGCTTTTTTTTGTAGCAGCTTCCCAAAAGAGTAATTTAAATAGGAATACGATGAGTAACTTGTTGGGAGAATTCCCATCAAAAAAAAGAAATGGGATTTGTCTTTTAACCAGCCACCTGTGTGGATGCATGCTATTTTTAAGATATTTGTGCATGGAATAGCATCTGTCAGCAGTATGGATGGATATATAGCTCAAAAAAGTAGCTGATGTTACTGGTTACAACTTGTGCTGCAGTTGCGTTAAAACATCTTAAGATTTTTCCCAGTGATTAGAGTAAGTAGAAATTTGAATTTATTGCTCCGCAGCATTCCCAGTTAAGAATAATTAAACGCATGATCTTAAGAAACTAGGATCCATTGGACTGCACTGGCAGCAGGATGCCAGATAGCCTTTATAAGTCAGGCATACACGACGCAGTCCGTGCTGTTTGTCCTGCATCAAATCCTTGCTGTGCCACGCGCGATTCCAGCATTGCAGAGCTGCATCTCCTGGTGTCGGCTTTCACTGGCGCTGGGCTGCCGGCAGCTGCTGCTCCAAAGGGGGACGACGGGACCTCACTGCTCGCTGCTGGGGGAGCTGGCATTCCCCAGAACTATGCTGTTTAAGTTATTCATAGCACTGCAGCACTTGTTGGGCACAGTGACTGCTCCTGTGGAAAAAAAGGTGCGCCTGGTCGTTTGTGCAAACCTCTTTATAGGCAGCGTTGCATGCTTGCGGGTATCTCTTACGAGATGCAGGCTGTTCAGGAAAGTTAGTTCTGTAACGTGGACGCCGGTCTTATTCCATCAGCCATAACTGTGTTCACCGGTGATGGGCTTTGCTACCTTCCGGGCAATAAACGCTTTTAGCCAAGCGTCTTTCACTGTTCTGTTCTTGGGGCCAATGCTTTTACGTGTCCCTCACCAGGTACTTTGTGTGGCTAAACTCAAGTCTGTTTTCCACTTAACAACCCCTAAAGCATATAAGGATTTGACAAATCTGTTAAGAAAATGATTACAGAATTGTTCTTAGGTGTCTAAGCTGAGAATATATTGTTGGCCGTGGCCATGGCTTACAGACAGCAGCAAGTAGCTGACCAAACCCTGAGTTGCTGTGAGGTGAGAAGGACAAGCAATGGAAACTTCTTGGGCCCCTCTTCTGATGCCTCATTGTGAGTGAGAGATGACGTGCACAAGTGGCATGTGCAGCCAGGCTTAAAATAGCCCCTCTCCAATCCCCCGAGAGCTTACCAGGTTCCTTATATGTCCTGCTGCAGATGCTACTGCTTTTAGGAGAGCTGTGCCGGTGTCCCACAGGTGTGGTTCATCTGACGGAGTGCATGGTGCTTCATCTGAGGCCTGCCAACATGCTCTTGAATGTACAACAGATCGAAAGTTAGTCCGTAAATAGAAATTTTAACTACAATGTTCAAGCTGGTGTTGGTATTGTTATCTGGCACGTTTAACTGAGCTTTTGTGTTGATCTCTAAGTAAAAAGGAAAGAAAGAACAAATACTCTGGTGAGCCCTTGGCAAGCATTGCAGAAACAGCTTGATGTTTTTCTTGGTCACCTTTTTACATTAGCTTTCACTATTTCTCGACTGTAGGATTGCCAGATGCTTTTAAACCAACTGAAAGAGATAACAGGAATTCAGGATTCAGCTTTCCTTCAAGCAGCTCTAAAGGTTTGTATATGTTGTCGAGACCTCTGATTTTGTCCCCAAAATCAGGCGAGTTCAGGCTCTCTTGAAACATAATTCAAGGGTTGGATACACACTGGCATTTTTGTGGGCTGGTAAGAAGCTAGTCCTTGCTGAAATAGTCAGTGTGTGGCCTATGTCAGTGATACAGCGTGTCCTGAATGGAACAACCTGGTTCTCGTGAGAGGGGAAGCGTAAATCATCCGCTATTTTCTACCCCTGGTTTCTACTTCATTCAGATATACCCATGAGGCAAATAGGTACAGGAGTCCAGCATTTGTTGGTGTCAGAAGGAAATAGAATTTTAGGGCTAGCATGTAGTCAGCCACATCTGAAACAAAAGCTCGATGTGAAGCTGAGAACCCTTAATTTTTTTTCCAATAGTAGACCTTAAAGTCTGTGCTGCAACAGCACCTGCCATGTTAAAACATTGTAAACATTCTCTGGTAATTTTGCTCCTACGGGGCTGTTATCCATGCATTACAGTAAACACAAATTTTGTGGGGTGAAGTTTGTTTTTCTTTATTTAAATTGTTTCACGAGACCTGGACCACTGAAATCACATTGGCAGCTTTGTGATTGTGGCTGTTTTGCCAATCACCGGAACAGTCATTTTTGCTCTAAAGTGAAGGGACAGAAGCATCTCAGGCAGTTGGAGAAACAACATTTATCTGGAAAGATTCTTTCTCATAATGCATGTTTTGATATTTTAAATTATAGTATTGACTGATTACAGCTACGTCAGTCTGGAATCATCAGACACTATTGCCTTGAGATGTATCAGCAAGAGTTGCATTGTTTATATACAAAGAGACTTGTTTACATACAAAAGGACTCATTTCAGAAAATTTTTAAGTTTCATTGAGAAATAATGTTCAGAGAACGTTAGAATAAATGTAAAGTAGCTTAACACTTACTTCATTGTTTAAAATGAAATAGAAAACTAGTCTATGTGAGCTCTTTTCTAGAATGAACCAAGATCAGTGTTTTGCATGTTCTTCAGATATCTTGTGCTGTGTTATGTCAAGTGAATGCAGCGTGCATAGCCTGTAGCGATGGTCTAAAGAACGCCTTAGGTTCGGTAGGATATATGTGTCTTGAAATTCTTGGAGAGTTTGATTCCTGTGAGTCTCTCCCTGTGGCTAAGTACCCTGTTGCACTGCAGACCTATTACTATTTGAATCTCTGGCAAGGGAAATGAAATTAGTTAATGGAGTCTATAATGTCCTAGTAATAAAGGCAAAGTGCTTTCCATCAGATAAATTGTAGCCTTTATTATATTCATTTTTACTGCTACTTGTCACCAATAGATAGCTTTCTTCTGTGATGAGAGAAAGCAAAGTTGGAGCCAGTATGCCTATCTTTACCATGGATGCATTAAATTTCCTACGAATTTAGATGAAGTAACACTGGAACTATGGATTTTTTCCACGTCTTTCTCCTAGGCTGCTAATGGAGACCTAATGGAAGCAGTCACCTTCCTCACAGAGGAGCATGCTCAAGAGCCTGCTCAGGACACAGCTGCTGCAGAGCCATCTGCTTGGGAAGGGAGTGCTGTGGGCAAACAGCTTCCACAAAGTAAGTGGGTCATCTCTGCTCACACTGTGTCTCCTAAAGTTCTCCTTAAATGTTGTCTGAGATGAAAGGGAAGGCGTTGAGCCTCCCAGCTTCTGCCAGTGAATCTCTCCCATTCCTGTCCTGGCACTGATTTTGCTAATATTTGTCACTTGCCATGGGATGGTTCAGGGAACTAAAACAGCAAAAAAAAACCAACACCAAACCACTTTGGTATTGGTAAGGTTAGTTTTCCTAGAACCAGCTCATCTCTGGGTCAGCTAAGGGCCAGTTTGTAGGTAACAGATCATGTTACAAAGATGTATTTATTTTAAACAATTGATTAGTTGGCTAACAGAAAACCCAGGAAACTCCTAAACCAGAGAGACCAGAATAGAGAACCGAATCCCTGTCAAGGCATACGTTTCTTTCTGCTGTTTTAACTTGCAGAGCAGGTGAATTGAGTGTTCTGTACAACATTTTCATGAAAATTTAAAACAAAATGTTATTTTGACCAGCAGTTTGATTATGTGAGGGTTTTTTTATAAATATTACCACAGGAAGTTGATTCTGTGTAACCATGGAAATTGTATTAAATTAAAAACCTGTATTTCTCAAAACAGCATCAGTTGTCAACACTGATGTCAAAGCATAGTAAATACAAGCAGCAGCTGGTGTTCCTGATTCATTATTTCAATAGGTTTGAAATATTCCAGCAAGCTCTGAACTTGGGTTTAAGGAAATCTGGCCTTTACACAGCTGAATGATCTGTGGTCCTAACCAAGCCCACTCCATGTTTTTTTTATGATTTCATAGTGTGATCCAACCTAAAAGAATTTGTTCTTAAAACTTTTACTAGAAAATCATGCTTGCATCATGTTAAAAGTCATGTTTGTGAAGTGCAACATTTTCTAGAAGTTCCTTTTAAAGAAAACATTTGCTTCAACCTGGTGGAAAATTGATTAGAATGCTGTTCTGCTTCTAGATGGTGCTGCACTCAACCCTAACAACAAAGAAGACCTCCACACAGTTGTTTTCAGAGGACTGGAATCACCAAAAGGTCAAGCTGCAGAAAGAGATGTTGAAAGGTCAGTGGATTTGAAGTTTGTTTTTGATTTTGCCAGATATTGTGGGTGGATTCTTAAGCTGATTGCATTTTTTGTAACTGCAAAACAAACAAAAGTCATGTAAAAGATGTATATCTGCTGCTTTTAGACAGTGCGTGGATTGTTATCGTCTTCTAGGTGGTATAGTTGATCTTTACTTTTGTAGCAGCACTGCAACATGATGGTTGAAGTAGAAAAATAACTTCAGTTGTCTTATTTGATTCCTGCTGACATGGCTGGCATGCCAAACAAAACAATGCTTTACTGGTATTGTAGCACCTATTGAAGAAGCACCTTGAAATCTCATGTATCGATTCACTTCACACCAGTCACTGTGTACCGCTCTCCTTTTTACAGTGGCCTGGGTTGGATTGAATTTGCCTCCAGTAATGACTAAGTAGCACTATATATTAATTTTGCTTGCAGCTAGTTTATGAAGAAAAACATGCATATCTAATACCTCATTCCATCATCTCAAATTATCTTCCAGTCCTGGTTTTCATCCACCTCGTTTCAGAGTTGGAACTTTTTTGGAGTCAGGTGAGACATTTATTGCCTGTAGTGCCAGGTATCATCTGACAGTGCTCAACTCTGCATCCTGCCTGTGACTAGAGTACAACTCCCAGAGTTTCTGAGAATCTTTGTGAGATGGTGTTTCACAAAAGTGTTCATGTTCTGTGACAGACCGCAGGAAGTACATTCTGCTGAAAACAAAAATCGTTCCAAAAGGAAACGCTGTGAAGTTTGGGGAGAGAATCCCAAAGCGAGTGACTGGAGAAGAGTGGGCGACTGGCCTGTTGGAATGAAAAACATTGGTAATACATGTTGGTTTAGCGCTGTCATACAGGTAATCTAATGGCAAAGTTCTTGTGTGATAGCTGCGGTCTTGGAGACAGATGTTTATCAATTAGAATTAAATATTTAATATGTTTGTAGTTACCTGTGTAGAGGAGTGAATGTGGCTATCCTCAGATAATACTGTGTTTTTATTTTACATGATGCTCACTCTAAGTATATGTAAAAAGAGCAGTTAAAAAGAGACTTTGCATAAAAATAGATACAGATGCATATAATCAGTGTGTATATATGCAATTGCTTTTTTTGGTGTGGTGATGTACAAATACTTACTGGATGACAGAAAAGTGAACTGATAATGTAATTATAGTGGCGTCACTGTTAGCTCTATAATACTTGGGGTATCAGGTTCTGGTTAATGGAATACAGCGGCACAGATACTTGAACTAATAAGCAGCTAGGCAGTGTATATTATTAGTGATAACCTGAACAAGAAGAGACAACACTAAGTGCAACTGAACAAATTTGTCTCTTCTAACCATTTTACATAGCAGATAAATGTTAATCAATCATGGCTCTCTAGCTTGAGAAGTAAAAAAAAAAAAAAAAAAAAGCTGCAAATGAGCTCATTTTTCTGTGTGACTTGCTTCTGTATGCTTTTTCTAAGCTTGCCTGTGCAGAATAGAATACTCCTCCTTAAACTGATTATATGGTCTAAACTGGGAGTATGAGATTCTCTTCTTCGGAAGAGCATAAGGAATGTGGAGGGTGCAGATGTAAGCAGTCTGTGTACCACACCAGTGCTTCTTAAATGTTTATGTAGTAACACAAGGCCATTGAAGAAGTAGTAGTGAACAGAAAAAGCTGTGGAGTTAAGAGTCAATGGTGCATAAAACTGAAATGAGTCAAATCCTCGCAGGTGTTGATCAACCATTACCTCTCCTTTCCTTTCAGTCTCTCTTTCAGTTGCCAGAATTTCGGAGGCTGGTCCTTGGCTACTCTCTGCCACAAAATGTACTTGAAAGTTGTCATAGTCGCACTGTAAGTTTTCATCACGTAAAGCTGTGAAGTTTCCCTTTTGTGGTATACTGTTTTGTTCTTTCTTTAAGCAGATTTACTTTGAAACAAGCTCTCAGTTCATATGTTAACAACATTTAAATTGCCTAGCTGCTTTAAAGACAAATTTGGGAAATACTTTTCAAAGACAGAATTGCTGTAGAGAAAAAAAAAAAAAGGCAAGCTTCTCTCTAGAGCTTCTAAATGAGTTGCAGGGAGAAATCTGTCCCATAAAACTTCTTGTTCGTTAGTTATATGCTCCTCAGAAGAAATGGTATTTGAGGCAGTCTGAAGGTCTGCTAGCTCCAGTACCTTCTGAGAGTGGTCAGCAGAAGATGCTTAGAAAATATTTAAAGAAAAAAGTTATACATAGAATTATATTTTGCTTGTTATATATATCATTCTAGTTTTTGGCCATCACCGTTTAGGAGATTTAGTGTACTTGCTTTTGTCTGTGCTCTTGGTATTGTAAAAAACCTAAAGTGCATAAAGAATAACTTCAAAAGTTACCTTACCTTTTAGCTATTATTACTTCTGGCACCTCCTTTCTCTAAAGTTCCTGATAAGTTATTTTTTTCTCCCATGCATCCGCTGGGAGATCGTATTGCTTCCGAGAAAGGACACTGCATGTCTTTCGGCTTTTGTCCTTTATTAATGTCATCTCTTTCCTTGTTTGTTAGCTTACCTCTTAAGGCATGTGCATGTTTGTTTGCACTTTGTTTTTAAATGCTGCTTTTTGAGCTGCAGGAAGGGTCTGGCTTTTCTTCTTTTTGTGATGCAGGGAAAAAGAAATATTGCATTCATGCAAGAACTTCAGTGTCTGTTTGCTTTAATGCTGGGAACACGTCGTAAGTTTGTGGACCCTTCTGCAGCACTGGAACTTTTAAGGGATGCATTTAGATCAGCTGAAGAACAGCAGGTAAAACCATGTTACAAAGCCTTTTGCTTTTTTCAAACCAGCACTTGCTAACAGAGAAATTCTTTCACTTCATCCTCTTATTTTCAGAGACCTCTTCGCTTGTTTGTCAGCTGACAAGCAGCCGTCCCTGTGTTGCTTAGGTGAAATGTACGCGCTTGGTAGTTAAACAGCCAGTGTAACAGTGCTGTACCCTGTGCCACCTGGGTAGTAATCACAATAATTTCCTCCAACTAGTTTGCAGATGAACAGGGTGTTCACTATGGGTCTAAATCATTGCAGCGCTTCAGTTTCGTGCTTCTTTCAGATGGGTAGGTACAGCAGTACCAGTTGGGTTTTGTTCACATAGGTTTGTGAAACCAGCAGCGTGTGAAAACACATTCTTCTTGGTATGTTTGACTCTCAACTTTTGTCTCTCTTCTAGCAAGATGTGAGTGAATTTACACACAAACTACTGGATTGGCTGGAAGATGCATTCCAGCTTGCTGTGAATGTCAAGTGAGTTTTTTATGATACCAGGAGTTTGACTTGTCACTGAGGAGAAACAGATTTTAAATGTGACTGCTTAATAAATGAGAGGGCTTTAAATGCAAATTTTGAGTAATGAAAAAGACTTCTTTGTTTACTGATGGTAATCCTCCTTCAGCGTGAAATGTGCTTGTGGACTGTTAGATCTACATTTCTTGCTTAAGTGTAGGACTGTATTCAATGCCAGTATGGACTACAAAGCGTATAAGCTTTAACAGAAATCAACAGACTGGTGTAAACAAAAGACCTGGTTGTTTTTTTTAACTGTATTTCAAAAGGCAGTGTCTTCGTTGTTTTTTCCTTGCCAGTATTATAATGTGCTTTTGAGTATGGAAACATGAGAAGCTTCCTCTCTGTTTTGTGCTTTGATAGAAAACTTTATTTTTGACTGTAGGAAGATTCCCAAGCAAATGCTTAGATTAAGAGTTAAGGCTTTTTTGCAGCCTAAAGCTGCAAATGAATTCTGTGCTTTTTCTTTCTGAAACAGAAGCCCTGCAGATAAATCTGAAAACCCAATGGTACAACTTTTCTATGGCACTTTCTTGACTGAAGGTGTCCATGAAGGTGAGTTAAGGTTTTGGTAGATTCACTTTTTAGCTCTTTTAAGAAACTTGATTTATGGCAGTGATAATGCATGTTTCTGTTGCACATCCTTGATGAAATTGCCTGGATCTTCATTGTTATAGTAAACTTGCAAATATTCTTCTTTATAAAATTGTTTTTAACATCTATAAAATATGTCTTCTGAAGGCATTTAATGCTTGTAAGTTCTTCTGTGTTTGAAAGCACTTGTTTTGTAAGGAGGCTTACCCTGACAGACATAAGTAGAAAGCTGTAGGCACTTCATTTCTCAAAAGTAGTGCATCTAAACTGGTGCTTATAACAAACTCTCATGTTAACCAGAGTTTTTTGTTCACTTGACAAAACATGGGTTTTGTATCATTTTCATCATTCAGGCAACACTTTTTCCAAGATCGAAACCTTTGGTCAGTATCCCCTTCAGGTAAATGGTTATCGAAACTTGAATGAGTGCTTGGAAGGAGCCATGGTGGAGGGAGAAATGGATGAGGAGACAGCAACTCAGCCAGTGAAATATGGACAGGAGGTTAGTTGCAAGTTTTGTTGTTGAGGTTTTGGTTGCTTTCTAAAGAAAAATTCAATACGTGTAGCACAGGTGTGTCTCAGTATAGTGTGATAACTTTAAATGGCAATTGTGAACAGCCACTACTAACTGAATAAAAAAGTTTGTCTGCATACCTGGAATCTCGTATAAATGTATGTTAGTGTTACATAGATACTGAGTCTGCTTATTTGTAAAGATGTGTTGTCCTATATAACCAATTAGAGGAGTTTGTTTTAAGTTAAAAAGGTAAAGAGCTGCTTCTGATGCAAGTGTGATAAAGTCTCTCTCTTTCTGTTGAAGCCTACCTGTACCTGAGTAGGGGGAGAACCACTGCCTCCATATTTTCGGAGGGTAAAAGTACAGTGCTTAACTCTATGGTATGCCATTTGGAATTTGTATCTTTCTCCCTATTACAGTGTGTGTTTTTTTTTCTTTTCATTTTCACTCTTATCTTCTGACTGTGCTGATTTTTTTCTTTTTTTCTTTTAAATCCTGCAAATCACAAATCAGTCATGACCTACTTATCTGCAGCAAACTAGAAAGCTAAGATATATCATTATATTCAGCATCCTATATATATTAAGAACACCTGAGAAGTTAGGTTGAGAAAGACTGAGAAATAATACTAAGAAATTTGCGAAGGTGTCTGGCTTAGAAGGGATAGAAAAGTATTTCTGTTCAATGAGAAGGTTTGAAAAATGTCTTGCTGTGGTTTAAACTAGCAAAAGAAAAATGAAATCTTGTGCTGCTAAGCCCTGTCTGACTTTGGTCTCAAATGTTTGTTTCTGGTTTTCCTAGTTCCTGCATGAAGCTGTTTGGATGCATTTACAGCACATTTAGTTGAAATTAGTGTAGGTTGGTGCCAGAGACAAAGGGATATAGAGAGCTGATCAGGCAGGTTCACTTCAATCCAAGTTTTTTAGCTTCTTCAACTCCTTTTCTGAAATGTAGGGGGAAATTGGACTAATGATGTTTTAGTCTTTCTGTCTGTGCAGACAAAAGGAAAAAGCTCTGATTCTATTTCTGAGAAATATGATTGGAAAAACTGCATCTTAATTTTACTTCCTAGGAAGTCTGCATGATAGGGGGCATACAGAATAGGGTGCATTTTGTCTTTGGAGAACTTAGGTGAGCGCACTGAAGCTTAAAGGATCACGAGGATTAATTAGAATTACGTTTCCCCTAGGTAATAGGTGTGTAAATCTTTCCTTTTCCGTCTTTGGGTTCTCTTGTTCTGAAGATTGGGCTTCTTCTAAAAAAGCTCTGCTAACTGGCCATTTCCTTCCAAAGTGTTTAAAATTACTTATATATTTACAATGAAGGTGATTCTTTTAGATATAAAATTTGCTGTTCCACTTCGGTGTGGGGCAGATTTATTGTGGCAGGACATCTGACGTGAATCATGCAAAGGAAAATGACCTTAGTGTGTTCATCATGAGTCCAACAGAGAGTGTTGTCTGTTTGGTGCCATGCTAAGGTAGGTGAAGTAAATGGGAAGTGGATGCTTGAAATATTTGTGAACCCAGTAAGGCAGAGGAAGTATAAATTCAACTGAGAATTTTTCTTTCAGCATGGCTCTTTGAAACAGTTGTTATATATATAGAAAGTGGGTTTCTTGTCTGAATCTCCCAAATTGAGTAGTTCTAAGACAGACACAGAGAGGATAAGGAATAACACACTGCTTAAGGACTTCTGTTTTGTTATTCATCATTGCATGTGGTCTGCATTGGCAAATAACTGCTGTGGAGGGTTGTAGCTGACATCCAGAGTTTGTGTAGTGTCTGGTAATTTTCTGAAGTTCAGTGCTGGACCAGTTAATAAGCTACCAAGCTGGGATGTGTCAGGCAATGAAAATTAGCCTTCTGAAAGTTATTATGAGGCTGCTTCATGGTAAAAATGTAAAATGGAAGTGAAAGAAATTTAATCTCATAAAATTTGATTTTCTGACTAGTCACTCCATAAACACAATATACATTAAGAATTTAAAGACAGATAGATATTTAGGATCAGTTTAAAATGTGCTGTTTGGCAGTCATCTTAAAACAAGTCCCCCTGGGGGCATTTCTGCTTTTGTTACAGCGCTGGTTTACAAAGCTTCCACCAGTATTGACCTTTGAACTCTCCCGATTTGAGTTCAATCAGTCACTGGGACAGCCAGAAAAAATTCACACCAAGCTAGAATTTCCTCAGACTATTTATATGGACAGGTGAGATATTCTGTTGTATGGTATGTTTAAATCTATTGCTTTATTTTAATTAAATAAATTTAAAAGGTTGTATTGGTGAGCAAGGAAGGATTCTAAGATATTTGTGAAAGACTGGGTCTGAGAAGTAAATACATTTCACGTGGTTGGGCCCTCTGTCTAGGTACCTTTACTGCAGCAAAGAGCTTATTCAGATGAAGAGGGAAGAAATGAAGAAATTAAAGGAGAGAATGATGCTTCTGCAACAGAAACTGGAAAGGTAAGTAGTCAGCTAGCTTTCTTTTTGTACCACGTGGAAGTTTTGTAAATGCTTCCTTTCAAACAAGCATTCGAAGAGAAAACATATAGGAAGGAGAAACAACTGTGTTCTGAGAAGCCTGTAGTGTGGACATATGTTTTTATAAGAAAAGCTTGGATTTGTTGATGGTTTCTGCAGATTAATGATACTGTTACATGAGCAAATTTTTTAAATACTACAGTTGGAACTGTCAACTATATTTAGATGTTTCCTTGAGGAAGTCTATTTATACCTTTAAAAAGAAACTACATTATGTGCTGCATTAGATGTTCTTTACAGCTTAGCATTTGGCATTATTTATTTAGTGGCAAAAATCAGTAGCAAAGATCTGGTTTGTGGGCAAACAGAAGGCTTTATTTTCCAGGTGCTTTGTCTAAAAGTCTTTTTAATCAGCATTAAACTTGCTTAAATTTCTTTTGTATTTGATTATGACAATTCTGTGAACAGGTGGAAGGCAAATGCTTGTCCTGCACTGTAGTAACCTTGGAATTGTTTGTGTTCGGCATAGGCTCTGGCAGGCATTGTGCGAGTGGTTCATATTTAGGTCCATGTGTGGCATTGTATTGAGTCTGGCTGGGATGGAGTTGGTTTTCTTCTTAGCAGCCTGTGCTGTGTTTTGGATCTCCGACTGCAGCAGAGCTGATAACACACCCGTGTTTTGGCTATTGCAGTGTCAAGGCTTCCTCTGCTTCCCACTGCTCTCCCCCCAGGCATGCAAGCTGGGGGTGAGCAAGGTGCTGGGAGGGGAGGCAGCTGGGACAACCCACAGACGTATCCCTAAACAACCATGTCACACACTGTCACAGATGTGGAGAGCTGCTGCTCCGGTAAGAGGTGCTCTGGTGTTACTGCTAAACCAGCCCTAAACTCAGTCTAGGCTTTGGAAATGGCCAGCCTTTAGAGAGGGAACATCAGCAGCAGCTATCAGCAGATAGAATCTGTATGGTGCCTGGACAGGGGCACACTTCTCATTAGTGGAAACATAATCTGAACACTGAAAGGGATAGCGGAGGGCTATTCTTGTAGCTGCACGGCTTTCTGAGGAACGGAAGAGCTGGATGCATTTGAGGAACAAGTGTGTGTGCCTAGGCCCTACACGTTTTTCAGATTCTGAAAAGGAAATTGTGGCAGGGCAAGGTCTTTTTTTTTAATCCAGGTTTGTGTATGCTGTCATAATGAGAGTTCAAAATTACTTTGAACTTTGCAGCTTTGTGAATGTTCAACAAGGAAGTGTGTCCTAAGATTGAGATACGATTTCTGTGTTCAAAACAATTGAAAATAAAAAGAAATATTCTATGTCAGCTCTCTTTAAATATGTTGTGTCATAAACTAATATGTAGTAGCTTATTTGTTGTTCTTCTCAAGTTTAACCAGTCATGTTCCTTCATTAATGGAATGTTTTGCTTTTTTATTGTAGGTACATGAAATATGGCTCTGGCCCAGCTCGCTTTCCACTACCTGACATGCTCCAGTATGTTCTTGAATTCATCACTACAAAGTCTGCTGTACCTGCGTCTCCTGTGTGTGTGTCTTCGTCTCAGGACTCTGAGACAACTGTCCTGCAGTCCCAAGCTGGATCATGCATTTTGGACATGCTTTCACAGCCAAACAAGTTAGTAGATAGAAATAGAAAACATTTTTAGAACACATTACATTTCAACTAAATGCTGCTAGTTTTCATTCTAAAAGTGAATTATGTATGTGGGCTCTTGTGAGCATGATGGCCTGTACAAGTGCAAGTAGTCAGTGGCTACTTTATTCCTGATCTGGTTCTGTTTGTCTACGTATAATACTGCAGCTAATCTGTGTTTTTGGGGGGGTTGGTTGTTTTTGGTTTTGGTTGGTTGTTTTTTTTGGTGTGTGTTTTTTGGTGTTTGTTGGTCTTTTTGTTCGTTATTTTGTTGGGTTTTTTGTTTGTTTGTTTGTTTCCTTTTACAACAGCATTGCCATATTCCATAAACAGTAATTCCAAGTTAAATTATATGCTCTTTTTGGTTAGGTTACTATTTTTTTTTATCACTGTTAAATTACTGCAATATTGGATAATTACAAACCTGCCCAATTTGGTTGGCCTCCACTCCATGCTACGTAAATAAATTAATTTCCTAGTAAGGGATGGAATTTTTGGAATTATTCATTGTGGATCTATTCCTCACTGTGTTCCTCCAGTTCTGTAAGAATTTTAGCTTTTATTTGTCCTGGCCTATAATTTAATTTGGTCTGTTAAGGAAGAATTGCATTTCCATTAATTTATTTTCTTTGTGTTGTACCATCCTAAAATAAAAATATCTGCCCTGGCTCTTAAGTAATTTTTGTTTAACATGTTTTCTTTTATAAAAAATTGAGAAGGATTTAATAATCTGCCTATTACTATGGGATTTTGTTTTGCAGCGTACTAGAAAGAAAGGATACTAAGACTGAAGATGCAGCTGTCTTTTTGGCAAATTCCTCGCCGCAGAAAAAAATGAATGTGCCACTCCAGCCTTCTGGTTCACCAGCAGAAATATCTGAACGGCCAGCTCCTCATGTGGTTTCTGAGGAAGAGATGAACCTTGTTAGGACATGTCTACAGAGATGGAGAAATGAGATTGAACAAGATGTGCAAGGTTGGCCCTAAATGTTTGTTGTGATTTTTGTGTTGATCGCCATCCTGATTTCCTCTCTGTTGCTTCAACTGGATACGTCCTGAGCTATGCCCTATGGTGTTCCTCCTCATCTAAAAATACTCCTCCATATGTTTTGAGGTACATGGTATATCCACTGAGCTTGGACCTACCATCAAATAACCTTGTACAAGTTTCAACTCTGTTAAGTTTATTTGATCATTATTGCCTGGCTTCAAACTTTTTGAAAGTGAAGAGGGCCAGAATAGCCTGGGTAGTCATTACTTTTTATGTATTTTTCTCATTCGTGATGTTCTTGGCAGATCTGAAGGAGTCTATTACCAGAGTTAACCTATCCATTGAGCAAATGTACTGTGACCCTCTCCTCCAACAGGTAAAAAATGCAGCTTTGTTAGGTAAATATTAAACTGATGATGCTAATACTGTTTTTTGTTCATCGTTGTCAGTTCAGGTTATCCACTTTGTTGTATTTTAAAAAAATCCCAGTGTTATGATGAAGAGGAGAAAGGATTTGCTTAAAAAAAATAAGTTGTTTTTCCCTTAAAAGTCAATTCTCACACAGCAGTAAATTTAATGTATGAATTGTCTTGTACAAGGCAACATCTGTGAATGTATTTTATAACTTCTTTACAGAGATCAGACCACTTCCTTTACCAGAAGTAAGTCTGAGAACTCTGTCCGTTCGAACTTGCAGGTTCCCTATCGTTTGCATGCAGTCTTGGTACATGAAGGGCAAGCAAATGCTGGTCACTACTGGGCCTACATATATGACCAGCCTCGAAAAAGATGGCTCAAATACAATGACATCTCAGTGACAGAATCATCATGGGAAGAATTGGAGAGGGATTCATTTGGTGGCTCGAAGAATGCTAGTGCCTACTGCCTGATGTACATAAGTGATAAGGTGTCCCGGTTTGTTGCAGGTACTGGAGTTGCATATTTAGACTTTTGTGTATTTTTTTATGTATTATGTTGAACCTACACAGTAGTCTTTTGTTATACAGCCTTCCCTATTACATGAGTTATTGGTAACAGTTGCTTAGTCTTGCAAGTTTGTTTGCAGTGCCAATGTATAAATAGTTATGTGGATAAATTATTGTGCACGTGGCACTATACATGGCCAACAGCTGTAGAAGAACCTAATAATTTCATGCATGGTACATTTTGATGCAATAAATAGAAGCAAACAATAGAGAACTGTCATTCTGTTCATTGCTAAATATTGCTGATGAGAATCTAGAAGTTGTTCTTTGTCTTCCTGTGACAGGTCCATTTCTGTAATGAGCCCATGATTTATTTTGTTTTTTTCCCTATTTAATGCAATTTCTGTTGTTTTTAAAAATGTTTTGCTTTTACAGTGTGTCCATAAGAAAAAAAACTTTATACCAGAGATTTCATCATGTGGTTTTGATCATTTTAAGACTTGTCAAAAGCTGGTATTTCTTGGTTTTTGTGGTATTTCAAAACTTAATACTGAAGTAGGTATAAAAGGTGCTGGTAAGTACCAGCATGAAATTCATGCTTTCAAGTCCATGTGGTTTCCAACCTCTATATGTTATGTGATATTGTAGATACAATGTGTTAAGCTTGATTGTGACTGTTCCACTGTGGGCAGTTTAAATACCGTTCTCTGTACAGCGGTAGCCCTTGACTACAGATGTATTTTTGACCTACTGCATCAGCAGTTGCTGTTTCTGGAATTTTTCTGTGATAAATGCTGTTCAGAGGTAGAGAAAAAACTACTTTTTGTTTCAGATAACTGTAGATTTGTCTTTATTTTTGCACTTTTTATGAATCAGATTATAAAGCTAGTAGAAAGTATGTTTTTCCATTTCCATTCCTCAGCCAATTTGATTGTGGGTATCCATAATATTCCATGTTTGTTTAGTCTCTAAAGGTGGTGTTGTGCTGCTATGTATTTCATTATGTGCAATTCATGCGTTTGTTCCAGATGAAGATGATGGCTCAGAGGTTGGACAGTTTCAGAAGGAGGTTGAAGCCTTGCCCCCCGAACTGAGACACTACATTCAAGAAGACAATTGGCGACTTGAGCAGGAGGCAGAGGAGTGGGAGGAAGAGCAATCTTGCAAGATTCCTCAGATGGAGCCATCAGCTGCTTCTGAATCACAGGACCTCTCTTCTGAATCAGGACTAGGTGATACCACATCTGGTTTTGTGAACTTTATTGAAACTAATAACAATCAGTTGGTCATAAAGACCACCGTTTTGGAGCCTTATGTAAATTTCTAGGTATCTTGAAGGAACAGTTAATGAATTAGCAAAGGCAGCTGGTTTGGGGACTATGTCCTGGCAATACAAAAAGCTATTCTACAATTTTAGTACATTTGTCCTTCCAGGCTTGTCAACAGAAATGGCGTTTTCTATTCATTTAATCATAATGAGCTAATCTCATTGCACTTCCAGATATTTTTTTATACAAATGTTGGGTAGAAAATATCCAAGCGCTATTCTCTTGAGTGGGAAAGTGTTACTTAGCAATCCCTGACAGTGTGTGCCATACCCACTGAAGAGGTTTCATGAGGCTTCTATTCACAAGCTCATGATGAAATACATTCACCTCTGGGATGAATGTAGCAGCTGTTTAATCATGCACAGAAGTGCTACAAAGCATTTTTAGAACAAGAGAGGCAAAGAAGACGTAAATGGAGAGCAAACATTCATTACAATATTGTATTTTGATGAAACTGAGTAACAAGCTCACTCCAGACTTGAATAAAGTATTAAATTGGTGTCTTGTATCATATTGTCTGGTGGTGCAGCAGATTAAGATGTTAATAAAGCCTGAGAATGTGCGCTTTTAGTAGAGTGTTACATCTTTAGTGCTGCATAACCAAGTTTTTGACAAAATGAAGGTGGCTGATAATTTCTAATGTGAATGATTTTGGATGCCATTCACAATTAAAGAAGTTGGTATGTGTGCCTGGTAAATTTGAAAGAGGGCTGCCTTGATCTCATGCGCTGGTTTTCACCTTTTACCCTCTGTGCATTTGAGTTTGTGTCCTGCAGTTCATGCTTGCTAATGCCACATCGCTGTCCTGACAGATCAGTCTTCAGTCTGTGAGCAGAGTGTTCGTTCTCTGTCTTCTGAGCATGCCATGATTGCAAAGGATCAGACTGCCAAGGCCATTGCAAACACAGCCAATGCCTATGAAAAGAATGGTGTTGAGGCAGCTCTCTGCGAGGTAAGGACTGAGCCCTGGCCCAGAGAGCAACCTGTTGTTGTCTTTGTATTATTCTTAATAAACATTTGCTTTTTCTGTTTCTGTGTAATTACATAGATGTACCACATTTAATTCAGTCCCCTCCTCTCTCCTGTATTTTGCTTTTGTTTTTCTTATTCTTCTTCTTTTTATTCTTGGCCACAGCCAAAGGAGGTAGAACCAATGAAGGCCCACCTGGGAGAAACAACCTTTACAGTTCAGGCAGAACAACCACAAGATGCTAAAGAAACAGAGTCTGCTGCCCAAACTAGCTCACAGGTCTCTGAAGTGGAAATCCCCAGTGTGGGGAAGATTCCTGTTAGATCTGATGCAGATGGATATAATGAGGAGGTACAGCTCCCAGTGCAGACTTTAATTACTGTCCATCACTAACCTTATAACTTCATTGTCGGTTGGCTTTGAGCTTTCTAAGACCGGATATGACAGACCTCTGTCACAGAAACAGTACTGTTTTCAGAGTAAACTTTTCCCCCTGCAGAAATAAAATTTGGTGGCCAGACAAAATTGTTTAGTAGCTTCTTTTCTAAATGCCATCAGAGAAGCAGCTCTGTAAGAAGCGCTCAATTATTAGATCTGCTCAGTGTCCCTGTTGGTGGTCTTTCTGGCATAACTATATCAAACTTGGCCCTAGATGTATTAGTTTATTTACAAGCCCCTTTACTGTCTTCAGAGTTTTGTCCCGTTTATCAAAGAAATTGAGTTCTAGTAGTGTAACTTAGAGGATCCTAGCCACTGATTTTTTTTGAATCTGTTTAACCTCGTTCATACATACTTAAGCAACATTCTAGAAGTTGACTTTTCCACAAGTCCAGTTGAGTTAGTTGAATATGCTTAATACATGCTTGTATGAAGTTAGCACAATGAAATGCTCTGCCACAGGCACCACTGTCTTCTTTCTTGTATTGCTTAAGAAAATTGAGTGGGACATAGAGGGGTTAGGGTTAGCGTGCTTTATGTTCTCACGTGCTGAATTTATATATTCAAGCCTTGGAGCGACAAGCCTTCTGATTTAAGTGCTTAAAAAATCTGCATGTAAAGTGCATGTGATAGGTGGAGTAAGTAGTATATAAGCAAGTAGCAGCTCTGGCTTATTCCGCCTGTATTCATATGATTTCCTTTAAACTTTATCTTTTGAAAGTTTTTCCTTTCTTCACCATGCCTCTTATTCTTTTCCTGTCTGTTACCGTTTTCCTTGTCGTTGTTTGTGTGTTTTCCCGCTTTCATGGTAGGTGATGCTGAGTCCAGCCATGCAAGGTGTCATCCTGGCTATTGCAAAAGCCCGCCAGACCTTTGATCGAGATGGGTCTGAAGCAGGGCTTGTTAAGGTATCCTATTTGTTTGCTAAATTGAGCAGTATGGAAATCAGTTTTCACAGAACAAAGAATCTGTTGCATATAAAGACATATCAAGAAAGTGAAAGGAAAGATTTGTGCTTTTTTTTTCTTCTAACTAGGGGCTTTTCTGTTTGTGCTTGCATAATGTCCTTGTTCCAAACAATTTTTAGAGCTTGAAGAAACAGCAGATTTTACTTTTCTGTTTATACTGCTTATTCTTTGTATTCTTTGAGGTTATTGGTAATTCTCTCTTTTTTTTTTTAAATAGACTTCCTTTGCCTTTTAAAATCTGTTGCATGTCCTTGATGCAATTGTCAGGAAATAAACCAGCACTCGTGAATTTTTTTTGGTCCTGAAAATGCATACTTATTATAACCTCTCTTGTAAAATGTCTTCAAGAAATTAATGCATGAATTAGAGCGATTTGAAAGAATGTAAACTGCTGAATGTTGAAGCTGGTGTTAGGTTTTAGAGGCAGATAGATTTAATGACAAAAGGTGGAAAGGGAGAAATCACCTGTGTTACTTATCTACAAGAATATATATCACAAGATACTCTTGCATCTTAATGCAGATAATACAGATGCAAGAGGATTAGACTTGATTTTGACAACCCCGGCACTCACAAGAGGCTTACCAAAACTGTTTGAGGAAGTTATATGTCTCACCCTCTCTGAAAAGTGTTTAGAAGCATTTAAACACCTTTGTGCTTTGGAAAATCGCATGTCTGATGCATGTGCTTTGCCATGCTATACAATCCCGTTTTTTTCTTTAATTTGTAGCTCCAGATGCTTTTGGGCTTCTATTCACCAAAGAACATAACTAAGCAGCAGAGGCTAGTTATCTCCCATGAGAATCCCATCATTGCAGGACACATTTAAGCTCTGTATCAGCTCCTGTAGAATTCAGGCTGTCGGAAGTGTGGACATTTCAGTACATCTGTTTCATTGGCAGGCATTCCATGAGGAATACTCCAGGCTCTATCTCCTTTCCAAAGAGACCCCTACCCCTCAGAACGATGCCCGGTTGCAACATGTGCTCGTTTACTTCCTGCAAAACAATGCTCCCCAACAGGTTGTGGAACGGACCCTTCTCGAACAGTTTGCAGATAAAAACCTCAGCTATGATGAAAGGTTTGTGCTGTGGATTCCAAGATGAAGTTTTTCTCATCTGGAAGCAGCTGGGGCCATTCTTCTGATTTTCTCATCTCTGCTTATACGGAGCAGGTCAATTAGCATTATGAAGGTAGCACGAGCTAAGCTGAGAGAAATTGGTCCTGACGAGGTCGATATGGAGGAGTATAAGGTAAGGGACTGAAATGCCACCTTTGATCCTTCACACTGTCAGAACTCATGCTGTCCAAAGCAGCATGTGGGAAACTGAGGATGTGGTACAGAACAGTGTAAGCACATAGAGCAGTAGCTGGCATGCCTGTAGGTAACAGCCCTGAATGGTTTCATCTGAAGTTTGTATCCTCAGAAGCTATGAGGGAGAATGAATACACTGGAAATTTCCTGAGCTTTAAGGAATGTTTATGCAGTTGACTAAATCATTTTGTTGAATATATGGCTTTTAAGAGAATGTTAATCTCTTTGAAGGGTAAAATCTGCTATACTTTTGAGTTGTGAAGGAGTGTAAAATTTGGGTGTGCATGTTACAGGTGGAGCTGATACTCTGCTTTCTTGCTCTTCCTCAACAGAGATGGCATGAAGACTACAGCCTTTTTCGCAAGGTATCTGTTTACCTGCTTACAGGGTTGGAGCTGTATCAGAACAGAAAGTAAGTTTACTTTAATTGTGTGTTTGAATATACTTTTTCTGGCTTGCTAGTAGCCCTTTCTTGAATGCAGAGCCAACCTTGGTTATCAATTTAAATATGATGCTGAGGTATTATCTAGGTTCTTTAGTGTCCTCTAATCTTTCTCTCAGTGGAGCTGTATGTTCTTATTTCCAGAGATGTGTTTGCAGAAATGATTGCCATCACTTTTTCTGCCCTTTGGACTCCTGTACTAAAATTTAAGTGTGTTGAACTGGCATTATACTTGGTTTAAACACATTTTGGAGTTCTTCAGACTCTTAAGATTTTTTAAAGGGCCTTCTTTTTCTCCCTAATGTTTTAGTTGCATAATTATCACAGTATGGAGAAAGACTGCTGTTTTATGAAAGGTTTGTATTTTGAAAAGCAATTTTTTCCAATCCAGGAAAAAAAATTAATAGCTTCTAGAATTACTCATGGATGGAAACAGATTTCTGAGGTGGCTGGCAGTGATGAGCTGCCAAGTTCAGGTGGGCAAACGAACAAGAGGCCGGGCAAGAGTATGTTAGAGATTCTCTGAAACTACATCTCTCTATCAGCTCTTCAAGAAGTTTGATCCAGCAGTTGTTCTGTTTTCTCAGAGGGGTTTTTATAAGGTAGAAATACATAAATGACCTGAAAATACTATCCTTTGCATTTCTTTGAGTGTTCTCCCGAAGTGCAAAGTTCCTGAAGCAGTGCAGAAGATGTTGGCATTCGTGGTCTCGCCAACTTATATGCAAACTTTAAAGGGCTATTCATAAGGTACTCATTTGGCACACAAGGCAAAAGGGAACATTACTTAATTTGGCATAGAGCATCTGTTTGTTTATGCTTTGGCAAGGAAATTTTAGTGTTTCTGTTGGGTCTGATGTTAGTTACTGTTGAGGCTAAATGGAAAATATTTCCCAAGTTGACGTGATTGACCACACTGTAGCTTGTGACAGCGACAGACGTTGCGGGCTGGACAGCTGACACTCTTCTCCTAGGTACCAGGAGTCCCTGACCTACCTGGTCTATGCCTACCAAAGTAACACCACTCTGCTGATGAAAGGAACCAATAGAGGAGTGAATGAATCGCTGATTGCCTTGTACAGAAGAAAGTGTCTCTTGGTGCGTAATGAAGTGCGCTCAACTCATTTGGGGAGGGTTGTGGAATGGTACAAGCAGCCTGGTTAACATCAGCTCTTTTTGTTCTGTGATGCAGTTCACTTACTGCTCAGTACACGTTGCCCAAAGAATCAGATTGGACCATATCCCCTTCTAGGAGCACATCTCATTAACATGCTGCTTTTTCCAGGGAATGTTCCAGTACTGCTGAACTTACTATTGGGTTTTAAGTCAGTGCTTTTCAAAAAAGCAGTAGTTGTATTGGGTTTTGTCCATTAGCTTCCTTCCCCCACACTATTTATTTCTGATGCCGATGGCTTCCTTTCTCTGAACAAAAGGTGATGCCCTTTTCAGTGGGAAGAAAAAAGCAGTATAAAAATTAGATCTGTTGTTAGTTTGTGCTCTGTGGTTTCCAAGACCAGTGTGACTCTGTCTTACACCTGTTACCGTGGCTTCTGCCCTTTATTGAGTACCATCAGTAGCATGGAAATCTAGAATAATTCAATGAAAGAAGGTTTGATGTGATTTTTGAGGAATCTTGTTAAAGGTAAATATTAAAATCAGAATTGTAAATAAGCTATATTTATGCTATATGCATATATAACAAATTGCATATATGTATATAAACACACACATTTTTTGTTTTCTGTAGTGTGATTCCTTTGATTAAAGGTTGCTGTTCCATCAGAACCTAACACCTGGTTCTGTTAGTCTTTATGTTTCTGCACAGCTGTCCAGTGAAAGGAACTGAGCTGTGTGCCTTTCCTAACAGCATGTTGATTATCTTAAGTCTATGCTTGCTTTTTAAAAGTCGTCTTCTGATTCTCCCTCCTCTCCTAGAAGTTGAATGAGGTGGCAGCATCTCTGTTTGTAAGTTGTGAAGAAGCTCGTGTGGCAGAGGGCATTAGTATCCTGAATGAGCTGATCATCCCTTGCATGCACCTCATGAGCACCTGTGACATCTGCCAAGAAGATCTGGATGCCATTGAGGTCATGAGAAACCGCTGGTGCTCCTATTTGGGACAAGAAGACATGGATGGTAGGGAATGACTGCCCGCATTACCTTTTTCACACTGTTTGTGGTCAGGGCAGTGTCTAGGTCTTAATTAGAAAGGAATTGAAGGGCCATTTAAAACAGCATTAGCATAGTAGCAAGTTTGGGTATTTCTGATGGAGGTTGTGAGAGGATAAATGTATCTGTATCATCAATTGAATTATGCTATAGAAGAATTTAATCTTTATTTTTTCACTAAAGCTGCAGAAAAAGGATTCCTGTTCATTTAAGTGTGAAAAACTAATCTGAAAATAATGATTTAGCATTGTCTAGATGGGTTTTGGTTTTGTTTCCTCTTACTGAATTGAGGGTTTTCTACAGATAGCATGTGAATGCTTCAGGCTTAATTGCCCAGGCTGTATGGGGAGCAAATACAGAGGAACTTTTCACTACGAAAAGAGGATTGTTGTGTTGTAGCTGAATTTTGGTCCTGGATGGCTGTCCTTGTACTGTGTTTTCTTCTGCAGTCTGAAGTTAGGCTTCTGTGGCTCCCCCCATATTATTTTTCTTAAGGGATGTTGGTTTCAACCCCCTTTATCTATATATGAAGGTTTGGGGAGTCACTGCAAGTTTTTTCTATCATTAGGAAAGGGTAAATTTGCCATAGGAAAATAAGGCAAAGACATGCAGATTTATTCTCAAAATACTGTTGTAAAGAATAAATTTATATCAATGTGTGATAATAGGCAAGTTTCCCATTCTTGGGCTTGTCGTAACAGCTTTTACTTAAACAAAAGGTTGCGAAGAAACAAAAGTAGGCTGCTTGCACCTCCTGCCTGGATCATGTGAGGTAGTTCAAATGTCACCACTGTCCTGATGGTTTTCATCATCTGAAAGAGCCTGTCCTTTAATACGCAGGCTGATGCTGGTGTTCGTGTGGTCAGTCATTTACCGTGAACTGAAAAATGTATTTTCTGTGGGTTGTCCTGTGAAGCTCTGAGATGGTAAAGGCTGTAAAATGCTCTGGTTCATTCCAGTATAAAGCCAATGTTTGAGAGTCGCCTTGAAACATGTAGTTATTTCTGACTTATCAGCAAGTACAGCATCTTGAACTGAGAAAACCTGATACCCTGGTAGCATCTGGTTCTGCCCCAAGACAGCCAGGTGTCAGTGGAGCTTTCCTCTTTATGGAGCCCAGCGTAGACTCCATACAAAGAGACAGGACTTAAGTGCTGAGTGAGATCCAGGCTAGCATCTGATGCAATGACTCTAGTGCGTCAGCAGATGCTGCTCATCCCTGTGCGCAAGGTGTGGGCATTTCTCAGGTTTGGATGATCGTCCTCAGAAAGGCATCATAGTTTCTTAGCTTGGAGCCCTCAAACCCTCTGCTGTCTGGTCTTTTACTGTTTCAGTCCCATTGACTAGTTCATCCTCTTCCCCCTTGACAGCAAACCTGCAGATGAAGCTGGGCGAATTGCTTCCCAGGCTGCTCGACTGCTCTGCGGAGGTCATTGTGCTGAAAGAGCCCCCGAAGATCCGGCCCAACTCCCCGTACGACCTCTGCAGCCGCTTTGCAGCTGTGATGGAGTCCATTCACGGCGCCTCAACTGTGACTGTAAAATAGATGGCAGACTTTCCACCCTGATATGGCGTACTATAAACCACCTTCACAGCGTCCTCCTATCAGGCAGTATTTAAAAGGGAGAGGGAAGAGAATAGGTGATTCATATTCAGACCTGTGTTTTTTGTAAATATGAAAGAATAAAAAGCAGTATTGCACTTTTGAGATAATATGTTAAGTAAGAATGCAAAGGACGTGAACCACTGTTACTAATATGATCCAACAGGTACCTGACAATTCCATCTGCTTTATATTCGCAAGACCAAATGGGGAGCTTTTTTTTTGTTTTGGCAACTTTCTACACTGTCCAGCAGGCACATATCACTGGGATTGTGACAATAGCAGAGGAAGAGATTGGCTCATCTAGTGAGCAAAACTATTAGCTCTCAATCTGTCAGACACATTTACATCTTCCTAAATTATTAGCTGCAAGACATTATATATTCAGATCTTGCCAAGCTTCTGCTAGCAGAAGTCTGAATTGTGTGATTAGGAAGCTGAGAGGAACAATGGCACTCACTCTCTATCATGTGGTCAGTCGTGCATGCAACTGCATATTTTAGTTAAGTCAAACAGGCATTTGCCTTTTGTATTTTAACTGGCAAAAGAAAATATGCAGGATTCTTCCTCTGAGAAAGTCGAAAGCAAATAACGTCAGTGACAAGAGAAAGGACAGAACTGTAAAGATTGCCTCCACCACGCTTGTGCTACAGTGATAGCTGACTGGTTAAAGGACATAAAACCCCTGAAGCGTATTCCCCTCTTGGATTGGAAAGTGAACTTCCTTCTCACCACTGGTGGATTTTCAGTGCTGGATTAGTGATGATAACTGTAAAGGTTAGAATCAGCTCTTTTTATTTTTTTAAATTTTTTAATTAACTTTCCTTAAAAAAAAAAAAAGCAAGCCCATTTGGATTTCCTTTCATGAGCAGCCTGTAATTGTGTTTGGACTCTGGCAATTGTTTAAACCAGATGCTCTAAGTAAGAGGAGAGGGTAAGCCTGTTTGTTAGGACTATGCAGGTTTTCTAAAAGTGCAATAAAAGCATTTGTTCTATGTTAGAATGAAAAAGCTTTCTCTGCGTGGGTTTTTTTTTTCAGTGTTTTTTCTTCTGTTGTTATGCCTTATGGTTCCTCTTGGCTTCAGTAGGAAGAAAGGGAAGCAGAAGAAAAAAGAAATCCATTGGCAAAGTAATGTGGAAATGTGTGTAGGCTAATGAAGCTCCAGAGGTGCGAGAATGGTGTGAGTACTTGCTGTATCTCAGCTTAGGTCTCCTGTGAAGGCAGCAGACTGCTTGGTAGCTCAGACTTCTGCCGCCAGGACAGCACTGGGGGACTTCCATACATTTCAACAGAAAAATAGATGAGTTTACTTAGACTATGACCACAGAGTTACATTTGATCCTCAGACTTGACAGCTTCAGCTCATCACTGACCAACATCCAAGAGAGCTGTCTCTTAAGATAGGAATTTCATTAAAGTCTGCAACAGTGGCTTAACATCTTTGTAACTTGTAGAGTAGACAGGTCGTGTTATACCCCGAGGTTAAATATGGTTTACAGCATGTTTGTGACTTGTCTGCTTTGTGGCTGATGGTTTTGTTAGCTAACACACGCTGTAATGTGAACACAAGTTGTAATTCAACCAAGTGAGCATCCTGTGTGCTGGTGCCTGTCTTAAGCCTCCTTTAGTTAAATAAGGGTGGGACATGCTGAGCTGCACTTTGAGTTACTTTGCTATCTCGTTTTCTGTCTAGCTGTTCACTTAATCTCAAGCAGAAATAGAGGTGTAACCAAGGGTTCACATTCTGCGATGCTGTAAATGGGCTGAAGGACATGCGTCTTGGATCCCTGCTGTGTCTGGAGATAACAGCCTGTCTGTGGGGCACATCCAGAGGCATGGGGCAGGTGTGCAGGGGCACAAGCTGGGGTCCCTCCCAAGCAGGACGTGGTGCCGGGGGGTGTGGCTGGCAGCTGGGAGAGCAGGGCTTTCTCAAAAAACGCGTGGGAGTTAATGAAGCTCCAGGGAGTTGCGTCTCCCCTCCTTTATTTTATTTGCCTGCAAAATGGTGCTGGGAAAATGCCTATGTTTGTTATCAGTGCCTAGTGGTTTCTCTTAAAGTCTCATTTTTCAGAGCTGAAAATCTGTTTTGAGTCCTTTTCCATTGCAAGCCATCCTGCATTAACTTGTGTTTTTTTGTGCAAGAGGGAATCTGCCATTCCGAAGCAAGCAGCAGTAATAATTCATTCATACTGAATTAATAGAGAAGAGGAAAAAATCAGTGTTTTCCTGCAGCCAAAATCTGAGTATTTTCTTTATTAATTGGGGAATTTAAACATTTAATTGCATATTGAGCTGATATCATGATTCTACATTATAATGGAGTCCTTACCTGTTTCTGCTGTTATTGCTCTGAAAAAAATGCAGATTCTTTTCAGCCGTTTAGGAAGAGGAGAGAGAAATGCCCTGGGGTGTTTTTTTTCTGACAAATTAAAGACAGATTTTTTGTAGGACTTCTTCCTATTACAAAATGTGTTGTAATTAGCAGAGCTATATTTGAATGAAATTGTCACCAAGGTCCCACTGCTCTGTCAGTTTGTGTTTCCGTGTTATTTAGGAATAACATGGCTGGGATTTGGTTTATATTGTCTTCTCCCAGTTATTTTAGAATAAAATGAAAACACTTATCTATAGAAACTTCAGCTATCCATGTGCAAAAAGTGTGCCAAGGCTGTTAAAATCAATGAGCTGTCGTAGAGGAAGAGCTGCTGCTTTTTCAGCCTTGTGTTCCACATTGTTGAGATGGAGATGACTGTGGAACAATGAGGCCTTCACTTTATTTCTTAGTATACTCATGTTCTGGGGTTCGACTGTAACGTGAAAAGCATTCAGCATTCTAAACAGAGCGCCTGGGGTCTTGACACCACATACTCAATAACTGCGTTCACTCTGCACGAAGAGTAAGTGACTCATAATTTCAAGATAACTTTTGTACTGCTGTTGTGTCATTCCAAGGCGTTCTGACTTCCAGGCAACCAGGATGTGGTCTGGGAGAGAAATCTTGAATTAGGAGATTCCAGCTATTCATACACTCAGGAGACAGATTTTATTCTGTCATGTTGCTACAAAAATTAAAAAATATCCCAATGGATATCTGGATAACCTGCTTCAAAAAAGTGCTGATGACTTCTCAAGAGTGCAGTTCGGTGCCCATTAAGTTCTGATAGTTTGGATCGTGCTTGCAGGGAGGAGTGTCCTGAAGCTAGAAGAAACCTTTGCTCAGTGTCTTGTCGTCATCTTTCTCCCTCCCCCATGTTTTCATTTCCCAAGGGTGTGGGTGACGAGTTATAGCCAAAATAGAGTTTCTTTACTTTGTGGGTTTGTCAGACCTTTAGAGGGCAGCTAACAGTTTGTGTAACTCTTTGAAAAGCACGTTTCTCAGCCAAGAATGCTACCCTTCTGGCCCCTCTGTTGGGCCGTGCTTGATCTTCATTACGGAGGACGTGGCATGAACAGAAGTGCTGGGGCTCTCCTCTCCCCGCACAGCTGCATGCGACCGCAGCCTGTGGAGCGGCCGTGGTGCTGTGGGAAGGGATGCCTCAGCACATCGGATCAATAGCAGCAAGCCTGGCTTTTCGCACAAATAATGGAAAATTGAAGACCACAGAACTAGTCCAAAGGGAAAGTACTTCAAAAGCCCTTGGATGTTCTTTGCAAATTGTGGGGTGTTTTTATGTTGTTGTTCTTCAGCATAATTTCCAGGATTTGACAATGTATTTAAAGCTGAATCTAAAGCCCATCAGCACAAACGGTGTAGAGAGATAGGTGAAGATCTGGGAGCTGGAAGCACATCCCACATCCCTGGGGGGATTAGGGGGGGGCTCCTCCTCGTGCACACAGTGGGCACCAGCTGTGGCAGGGGTACGTCCAGGACAGCTGCGCTGGTCAGGAAGCTCAGACTTCTTGAAATGCCTTCTTTGGCCTGGCTGTAATTTTCTGCCTTGACCTAAGTCCAGGTAGTGTGAAAAACGTCTAGGAATAGTCTGTTTTCTTTCTCTCTCCCCATATGCTACTTCTTTTACTCTTAGAGCAAAGTGCAAATTTCAAAACAGGACTTTTGAAGAAAAGCGAACTTTGATTCCCAGCAGAATGCTGCTTTTGGTTGGGGGCTTCCTTTATTTTTGACCGTGCAGCCATGGCTTCTAGTGTAAACAGATTAAAACAGCAGTAAACTCAGTTTTTAAATAGCACTGTAACAGTGGGTTTCCTGCTGTCAAGATTCTTGCTGTTAATTCAGTGTTATGTATGGTATTGCCAGTAGCGTAGAGGCATAAAGGAAGCTTTATTTTTGTAGCTGAGTCAAGAAAACATGGAAGAGATTTTTAAAGAGACCCACAAAATCGGCGCGCGCGCGCTCTCTCTCTCTCTCTCTCATTTTTGCTTTTTATGCACAAGTAAACAATTCTGTTATAGAATTCCCTAAATGAAGGTCTGTGGCACATTTATAACTTCATCATCTCAGTGGTTAAGAAAATCAAGCTAGTGACCAGGGTAGTGCCACTGGCTTTCTGCCTTTGGAGCACAGTTTCTTGTATCAGCACGTGTTTTTGTTTTCCTTCTCTCCTTTTTTTTTCCTAAGCTTTTTCTGGATGAACAAAATATTCAAACTGCAGCCTTGTTCCTTAAAGATCAGACCCTTCATTCCCAGTCTTCCCAACCCATTGTGTACGATGCAGTTATATTTTCAGAGCACAGAAACATACTGGTGATGACTGAAATAATTTATTTTGAATACATCAAAATGAAATGGACATTCATGGAATCAGCTTTTCAGCCTGGACATAGGTGTTACAATGATTACATTTCCGACTACTGGAGATTTCCAGGGAATGCTAGCAATAGCATAATCACTGAGTATACTGCAAATGTAACCATGAACATGAAGTGCTCTTTACTGCTCTGTTTGCCTTCTTGGCTTACAGTACTAGGTTTAGTTTGCAAGTGTTGCAGAAAAAGCTTTTGCTCATTTGAAAAAAAAGGAGAAAAAAATGAAGCAGACAGACACAGATGGGAAGGAAAAAAGGCTGCAACACTGTCTTAGGAATTAGCAAATCATCCTGTAAAATGCAAGAACTGTCTGAAATTTGAACAGCCAGGAGCTGCACAGGGCACAGTGCTGCAAGTCTTAGATTACCAGGTCTGCGGTTTTGGGGTGTGAGCGGTGACTCCACGGTGATATCCCAGCTGGACCTTCCATCGCTGGACGCTGCAGGCAGACTGCTGAAGGCACGTCTGGCGTTTCAGTCCTGCTTAAGCAGGTGGTGTAGATAAGAAGCAACCCACCTGCTGCAAGGAAGAATCCAGCAAACCACCCCAGGAACATTGCCTCCCCAAATTCCCAACGCGGGACAATGTTGGGAATGGTTTCATCCCAAAACTCAAGGACCGTGTTATAAGCGACCCAGGAGACCGGCGCTAAGGTCATGATCCCTGACATGCTGAAAGCCGCTCCTCCAGCAAGCAGGAGCCATTTCTTTAGACCAGGTTTTTCTTCACATGTTTTCCAGCAGTCCAAGCCCAAACTGGCGAGGAGGAACCCGAGAAGCCCCAGCCCATTGGAGAGGCACATCAGGATTCGGGACACACGCAGCTCCAGCGGCAGAGCGAGGAAGGAGTCGTGGGCTTTGCACTCCGTCGCTCCCTCCTCCTGGACTATGCAGACCTGCCAGAGCCCCATGGTCCAGATCTCCAGTTCATTTAAGTCCAAGTTGAGGTTCTTCCAGAGTGGCACGAAAGTGGTGACACAGGACGAGACCCACCCGAAGAGCGCGAGAAACATTGCACCCAGTTGGACCTTTGTGTTGCAGCTCCAAGCCATGCTAACGCTGCGTCTGTAAGCTGTGCGCCGGCTCCACTGGTGAGGCTGAGATAAGCTTAGGTGAGCAGAAGCTTTTGGTATTAACACTTTTGGAGCTGTGCATTTATGGTGTGGATTTCCATGAATGCACCGTGTCCATTGACAGCCACAGACAGAGTGCTGCTATTTGCTGCTGGTGTTCAGCGGAGTCGCATAGGGGGAAATTCAAGCTTATACCTCTAATTCCTGGGTGTGGCCACAATCATTTTTTGTGTCTTGTTGGTTTTGTTGCGTTAAAAGAAGGCACTGCTGGCTAGGCAGGAAAAACTGGGTACAACAGGGAGCAAAGCTGTTCTGGAAAGCCAAGCATCGACCCCATGCTCCTTTCCCTCTCCCCCCACTTCCCCCTCACTGCTGCGCATGCAGCACTTGGTGCTTGTGCAGCCCCGCTCCCTGCATGTTCTGATGTCCTGTCCCTGCACCGCTGGTGTCAGGCCAGGGGTGGATGCTCTGGGCTGGCAGGTTCTTCGGAGAGGACATCCCCAGGTGTCCCCAGGGACGGTGGTTTGTATCTCTGCGTGTAGACAGTATTGCTTCAGGGCAAACCTGGCTCACAGGCTGCAGTGGTCCTGCCTTGCCATGCTGTCCATACACAGGAGGGTTAAGTGAAAGCATGCAAATCCTCTGAGCCTCAGGAACCCTGAAGTGAGAGTCTTGGCACAGAGCAGCTCCCGGCAAGCAGCAGCTCCTGCCCTGGCCGGGAGGGGAGAGGAGCTGCCGGCTGCTGCAGGGGACAGGGTGCCTGGAAGAGAGCACGTCTCCCCTCCTGGCAACTGTAGCATAGAGCTTTCTCAGGAAGATTTAAGTCATCAACCCTCATGCTGTCCTTAAATAAATACCCAGGGAGGTCTTGAGAGCTGCCCGGGAGCTCAGTGGAGGACTGGGGCTTCCACGGAGGCCGCAGCTCTGCCGGAGGAGCAGGGGACGCTGCTGCCTGTTTGCTCAGCGCAGAGGTGGAAGGCTCCCAACTGGGAAGCACTTTCACAGCGAGCAAGGTAATGATGGCATTGGTTTGGCTTGAGTGTGTTTTCTTTGAATAGTGACTTTACAAACAGGCAGCAACAAAGCCTTATGAACTGCTGGGGGAAGAGGCAGCTCTGCCCCGAGTGCGGCCACCCTGCGCTGATGGGAGCGATCGGGGAGCTGGGCTGAGCAGCCCCGCGTCACGCAGGCGCTGTGAGACCCACGCATCACACCGTGAGGTGAGCACGGTGATGTCCTGACTCCTCCTGCTTCACTGTTCTGCAGGACATTCTCCCTTCTGCATCATGGAGGAAAGCAAGGTGCCTGCGCTCCTACTCCACTCCTCACGGTCAAGGAGACTTTTTTAGACGTAGCGGTCTTCTCTGCACCCCTCCCTCCCAGCTTGGATCTCCAGGGAGCATCTTCTCTTCGCAGCAGTGGTGCTGGGAGGGAGCCTTGTGCCCCAGGCCCCGGAGGCTGAGCTGGAAGCAGCTGCTCCTAAGAAACGTTTTTCTCCTTGCTGCAGAGCCAGGCCCCGTGGGCACTCCCGGGCCTGCTCCTTCCACAGACACTTGCAGACGGACAGCGTGGCACAGCCGCCCGCCCTTGTGCCCTGCCGAGCGCTGTGGGCAAGGGGAGATGTCAGGAGCACTTGGCACTGCATTGCACTCAGCACCAAGGGAAACATGCTGCTGCTTGATGTGAGCATGAGGAAAGCTGCAGAGAGCAAAATGTTTTTCTTCACCTTGCCTCATGGCCCAGAGGCTGCTTCAGCAGAGCCGAGCTCTGCGCGATGGCTCTCCTGCTGTGGGAGGCAGAGGTGTTGGTCCTGGAAGTCTCTGTGCTGCACCAGGACTGAACTTTACCCTCACCATGGTGCTTCGCATCCTCAGAAAGTGCTTTGCAAACATTTGTCCTCAGAGCAGCGTTGTCGGGTCACTGGGGTTATCTGCATTTAAGTGCCAGGGGAGCTGGGACACAGAAGTAGAGCTGAGATGTCACTTTGGAAAAAGAGGACCTGCCGTGACTGAGAGAAAAGACCTTGCTGTAAAAAAGATAGGGCAAAAGTAAAAAGGAGAGACCACTTCATAAGGAAAATCCTAATTTTCTGTTGACACTCGCTTCCCATCTGTTCCTGCATGCCCAGCCCCACAAATGGGATACGAGGTCCAGCTTTTAGATTCATCTTCATTGGGAGATTAGTTGACTAATCTCTCATTCATCTGTCCTCTTCGTTACCAAGAAGGATATTAGGGGGCAAGGCTAGTAAATTACTGTTCCTTCCTCATCACAGCAGCGGTGTTGGTGCTGCTGGGGCCAGGAGCCCGGTGCTGGGCACCGTGCCCGTGCAGCTAGGACACAAGGTGCTCTGGCCCTGTGACCCCAGCAGAGGCCGTGGCCGTAGGACCTCCCTCCCTCCCTCTGTCCCTCCCCATGCCTCAGGCTGGCTGAGGAGGGGGCTCAGAGCCTGTGGAACTCAGCACAGCTGGGGCTGGTGGTGCCTCCGTGCCCCTCGTCTCCAGCACCAAGCCTCTGCCAATTTCCTGGAACACAACCCAAGTGAGAGAGGGGAGATGGTTTAAAAAAAAAAAAGTGCAGGGTCACCAGAACCTGTTTGCTCTAGGGACGGGTAGCTTCATCTCTTGGGTACACATCCTGCTTTGCGGTGCTTGGTGCTGACTGAGGGCTGCTCTGCTGCAGCCTCCTGCCGTACCACATCCTGCACCTCGCCCTCCTTCCTGACCGTTGCTAAAGTGCGCGGGAAACTTGGGTGTCCCAAACCCCGCTGTAAGCCAGGACCCGCCTGCAGGCACTGGCTCTGGACACATCCCCGCGGTCCTGCCAGTTGCAAGCTGCCTCCAGGCAATGTTTGTGGCCGGCATTTGCCCCGGCAGCCCTGCTGCACAGGCCACCACCGCCAGTCACACAGGGGACAGGGACAGGGGACGTGCTCTGCCCCCTTCGTCCCTGCCCGCTCGGCCCGGCCATCCCTCGCTGCCTCCCTGGGCAGGAGCTGTTGCCTGTGGGAGGTGGGGTGAGCTGAGGCCTGCAGTCACAGTTAACTCCCAGTGCAAGTTGTGGAGTCTTAACTGTGCTATATTGGTAACGCTGAGACGTGTGAGGCTGGGGCTGAGCAGTTATTTATAACCTCTGTGCTACCTTTGCTATTTTTAACCATCCTGCTGTAGGGAACCAACTTTAAATACACCACAGTGGCATCCTCTGTGAGGAGTGAGCCCTCCAGGCGCGTTATCCCTGCCCTGCAGTTCTCAGGTGGTCAGGAGGCGCTGGGATCCGTCTGCCTGCAGCCCCTGCTTGCGAGGCAAACTCCAGCCCCGGCTTCTGCACGGAGCCGCGGGGCCCGGCGTGCCCACGGGCCCCGGGTGCCTGGAAGGGCTGTGTGGGGCCACGCTGAGAGCTCCATCCCCCGGGCGTGGGGTGAGCCTCCCCAGCACCTCGCAAGGGAAGGGACCGTGGCTTCTCCCTGCCTGCAGCCCAAGGTTTCGGACCTTCCCGCCCCTGGACCTCGCCCATCACAGGCAGATGGACGGGAGAGCAGAGGTCACGAGCGGCCGCTGGTGCTCCTGGCCTGAAACCCAGCCCTGCTCCGTGCTGGGAGGCTGCGGCAGGGGGAAAGGGAAGGCCGTGTCTCCGCTGCGCGGGCCAGCCCGCCGACCCCCACAGTGCATCTGCTTCTTGCCCGAGCCCTTCCGATTAAATCAACTTGAGGTATTTCTGCCTGTCATTGAGGGAGATTAATGGGTGACCTTCTTCTCGTGGAGCAGGATTGGAGGGCGCTGCCAAGCTCCCCTTCCCTCCCGTAAGCTCTGCTGCACAGCCAGGAGAGGATTTTCCTCCAGAACCGGTTGGAAGATGCCTGAGGGCAGACGGGACAGCACTGGGGTGGCCCAAGAGCAGCTGTAGGTGTGGGCAGAGGCTGAGGACTGCCGGCCATGCCTGCTCCTGCCCAGCGGGCGCTGTGCCTGGAGATGCGGTAGGTGCACCGGGGGCTGCAGGCGCTGCTTCCACGCAGGTCTGCATGAGCAGGGGGCTCACAGCCACTGTCCCAAGGAGGAGAGGGGAAGGGATGGGGTGGGAGTGTGATGCTGAGGGTGTCTGCAAGGCCATCCCCTCTGTTTTGGTTTGTCCTGGGCATCACCAAGCGTTTGCAAGCGGGGCATGCATCTGTGGTGTGTGGGCTGGGGCAGCAGCCATGGGACGGTGGCAGGAGGTGGCAGGGCAGAGACACAGCAGAGCCAGAGCACTGCACCTGAGGACTTTGTCAGTGAGCGCTTCTCAGAGCAGGTGATGCTCAAAGGATGCGCAGAACCCAGCGCTCAGGCAGGGTCCCCTGGCAGCCCAGGGCTCCTGGCCCCATGGGTCAGAGCAATCCCGCCTCGCTGCCAGGATTTCCAGGAACAGGACCTCCTGCAGCACTTCCCTCCAGGAAATAGGGCCGAGATGGCCAAGGTGATAAGGCAGGAGGGCTAAGGGACAATAGGCACAGAGCAATGCTGCATTAACCCCTCTCCTTCCCAGCCTTTTGTATTTGAGAGCTGCATGCGTGTCCATCCCTACCTGTGCAGCATCGGCTCTTGCTCCAGTGCTGAGCCACATCTCTGGGCACGCAAAATTCATGCCCGAGAGTCTCATGTGGTGTCTGTTACAGGAATTACATTTGGTTTGGGAAAAAATCTCTAAACATAATAAATTGGCAGGAGCATTTGCTGTAGCATATCAAGGGAAAACATCTTAAAATAAAGGAATTTAATATTTCCAGAATTTCCTGACTTCATAAAGTGTCTTGCTACAGATCTGCTGCCACTATGCCCGTGGGAGCTGTGCTCTTCAAACATGTAGGCTTCTGCAGCTCCTGCTTTTCCTGCTGCAGAGGAAGGCAGAAGAGCAGAGGAACTGATCCCAGCCCCACACCAAGGGCACACAGAGGCCAGATGTCAGCTCTCAGCTGGCCACTGCTGCCCCAAGGAAGAAAATAATTAAGACAGATGATTATTCCTGAGATAAAGCACTCACCTCAAAGCTTGTTAGACCAATTGTTGCAGCCCAGCCCAGTGGGGATGTATGCTGAATCACAATTGTTTTTCACTTTCCCTCCTCTTTATCCATTTTTGTTGTAAATATTCCTCTGCTCATAGGGCTTCTAGCTCCCCTACAGCCAGGATTCACTGAATCACAAAATGCAGTGCTGTTAAGCAGCAGGCAGTTCAGGAAAGCTCAGCGGACACGGGTGGGGAGCGGTGAAGCCGTGTGCTGTGCAGCTCGCCCACCACACGTGGCTGCTCGGCAAGGACAGCCGGGATGGGGTTTCTGCACAAAGCTCACGCACAGAGGCTTGGGACAGCCCGGAGTGTGTGTACAGCCTGCAGCAGGATCGCTCCATCGCAGAATTTGTTTGTTTGCAACTTCTCTACGCAGCTGCTGTAAGACCCAAGCGTCTGAGCCTCAGTCCTGCTTGACAGACGACCAGATTGCCCACGCGAGGACCAAGAGGCTGAGGCAGAGGACGCTGGATGAGGCAGCAGGGCCCCTGGCCTTTCCCCTGGGGGGAAAAGCACCTGGAGCTGAGCTGGGGCAGATTCTGCTGTGAGCACCGCGAGGCTGCAGCCTGCTGACGGGGAGGGGGCTCCATCGGTCAGGTACCCCTGCACCACCTCCCTGCTCCTGTACCCAGCTCCTTCCCGATCCCGAGTTTTGTCGCTGAATGGCCTCGCAGCAACTTTCCAGGGCCTGGAAACACGCTGTAGGTAACCGCCAGCAAGGCGCCCGTTTCACGCAGCTGCTGGGGCTGCTCAAGTGGCCTCACAGGAAGAAGCCACGTCCATCCCCGGGTGGTGCAATGCAATTAGGGCAGGTAATTGGCTTAGCCGTCTGGTGCCTCCCCCAGTCCAGCTCAGCTCCATCACCTGGGCGGGGGCCCCATCAGGAGATGGTGGCTCCCAGGGCCTGGGCCCCCGGCAGCTGCCCTCAGGGTGTGCTGGGTGCTCTTCCAGCCACAGCAGGTGCCCTGAGCGTAAGGCACCGCGGTGCAAGCACGCATCAGCTGTGCCACGCTGCCGGCCGTGGGACAGCTGCACGGAGAGGGGCATCCCCACTACAGCCAGGTACCTGCAGCTCAGTGGCAGCAAGACCGTGCCGAAGCCGCGGCGGAAATGTGGCTAACAGGATTACGGTCCAGGCAGGACCGGGATTAATAGGCTGCTTCCTCTGGGAGTTTCCTGGAGCTCTTTGCAGACAGGGCTCTCGCTCCAGGCCCACCGGCTGCAGCCTCCCCTCCCAGCCCTGGCGCACCCCTCTGCATCCCTCCCGCCTTTGCATCTCAGGTCCACGGCCCCATGCAGGGCTAATACCTTGCCTCCCCTTGTGGTGGCAGCTGCAGATGAGCAGGGGGAGCAGCTCTTGCTGAGCTGCTGCTCCCATGGATGCTTCCAGCTCCCACAGACCCGTGGTGGTGGGACGAGGTGCCCCGCAGCCACCACGATGGGGGCTTGCCCACCTTGCTGGGACATTCTGTTGCTCCGGTCTCCTCCAGGATGCTGTTTGCATTTCTAAGTAGCACTTTGGGTCACACCCAATTTGACTTTCTATGAGAAACTACATAAAAATAAATGTCAACTCTCTGAGCAAGTGGGAGGTGAGCCCTAGACAATGTGCTGGGGCTCTCTAGACGTCACTAACGTGAGTGAGGGAGTGAGGGATTTGGGTTTGTTTCCCATGAATGGAACTCTGTTTCAAAACCACCTCAGGCAAGCAAGGAGCTGTCATTAGCGACAGCCCTGACCCCAGCACCAAAGCAGCCTCGCTGCCAGGAGCCCCAGGGCCTCAGCTGCAGGATTTGTGCCACAACACCAGCCCTGCATGGGGCTTGGGGCTGTCCCCTCGTGGTGACCACGTGAACATCCTTCACCTGCTACAGCCCCGAGAGACTGCTGGCAGGACCCACCAGTGTTTACCCCCGACTTTGCCATCCCTGCCCAGCCTGCTGCCCGTGCATCCTGCACCCCACCTGACGCTACCCTTCTGTTCCCACAGCGCCCTGTGCCATGGCCGCCGTGCTGACCACCGCCGCCAGCAGCACGGAGCCACAGTGGGAGGGCGGCCTCTGCACTCACAACGGCGTGGGTGGCAGCTGGCTGCTCCGTGAGGTGTCCCGGGGCCGGAGGAACTCCATCCCACCCGCGCAGGCGCCCACCGCCAGGCACATGCTGGCCTACCTGCCGCGGCCACCCACCGACTCCAGCCGCTACGGCACCTTTCCCCAGAAGGTAGGGCTGCGCCCCGACAACGCCACCCGCGGGGCTCCGTGCAGGTCCCCGCTGTCCTGCGTGCGGTGTGGAGCTTCCCAGGCACGTGAGGCTCAGTGATGCTCAGTGCCTGGTGCATAGAGGATGAAGAGGGAGATTTAACATGGACCGGCCCCTTTCCCCTTGCAGCCCGAAGGCCCAGCCACCCCTGTGTTCCTGGCAGACGACAGCCAACAGCAAAAGGCCACCAGCGCTGCTGAGAAAAGAGCCCTAGTCCCAAACGATCTCCACCCACCCTACAGCACTGTCATCCCCGGTGAGCTGGCTCTGCTTCAGAGACGAGCACACTCAGAGGACATTGTGCCCACCAGGCGCTGGCCCAGCACCTCCATCAGCACCGGCGACCTGCCCAAGCACCGCCGCACGTCACGCCATGACCCACTGCCCATGCCACGGGACGTCTCCTCCCGCTGGTACCCGCGGCACACGCGCAGCGTGCCCACCATCCCCAGCCCCGTGCAGAGCAAAACACCCACCCGGAGCATCGTCTCCATCCCCTCTACGGAGAAGCTGCAGACCCGGCGCTGCAAGCTCATGGAGGACGAGCGGCCGCTCAGCTTGGCAAGCAAGCAGCAGAGGCAGCGCTACGTCACCAAAGTAGGCAAGTGCCAGGTGAACCTGGGCAACATCCAGGAGAAGAAGAGGTTCCTCTCAGATATTTTCACCACTATCGTGGACCTCAAGTACCGCTGGTTCCTCTTCGTTTTCATGATGTGCTATATTGTCACCTGGGTTGTCTTTGGCACCATCTATTTCTTCGACGCATGGATAAGGGGTGACATCGACCACATTGGCGATCCAGAGTGGAAGGCGTGCGTCGAGAACGTGGACAATTTCATATCTGCCTTACTCTTCTCTGTGGAAAGTCAGAGGACCATTGGCTACGGCTCCAGGATCGTGACTGCCAACTGCGCCGAAGGCGTCATCCTGCTCATGGCACAGTCCATCATTGGGTCCATGATTGATGCCCTTATGGTGGGCTGCATGTTTGTCAAGATCTCCAGGCCCAAGAAGCGTGCCCAGACCTTAATCTTCAGCAAAAACTGCGTCATCTCCCACCGAGACGAGAAGCTCTGCCTGATGTTCCGCATCGGGGACCTCCGGGAGAGCCACATGGTGGATGCAAAAATAAGAGCCAAACTGATTAAATCCAGACAGACCAAAGAAGGGGAGTTCATCCCCTTGGAGCAGTCGGAGCTGAACCTGGGCTACGACACAGGGGAGGACAGGTTGTTCCTGGTGGAGCCCCAGATCATCTGCCATGTCATCAACCAGCGCAGCCCCTTCTGGGACATGTCGGCGGAGTCGCTGAGGAGGGAGCAGTTTGAGATCATCATCATCCTCGAGGGCATTGTGGAGGCCACGGGTGAGTGACAGGGGTTGGGGTGGCTCTGTCTAGCCCCGCACAAAGTGGCTGCTGTTGGGAAGCCGGCCTGGCCGCGCTGTTTGCCCGGTGCCGCAGCCGCAGGCGCAGGCCGGGGGAACCGGGTGCAAGGGGTGGGGACCGGGGGTCCTGCAGGCGGCGTGGTGCGGGGCCCATCTCCGAGCACTCCTGGAGAGCCCGGGCCCCGCCTTCACGCTCCGGGCTTCACCGCAAGCGCATCGCTGCGGGCACGGGCACAGGACCGTGAATCCTGTGGCGTCGCGGCCCTGGGATGGCCCCGGGGGTCCCGGTGCTGCGGGGGCCGCGGGCCGTGAGGGGGCTCCGAGTGGCGCGTCCGAGCCTCCCCTGGGCCGTGCCCCGCAGGGATGACGTGCCAGGCCCGCACCTCGTACACCGAGGACGAGATCCTGTGGGGGTACCGCTTCGAGCCCTGCATGTGGCTGGAGAAGGGCGCCTTCCGCGTGGACTACAGCCGCTTCGAGCTCACCTTCGAGGTGCAGACCCCGGCGGCCAGCGCCAAGGAGATGCAGGAGACGGCGGAGCTGCAGCGCCGGGGCCGCGCCGCCACCGGCCTGGGCTGGGCCCCGCCGCCCGTCTGAGCGGCCCCGGGGGCGGCCCCGGCGGGGGGCGGCGGCTCTGCGGCCGTCGGGCCCGGCACCCGCGGTAACGGGACCGGCACCGGGGAGACCCCGGGTCCCCCCCGGCCCCCCCCGGCCCCCATCGCCGTGAGGGCACCGCGGGAGCACGGCGGGGGAGGGCGCGGGCGTCAAAGAAACGAACAAACAAATAAATACATAATGGAAAGCCCCCCCCGGTGGCCTGCGCATCAGTGTGTTTATTGACGTATGCAAACGAGTTCATTAATACTCGCTATGCTAATCAGCTCGGACACGCCCCCCGCGCGTGCAGCTGCCCGCCCGCCCGCCAGGGGGCGCCGCAGCCGCGCCCGCGCCGCTCCCCAGAGGCCGCCGCGCCCCGCCCCGCGCTCCCGGCGCGTGCTGATGACGTCACGCGGAGCGCGGCGCGGTGACGCGCGCGGCGGGCGCTGGAGCGGGAGCGGCGGCCCCGGGCCCGGCCCGGCCCGCCCCGCATGGCGCGGCCATGACGGACCAGGAGAACAACAACAGCATCTCCGCCAACCCCTTCGCCGCGCTCTTCAGCTCGCTGGCCGACGCCAGGCAGTTCGCCGCCGGGCAGAAGCAGCAGCCGCGGCCGCTGGCAGGTCGGGGCCGGGGCGCGGCGGGCGGGGCGGGGGCGGCCGGCGAGGGCCGCGGGGCCGGCGAGGGCCCGGGCGGGGCCGGGCCGGGCCGGGCGGGGAGCCGCGGGCCGCTGACGGGGCCGCCCGGGGCCGGGGCCGCGCGTTCCTGCGTGACGCCGCCGTTCGGGCGCTCGGGGGCGGTTCTGGAGCTCGGGGGGCGCAGCGCGGTGGGCAGCTCTGGATCTCGGTGTCGCAGGCGAGGAGACCTCGGCCAGCCAGGATGACTCCGACAACAGCGTCTCCGAGAGCCTGGACGACTGCGATTACTCCGTGGCCGAGATCAGCCGCTCGTTCCGCTCCCAGCGGGAGCTGTGCGAGCAGCTCAACATCAACCACATGATTCAGAGGATCTTCCTCATCACCCTCGACAACAGTGAGTGCTCGTGCCGGGGGCTGAGCTTTCCGGGGCAGGTGTTGGCCCGTCACTGCCGTGGTTTGCTTTGTGAAGGCAACTGCGGGGCCCCAAGGAGACGGGCGCTGGTGTGCTCCCGTCTGCGCAGACCCCGGTAGGCGCGAGCCCCGCTTCAAGCAGGGAGCTCTGCTCTGTGCCTGTGCCGGTGGGAAACAGCCTGGGAGAAACGCTGGGTGGAGAGCATCTGGCCTGGAACCGTGCAGCTGGTTATCTCGTGTGCTCAAAGCCTTCAGCAGAGTTCCTGTGTTTGCTTTTGACTTGTAAGGATCAGATAAAGCAACATTACACAGCTGCTGAGAGACTATTTCTGCCGCTGTCTCCTAAAAACAATCCTGAGAGTCAGCGCTTCTGAGCGTCTTCAGCTGCATGGGGCCAGCAGAGGCAGCACTTGGCATTTCTGAGCTGGCCCAAGGTGGCACCGCAGGCAGCAGCATGCTGAGAAGCTCGTGCTGCTTCTGCTGAGTGCGGGCCCTCAAAGCAAGGATGTGAACAAGGGAACTCTGTGGGAGCTTCGGCTCTCGTAGTAGCCCTAAACTGTATTTTGCTTGTGATGTCAGTGTAAGAGCGTGACTTCTAATAGTGTGCAGCATGACTTGTGTACTCGCAGAAGGAGGGCTGTCTTGATGAGTTCCCGAGTGGACCATGCTTTGAGCAGAGGTGTGAGAAGCCTCACAGAAGCTTGTCAGATCTACACGAAACTGGGTGGGAATGGTGGGAGAGGGGCAGGGCTTCCCTGCCCTGTAGGTTTCACTGCTTGCAGCTATGTTTTCTGTCAGCTTTGGGACAATAGATTATTTGTGTTTTCCTCAGGTGATCCCAGCATGAAAAGCGGAAATGGGATTCCAGCTCGTTGTGTGTATTTGGAAGAAATGGCTGCAGATCTGGATGACCAAGACTGGCTTGACATGGAAAATATAGAGCAGGTACGATTGCTGCATATCTCATTTCTCACACAGACTGATGGCTGTCCAGACAGAAATAGTGTAGCTGCTGTGAGCGGTGTGCTGATTGCTCCTGATGGAACTCTTTCAAAATCCTAGTTGTGAGTGGGGAATTCAGTGTTTTCTGTTTGAGGCAGGTTGTCCTACAGCAGTGGTGACAGGAAAGGAGAGCCTTTTATGTGCATTCTGTTTTTAAAAACAAACAAAAATGCGTTTGTTTAGTTCTGTGTAGTTATCCTGACCGTTGACAACTTCCCAGTAATCGGCACCATAAGGCTTTTAGATCTTCTGTTTACTTTGGGAACAGCAATTAAATATCTTTCCTCGCAAAGTGTACGCAATGCATCCTGAGTGAAGGCTGTCTGCCAAAGCAGAGCGCGGAGCTGCTAGTTAGAGTTCCCTTAGAACTGCCATCGCTCTTGAAGGTGATTGGAGAAATTGTTAGGTTAGCACTTAACTGAGTCTGAAGATTCTCAGTCTGGTACTCTTACTTAATAAGGGTTAAAGAGGGCTCTTCTGGGCAGAAATAGTTTAGCCTAAGATGATAAGGGATTTATTTTAAGTGATTTTTTTTCTCTCCTGGGACTGTTTCACTTTCAGCCTATTTTTGCTTGTGTCTAGGCCCTGTTCACCCGCCTGCTGCTGCAGGAGCCTGGAAACCACCTGATTTACATGACCTCTGCCAGCACACAAAACCTCTCTGCAGATCGGGACGCGGGGGAGAAACAAATTCTACGCTACCTCTATGCCTGTTTCCAGAGGGCAAGAGAAGAGGTGGGTAGAAGTTTCTGAGAAAGGAGATAACTTTGTTATCCAAAAGCTGACATTTTAGTGGAGAGAATTGGATACACGATCCCAGATCTATCTTGTCGTTTCTGTGCAGATAACCAAGGTTCCAGAGAACTTGCTGCCCTTTGCTGTGCGCTGCCGAAATCTGACTGTGTCAAATGCTCACACTGTTCTTCTTACCCCAGAGATTTATGTCAACCAGAATGTGTATGAGCAGCTGGTGGACCTGATGCTGGAGGCACTGAGAGGGGCACGTAAGTTTGACTAAACTTAATTGATGTCTTAGTCTGTAAGGTTACCGTTAGTGTTGTAAGGCTTCTTAATTTGTTCTAGCTGCATTTTTCTGTAAGTGCATTCAGCCCTCTGAATGTTTGCACTTTGCAATGTCGGTGATGGTGAGCTCTCCTGTCTCCGTTGAAGAAGTGGCTGTAAAAGAGACTCTGAATTATTGTCTCTAAGCAAGCCAGGGACATCTTAACATAGGTAAAGCCTGAGGGACGAATATTGTGGCTTGAGTGAAGCTTTGGCTCCATTCATTGTTAAAAGGAAGGTGAAAGGGAGGGCTGTGCTTGGGTAGCAGGGTGTGCATACTCTGAGCTTCGGCTGCACTGAGGATCTATTTGTCTGTAACGGTCTTGTATCGCTTGCTAGATTTTGAAGACATGACTGAGTTTCTCGAGGAGGTCATAGAAGCCTTAACAATGGATGAGGAAGTGCGGACGTTTGGGGAAGTCATGATTCCAGTGTTCGATATTTTGCTGGGCAGGATCAAGGACTTGGACCTTTGTCAGATCCTGCTGTACACTTACCTAGATATGCTCCTCTACTTCACAAAGCAGAAAGATATAGCAAAGGTATGTGTCCTAGCCTTATGAAGAGCTAGTAACTTTTGTGTCTTATGCGGAAACCCCACAGGTTGCAATAGTATAATCCTAGCGGTGTTCAGTGAATGCTTCTCTAACACCACTCAAAGACAAGAGGTAGAAGAAGAGAAAACCGTTTGCAGGTGACAACAGGGTAGTAGATGTTGGTTATACAAAGAGACACTTGTAACGTACCTGTAACTTTCTGCTCAATGGCTGATGACTTATCCCGTATTTATTTTTCAATGACAGGCTGGTTGCTTCTTGCGCTCTTTTCATTTTTAGAAATTTGTTACCGTTAGTGTAATTCTGATACCTGCATTGCAGTTAGACTTGTGCATACCCAAGATGATCTACTCGGTCACTCACAGATTCTGCTTACAGGGATGCATTTAGATGATCTTACCTGTTCGGTTCAAACCAAAAGTGCAGTGTAACAACTTGTGTGTACCCTTAGTCCTTTTAGCTTCTGATTGGCTGGCCTAAACCCATAGTTTTTTTAGTGGGATTTTATATAAATGTCAGCATGTTCGTCTGTTCCCTAGGTATTTGCAGGCTATATTCAGCCCAAGGATCCTAATAATGGACAGATGTATCAGAAGACATTGTTAGGTGCCATTTTAAATATCTCCTGTTTGCTAAAGACTCCTGGTGTAGTAGAGAATCACGGCTACTTCTTGAATCCATCCCGATCCAGTCCACAAGAGATCAAGGTGCAGGAATCCAACATCCATCAGGTGGGGCTGAAGTGTTATACTGCTGCTTCCCAATGTATTTTATTAGTCTCTGGGCTTGCGGGTTAAAGTGAAAAGACTTGATGTTGGTGCGGAGTTCTTCCACTGGCTCTTTGATAGCGTGTCTTGGTGGCAAAGCAAGTCACAGAACTGCTTTGGATTGTGGATTCTCCATCTGTAAAATGTAAATAGCTTTGCGTGCTTACTCAGGTTGTAACCGAAGTCTTCAAATTGATCTCGTGTTTCTGCTGCTTATGAGTGAGTCATCTGTTACCAAAGTAGTTTTCCGATTTTTGGGAAAATGGTAGGGTACTTTCAGAACAGATACTGGTACCATAGCTTAAGATGGTATTTGGAGATAATTTAACTTAGATGTTGTAAGCACTATGAAATATTTTTCAGTACCTGTCCCGTAATTGTAACATTGACTCACTAGCAGATAAAATGACAGGCAACACTCACTGTGTATTTGAAATTAAATACCTTCCCTCCTGAGATCAGCAGTGCTGGGAGGATCTTAAAGATTATTTCAGAAGATAGAACAAAGCATCACAAATCAGAACATAAACACAGTCCTTGTTCTACAGGGAAGGATGTTCAGGTGCAGGAGTTTGTCCCAGAGAATGGGATTCCCAGCCATGTATTCTTTTAGGGTCATTGTTTCTGCCAAAAATGTGCAAAGAATTTTGCTTTTATTTCCTACTGAAACAACTTGCTCTTGGCTATGCTTTTGAGCGTGTCCCTAATTATTCTTTCTTGGTGGCCTCAGGATTTGGCCTTTTCATAACATGTCTGATGGGTGATTGGTTTAGGCGTCATGACTTTGAAAAAAAAAAAAGTCTTTAAAAAATTTTCTTTGAAAATCCTGCCTTTTAAGAGTAGTATGCAGTCTGGACCTGTGACAGCTCCAGCATTAACGACAGGACAGGCAAAAGATGCCTTTCTAACAATGACTCCTTCAAACATGCTCTGTTCCCTCTAACAGTTCATGGCCCAATTCCACGAGAAGATCTACCAGATGCTCAAGAACCTGTTGCAGTTGTCTCCAGAAACAAAGCACAGGATTTTGTCCTGGCTGGGAAACTGTCTCCATGCTAATGCAGGCCGTACCAAAATTTGGGCTAATCAGATGCCAGAGATCTTCTTCCAGATGTATGCCTCAGATGCCTTCTTCCTGAATTTGGGAGCTGCACTCCTAAAGCTGTGTCAGCCCTTCTGCAAACCAAAATCTCCTAGGCTGCTAACCTTTAATCCTACTTACTGTGCCCTAAAGGAGCTGAATGAAGAGGAAAGGAGGAGTAAGAATGTACATATGAAAGGTATGCCCAAAACCTGTGGGAGTAAGTGAATTAGACAGGGGGTCTCTTCAGTTCTCTACCTCTCCCAGCAGCGCTCTCTTGCTGTACACCAGTAAAGGGAGAGAGAAATGAAGCACTAGAGAGGAGCAAAGGAAGAACTGAATACAAATAAAACGCTGCACAGCATCACCTACAGTCATTTCATATTATCAGTGGGAGCCATCTTGAGCACTTTTTCCTTACCAATGCTTCTGGGTAGGACTTAATGCAGAGATGTTTTTAATTCTAGGTTTAGAAAAAGAAACGTGTTTGATACCTGCTGTGACTGAGCAAGAGCCAGAGTTTGCAAACAGCTACAATCTGGTGACAGAAAACCTGGTCCTAACACAATACACCCTTCACTTAGGATTTCACAGGTAATGGTTTTACAGCTGTATGAGTGTTCTTAAGGAGCTGACCTCTGAGAAGGTGTTAGATGTGCTACCAAGGCATGCACTTTGCAAGAATGATGTCTGATATTCAGAAATAATGTGAATGTTAAAGCTGTAGGTAAATGATTGCTCCCAGCACTATTTTGTATCCGTGTACAGTTACATAAATTTTTACTAAATACTCACAACTTAGAGTGAGACACTTGAGTTGCCAAATGCCTTTCACAGTATGTTTTGACTGACCCTTGAGCATCAGGCTGACTAATTTTGTGAAGAAATTCGTTTGTGTTCAGTCAAAGCTGACAGGAGTCCATGTTATTTATAGTGTGTTAACAGCTAAGTGCTGGATTGGCATGGCTCACTCAGTTCTCATACCTTCTCTGAGAGAACAGGCCTGTGTCCCCTTGCTTATCTACTAGAGAGCTTCTGAGTAGCAGAGTCCTTGCCCAGTGTGAAGTGTCTGAACTGGCCCACTAAATGGATTTTAATTGAAACACAAATGCAAGGTAACTGGCTGTTTCCAGGAAACAATTTTCTGGACACCAGAATGCACTGTTTTTCTTAGTCTTCTGCAAATTGTTGCCTGGATACTATGAGGTCACTGCTGATCCAAGCCTCGTCCCCTTCTGGTTTATTATCTAAATATAGAAATAGATGAAAAAGTTATGCAAGTGGCTTGTTGCTGGGAAACTGAAAATGTCACCTCACAGGCATCTCCAGGGCTTACCCACTCCCTGACCTTGGTAATCTAACAGGGTTTGCAGCTGCGTAGTCTCATTATCTGCTCTGCTGAAGAGTGCTTCATAGGAGCCATTGGTTTACCAGGCTGTGTAACAGACTTCTTTGACTCCTCAGGAGGATATCTTATCCTCCCAAGCGGTGGCTTGCCTTTCTTCAAGCACTTCCTGCTGCTGGCCCCCAAGCGGATTATCTGCAGGAAATAGTTTGAATTGAAAGTACGCTTGCTGCGTTGCAGCCTCCCTGCTGCTGCTCAGAGGGAAGCAGCACACCTGGTCAAGCTGGCAACATTTTGAAGTCTTGCACTGGCAGCTGCACAAAACATCTCTCACAGTGTGTGGTGACTTCTGTTTCACTTAGGCAGTCTGTACTAAACTTATTTGCATCTTGTCTGGTGTCTTCCTCACCCTTTTTTTTTTTTTTTTTTTTTTTAACTAGGTTGCATGACCAGATGGTAAAGATAAACCAAAGCCTTCACCGCCTGCAAGTAGCGTGGCGAGAAGCTCAGCAGAGTTCTAGCCCTGCTGCTGACAGCCTCAGGGAGCAGTTTGAACGCCTGATGACCATCTATCTCTCCACAAAGACAGCGATGACAGAGCCACAGATGCTGCAGAACTGCCTCAATCTGCAGGTGTCCATGGCAGTTCTTCTGGTGCAGTTGGCTATAGGAAACCAAGGGACTGAGCCTCTAGAGCTGACGTTCCCATTGCCAGGGGTGGAAAACAGTGCATTGGCCTACGTACCAGGTGAAACCACCTTTCCTTGCTGCTTTGTGGCTGCTGTACATAAGGGTCTGAATCTAAAGTAATTTAAGTAGTGCTCTGTTCACATGGCCTTATTCCTGAAGATGTTCAAAGCACCTGGGTTTCCCTTTAATTTAGCTATGTGAAAGGCGTTCTGTCTTTGGAAGAAAGGGTTAGAGAACACATAAGGAAGTGTAGCGAACGTCAGCTACAAAATGTCAAGATCCTGCTCACTGCTGAGTTGCCAAGTTTGGCCAAATAGCACATTGATTTACTATTTTCCATGTGCATAAAAGTCTGTTGTCAGGAGATTCTCTTCTCTTGAGCAGTGCGTAACATCAACAGATAGCTGCTGGGTGTTACCCTGATAAGTGAAGTGAATCCAGTGCATAACAAGTTTCATCAAGCTGACTATTCTTTGTGATTGTGGTGTTCTAATACAACTACTTAGTTCTAGAAACTTTAATCAGAATCAGGGAGGTAAGCTAAGTACATGGAAGGCCAAAAAGCAGGCTGTGAGCTGCACAAGAAGGAATTAATATACAATTTCTGTTCACAGAATTCTTTGCAGATAATTTGGGTGACTTCTTCATTTTCCTGCGACGCTTTGCTGATGACATTTTGGAGACTTCTGCCGATTCTCTGGAACATATCCTTCACTTTGTTACTGTTTTCATGGGTGATGTGGAGAGGTATGTACAGCTCCAGTTGTAAGCCCTTTATGCTTTTCTGCAGAGCACCTGGGTAGAACCAAGGAAGTGGAAATTGTTAGAGATGTCTTGAGATTTACTTTATACATCTGCGATTCGCTTTACCTCATTGAAAAAATTAAATTCCGTTCAAAGGAGTCACAAGAAACTTCCTGAAGGACTTGGGTTTCACATGAGGCACAAATAGGATTGTGTCTAAAAACTTGATGTGTCATACTACGCAGGAGCTTAGGCAGATAGAACTAGGTACCAGTGAACAGTAAGTGAGGAAAGTGAGGAGCAGGTGGAGATTTCACTTACTAGGGAGCTTTTTGTATGTATACTGTTCCCACTAATCTGGGCTGGCCCTGGAAGATCTAAGTTGTAGTTCATCTTGGCAGTAACCCACAGCCTGACCTTGGGCAGACTGTTCAGCTTCTGCCCCACCAGTGCAGTAGAGAATTATGCCTTCACCTTGCTCAGTATCCAGTCATACACTGGAAAGCAAGCTCAGCAGGCAAGGGACTTTGGACTTTCAGAATAAATAGGAAACAAGTCATTGGACAATAAGTACAAAGCTGGGCTGACAAGTCATGTTTGCTCAGAGAAGCTACAGCTGACAAGCAAGCATGGCTTGCCAGCAGTACACCCTGCCAGAATTCTGTTCTGTGAGGGATGGAAGCAACAGCTTTGATATTTCCCGTACCTGTTCCCCTTTCTGTCTGAGATTTAATTATGGGTGCTGACTGCCTGCATTCTTCCTGTGGCTCTGAGCAGCTCAATGCCAGCATCAGTTTTACAAATAGTTTGCAACAACTGGCTGCTCCTGTATGGATGGGCACAGCTCCTGGAGCATTGTCTGTACAGTTAAGTCCCCTCTGCGGCCCTCATGCCATGCTGAATTTGCATCTTTTTTCTCTTGCAGAATGAAAAATCCTCATCTGCGAGCCAAGCTGGCAGAAGTGCTGGAAGCTGTGATGCCTCATTTAGATCAGGTCCAAAATCCACTCGTCTCCAGTGTGTTTCATCGCAAACGAGTATTCTGCTCTTACCAGAATGCTGCCCATCTTGCTGAGGCACTTATTAAAGTCTTTGTGGATATCGAGTTTACTGGTAGGTGTGAAAGGGGAAGAGGTGTCTTCCTTCTGTAAAATCTGTAGTGGGATGTCTTTGGGTTGTGAAGTACTTCAGTAAAAACAGATGAATCTTTATGTTGTGTTAAATTGCTCAATTGTTTTAGACAGAAAGCATTCCAGCAAAGCATTGGTCTTTCCAAACTTCTGACTTGTGCGGGACTACATAGCTAAAACGTGTAACCCTCAGAGCACAAGCTTTTCAGCAAAGTAATGCTTATAGTTACCCATCCTCTTATACTATGTGGGATCTGTTGTGCTGCTTTGAAATCAGTGTCAGATCTGACTTCCCAAGGAGCTGGTTTTATAATCCTGTGAGAGCAATAGGCAAAGCATGCTGTTAGAGGAAATGTATATATTGTGTGTATGCAATTGGGACTTCCTGTTTTTTGAAATGGGAGATCTTCTCAAGAGCTGGAGAAGCTGCCCTTCTCACCTGTCCACTGAGTATCCATTGGCACTGCATCCTGCTATTATAAAAGTATCCTGATAGCTACTGAGGTGATCTCTTTTTTAAAAAAAAAAAAAAAAAAAAAAGCCATGGCCCCAGCAGCTGCACGTCTCCCCTGGCTATTGTTCCACAGGACTTGCTTGCCATGCTCTGTGGATGTTTAGTGCTAGTATGGTCACGGCAGTGCTCACATTCACTAGAAACTGCTGAACTTTTTTGTTGAGGAAGCGACAGTGAAAATTGTGCTCTGACTGCTTGCTGGCTGTTGACGCGTTCAGTGGCCCAGCTGTGTGCACTGGGAGGTCAGCATTTTAGCTTTCTGAAGAAAATGCAGCCTGCTCCCACGCAGTGCTAAACAAACATTGGAAAGGAATTTAAAATCCTTCTCTGTGCCCACATCTGATTTGCAATGCTCTTCTGCTTGTGTCTAGGTGACCCACATCAGTTTGAACAGAAATTTAATTACCGACGTCCAATGTACCCCATCCTGAGATACATGTGGGGCACAGATTCATACCGACAGAGCATAAAGGTAAGGCAAGAGGCATACGTGTAAGCATGTGTATCTAGCTCCTAATGCAGTATATGGATTTGTGTCCGGCAGCCTGGAGTGTGCCAGAGCATTAACTGTTTTGTTGTTTGCAGGCTTTGGCTGATTATGCCTCAGAGAACCTAGAGGCAATGAATCCCCCTCTCTTCTTGCGCTTCCTTAATTTGCTCATGAATGATGCCATTTTCCTGTTGGATGAAGCCATACAGGTAGGGCTTACTACGTGTGCTGCAGGCATCATGTAGGAACCAGTTCTCACTCACTTGAAGATGGCTCGTTACAATATTGACTCTATCTCTAGAACAGTATTCATGTACTCAATTCTTTGGATGAATCCTTGCAGTAGACACTTGCTAGGAAACTCAGCTGAGCCAGTTCATAATCTTAAAAGCATCAAGGCTGGTGTTGCAAATGCCTTGGAAGAAGGGGTTACAGCGGCAAATATGATGGGGGTCTGGGACAGTGCACAGAGGGCACTTTCTTCCTTTGCTCTTCGTCTTGGGAGGCAGGTCAGAGCAAAAGAGATGGTTTTTTTTGATTGAGAAGCAAGTGCTAGCAGAGTTGGAAGGAAATCTGCCTGTTGCTAATCTGGATGCAGCCAGGCTTTAAACAAGTTCTGCAGTTTATGATTATCAAATCCTCTTGGCCTTTCCACTGGTGGTGTATCCTAACAAAGGCCTTTTGTCTCTAGGCAGTTTTCCTTTGGGTTTACAGGGCAAGTTCCAGCTGCACTTGTGTCCCTGGTGTGTGGTGACTGTCTCACCACACCTTTTGTGGCTGCTTGTTGCTACTAGAAGGGGCTTTTGTGTGGAGTTTTTACCTGTGGCAGAACAGATTGTCTGGAGGCTGTCAGATCAGGCAGGTGATACGGATATTACGGATGTGGCTTTGAACATTTTTGGACTTCCTATCATTTGTCAATATGAACATTCTGAGTTTTGTTAAAGGTATGCAGCTGTGACCCTTTTCAAATACTCTATATCTTTTTCTTCCTGAATGGGCCCCTGTCAGAGTGGAAAAGGTAGTAGCTGAGGTCTTGCCATTAAGTTGCACAGGGCAGTGAGAATACAAAAGCATTATAACACAAGTGAACTTTTATTTATAGCTTCCTACAGTTTTGGAATCTTAATTAACTCATGGTATTCCAGTCTTGAAAAATAGACTTTGGTTTTTCTACCTCTGTCTCACCTGAGATAAGGCAGATCAGCAGTGGGACTTGTTACTTTCTGTTAACATTACCTAGATGTGTTAAACTGGAATTAGCCATAGGAAAGTATGTGAGATTATACTGATTCACCAGAGGAGATAGTCTGGAAGGTGGATGCTCTCTATGCTTAGCACCCAAAGCTGCGGTGAACATCTACGATGACTTTTTTTTTCATTTCTTGGTTCAGAAAACTTCTGTCTGTGCTGGTAGGTTGCAGACTGAAGGTACTGTGTATGAGGAGCAACCTCAACTTCTTTAATCAATACTCATTACAGACATTTTGTTTTTTAACACCTCCCTGATAATGCTCTTGGGCATTGAGGGAGCAGTGTAGGTTAGCTTTTGTAGCCTATTTACCTGCCTATTCTCCCGAGGCTGCTGTAGGAGGCACCTTACTTGTTTCTCTAACAAGCACGTGCCTCTTCTATGTCCTGAGGTGATTGCCTGGCTGAAAGGAAAGCATTCTACTTAATAAAGCTGTGTACTCAGACTGCTGCTCCCATGCTCTTCCCTGCTGTGTCTTTACAGTACCTAAGTAAGATTAAAGTTCAGCAGATAGAGAAGGACCGTGGTGAGTGGGACAGCCTGTCCCAGGAGGCTCGTCGGGAGAAGGAGTCAAGCCTGCAGATGTTTGGTCAGCTGGCTCGCTTCCATAACATCATGTCCAATGAAACCATCGGTACTCTGGCCTTCCTAACATCAGGTAGGGAGAGCAAATCCTGTCCGCCGGGACCTGTAGAACAGCATTGCCTGGGAATCGGGGGGGCCTAATTCAGTTTAAGGATTGTCAGAGAGGGACTGGATTACTGTGAAGCTCAGGGAACTATTGGTTTCTGTTCCAGAAATTAAGTCCCTGTTTGTGCATCCTTTTCTTGCTGAGCGCATCATCTCCATGCTAAACTATTTTCTGCAACACCTGGTTGGCCCTAAAATGGGAGCTTTGAAAGTCAAGGATTTCAGCGAGTTTGACTTCAAACCGCAACAGCTAGTTTCTGACATCTGTACGATCTACCTGAACCTTGGGTATGTGACAAGGGAGAGCTGGAGGTGGGATGTCAGGAGGTGCTTGTGGAGAATGGCAGCCTTTGGGTACCTGGACTTGAGACTCATAATAGAGTGTAAACAGGATTTTGTCTTCTGTTGGACACTGCCTGGAATGAAGTGGAAATCTAATTTGGCCTGAAGTGGGACTTGCTGTGACATGCACACCAATGTTTGCACTGGGATGAGAACTGTAGCTGGAGTCAGGTGAACGTCTGGAGCAGCAGAGCTCTGTAGCCTCCTTTGCCACAAGGTGGGAGTGTTTTCCAGCAAGAACTACGTTAACAGAGGTCCTTAACGAACCTTTCAGAAGTGCAGTGTGCTCATTTGTAATAATTTCTAAATTACGCAGGGAAGTCAGCTGCAACTTGGTAGGAATGGAAGTTGAGCATAATAGCAGTTAAATTTGTAAATTGGGTCTCTCTGGAGAAGACCTAGGAAAACTGCTTGCTTACAGTCAAGCTTTTCTCTAGTTTTCATGTCTCTTGAGTTCTTTGCTGTCACAATGCAACTGTTGGGGGGACTGTGTTTTGCAGCCTGATAAATAAGAATTCTTAAACTCTTGTTCTCGTTTAACTTGTGGTTCAGGGATGAAGAAAATTTCTGTGCCACTGTACCCAAGGATGGACGTTCCTATTCACCAACACTCTTTGCCCAGACAGTAAGGGTTCTGAAGAAAATCAATAAGCCTGGCAATATGATAGTGGCTTTCAGTAACCTGGCTGAGAGGATCAAGGTGAGAAGTGGAGTGAATAAAACCCAAAAAGAAGAAATGCAGTTGGCATCCTTTTCCATCACTGCATCTTTGGTGTGAAGCTCCAGTTCTGGGGAATGGTGCTTGATGTGAGGCACCAGGCTGGGCAGCTGAGAAGGCTCCTTTCTGGTGTGCACCTGTAAATGTTTTAGACAATTCAAGAACTGGATGCTACAGATGTATAAGCATGCAGGGTGAAAAACGAAATGCGTGGCTTACGGCAAGGCCTGGGCTTCCTGACTACCTGTGTGTTAATTTCCAGTAGGAAATAAGTGTGTTAGACCAGGCTCTCAGACCTGATCTCCATTTTTGCATATTTCAAGTAACCCTGTTACATAGCCATTGCCTTGACCAGCTGTGATGTTTTTATGTTCCAGTGAGGCTTTTTTTCAGTCATGGTGACGCCTCACTACTAGTTAGGAGCAAAGCTGTTTTTAAACGAAGTGGAACAGCACTGAGAAATCTTGTGTTTTAAAAGCTTTGTGTGCTTGCCAGTCTCTTGCAGACCGTCAGCAGCAAGAAGAAGAGACGTATGCAGATGCCTGTGATGAGTTCCTGGATCCTATCATGAGCACTCTGATGTCTGACCCGGTAATACTGCCATCGTCCCGTGTCACCGTGGATAGGTCAACCATAGCCCGGCACCTGCTCAGGTATGAAACACAGGCTTAACTGCGTCCTTGCTTCAGGTTAAGCTTCCTTTGTCACTGACTGTTCTTTACGTGCCAATGACTTGTGCTTTTCCAAGTTGGAAGCTTGGGATGGGGTGGGTACACATCTGCAGTCTCCTTCACTCCCCAATTTACCAGTTTGCTGTGAAGTCCAGGGCTTTAATGATTCTGTGTTCAGAATCACCTGTAACCTGGTCTCAAATGTGGCTTTTCTGAAATAAATTCCAGACATGATTAAAAGTGTTTAACGTGTTTTTTCTGGCTTTAGCCCAGAGATGGAAGTACAGAATAGATTATGCACATGCTGCCTTTAGTGAGGGACAGTTTGGTTATTGGATGCAGATATTTATACATCACTCTTGTCTGGATTTTTCACTAAACATATCTAAAGTTTTGGATTACAATGACATACAAAAGAGTGCCTTTTATTGCCTAAAGCTGTAGAAGATTTCAGTGTTTCGTAAGAGATGATGTGCTGACCTTGTTGAACATGGTGTGGTTTGTTTGTTTACTTTCTTGCAGCATGTCCCGTGCTGCTTGTTCATCCTTGCTGTCCTGGGCCCTACAAATGAAGTGGCCTGTGTGCATCTGCAGCTAATAGTTTTGGGGGATATATATCACTTATCTGATGTTATCCAGCAACACCTGGTCTCAGTGTTGGCTGATGAAGTTCACTTAATAGCAGGAAGATCATGCCAGTCCTCCTAGCCTTACTACTTTTATTCTAGCAAGGAGACTGTCGAAGTAATCTCCTCACTGCTCTCTTTCAGTGATCAGACGGATCCTTTTAATCGGAGCCCCCTCACTATGGACCAGATTAGACCAAACACGGAGCTGAAAGAAAAGATCCAGCAATGGCTTGCGGAGAGGAAAAAGCAGAAGGAGGACTTGGAAGACACACTGAATTGAGAACAAAGTTCTACATCCCCAGACATGCAGTCGTTGGCAAGACGAATGTCTTGTAAGGGTGGTGGCGGGTGCTCCAGAGCATCTGTGAAACTTGCCACATGAATGAAGAATGCATCTAGTGCATTGCGCCACATCTTGAATCTCTCCTAGCACCTTCTCTTTTATCCCTTATTCTGTCTTTCCTTTCAAGACTTACTGTTTAATACTAAAAATTTCCACTGCACTACAGCTTCCTAGCCTCTGCATCTTGGGAAGATTCAGCCTCTTCTGATTGTCCTGGTGCCCTGGCCCTGTATTAATTGCTGTTTGTGTTGGCTGTTTCTAATGGCCGCGTTACCTTTCCTTTGCTACCCCACCCTCTATTCTGTTGCTGTCGACTCCCAAGTTGTTTAGACTATGTAATCATGTTTAATGTGAAAAGGATGCCTTTGCATCTGCAGCAGCTCTCAAGTGTAGATGTTGGAAAGGACTGAAACGGACAGTTCTGCGGATTTGTACAGGCTGACTGTGTGCCGGGGTTTCTTCTTCAAATGACACGCGGGAATAAGGGGTGATGGAATGCAATACTTTGCTTACAGCCGCCTGTGGAGGTCTAGTAGCTAACGGAGCTCCTTCGGTGGGAGAAGGGAGGCCCGCGTTGTTCGGGCTGCGGGGAGGGGGACGCGGCGGCTGGGGCTCTTTCCCGCCGCTGGATGCGGGCAGCCGCTGGCTCAGGGCGGCGCAGGAGCCGCGCTGCCTCCCTCGGCAGGCCGTGTACGCGCCCCCGAGGCGCGCTGTAAGCCTCCCGCCCTCCGGCCGCCCCTTCCTCCCCGCGCCGTGCTGGGGACGGGACGGGACGGGACGGGACGGGGCCGGGCCCGCCGCGGTCTCGAACCCAGGTCCCCGGGACGCGCCGCGCCCGGCCCCGCCCCGCGCACGTGGTGCGGGGTCCTGGGGCCGCCGCGCGGGCTGCCCGCGGCAGGCGCCTGTGAGGCGCTGGTGCGCAGGCGCGGCGGGACCCCGCGGCGGGGTGACTTTGAGGCATGGCGCAGGCGGCGCAGCGGCTCGGGCAGCGCCTGGCGGCCCGCGGCCCGCAGCTCCTCAGCGGTGAGGCCGGGCGGGGCGGGGGGGCGGGGGCGACCGGGACGGGGGGCCGGGGCCGGTGGGGGGCCGGGGCCGGGGCCGCCGGGGGGCCGGGGGGCCGGGGGGCCGCGCCTCACGCCGCCCGTCCTGCCCGGCCTCCCCCCAGCTGCCGTGGCGTACTCGAAGCCTCGCCTGGCCACGTTCTGGTACTACGCCAAGGTCGAGCTCGCGCCGCCGACCCCCGGAGAGATCCCCAAGGCCATCGACGGCATGAAGGCCCTGGTCAGGAGCTTCCAGTCCGGCCGCCTGGCGCAGCTCACCGTCAAGGTAACGGCGGGACGAGGGAGCGGGTGCGCGGCGTGCTGCCCGTCGGGCATGCAGCCGGCTCTCGTCAGGGACACGAGCGGCTCTTGTCAGCCGCACAACCGGCTCTCGCCAGGCGTACCCGGCCCAGACCTAACCGGGGCTGCTCCTGGCGCTGTACTCGTTCAGTCAGACGCGGGCAGCTCGCAGTCTGGGAATTTCCTTCGTGTGCCCTTGCAGAGCCAGAGGTTGATCTTCGTGGTTTGCATCTACCGCTGTCTTTCTGTCAGCGGTGTACCTGAATGTGACCTTTGAGTCTGTTAATTGCTGTTACACGGCTAGTATTGCGAACAGTAAGGCGTTAAACGCTATCCGTTTTCTCCTCTGGTATCTGTTAAGAGCGTTTCGAGCTGTATTTAACTTCCAGAGCATTACATTATGGTGAGGCTTAGGATCTGTCTGTTCTGAACAGTTCTGGTTAGACTTAAATTACAGGCAAAGACAGCGCCTGCCTTGGGATGTTGCCTACAAAGGTGGTATTTTATGGCTAGTAATTTATGGAGAGGTGAGCTTTAACGTGTATGGCTCATGCTATCCTTGAGGAGTTCCTGATCCAGCTGGACAATCTCTAGTTCTGCTTATCTCATTAGTCCTCGTGTGCTGCAGTCTGAGATGTGCTGCTGTCTGTTTCTAGCACACTACAAGCACGCTAAGGCCCTGTCTCAGTGCCTGTGTATCCACCAGGGAGCTGAGACTGCATTTGGGTCGTTCCAGTCTGTTAGTCGAAACAAAACCCTGCGTTTTGGCTGTGCAGGTGTTTTTATCTGTCACGTGCTCCCCAAGCCAAAAACAGATCTTTAATAGGTATTAAAATCTCATCAGTGGGGTAACTTGAGGGCAAGAGGGAACAAGTCAGATAGCCAAAGTAAATTTGCCATCACTCTGGAGAATCCCTGCTGCTGTAGAAGAGGTTCTTGATAATGCTTGGGATCTCTCTGGCACATTAAGGCTTGTGTTATTCCTTGCAACTATTTTATCTTATTCTCCTTCTCAGCTTATTTTCCTTGTGTCAGTTTCTGCTGTTAAATTGGGCCCTCTGCTGCACATCTTGACATACTCTTTTCTTCTCTCAGCCACCTATCTATGGACCTTTCCCTTTGTTTCTTCCCAGTCCTTCTAAAGAGGCATCCCGTTGCCTCAGTGCTCTGATTTTTTTCTGAGGCTTTTCTGCCCCCTTTTACCTGTTCCCTGCAGCGAAGCTTGATCAGACAAGCTTCCTGTCTCCTCCTCCTGCTGCCTTTGTGGAATTCAGCATGCTAAATGATCTCATCTGAACAGAGGATTTCTGTTGTCAGCCTTGTCTGTGGGGGACCACGTGTAGGAGTCATGTCCAGTACTATGGTACCGTCTTTAAAACTCACACATGCGATTCACAAATACATTCGGTGTATCAATAAAATCTATGGCTTGCTCAGAGACAGTGCTGGGTGTCGCTGCACCCATGCCCAAATAGCACAATGTGAGATCAGCCATCCATCTGGCGCGCCAGCCCATCCCTGAAGACACGAGTAACGAATGAGCCTGAAGAAGATGAAAAGGCCCTGGCAAGTGTTTGTGTAGTCTTATGTACCTAGGCTCCATTTGCCCAGGAGGAAGCTTATTCCACACCCACAATTAAGACTGGACTTGGGCCTGATGAATTTCTGGTATTCCTCTCCAAAGCCCTGTAAATTCAAATATATTTAAATTACCTTGTCTTGCATATGAGCGTCTTCTTTTGATTGTACTGAGCTCTTGTCTGGGCGACCAGCGTGAAGCAGTCAATCCATAGTTGTTGAGTACACCTCTTGTCAAGCGTTTATTGTCTCAGTGTCCTTCCATGCAGATTAATTGGAAAGGGGGTGAAGAATGATGCTATTACAGAGGAAGCAGGTAGCACAGCTGAGGCCAGTATTTACTTGCTAGGAAAGGAACGTACAGGGGCGTTCTTCGCAAACTTCCCAGCGTTCTGTCTTTGTGATACTGTTCCCCATAGGAATCACTGTGTGTTGCAGTCAGGTTTCTGAACCCAGTCACCTGGGCTGGCATGACAGCAGATACTTTGAAGATTAATCTTGTTCGGTACCAGACTTCCAAAAAAATTACATATACAAAAATTTATCTTTTTTTTTTTTTTCTGGGCAAGCTGAGGGATAGAATAGTTCTGCTGTCTCTTCAGACTCTGACAATGGTAGTCTGTGAGCCATAGATATTCAGCGCACAGAGCAGTATTTTCCAAGACCTGGCTTCACTACCGGCATGCTAGCTTGATGTGCTTTGCTCGTGCCATGAAAACGACTGAGCTGCTGTCAGTAAGACTTGAAGTTCAAGGAATTTATGAGTCAAGAGTTGAAAGCGTTAAAATATATGAGCTTTGTCTCAACCCTTCCACACCTGGACCACAGCCGTTCTGTCATCCCTCGTGGGCCCTTCATTATCTGTTCAAGTGAAAAGAGGGAGGTGACAGATCTGTAGGTAACAGCTGTGTCCAGCAAAAGCTGGACAGAGAGAGATGTGTCATCAGTCCAATACATTGTTTGGCCTTGAAATTAAATCGTTTCCTGCAGATACAGTTTTAGAAATTATCTTCTTAAAGGGCTCTAAAAAAACATGAATGCCAACCGAAGCTATATTTACCATTTTAGAACCCTTGTAACAATGTGGCCTGTTGAGGTGTGGGTGAACATAATAAACACTAACTTGCACATCTGTTTTTTGCTTAAACTGTCGTCTTGTGAATTGGATGACCACTTTGCTAGTCATGCGTGGAGTTTGGTTATAGGAGCAAGAAAGGCAGCTGTTGCAGGAGCAAATGTTCTGAATTCAGTTGTGTTTTTTTTTTCTTTCAGGAAGCACTGAGGAACGGTTTGGTGGCCACAGAGGTGCTGATGTGGTTTTACATCGGTGAGATCATAGGCAAACGCGGCCTGATTGGATACAACGTCTGAAGACTCATCCTCAGTAATGCTGTTTACTGCTGTGGCCCTGAGCCTGTTAGAGCATCTACCTAAATAAAGCCAGGAGCTGATGTAGAATTGTTGTGGTCTTTTTGTGGTGGTTGGGATGTGAGCCTGTCTCTGATCTGGCAACGTCACCAGTGGTGGAGAACAGCTTCTCTAACGCGTAGCTGCCTGAAGGGCAGCCCCCTTTGCACATCAGCACGTGCTGGTAATGTGACACCTTCCTCTGCCCCTTCCTCAAAACATGAAACAGTATTAAAGCTGGCTTTGGTCAGCATTGCTGTTCATCGTTATTTCTGTACTAGTTCTTTGGATAACTTCTCTGTGACGAGCTACGGTGTTATGGAGGTCTGGAGAGAAGCAATTTCAAACTGACCATACAAATGCTTATGCTTGTTTCTGAATATATGTAACATCAGATAGTGGGAACCTAAAAGAAATCGCAGTATTTTAAGGTGTCAAAAGATGTCTTGGCACTGTATATATCATGTGGTCTGTCGCATTGTTTTGCATAGTTCTGGTTTGTGGTGAAACGTGTGGAAGCCTTCAAAGGTAAGCAGACTGTACGTGTTGTCTTAGCTTACAACTGGCTAAAAGTGTGAGCCGTCCTGATGTTCACAAACGTGCTCATTTTCAAACAACTTCTGTAGAACTATATATAGCAACTTGGTAAGTTTAACTGCATTGCGACACAGTCCCCTTCTCTCAATGTTTTCAGAAAATAATTTGTAAAAGGAGGTCTCTGAAGCTGGCAGTCTCGTTTGAATGGGGCTTAACTGTTTTTATTGTCTTTACTGTCTTAGAAAATGGTCTCCAGTCAATATTGCTGCTTGTTGATACTGTCTGTGCCTTCCCTGGGACTGTTCTCAGCTGGTCCTTTGATGCTCTGGGCCTTGTGTTCATCTCCTTGATGAACCTCAGCCCTCCAGCCTGGCCGCCCCTTGTGACTCTCGCATCACTGGGGAGACTACAAGCAGTACAGAGTTTACTTTTCTGTCTGCAACAGAGACGATTCTCCCAACACTTCAGGCCAGTAAGCAGCCTCTCATGGTCTCTTGGGCAGTGCAGGTGGGACTACACGCTTCACTTTTGGTCAGAGGAAGGAAGGTTATCAGAGGCAGCATGGGAAGCAGTGACAGACAGCAAGCAGCACACTGGAGAGGTGCAACTGCCACTTTGGTTATTTTCCAGAACTAGCAAGTAACTGACCTTGAGTGGTACCACGCCTGTACTCCTGCTGACTGTGGGAACGCAGATTTCCGACGCCACTGTCTGCTTGGCATCCCAGCAAGACTCCCCGCACACAACACATTTCTCTTGCAAAGAAGGGACCCCAGCCCAGCGGCTGGGGGAGTGCCCTGAGGAAAGGGAACACGAGAGCCTTGGAGGGACGTGCTGATGTGCAGCACTGCTGCCACAGGCAGCCTCAGTCCTGCTCTGTGCTGTTGACAGGGTGCCAGCAGCAGAGTGCACGTGCCCGTCTGTGTCCCATCTGACAGCGCGATGGTCTGGCAGGCAGAATTCACCACAGACCAGGTAACTGCACCAGCCTGGGTGCTGCTGTCTGAAGGGAGTGGAGCTGGATGTGGAGAACCTCCCACTGCTTCCCGCTGCTCCCCACTCGATTCTTGACCCAGAGTGGTACAAGGCAGCACAGGGGGGCCTGCAGAGAGCATGCCTCCCCATCAGAAGGGCCGCAGTTCTCACTGCTGACAAAAAAGATGCATTGGCAGGAGACAGAGGCGTTTGAGATAGCTTTGAGCCAGCCAGCTGCGTACCTGTGGCAAGCAGCTGCATAGCACAGGTCACAAGCTGAGGCAGCACAGGACCTATTTCACTTGTGTCTAAGACACTCTGAGCCCTTTTTATGCAATGTTTGTCAGGCACTTCATGGCTGAAATCCTCACCACCTGTGACCAAGGTACCAGTCACCTCCACGTGACAGATGAGGAAGCAAAGGCTGAAAGAACTTGAGGGCTTCCATAGGTAAGTGCAGCAGGAGCTGGGCTTCCAACCTCCTGTCCAGGCGTCCTGCCGTGCTTTCATTTTCCCCTAAGTGCCTGTTAGGAGACAGATGTTTATGCCCGGCACAGCCAAGCAGCCATGGGCCTGGTAGAGCACGTTTGTACCTGGGAATTGCTGGGCACTCCTGTTACTGCCTTTGCTGCTAAGTACTTTACTGTTTTTCACTTACTTCAGGAGGTGACTTACCTCAGGAGGTGACACTCTTACAGAGGGCTGAAGCCTGATGCCCTGGCTAAACAGTGAGCACACACGTGAGCAGGGATGTCTTCTCCCTGCTCAGCAATACCTATGCACGTTCTAAGGGTCTTATGTGTTCTAGAGTTGACTACTCTGCTTCAAATAAGGCACTTACAGAAGCGTGGCTGTCCACAGGCACTCAGGAAGGTCTCTGTCTCTCCTTCTGGCGCTGACTGGATGATTGCATGCACGTCTCTTCACGCTGAGCACAGCTAGCACGTGCCTGCTGGTTGGGGGGACCCACGCAGCTGCAGGCTCTTCTAGGCCCTCAGCATTCCCAGAGATGGGCCGCTGGGGAAATGCCCTCTCCAGGAGGAACAGCACTGGCATGAGCAGCTACACAGCTCTCCTGCCTCCTGTCCCCCCCTGCTCTGCTCTCAGTGTCCAGGTACGTTGCAGGGAAATGTGGTGAATCCCCAGTGTGGCTGTACACGATGGGTCTGATGTGTTCAAGGAGCCTGTTACACAGACAGTGCACGATTAATGTGCACGAAGGGGCTCATTTCTTCTGCCTCTGAATGATAGCCCTGTGACCTGTCTATCGCTGGTAATTCCTCATTTCCTATCCCCACAACCCATCGCCCATCAGAGAGCTGTAAGGGGAACCTGCTGGGCCTCTCGGGGGGGGGGCTGTAGCACACCCACTACTGAGTGACCCGTCAAATGTGGGATTAAAAGCATGACTGTGATCCGCAGGTTTCAGGCCCCAGCATAAAGGAGGCTACCTGAAAGCAAGTCTGCAAGATCCTACCCCACTCAATGCCTGGCCTGCCTGCACCACATGTTCCTACCCAACGTGTGCTGCTCTCTGCAGCTTGCAGGCACTCACACGCAGGCCGAATTTGACATGAGTGGGCCCTGTGATGCAGCTTGCACACCAGTACCGGGCTGCAGGGGCTGTCAAACTCGCTTCATTTGGAACATCAGATTAAACTTGACTGGTAAAGGATGAGAGGGCTTGGAAACACTCCAGTCCCTTTTACACTCCCTAGAGAGACAGAACCCGTCTTACTTTAATGGATGTTTTTTCTCCTCCCTGGAAGTCCTAATGAGAAACCACCCCGCTCGTGCTCCCACGGCAGCTCCCTAGCCGCGCACCAAGTGCGAAACAAACAGAAACTGTGTCTGCAACCCAAAGGGGCTGGAGGAGCTTCTCTGTTTTCTTTAGCGTGGCAGCTATTGTCTGTTTGCTTTTGTGATTTGCAAGCAGCCTGCGACTCCTCTCCTCCCTAGACCTTCTCTTCCTTCGGCTGACAGCGGAGCTTAAAGGCAGCAGGTATTTCGCAGGGGTTTCTAACGACTGACGCTCGGTGTCCGCGGCGTTGTTTCCCCGGGGGAACAAAGCAGGCGCTCGCAGCCGCTCGACCCCGCTTTGCAGCGCGGCACACCGGGGAGGTGGCCGCGGGGAGCCGCCCGCCCGCTGCCACCGCCGCGGGGACACGGGAGCGGGGCGGCGGCAGGAGGTAGGCGCCGCGCGGGGCTCGGGGCCGGGCCGGGCCTGCTCGCACCACCTGCGGCGGGGGGCCGCGCCCCTCCCGGGGCCGGGGTGGGCCGGGGGCGCCCCTCGAGGGCCGGGGCCCGCAGCCCGGGGCCGGCCGCGGGAGGTGAGCCGGGCGCCGCCGCCCCCCCCCCCCCGGCCGCGCCGTGCCCCCGGGCCCGCCGCTCCGCGGGGCTCCCGCCCGCGCCTCGCCCTCGCCCGGCCCCGGGGCGGCCCCGCGCCCCGCATGCGGCCCGGCGCTATGCAGGGGGCTCGCGGGGCGCCGTACGCCTTGCGTATGCCCCATGCGCGGTCCCGGGCGCCGGCGGCCCGCGCCCTGGCTCGGCATCGCCGCCCGGGGTTTGCGGCCCGCCCGCGGCCGCCCCTCGCGGCAGCCGCGTTCCGGGGCCTGCGCGCGCGGAGCCCCGCGGCTGGATGGCGCCGCGCGTCACGGCGGGCGGCCGCGGCGGGCGCTGCGCTATGCAGGGCGGGGGGCCGCGCTGGGGGCCGCGCCCGGGACCCTGCATACCGCCCGGCGTTATGCCGGGCCGGCGCCGGCCGCGCATGGCTTAGGCGCGTGCCGGGGCGGCGGCGCGGCGGAGCCCCGCAACCTGCATGCGCGGCGCCGTTATGCAGGCCCCGCGCGGGCCGGCGGAGCGCTATGCAGGGCGCGGGGCGCGGCCCGGCCCCGCTCTCTGGCTCGTCGCCTCACAGTAAAGATGGCGCACAGCGGTCGGTGGCGCTTCCCTGCCCGGCCCGGCAGCGGCGGCTGGGGCCGCCGGGGGCTGGGGGGGTCCCGGCTGCGGGTGCCGGCCGTGCGCAGCCTGCGAGCCGCCGAGCCGGCGGCGGCGGCGGCGGCGGGCGACGGGGAGCGCGGCGGCCCGTGCTCCGGCGGGGCGGCGGGAAGCGGGGGAGGCGGGGCAGCGCCGGGCTCCGGCGGCTCCGGGGGCCCCGCGGCCGGGGTGGGACCCGGCTTCGACGCGGCGCTCCAGGTCTCGGCCGCCATCGGCATCAACCTGCGGCGGTTCCGCGCGGCCTGCGGGGCCGAGGCGGGCAGCGGAGAGGTGAGCGGGGCCGGCGGGAGGGAGGGCGCGGCGCGGCCCGGAGCGCGGGTCCCGCTCCGCCACATCCCCGCTCCGCCCCGGCGGGGGCACACCCCCTGCCCGCGCGGCCCCCGCCGGACACACCTACCGCTCCGCTCCGCTCCGCTCCCCTCCGCGCCGCACAAAGGGCGCGCCCGGCCGCCGCCGTGTGCCCGCCGGGGGCGGCGGCGGGGGGCGCCGCGGGGAGCCGCGCGCGGCGGGCGGGCGGGCGGGGGGTGGGTGGGTGCCGGCCGCCCTCCGCCTCCGCGCCGCGCGGTCCCTCCCCGCGCACGCGACTTGCCGCCGGTGTCCTCCCCGCCGCCGCCGCCGCCGCCTCCATTATCCGCCTGCCGCCGCCGCCGCCTCGCCTGCGCCGGGCGCCGAGGCCGGGAGCGGGCCGAGCGCCGGCGGCCGCCCGAGGCGGGTGAGGGGGCGAGGGGCGCTCCCGGGACCGGCGGCGGGGCGGGGGCGAGGCGGGACCGGCCTCGGCGAGCGGCGCCCGGGGCCCCGGGTGTCGCGCGGCACCTGCGGCGCCCCCCCGGAAGGATGCTCCGGGGGCTCCGCCTGCCGGGCGCGTCCCGGCCTCCAGCGGCAGCGGACGGAGCCGGGGGGGGGCTCGGGTGGGCGGCAGCCGTCGGGACCGGGGGCAGGCGCTGGGCCCAGGCGGAGAGGCGGGATGTCGCCAGCCGGCCCCTCCCGGGAGCCCCGCTGCCGGTGCCGCGGGCACGGGCCCTCCCCGCGCTCCTCCTCGCCGCCCCCGGCCGCACCTGGCGGCGGAGGCAGGCTCCGGGCAGCAGGGCTGGGGGAGAGCAGCTCGGCTGCGAGAAGAGAAGGAGCCGCGCGTTTTGTGGTGGCGGTGCTTTGGGTTTTTGGGTTTTCGGTTTTTGTTTTTTTCTGAGCTGTTCTTCTTCCTGCCTTCGTTTTTTAAGCCTTTCTAAGGCAGCCAGAGCAAGAGTAACAAGAGCCCACCTACTGACAGAGCAGGGAAGACATGATGGGGCTGTGTTACCTACTGCGTGCCGCAGCGTTCCTTGGCCGTGCTTCTTCTTTTGCATCGCTCGCTAGCTGTGTCCTTGCTCTGGCAGGAAGATTCTCCAGTTCCTTTGTAATGGGAGCGGGGTTTTGTTTTTGAAAGGCTCGTTCTGTCTCTGGTTTAAAGGCAGGCTGTCAGGTGCAGAGCGTTCAAGTCTGCGTTTTGTGTACCTTTTGCCCTTTTAAAAAGCAGTTGTCTTGCTTTTTCATTGCTGATAATACTGGACGCTATTAAAGCGCATACAAGAATATGGTTTACTTCTGGGCTTGTTTTCGGTGGTTTTTGGTAGGTAACGTGGAGCGGAGCTCAGCTGAACTAAAGCAGCCCTGAGCTGCGGAGTGCCTGGTCCAGCGGCAGCGATGCTTGGAGGGGGCTGGATTTACAAACTTAGAGCTGATCTGGAAACGCTGCTAACCTAGTAAACACGGCGATTATAGCTTTAACTCGGACTGCCTGCTAGCATCCGTTGTATTTAATACAAACACCTTAAAGGTAGCTGTTTACTATATTTGTAAACTTCTCTGCTTATAATAGACCGGGTTGAATGGAATTTACTGTGTCCATTTGAAAGAAGTTAGTGTCTCCTGAGTGTTAGTTCAGTGGCAACACTGACTGAAATGTGGCTAACCCATCTGACCACCACAGAGTTAACAACTTGAACAGGTTGTTTTTGTCTTTTTTGTCTTTTTTTTTTTTTTTGGGGGGGGGGGAAGGTCAGCAACCTGTTGTTTCTTTTCTTTCTTTTTTTTAAGATGACACCAGATTATTATTTTTTTCTTTTTTTTTTGTTACTCCCACTGTATTTGCCTTAAAGCATACCTTTGCATCTTAGAAGTCTAAGGCATCTTTGAAAAATCTATGTCGGTTTCGCATTTAGGGCATCTTTGCTTCAAAATAGCTTAAATAAGTTCTTGGCACTAGCAGCTAATGAAGAAAATGTCTCTTGGATCTTAAGATTTTTTTTAGGTTTTCGATTTGGCTATTAAAACCTGTCAAATATTATATACAGTGGAAAATAAAATCTGTGGCTTGTTGTCTCTGTAGGTTGATATTCATCTCACCACTCGTGAGCAGGGAAGGAGTAGACCCAGCATTCTTTTTCCTGCTGTGAAGTTGCGGTTTTCTAGTGTTGGGATGGAGCAGGAGCAGGTGCTCTTGAGCATTTGGGGTGTCTTGCAGCTTGGTTTGTGTAGTTGGCTCATTTTTCTCATTGCTGATACAAGGATGTTTCTTTCCTTCTCTGATGCTCTAGAAATAAAGTATTTAGCTGTGAAAGACCTAGTTCTCTTAGCTGTTGACTATGTGGGTTGGAGTCATAGCGAAGATTGCAGCACCATTGCTGGTCACCAGAAGTCCTCGGACAAGCTCTCCTCTCCTGCAGCACAAGTTTCCTAAGTGGTAGGAGCAGGGGATGTGCAAAGAGCTGTTGTACAGCTAGGGACTGCGTGTGCGGGTGCCACCTGTAGTCTCTGAGGAGAGGGTGGCTGCATGTTTATGTCGAAATGGTGGAGGTCTGGTGCCCGCATGGTCCCTGACTTTGGACACAGCTGTCTCCTAATAGGGCGCTTCCAGCAGTTCCCTACTTACTGCCACTTGTTGTGTCCCTTCGGGAGCTGCCTAATGGCTGCACCGCTTACCTCTGCGAGGTGAGGGTCTTCCCTGAACTCGCCAGTCACAGTCTTCATCTGAGGTTGCATTCTGCAGCAGGAGTAAAGTCCTGATGAATAATTTGGGTTTAGTAACTCACGGTAACCAGAGTAACATGGAGGAAGCTGTGTTGTGTTTTACATATATCTTCTGTCATGTTTTGGGGTGGTTGTTTTTTTTCTGAGTGGCATATTGCGTTCTGGTCCTGCGTATCTGCTGAAATTGTGCATTAACGGAAAAATTTGCTGTGATATAACAAAAAAGTAGAAGGCAAGAGCAAGTATTTTACTCAGTCTTTCTCTTGTCTCCTTGGACATTTTGTAGAATGTAGTGGACTTTATTTCTAATACAGAAGTATCTGAATTCGGGGATGTCACTGCATATCCCCCAGATTTTTGATGATTTTGTACGAATACTTCTGTTTTACTTCAGTTTTTCACTGAGTTATCTTGAAACCAGCTAGCTTTAAGGGAGCAGCATTACGGTGTTTGACTTTGGCGTAGCAGGAGTCGGCAGGGGGGATTTTTTGCTTAGTTAAACTATAACTGGTTGAAAACAGCGGCATTTGTACAGCGTTATCCTTCTGCGTGATGGGAATGACACCCAAGTAATAAGGGGAATTTGATGGTGTTTTCTTGACTTGTCGTGTAGAATTTGTGACGAGGGAAGTTTGTGCAGTTGTTGTCTATCTGGTGCATCTGTCATTTTAGAGCTCCCTCCCCGTCCCGGAAGTCTCATTGGAGCTTTGGCTCATAAATGCTGTCGGCTGTCAGGTGTGCAGTGACACTTCCCTTCATAAACCTGCACCAGTTCAAAAGTCAGCACTGAGCTGCAGAGCCTTGAGGTCTGAAGTGCAGTACAGCAGCACTGACAGTGTTCCTAGGAGCACTGCTGCGATTATACATGGACCATAATCTTTTATGAAGTAAATGTTGGCCTTAGATGTTCACCGATGGCTGCCTTGTTTTGAAACCGCACCAGTTCCACATGTTGGGAGGAGTGGCTTCTCTCTGCCTCAGTTACGCCGGAGCTGAGAGTACAGATTAGTTATTTTTCACGTGGGCATTAGAATTCTGTCTGCCTCGCAATTTTCTTTCCTAATTTAATGTTGAATGGTCACTGCAAAACTGCCCGGGTGTTTGAGCTGTGAGTGAAAGTGGGGAGTGCAGCCTGTTACTGGTAACATCATCGGTATGTATGGAGTTCCTAGCTGTTGATGTGAAACGAAAGACACGGGATGAAGATTGTACAGATGTAGCCTGAGGGATGCCGGGTTCCTCGGTGCTGGCTTTCCTTTCCGAAGAGTTAGGAAGTCATCGTCAGGAGTGTGAAAATAAGAGCACGCATTTCAGCCATCCTGTTTCCCAAATTCAGTCAGTGTTACCAAGTACTCATAACTCTCAGAGTATTGGTTTTGTGCAGTTTTTTGGAGAAGGGGAATTTGGGTTTCCCCATGAGAAGCTGCTTTTAATAAAGGTGGTGTCATTCCTCGCGGCGGCAGGTAAGGCAGCCTCAGACGGAGCAGCAATGCACACTGATCCCTTTGCTCCAGGGGCTTTTGGACGTCGCGCTTCCTTCGACCGGAAAATTCACAGGGCAGATCCTTTTAGGATTATGTTGCGCTGCCTTTTTTTATTATTATTATTTTTTATCGTAATAGAAGTGCCGTACTATAGATTTTACTCTATCAGATGTGGAGGAAATGAAAAAAAAAAAAAGTCTGGGTGTCTCTGAGTCAGTTGTTCATCTTTCAGCTTGCTTAACTGGCTTTGAAGTTCTTCCCTGGGGAGGCTGCATCCTCCTGAGCTGTTCGGTGCATGGGAGGCAGTGCCGCTGGCTTCCACGAGCGGGCAGGTGCTCCTCTGCTGTGCCTGCACGCGAGGGAACGTGCCCACTGCAAGTTTTGCAGTTGTGATGTCAAAGCTTGCTGTTTGTACAGCTTTCGAGCAGCAAGAATTCCATGGAAAAAGGCACTGTCATGTGTGAGGCAAGAAACTGCCTTGTCCTGAGAGGCAAGGAGGCATTTTGGTCAGGTTTCAGTTGTATGTCGTTTCAGTCAACAGAAACATTGGAGGGAGGGGAGGTTCAGGTTGGAAATGAGGAGACGTTTCTGCTGAGGAAGAGCAGTCGGGCATGGGGACGGGCTGTCCAGGGAGTGGTGGAGTCACCGTCCGTGGGGGTGTTCGAGGAGAGGTTGGACGTGGTGCTTGGGGACATGGCTTAGTGGTGACAGTGGTGGTAGGGGGTGGTTGGACCAGGTGATCCTGGAGGGCTTTACCAACCCTAATGATTCTGCGATTAAGGGACTTGGTTTCCTTGGTTCTGGTTGCAAACCAGCAAAAGTTTCCCACTTCAGCAAAGGAGTTTGCTTTCTCTTCTTGACCTGTCTTAGAGAGCACCTGAGTAAAACGCATCTGGCACCTACTGGAAGGCATCCTGATCTCCTCTTTAGGCGAAGGATTGGTTGGGAAAGGGCAGGCAACGGGACTCACGGGTGAGATGCTACACCTCGCTTCTCTGTTCAGCTCTGGGGGCCACTGAGAGTGGTGCTAGTGAAGGACGTGTGTTCTTGCAGATTGTTAAAGTGGGATGTTTCTTGGGCAGGTACATGCTTTGAGCTAGGTGGCCGTGCCGCATGAGCCTCTGAGGCTTTTCCATTTCTGCGTTTTACTGTCAGCACTGAAGTTCCTTATGGTTCAGCCCCCAGGTTGGCCCTGTGCGCAGCAGCGAGTGAGTTCTTAGGCATCAAGTTAGAAATCACAAAAGAAATCACAAAAGGCTAAACTTTTTTCCACTGAGACAAGCTAGGAAACATAGCCCAGCCTTTGAAATACTTTAATAATACTTCCATGCTTTGCTGGGTGGCACGCGCTTCTTCAGAAGTAAAAGATGAGTTTGCTGTTGTTGAAGCTATTTGTGTATGTGGATAGGTGCAGCACCTGGGGCACAGCTCTGTGTGCGCAGCAGTATCCCAAGTACCTCAGCCTCCTGCCTTGCCGTGTGTCTGGGCAGCACGGTGAGTTATGTCTGCTTTTATTCAACAACAAGCTCGAGAATTCCTTCCTTCTCTCAGTTGTCCAAGTTCAGCCGAAGCATTGCTTTCTAAATGTTCATTGTGGAACCAAGAGAGAGGAAGGGATGTAGCTTGCCAAAAGCGGCGTGGTGCCAGCGCTCTGTTAGATGTGGTCCGGGAGGCTTTGGTCTCACTTTTCTCTCGCTGAGTGTAAGTTAGATTTTTCTAGGCAATGGTCTGTCTGACCCTCGGTGGTGGTAGTGGTACTGGAAGCTCACTGCAAGCAAAACAAGAGCGTTTCTCAGGCGCTTTCAAAGGCGTTCCTGTTGTGAAACTGGAAGTGAGAATTGGTCGTATGGAGTATTGGGCGTAGAGGATAGCCTGAGCTGATGGAGCCGTGACTGGGGAATACGTGGCCTGCTTGTGTTTCGTTTGTGGGCTGGTGTAAGTTCGTCCTCTCTGCTGCTTGCAGTTCTGGCTAAATAGCAAGAGACGAGCTGTATCGTTACCCCTAACTCTGGATATTCTTAGTTTCCTTCTAGCATGCTGGCAGTACTGATCCGTGCGCTCCTTAGCACTGTTACAGTGGGGTGCTCGGCGCTTGAGCCCCGCGCAGGGCGGCTGCTCTTTGTGCTTCTGCAATCAGCCGTGGGCTGGGGACGGGGGAGCTGCCGTTCTGCTGAGGGCTGCGGTGTCGGAGGTAGCTGCTGAGGGTACCGCTGCCGCCCAGTAGCACGGTGTACAGCACAGCTCTTCCCTGTTCTAGTCTGGAAGCGTTTTACCTCGCGTTCAGGACGGGTGTAGCTGCATCGGTGCTGTTCTGAGGCAAGGTCCCAGCCGAGCTCCCACATCATTCCCAGGCAGAGCTTTCAGATGTGGAATTAGTTAAAGAATGAAAGGCAGCTGGGCCCTCAGCCTAGCCAGTAGATAGCACTGAACCCAAATATCGTGCTGTCTGGTAATGGCGCTGCACCGCCAGTAATCGCTGGTGAAGCCTCTCCCTGAGTTACCAGAGGGCTCCGCCTCCGACTAAAGCTCCGAGTGCCCCCGGTGCTTGTCCCAGGGGCTGCTGTCTGCTGACCTCCAAGGATGCTCGTTCCTCCCAAAGCAGCCCGGTAGGTGTTGTGCTGTAGTTACCGAGCAGGCTCCTGAGTGGTCTCCTAAAACCAGCTCTTCTCCTTCCAAGAAGCTGAGGTGCTGCATAACTGGGGCCAAAATCAAAAGGGTGAATGGGAAGAGAAGGAAAGCATTGTTCAAATAACTGCTTTAAAATTAAATAAACCTTTGTGAGAGCTGTTTGGGTCAGCTGCACTGCTGTTCGTAGAGTTTCTGACAGCTTTGGTGACGGTCCTCTGCAGTGTTACGAGTCCGTAGTGCTTTGGGTCAGGCTGTTAGGCAGGCAGATCGGGACACCAGCACCTTCAGGACACTTGGGCATCTGGGGCTGGACTTTCCCCTGAGACCTTTAATCAGAAATTCTTTGGAAAGTAATTTCACTCAAGAGTGTTGTGGTAGATTGTGTTCAAATAGAGATTTGCTTGGGAGTTTTCTGTTCTTGCAGTAACTAGATGACTTCAAGAAAAGCCTTCGTTCATCTGCTCGCAGCTCTGAGGTTTAGGCTGGTCTGGGTGGCTCAATGTTTGAGTGGGGATGGACGTGGGAGCTCTGCTGACCGCCAAGAGATCGCCCCTGCCTGCTCAGCGAGGTTTTGTGCCTTGCCCGAGAGGCGAGCCTTTCCTCCTCCCTTTATTTATAATCCCGAGTGACCTTTCGGTGTTGCATTATTCTTTCTCAGGTAAATGAGGTCATGTTCAAAACCATGATGGTTTTTAATCACTCTCCATCTGTCATGCTTTATAGAGATTTCTGAAAAACTGGAGTGACCGTTCCTGTTTTATTTGCCTCAGAATTGAATTGTGACTTCTGGCTGGGTGACTTAGCCTTGCATGTGCATGCTGGTGTTTCGTGGCCTTCTCAATCACTTCTCGTTCTGCGAAGTGACAAGGCCATCGTCCTAGGCTGTGAGAATTGCTGTGCTGAGGTCAGTGATACAGGCAGGGACATCACGGAACAAACCTGAATGACGTACAGGTCTTGCTGCTTCTAGTTGTAAATGAAGCCAAAGGAATTTTTTTTGATCTATTTATTTATCTATCTGTTTATCTATCCCATTGGAAAAGTAAGTTAGCAGTCAGAGTCATGGGATAGCCAGAGTTGGAAGGGACCCACAGCAGTGATCAGTTTGAGAACAACACAGGTTCCACGTGTGGGTTAGGGCATACAACTGTCAAAAATAGAGCGCCCTGATTTAATAGCCTCAGACAAAATAATAGGATCCCAGATTTTTATTTTTATTCTTAAAAGGCATTCATAGTAGCTACAGTAACTTAGAGGCAGATGCAGTTCAGGACCGTTGGACAGCTCTTCTATCTTATTTGCTGCTTGGCCCCAGCCTCCAAATATTTGTAGAGAAATTGTCTCTCTCATAGTTGGTTGGTGAGAGCTTGGGCAGGGGTGGTAGTTTGTGTGAAATCTTGTGTGATGCACTTCTGGGGGATAGCAGGAACGGGGATTCGTTCTGCAGAAGTGCAGGAATTGTGTGCGGTTCCTCTTTGCTGCGTTCCTCGCTGTGCAGGTGTAGGGAAACCCTGAGCTGGGCCGGGCAGCAGGGCAGCGCATCTGACCGAACTTCTGAGGGGTCGTGATCAAGTGCCTGTTTCTTCTCATTAAGCTCGCAGCGAGGTGGAGGGGTGGCTGGAGTGTCTGGAGAGTGCATTGTGAGCTCTTGTCTGTCTTCAGTCGCAGTGTTTTGTCCTGGACAGAGCCGATACTGTGAAATACATCTCTGTCCTGCCCTGCTCTTACCTTTGAACACCCGGCTGCCATCTCGTGACTTTAACTGCAGACTTGTTTTCTGTTCTGAGGTTTAACTGCTGGTAGTCAACACCTCTGCAACTTTGTTATTGTTAGGGAGGTTATTTTTGATTGCAAGCTTGTAAAAGTTTTGTGTAATGTAAGGTGGTGACAAGCTTTCTTCCTATGTCAGGGCTCTAGTGCTACCACCCAGATCTGGTTTTTGCTCATCTTCTTCATTTGTTTATTTTTTCCACGTTTTGTTAGGAAGAAAGCTCAGCTTACGCAGCCACGTTTACTGGTATTGCTAATTTTCATGCAGAATGGGCTACGATGAGACCTGAAGACAGACTTTTCCCTATGCTTTTAGTGTACAGAAACCTTAAGCAGAGGGGTTGCCTTCAGTGCTAGGAGCTGTGTCCCTCAGTGCTCCTTAACAGGCAGGGTCATACATGTCTCCATTAAAGCTGGTTTTATTTAACGGCTTTTTCAAGTTTCAGTAGTGTTTTGTGTATGATCATGATGTGGTTTTCACTGTTCTTTAAAAGCTGCAAGTTTTAAGTGTCTAGAGACTGCATTTAATGTTAGGGGCATCTCTGTCTTTGCTGCCTGAGGTTTGCAATAGTTGACCAACAGCAAATGTGTCATACACACGGAGGTCAAGTGCCGCTAACTGGTTTTGGAGTGAGGTATTATTTTAATTTAAATTAAACTTGCCTCTCTCAGCAGGGATAGGCTCTAATTCAGTCTTGCAAAGTCTTTGCATCTGTTACTCTTCTGGGGAAAAAAATAAATATATATATACATGTATATATTTTATCGTGTATTTTAAATGGTCTGTTGGAAATGTGATTAGAGCATATCTTCTGCCTTTGCTGACTAGGTTGGAATTGCAGTGGTGAGGGGCCTTTTTTCTGCAGAGGTGTGCTTTTCCACCCTGCAGCACTGTGGATCTGGAACCACAGCTGCGAGCTGCCCGTTGCTCAGCACCATTCCTGTGCAGCCAATGAATGAAGCGTTGGGGGATGTTTAATTGGAGCTGAGAGACTTCAAACTGAATTGTTCTATGGAAAGAAATCATTGCTATCTTTTCCACCAAGTGGTCTACAGGATTAATAGTTATTGTTAGCCTTCCTCTCAACAAGGAGATTCATTTTTTTTAATTCAATTTAGCTCAGCAGTCCCCCTGTGAAGAGCATTCTCTGCTGCAGAGCCTGTAGCTGTCTGCTTGTTTCTCATACGTCCTCCCTAGCTCGAATGCGTATCTTTCTTAGTCCTTGAGGAGGCAGATAAGATTTCAGGTGAGCAGGATGCAAGCAGATAAAATACAGAGCAGGTCAGGTAGGTGCACAGCGAGTGTTGCTGGCTGGGGGTGGGAGCGGGTGATGTAGCAGTAATGTTGGCTTGAACTTGTTGACAGAAAGAGCACTGCAGACAGCACGGAGCATCGCTTTTGTAATCTGTTGAAAAACAGGAGGACAAGGAAGAAATAATACAAAGATTTCATAGTGGGAGCAACAGTTAATTTAACAGATGTAAGAGGAAGAAAAGAAGGAAGATGAAACCCATCGCAAGTTCAGGAACTGGATGCCGATGGCTGAGCTCTGAAGGGAGAATAGTGTGGCATGGAGAGCAGGGACTGAATCAGGATTTCAGAGATCTGCAGCTTGGTCTCCTGGAACAGCACTGCTCTCAGGCAGCTCAGCACTGCTGTGCTGTACCTCCCTGTCCTGACGTCTGGAATTAGAGTTGAGGTATTTCTCACAGCTCTTGTTTAGGAGGCTATTGCTTTAACAATCTCCTGCTTGTGGCATTGAATTCTGTTTTCCTGGGGGAAAGCGTGCTCATATACACAAAAGTAAGCATTATTTGGCCTTTCTCCATACCTAAGATGCACTATACATACCTTGTTGTGTCTTTGAAAATGCTGCAGGTACCACTTTTTGGTAGTCTACTGGGGAAAAAATTGCTTGGGGTGAGTGGCTGTTCCCAGTACCCTTCTGAACCTCTCTGCGCACACGTAGCTTGTGGCTTTTCTGCCTGCCTTCTCCGTCTCGGCGCTGAGAACACTTCAGCCCAATGTCTCGGCAAGCAGCATCCCCTCTGCTGGTGCCAGGGCCCGTTCCCCGGCAGCAGCCCTGCGCACACTGTTTACATCTCGCCGCGCGCCCACGTGCTCTGGGGAGCGGCGTGCAGGCGTGACGGCTCCGCAGTGCTGGGCGTGCGGCGTGGAGCATGCGCTTGGCAGCCTTTACCCACGGCTCTGAGCCGGCTCCATTCTCAGCGATGTGTTACAGAGAACGTGCAGCCGGAGCTGTGGCACCTCCACAGCAGAGCAGAAAGCTACTTTCTAGCACGCAGCAAGGGCGTGCGGTGCTTTAAAGAAGCAAGCAACAAATGGTGTATCCGTTCTCAAAGTAGAGAGGAAATTTAAGAACAGAGAACATAATTGCTTGAGGTGAAACTGCATTAGGAAACCTGGATCGGCATGAAAACAGATTGTCGTAAATCTTGGTGGCCTATCGTGAGGATTTACACTTTTGCATGCTCCCTGGAAAAAATGGCTTAAACTGAACAGAGCACCCTTAACATCAAATCGGAGTATTGATTGGCTTTACTATATCAAAAATTGTCATTTCATAAATCGTCGTTTCAAAAATCAACGTTTTGTAGCCTAAGTTTGTTTCCTAGTTGTGTTGCACCTTAGGTCAATGTTACTTTGTTCATAACCTGCACCTTGTCTTCTTACAGCACTTGTAGTGGTTTTATTCCTGAGTCTTCTAAATTTGTCGTCTCTGTCCGGTTAAAAAAAAAAATCTTTAAAGTAGAAGGAAGAGGCCCCAAAACTGCGCGCTTTCCTTGCAGAGGCTGTGAGCACTGCTGTTGGCTCTGTGGGAGCAGGGGCAAGGCCTCCTGCAGGGAGAGGCTGCCGTCAGCACAGGGCTGCAGTGAGCAAAGGCCCTGCCGAACCTCCAGAGCACTTGGGCTTACTTAGAGACCTTGGCTGCTTCTGGGCCTCCGGTCTCTTAAATGAGTTTGGAAGTTATTCTACAATGGTACTACAAAAATAAACATGGAGATGTGTGCTGGTTTTTTGTTTGTTTAGCTGAAGTAGGTCCTTAGGGTATTTTGAACACTAGCCTATGGAGTGATCTGTTCTTGGTGGTTTGATATGAGCAGCAGATTTTATACGTTAAAGGATTGTTTTCGTAGATACTTGTCCTCTGTTTCCCCATAACTCCTTTTCATCGTTCTCTAGCTGTAAACTATAACTGTTTTGTTTATGTATACAAATACATATATATTTATATATATAAAAATAAAAGTGGTATTTCATTTTTAGCAATTGTTTGCTTGAAGAACAAATGTGGGTACATTACTTGGGGAGAGAAAATCTTCTAGAATCTCTTCATGCCTTGATAATAGTTAAGTTTGTTTAAATGTTAATATCCACATCTTCAAATTTCAATCTACTTTTTTGTTGCAGGATGAACAGTTCCTAGGTTTTGGTTCAGATGAAGAAGTCAAAGTACAAAGTCCCACCAGGTCCCCCACAGGTATGTGCATATAGCAGGAACGGATGTTGTCTTTGTGTGCTGCTTTGTGGTGGTTTTGTCATGTCTTTCCTGTTTGTTGTATCAAATCTCATCCACCATCAAGGCCATAACCACTCTCTGGATTCACTTTAGCTTTGCATGCTGTCATTGTGGTGTCTTTAGATCTGATCTGTTGCAGAACAGGGAAACTTTGAGTAAAAGAATTATACTGATGAAACTGGTATTTGAAACCTGAAGTTAGTGTTTTAAAGAGGCAGTTATTTTAATGGTTAGGATCTAGTTTCAGGAATGTGTTCAGCTATGGGTAGACAGAAGTAGTCACGAGGTGCAAAAGTAAAAAAGTAAAAAAAAGTTTCTTTACAAAATTCCATCTAAGATGCAGTTGGAACAATTTAATCTTAAAGAACAGTAATAAAAAAATCCCATGTTGAACATTTTAGTATTTTTCAATACGCTCATCTCCTGTAACTGGAACCTTCAATTTTTTTTAATAAAACAAATACAGAACGCTTAAGGATAAGTTAAGTTGTTGTATTTTTTTCAAGAAACTTTCTAGATGTAGGATTAAATCATGATGGGGGTGCACACAAACGGGTTTGGTTTTGATTTAGATTCTTGCCAATAAATGCTCTCACCACAATACTCTACTTGGTTTGGCCTTGCCAGCAAATTCTATTGTGGAAAGCCATACTAATAGGGTGTTTCAGATGAAGAATGAAGTACGTTGTCAGAGCTATGTGAAGACCCAGAACTGGAATAGCTGGGTTGGTGGGTATGGGTTGAAATGCATTGGTAGAGGTGAGTAATCAAGGCATGCACATCTGCTTGATCATTGCTAGTGCAGTCCTGAATGCTAGATGTATTTCAGAACTAAAACCATTTTTTAGTAAGATACCTTACATCAACTTCTCCCTGTATGTTGTTCTTGCCGTACTGACATATCCATTAGCAGTGCAGATGGATGGTACTACTGAAGAAGGACTTTTTTTCCTTTCAACTGTGATCCATTTTGTTTAAAATAATTTTTTAGTGCATTTGAAACATTACAAATCTGCTTATGAATTATCATTCTCTTTTACCATTGTATTGATACTGGTTTTGTGCAATGGCATATATGGCTGTTGTAGAAAGGCAAGCTTGCATTTTAAAAAAATTATCTAAATCTCCTTTTATATGAGAAGAGGTTTGTGAAGGAAGTCTTTACATGGATTGATAAAATAAAATTTTTACTTGTTGATGAACTGAAAAGTTTTTGGCGATTTATGTGAGTCATGATTTATGCAGAGTAAGTACTTGTGTGACCTGGATAAAGCTGATCCAGTACTTAGAGAAATTTAATGTGTCTTCTGCATTCTCTACTTTCCTCGTAGTTAAATCTAGTCCACGAAAACCTCGTGGGAGGCCCCGGAGCAGTTCTGACCGAAGTTCAGCTGTACTATCAGACTCTTCATCAGTGTGTTCCCCTTCAAGCAAGTCTGAAACCACACCCATGGAGAAAGTAAAGAAGAAGGAATTGAAAAGTGGGGAAAAAAGACGAGGAAGACCTCCAACACTTACTAGCGTGAAGTTCAAATTGTCACAAGTAAAAGGCACATCAGATATTCAGAAGGGAAGCAAAGAAGAAAAAGAGAGTCTGAAAAAAATCAAAAGGTCACCATCCACTACATTTCAGCAAGCAACTAAAATTAAGAAATTAAGAACTAGTAAACTCTCTCCACTAAAATCTAAATTTAAGCCTGGGGCAAAACTTCAGATTGGGAGGAAAAGTGTTCAGATTGTGCGCAGGAGAGGGAGGCCACCGTCTTCTGAACGTTTAAAGACTTCCTCAACCTTAGTCATAAATTCACAGCTGGAGAAACCCCAAAGGATACGTAAAGAAAAGGATGGCACACCACCTCTTACAAAAGAAGAAAAGACTGCTGTCAGACAGAGTCCGCGCAGGATTAAGCCTGTTAGGATTATACCTTCTACGAAAAGGACGGATGCAACAATTGCTAAGCAACTCTTGCAGAGGGCTAAAAAGGGGGCGCAAAAAAAGATTGAGAAAGAAGCAGCCAAACTGCAGGGCAGAAAGGGGAGAACCCAGCTTAAAAATATCCGACAGTTCATTATGCCAGTCGTAAGTGCTATCTCTTCACGGATTATTAAAACACCCAAACGGTTCATTGAAGATGAAGACTATGACCCTCCTATTAAAATATCCAGACTAGAATCCACACCAAACAGCAGGTTCAGCGCTACTTCTTGCGGATCCAGTGAAAAATCCAGTGCTGCTTCTCAGCATTCGTCTCAGATGTCTTCAGATTCCTCACGGTCCAGCAGCCCTAGCGTTGATACATCTACAGACTCTCAGGCTTCTGAGGAGATGCAGACGCTTTCTGAGGAACGAAGTAATACTCCAGAAGTTCACACACCTCTGCCTGTTTCTCAGTCCCCTGAGAATGATAACAGTGATAGGAGAAACAGAAGGTTTTCGATAACAGAAAGAAGTTTTGGCCAGAGGACTGCTAAAAAACTGTCAGCCTTGCCAAGTGTGCCACAGCAGCAGTCGTCATCCTCTCCTCCTCCCCCTCTGCTCACTCCTCCCCCACCACTACAACCCGCTTCCAGCATCTCAGACCGTACTCCTTGGCTCATGCCTCCTACCATACCATTAGCCTCACCCTTTCTTCCTACTTCTGCTGCACCAATGCAAGAGAAACGGAAATCAATTCTGCGAGAGCCAACGTTTAGGTGGACTTCTCTAAAGCATTCCAGGTCAGAACCACAGTACTTCTCATCAGCAAAATATGCCAAAGAGGGTCTTATTCGCAAACCAATATTTGATAACTTTAGACCCCCACCACTAACACCAGAGGATGTTGGCTTTGCATCTGGCTTCTCAACACCAGGTGCTACAGCTCCAGCACGACTGTTTTCTCTTCATTCTGGAACAAGATTTGATATGCACAAGAGAAGTCCTCTGCTGAGAGCTCCGAGGTTCACTCCAAGCGAGGCCCACTCCAGAATCTTTGAATCTGTAACTTTGCCCTCATCGGTTGGTCGAACCACTACAGGAACTTCTGCAACAGGTGTCTCTTCTAGGAAACGAAAGAGAAAAGTCTTTAGCCCTATCCGCTCAGAACCCAGATCTCCTTCGCACTCCATGAGGACAAGAAGTGGGAGACTTAGTACCTCTGACCTGACAACTCTCACCCCACAGTCTTCTGTATCTTCCTCATTAACTAGCATTTCTGTTAGTTCTCTTGCCACTAGTGCCTTAAATTCAACTTTTACTTTTCCTTCCCATTCCCTAACGCAGTCTGGGGAATCAGCAGAAAGAAGCCAGAGACAAAGGAAGCAGACTAGCACTCCAGCAGAGCCTTTCTCGTCTAGTAGTCCTGCTCCTCTCTTTCCTTGGTTCACTCCAAGTCCCCAGACAGAGAGAGGCAGAAACAAAGACAGGGCAACAGAGGAACTGTCCAAAGATAAAGACGCTGACAAAAGTGTGGAGAAGGACAAGAGCAGAGAGAAAGACAGAGAGAGAGAGAAGGAGAACAAACGGGAGTCAAGGAAAGAGAAAAGGAGAAAAGGGTCAGAAATTCAGAGTAGCTCTGCTTTGTTTCCTGTAGGTAAAATGCCCAAAGAAAAAGTTGTCAGTGAAGATGCTGCAGCATCATCTTCTGCAAAAAAAACTGCTGGGCGGAGGAAGTCTACAGCAATAGATCCCGTGGCAGATGTTTCCACTGCTGCTCTGGTAGATACAACAGCCATCAAAACCAAAACATCCAAGAAAGGTAGAGGGGGGTTAGACAAATCAGATCTGGACCTCAGTCCCACTGTGCCGTCTTTGGAGAAAGAAAAAGCTCTGCGTCTCTCTACTCCTTCATCAAGCACTGTTAAACATTCCGCTTCCTCCATCAGCTCTATGTTGGCTCAAGCAGACAAACTGCCAATGACTGACAAAAGGGTAGCCAGTCTTCTGAAAAAAGCAAAAGCCCAGCTGTACAAGATTGAGAAGAGCAAGTCCCTCAAACAAGCAGATCAGCCAAAAGCACAGGTATTTTTTTCCTTTTTTTTTTTTTTGCGAGAGGGCATCTTATTTTGAAGTTGCACTGAAAATCACTAGTATCTTTCATACCCTGAATGTGAAGAGTTAATATGCCAAGCTAAGTAGCCATTAGTGCAACAGATGGTAAATGATACAAAAATGAGAAGGCATGGGCAGAAGTTGAGGGGGAGAGAAAGCTACTGCATAGTCAGTTCAAGGGGGAGCTGTATGCATTTTTAGAGAACAGTACAGTGGAATTGTTTATTAGGTTTCTCTGTATAACTCTAAGCAAAGTAAACATCAAGGGTAATAGTCATTTTTAAAAGCATGGTTCTAGCAAACTGCAATAGCCTTTCTAAAGATGAGTTGATCTTGGTCTCTCTCTCTCTTAACTTTACCTTATGATGATCTGATCCGTTATTAACGGGAAGGAGTAAAATCCATTGGGATTTTGCATCTGATTGGAGGACTGCTTCCTACTGCTGTCTTCTCTTCCCTCTCCCCTTTTCCCCCACCCCAAAACCACCCTCTTCTGCAGTCCTTTTTAGCTGTCGGAAAGGTAGATGTTTTATGATAGAAATATACTTTCAGGGAGTATTTTCTTTTTTCACTTTCCCACATAATGTTAGTGTTAAAAATAAGTGCATATTTTAAATAAAGAATTCTTAAGCTTTTGTCCCCAGAAAGAATAAATGTGTGCTTCTGTATGCCTGGCATGTTTATACTAAGAAGCCCAAGCCCTTGCAGTTAATTCTTTGGGTGGAGTTCTTTTATTAGGAAATATGTTGGAATCCTATGTTAAAAATGTGGAAAATGGTACTAAAATGCTACATTTATTTTATCACCTCAGTAAACACTATCCCCTCATCTTAAAGGTTTGCTGCTACAAAATTGATCTTCTGACAGATCAGTTAATGCTCAATGTTAGTCTGTTTACCCTAATTCCAGTCAACTCTGAATTTCTGATGTCAGTGCCCTAATAACATACGGCTTCATGAGTGAGTTCACTTTCCAGTTAACAGGTAGAAATTTACCTTGTAATTCCAAATGAGTAAAACTTCTTGTCCTTTTGAGTTTATCCTCCCTTGGATATCTAAGGCTTGGAAGGCTGATAGTCTTTACTTTTATCCTGACCGTTACAAAATGCAAGCTAATATATTAATTTAACTCTTTTTAGGTTATTTAGAAGTTTTTGTATGTGGCCCAGTCTCATTTTTGTACCTTTCTTAGGAATACTGTCTGTTTTCTTATTCTGAAATCTAGGGACAAGAGAGTGATTCATCAGAAACGTCAGTCCGAGGACCACGAATAAAACATGTTTGCAGAAGAGCAGCTGTTGCACTGGGTCGTAAGCGAGCCGTGTTTCCTGATGACATGCCCACTCTGAGTGCCTTACCATGGGAAGAGCGAGAGAAGATACTGTCTTCCATGGGGAATGATGGTAGGTTAAGACTTCCAGTTTTCACTTGTGGATTCATAGAAAGTCTGCTTTGTTGACTACTTGGGTTAGTGGCATCTAAAATAAATATGGCTACATCTGAACCTGTAAAAATGAGGATATCAAGCAATTAACAGGGGACAGTATATTAAACTGATCTGGGCTTTTTGTTAAAATGCCACTCAAATAGGGTCAAACCTTTTAACCATTGTGAATTTTTATAAAAGTGCTATGTGATACACGTTAGGTTAGTTAGGGTTGTGTCTACATGTGTATTGTGATATGTACATATACACGCGCACACAGCTTGTGTGGTCCTGCAGGTCTGCAGATGAACTTACGCTTAATAGAATAAATTCCATTAGCTCATTAGATGCTTCTGAAACATTGTATGACTTCAGTGAATTCACATTAGAATTTTTTTTTGATAGATAAGTCATCGATAGCCGGCTCTGAAGAGGCAGAACCTCTTGCTCCACCTATCAAACCAATTAAGCCGGTAACCAGAAACAAGACACAGCAAGAACCACCAGTGAAGAAGGGTCGACGGTCAAGGCGCTGTGGGCAGTGTTCAGGCTGCCAGGTTCCAGAGGACTGTGGTGTCTGTACTAACTGTCTGGACAAACCCAAGTTTGGTGGGCGTAATATAAAGAAGCAGTGCTGCAAGTAAGTTTGTGCATGTGAGAAATTCTTCAACTAATTCCTATGCAGAGTAGGATAAGCACACCCACATTCTGAGGTAGGAAACAACAGATTTAACCCTCTAGTGCAGGCCTGGAATGAATTTGGCCTGGGCTGAGGGTGGATCACAGTAAAAAGCAATTAAAAGCAATTTAATTTAGGAGTGTAGATCTAGAATCAAGGTGTGCTTTTTATGACCTTCTTTTTCTGAAGTTCACTTACAACTTATTCTCCCCACTTTGAAGAACCTGGCATAGCACTGAAAACCATCTGGAATGAGACATAAGAAAAATAGGAGTTGAACATTTAAAATTTGCTTACACCTAATCCAATCCCACTCCATATAAGCAGAGCAACTATTTTTTTGGCTGAAATGACCTCATTGTGGATTACATAAAAACTACTGTTGAGAGAGTTTGATGTGGTTTTAGAGTTCTTAGAAGTATCCTGGTATTACTCAAATGCCAATACCTAAGAAATGGAATTGATAGGGGATTTATCAGCAAATCAGTTATTACATAAGCAGCTTTATTAACTGCAAAATTGTGTTGAGAGTTCAGAAAACAGAAAGGAAAATAGAGGAAAATACTATTCTTTTAAATATCTCTGAAGAAGGGAAAAATAATTTGAAGAAAATGAGTGTATTGATGATAGCTTTTAAAAAAAATCACATTGAATAGTTATGGAATTCTCTCTTAGTGTTTGCATTTTTCTTCCAATTTATGATTACACAACATATTCTTTCTTTGTAGAATGAGGAAATGTCAGAATCTACAGTGGATGCCTTCTAAAGCATACCTCCAGAAGCAAGCTAAAGGTAGGCTGAAAGATTTGGCTCAAGTGTAGGATAAGAAAGAAATTTTCATACCTTAAATTGCTTTTTATGCCATCATTGCAACTACACTGAGCTATAAAAGTTTAGTCTGAAATTAAATGTTAACAGGGAACCTGTCTGTTCTGCTGATGTCACCTGAAAGTTGTAGGAGAAACGTGAGTACAGACAGCGTCCATAATCCATAACTGTCTTTTTCAGCACTAGAATTGTAGTTTCTCCTCCCTTTTGTAGGGAACTGCTGCGGATAGCTGATCAGTCTCCCCTCAGCACTTCAGGTGAACCAATTCTAAGATATTTCTGTTTCTGAATGACATGGGGACTGATAAATCTCTTGGCACTTCCTTGTCTCTGACATCAGGCTTAAGTGAGCCATCATATGTATTTTGTTAAATCCCTGCGTACTGGTGCTAGACCTCTGGAGGTCTGCATGTTAGTGTGACAGTGGCCAGGTGGCTGTCTTGAATTCCCTAAACTTTTCCATGCAAAGTTGGCTTTCTCTTTTGCACAGTTAAGCTGTGAATCTGCATTACCACATAAGTACTTTGCTTACCGGTCTGTCAGAATAGAGGCCCAAAGTATTAGAACACAGGTTGTAATATAAGACAAGTACATTAATTTTACTGACTTTTTTTTGGATGAGTACAGTTTTTTCTTCAGTGGAATGAAGAAACAAAATGTCTGTTTCCTAATTTTAAAAGTGCAGTGAACTACTCGAAGTTGCACAGTTATATCTGCTTTAATTTATTGATGCTTTTTCTTCCTAGCTGCAAAAAAGAAAGAGAAGAAATCCAAGACGAATGAAAAGAAAGAAAGCCATTCTGGAAAGAACCAGTTGGACTCTGGACAGAAACAAACTCCTCCAACTATTTTATCAAGAGAAGACAATGCCATAAAGAAGAGCGGTGAACCTGCTCGTAAGCCAGTTGAGGAGAAACATGAGGATGGGAATTCCTCTGCTCCTCTGTCGGAGCCCAAACAGGTCCCTGCACCTGGTGCCAGAAAGACTGGCAAACAAACATCTCAGCCAGTGCAGCTCCCTCCTCAGCCACCAAGCTCAGGACCTTTGAAAAAAGAAGCTCCTAAACTTACCACTTCTGAGCCTAAGAAAAAGCAGACTCCACAGCCAGAAATAGGTAAATGGGACTGTTTATCTTCAGTATGTTTGAGTCATGTTAAGTAACAGTAGTAATACTGCTAAAATCTGTTGGATTTTAAAACTGATAAATGCTTTATGACCTGGTGAAATTAAAGCAAATTATTTTGGGAATTTTGCTTAGAACTGGCTTTCTTTTATTGTACTACATTATATATTGGGACGGGAAGAAAGATGAACACCTTTAAAGTGATTTTTAGTCATCTAGTCTTGGCAATCTTGAAGTATATTTTCAATACTGTTAAGTTTACTGACTGTTTACAGTCTGAATGTGAAACAACAAGAATGTAATTTTTTCTACTACAAAAACATAACCTACTATTGCACGTAGTACAGAACAGCATGGAAAGTGAACAGAAAGGCAGCTCCAGGACTTCTGTTGCTTTACACCTGGAACACTTCAGACTTTTAGCAGAGCAAGTTCGACTGGCCACACCTTGCAGAGACTGCCCCAGTCATAGTTGGTGACCACAAAAGACGATGGAAAAATTCCAGTCTAAAATTCATCTCTCATTACGCAGCTGACTTTTTCCCTTTTCTTCTCTACAGGTCGCTGTTAGTTACTTGAAATACTCATAATTTTTCCCCCCTTCCTAGGCACAGAACAAAACAAACAGAAAAAAATTGCTCCCCGTCCAACTTTCCCTGTGAAACAGAAACCAAAAGAAAAGGTGAATACTGCTTTTTGTACACAGTCAATAAATTTTGAGAACCTGAATCTTTTGTCTATCTAGAAAGTAAGACTGTATTACTTAACCCTTTTGCAGATTTTTTTTGTACTTAAAATATCTATAGGAATTCAGTTCTGCCACTTTTCCTTGGAATGCTGATTTAAGACTGATCTAGCTTGATTCCTAATGCTACTCAAGATCTTTTGTGGTATTTAAAAAGAAAGACATTGTCAATCCTATCAAAGAGGAACATGTAGATTCCTGTGATTTGAGCAAGTTACACAGACATTAGGCTTTACCTTATGTGGGTATGTGGATACAAAATTACCTGCCATATGTCTATATTCAGCTTAGGAGTTAATTTGTTCTAAGACTTGTATGTTGTGGAGTGAAGGCTAGGTTGTCCATTAAAAAATAAATAAGTAAGAAAAGAACTACCTTTGTCTTAGAAACAACTTCATTATGAAAAAAATGGTTCATATATTTAAATCTCAGAGATAAATGTATAGGTAGGTACTAATTACACCCAGAGTTGCCCTACTGCAGCAAAGTTTAAAAAAAAAAAAAAAAAAAGAAAAAGCACTGATAATATAGAGAATAACATGATGCTAGGGGAAAATGCAGCAAATTAGAAATATAATTGTGTGTGGAATGCTCTTAAAACTGATTGCAAAATGGTTACTTTCTTGCAACTCATTAATTTTGTGATGGTTTGGTTGTGGGTTTTTGTTGTTCTTGGTTTGGGGTGTTTTGTTTTTTTTTGTGTATGAATTATGTGTAGTGTTTACTGTAAATACTGTTTAAGCTTTAATGTTTGGGGTTGGGATTAATGCAGGCTCCTTTACTTGACTAGGAAAAGCCCCCTCCTATAAGCAAGCCAGAAAGCAGCACGCTGAATTTGCTCAGTACTCTGACTAATGGGAGCAGTTCCAAGCAAAAGCCACCTACAGATGGAGTCCACAGAATCCGAGTGGATTTCAAGGTAGAGGACAAAATGTTTTAAGTATTTGAATATTAACTGACTCTAAAAACTGGAAGTAGAGTCCCTCAAGAATGCTGACAGTGACTTCTAAGTTTGTATGTCTGGTCCCATTCAGTGAGAATTGTAAATAGGAACCTTTCTGACGTGATTGACTTTTAGAAGTTTGTTATGCCTTTTTTTCTTCTTATAATCAGAGTACTGGATGAAGAGACACTTTAAAGCTTTAAACCTTAACCCTCAATGTGAGGATGAGCAAGAATTTGAGGTTTATGAAGAATTATTCCATTAAGATGGAACTATAAAAACCTTACCTCAACTTGAGTCAACAAGATTTGGGGAAAATGTTAGTAATTTGTAATTCACAATACTTTGGGTACATCTGGGGTTTTAAACTGATAAATCATGTATTTTTTTTTTTGAACAACAGTGTTGAAATAATAAAAATTAACATTTTCCTAACAATTTTTCAGTCCATCTATAAGTGTTAATACCGGAGATTAGAGTGAGATCTCATAAGTGTTTTATACAAATATGAAGTTTTAATAAAGTGTGATTATTCTGAAATTTCATTTTTAGTAATAATCGTGCAATTGTGAAAAACTTTGTCATGCTTTTTAGGCTTGCTTTCTGTAGAGAGAAAGTTAGTGTATTATTGAACTCTTGGCAAGAACAGTACCAAGTTGTAACTATTGCAATATATGTTATAAAATAACCAAGATAAAAGTTAAAATAATTTCTGTTTTAGAACACCTAGTTACAGAAACAGGATGCATAACACAGCAATGTGAGCTCTTTATACTGATGTGGTATTTCCTTATTCTGCATGGTGATGTATCCTTTTGTACTTTCAGGAGGACTGTGAAGTGGAGAATGTTTGGGAGATGGGTGGGTTAGGCATCGTGACCTCGGTACCTATTACTCCCAGGGTGGTGTGTTTTCTCTGTGCCAGCAGTGGACATGTGGAGGTAAAGCATTGTGTTCTGCTGTTGATGACTTAGTTACAGCACCATGTTGTTACAAAAAAAATATAATAATAATCTATAAAACAGAGGAAATTAAAATAATACCTGTAAATCTGTCCTTGCTAGACTCTGCCCTAAGATACTAAAATGGAAGGTATTTGAATTCACTTTGAGAACTTCTGTGGTGCTTAGTTTAGAAGTGAACTCTATTAGACATAAGGAATGGCATTTTCAAGAGCCCCCTGCATCTCTTCTTAAATGTAATTTGGAATCCCACAGCTGAGGTAAAGCAGTGGCTTTTGCTTTCTGTTAACTTGGAATTAGAAAGACTGCTCAATTTTGTTGAAATGCTGTTAGGCAGTGTTGATTTTCCCAGGTATGTCTGTATCTACTAAGAGTTGCAGACCATTACTGAAATGTGACCAGCAAGGTTTTGGTGCTGTATAAACAGCTGAATTTTGGCTTAAGTTTTGTTAAATGCATTTCCAGGAAAAGATAGGCGTCTTCTCAAAATTTTCAGACTAGCTATCCTGGGAAGGTGATGCTAGCACTCTAGAAAAGGCGAACAATACTCAAGGAAAATGGGGTTAAGTTCTTCGTGTGAACATCAATGCATTTGAGGATTATGAAGGTCCAGTGGCACATGGAGCCATCCCCTTCTCAGTCAGTTGCTCAAGTGAACAAACAATTCCTCTGTCCTGCTTGTGCCTGCAGTGTTTGTGCCCTAAGGACTATTCTTTTTCTAGTATGTCTGTCCTTGTAGAGGATCCTTTGAGCTTTCAAATGGCCCGTGTAAACTAAACAGAGGGAAAGATGTCTCTTTGCTCTGTATGTGCCTTCCTTGTCCACTAAATGTTTCTTCGGGTGTGGTTGGCTTGTGTTACAGAGAGGGAGGGAAATCCTGAAGAAGTCTGTAGGCCTTTACCAATACTCTGAGCACATAGAGAAAAGGTACCAGACTCCTATTTGCTGGTAGATGCATAATCTGTGTAGACAGGCATGTATTTAGGTTATCTGAAGTACACACTCAATTTCCCCCATAAAATATACTAATAGATATTCTCATACTGTCAGCTGTAAAGCAGAATTCAAAGTAGTAAGGAGTGCAAGCAGGCTTGTTTGGGAATTAAGAAAAGGTTTTGACTTGCTAAAACCACCCTCTCCCCCTTGCAGTTTGTGTATTGTCAGGTCTGTTGTGAGCCTTTCCACAAGTTCTGCTTAGAGGAGAGCGAGCGGCCCCTGGAGGACCAGCTGGAAAACTGGTGCTGTCGTCGCTGCAAGTTCTGCCACGTGTGTGGGAGACAGCACCAGGCCACCAAGGTACCCTAACCTCCAAGCGACCCAGCTAGCCTTTTCTGCACTGTTCCCAGAGCTTTTTGCTCTGACCCTCAGCTGGTAACTCAGACAGTAGACAGTGGAGTTCACACTCTGTGTGCAGACTGCTGTGCGCGGCTGTGAATTTATCTCAGTTCACTTAGTTGCAACTTCTCCTGTTTCCCTAAATAAGGGATCTAATGTAAAATGAAAACGTCCAAGATTTTGCATCCTTTTTAGGGTTTCTGTTCCAATATTCTCTCCCATTATTCTTGTAGCAGCTGCTGGAGTGCAATAAGTGCCGAAACAGCTATCACCCTGAGTGCCTGGGCCCAAACTACCCAACAAAACCCACCAAGAAAAAGAAAGTTTGGGTAAGATTTTTTTGAAATTTCTTTTTGGGATGATTGATGTAACTGATCATAATGCTACAGGCCAAAGTGCTGCAGTTGACTTGCTCCAGTGCACTGGCTTATCAGTTTAAGGGAAGGATGCCTGTTGCATTGGAAGATGCATTTGGGAATAGGCTTCTTGATGAGGTGGGTTGTGGTAAAGCAGATGGGTTTTGAACAAGCAGATTTATAAAGGCATTACACCTTTTTTAGTATAGTAATTCTTCTGATCATAGTTGGAGAACACGGAAGAAGCTCTTCAGAATGGAAGCATTTACTTTTTTAACAAACTTACCAGTTGATAGTGGTATTAAGAGGCAGTTTGGATTCATGCCCTGCTTTGTGTCTGTCAAGTTTTTGTTCTAAACAAGTGCAAAAGCCTTGCCTATGATATATTTGTTGCTAATAATTTTTAAGTGTTTTCTACCATGGTATATTCAGAGTTGGAAAACTGGTAAAATAAGACTTCATATTTTGGGTCAGAAGGAATGTCATAACTATATATACTTTCTTATGCGAAAGGAACGTTGATATTTTCTTAAGTGCAAACGTGAAGCACTTTTTTTCCTCTTTTTGCATCAGCACCATCTTACCATAAAGGGAGGGAGCCCTTCTCCTTATAGTGGAAATTCTGGTGTTTGAAACTCCTTGTTCTGTTGTATAAGCTATCAGCACTCATTAAATAATAAAATTATGAAATGTATCATTAATACAAAAGAATAAAAGCCATTGGATAAAAGCAAATAACTCTTGCCAAACATATCTATCTTCCAGATATGTACCAAATGTGTTCGCTGCAAGAGCTGTGGATCAACAACACCAGGGAAGGGGTGGGATGCGCAGTGGTCTCACGACTTTTCACTGTGTCATGATTGTGCCAAACTCTTTGCAAAAGGTACGTAAAATTGTAATTGTTTACAGCAGGTACCTTTTAAGATTCTGTCCTTTAATGAGATGATGTCAGTGTAGATTGAAATGAGGGCCTCAGGTTGTTGAGCTTATCACTGGTACAAACAGAAATGAAACCTAGTGTTGGGGCCATGAATTGGAGCAGTATTGTTTGTGTAGGAAAACCATGTTCATGGTTTTACAGAGCATAACGAAAGTCGCTATTGTTTTATTGAGAGAATTTGAGACTTCAGAATTAAGCACTATACCGATAAAGCAGTTATTACAGACCTGTTGATCCACGGTTTCAAGCAGCACTTGAGGAAGAAGGTATTTTAAAGGTCTTCTGGCTTAAAGACAGCACATTTCCTATTGTAAAGTGGTTGATCCTTATGTTAGTTACTGTGCATAAGGCCTTTGAGTCTAGGAGGGCACACGCTGGGGGAAAAATCTCAGGGTAAAAAATCTTGACTATTCCACTTAATTTCTTGCCTGTATGTCATCTTTTCAATTTTCATTCTACTCTGTAAAGCTAGTTCATACAGTATTTTATTAGTTTCATCACACCCCACAAAAAAGCGGGTAACCAGTCTTTCAGGCAGGGGTTTTGTTTGGTTTTTTGTGGCCATTGATTTCAGTGTTGTAAAAGTAGATGCAATTGTATTGGTTTCAGAGAGCTTATTTCTTAGCACACTAGTAAGTAACCATCTAGCCTTTAAGGTGTGTGCATGACAGTTGAGCTTCTGGTAAAATCATATCTTTTATTTTCAGGAAATTTTTGTCCTCTCTGTGACAAATGCTATGATGATGATGACTATGAGAGTAAGATGATGCAATGTGGAAAATGTGACCGCTGGGTCCACTCCAAATGCGAAAACCTTTCTGGTAAGTCAAATTCTTATCTCCTCATCCTTAAAGTACATGGGGCAGCAAATAGACCAAAGCAAACCAATTTTAGGCCTTTCTCTTTGAGTGTTTCATTAACACCCTTACCTGTTGTGATCTGCTTGAAAAATACCTATAGAGTGGAATGATATATCAGTGACATCCTGAAAGCTTAGGACTTGTTTCAAATGCGGCATCACGCAATGAGTTACACAAGATGCTTTTGTTACACAGAGGGTGTTTGATTTAAACAGTAAGTGTGGTATACAGAGTAGGGATTTTTCCCAGTATCTGTCCTTCAGTAAAGTAGTTCAGATTACTATTATCTCTTTTTTTTGTCTCCAGATGAAATGTATGAGATACTCTCTAACTTGCCTGAGAGTGTAGCATACACCTGCATTAACTGTACAGAACAGCATCCTGCAGAATGGCGTCTTGCACTGGAAAAGGAGCTGCAGGTTTCCTTAAAACAGGTTTTAACAGCCCTGTTGAACTCTAGAACTACTAGCCACTTGCTGCGTTATAGGCAGGTAAGCTGAAGCCTCGTTTCCTGTTTCCAGGAGTTGGACTTGATGATCCTTGTGGGTCCCTTCCAACTCAGGATATTCTATAATTATAGTCCAGCTTGAGGTGTTGCCTGGCATTTGATTTATTTCTGGTATTGCTGTGCATCATACTCAAAATTTTATTGTACTTAAATCACAGTACATGTTGTTTGGTTTTTTGTTTGTTTTTTAAAATTTTTGTTCATTACTATGGGAATAGAGAAGTGGGTATCTATGATTATGACTTCTGAGAATAAAAGAAAAATAGGGTGGTAAAGTTATTCAAGGAATGGGACAATTTAGGTCTCTGGTGAAATACATTTAGTCTTGAAAAACATGTTCAGAAATAGGACTTCTGAAAAATGAGTTTGATCCTCATGGCTGATCACTGTCCTGCTGTGTGCCTTACATGTCCCTGTGTTTTGGATGGGAATTCAGAACTTGAGTCTCCTCTGTTTCGTGTTAATGAGAATCTCTGTGCCTATGAACGTACAGGGGAATACATCATGAGTAGCAGCCACGCTTCAATAGCCAATGTCTGTCTGTCTGGTTGCTGATGTTAACAGGCAGCAAAACCACCTGATTTAAACCCTGAGACAGAAGAGAGTATACCATCCAGAAGCTCTCCTGAAGGTCCCGATCCCCCTGTCCTAACAGAAGTCAGTAAACAGGAGGAGCAGCAACCTCTGGATCTGGAAGGAGTAAAAAGAAAAATGGATCAAGGAGGTTACACTTCTGTGGTATGTCAGAGTTGTAGTGCTCTATTCTAATAATAGCCTCTGAACTGCTTTATGACCTGTGGTATTTATAACTGAGCATGCTTAAGCCTTTTCTTTATGAACAAGGAAACAAGTTAATGTACTGCTAAAAATAATTCCGGCTGGCACTCATGTTAATGTTGTCCCAAAGACATGTAATTTACACTGTCGTATGCTTCTCTTTAACCAGCAGTGATACTTGGTTAAACTGCTTTTGCTCTCAGTCTTTTATGTTCATGGGAACAGAATAGGTCATCCTTTTATGTGCAGATTCCAGCAAAAAGCCTAGTCAAATATCACTACTGGTAGTCAGTTTTCTGGAAACCAATTAATTCACGTTTGCAGGGATGATCTGTTTAGGGGTCATTTATATAAAATGCTAGTGTTGACCAGATCAGCTTCCTTGTAGGGAGTGGCCTTTTAAAATTATTTTATTTATTTATTACTTTTTCTTCCCCCTCCTCCTTCTACACATCTTGTAGTCCTGAGGAGGCATGTCCATTGCAAACATGCTGTTGCTAGATTTTTGACCAAGTCCTTGTGAGGTATTTAGCGTAGTTGATTTAAAATCTGTCATCAGCCTACTCTTGGTTGAAGAAGAAAGTTTAAAGTTATGGATTGGTTTGTGCAGCAATTCTGCCAGCCAGTTTGCAAATGCACAGAGCTGCTTGCTTCTTTACAGCCAAATTATTTTTCTGCTGAAGTCAGTGTTCTGGTTCAGTCTTCTACTTATCTGGAAGTTCACTTGATGCCTTAAAAGTTAATGGATGATGTAGCTGTACATAAGACAATCCTGCTGATGCAAAATTTTGTGGCTTTCTTGCAGCTGGATTTTAGTGATGATATTGTGAAGATAATTCAAGCAGCCATTAATTCTGATGGAGGGCAGCCAGAAGTTAAAAAAGCCAATAGCATGGTCAAGTCCTTCTTTATTCGGGTGAGCAGGATTACAGTTATTTTGAAATCTGCTTTGTATTATACCACTGTTTGTAGCTGTTGGAATTCAAAGGGTCAATTATGGATATTTTCAAGAATAAAATAACCTTGTCAGAGTTGTTGGTGTTAATGATATCTTACTAGTTGTGCATTTACAGGAGATCTTGGCCAAATTTCTTTAATTTTTTTCATTTTGTTGTATAACATCTCTAGTGGAATGTTCTTTTCTTTCAGCAAATGGAGCGTGTTTTTCCATGGTTCAGTGTAAAAAAGTCCAGATTTTGGGAGCCAAATAAAGTAACAAGCAAGTAAGTAATTGTTCTGCATCTGACTGTGACATCCTGTGATTCGCCAGCTGTCCAAGGAAAAAGCATCAAGAGAGCCTGTTTGTGGGGTTGGAGTTTTTTTATGATGTTATGGTTGTGGCGGTGGTGGTTGTTTTCAAAAAGTAAAACAGCAGTCACGTTTGCAGGTTTTATGTACACTTCACTGTTATGAACCAGAGAAACCAAAAGCATCATGTGGAACTAAGCATATTGCATGTCGGCCTGTCAGTCCTGTCCTTCCTTCCCCCTCCTCCTTGTTATCCTCATCTGATGTGACTCTCCTGTATCTGTTATCCTCAAAAGAAAACAGCTGCATCACAAACCTTAAAATTTAAGTGACTGGTCATAGTCTTTGTTGAGAGCATGTGTGGACTGTAAGTAATTAAAGGAGTGGTTACTGTATGTTGAATGTCAATATTGCTAGCAATACAGTGCACAAGGTCATCTGGTGTAGCCAGGTCTGACAGCTGACTCCTTGTTGCATTTTCAGCAGTGGTATGTTGCCGAATGCAGTGCTGCCTCCTTCGCTTGACCATAATTATGCTCAGTGGCAGGAGCGTGAAGAGAACAACCGCACTGAACAACCCCCTCTGATGAAGAAAATCATTCCAGCTCCAAAACCCAAAGGACCTGGAGAGCCAGATTCACCAACTCCTCTACATCCTCCTACACCACCTATCTCTAGTAAGAAAATAGCAGCATTGTTAGCCCCAAAACCAGTGCTTCACTTCAAACCCTCTAGTAGTAAAGAGAGAGTAGTAGTATTTTTGCATGTGATTGAAGAATTCTGGAGACTTGTGTGACCTGAAATCATTCAGAAGTCGATACATACTGATATATTCTTCAACTTAGCTTTGGCCCAGAAGTACATTTTCACCAGCCTCTCTTCCCCCAGAACAAGAGCTGGGTAGAGGCAGATGCATGATTTCCCTTGCTTTACAAGCTAGTTATTGAAATTTCGGGCTGCTCTTTAGCTCTTCTGGCCTGTTCACTTGCTTACAATTTTTCTAGATAAATTTTGGCTTTCCTGACCTTCAGGAATAAAAGCCATTCTCTCTTTTAACTGTAAGGTTCTGACAGAAGCAGAGAAGATAGTCCTGAGCTTAATCCACCTCCAGATGTAGAAGACAACAGGCAGTGTGCATTGTGCCTGAAATATGGTGATGATAGTGCTAATGTAAGTATCTGACATGCCCATTTTGATAGTAACTGGCTTAAGCAGTACAACAGACATGGTACTGTGAATAGGCTGGATACTTGATTCTAAGGGATAGTGGGGTGGGTTTTTTTGTTTTGTTTTGCTTTTTTGATATCTTGGTATGTCGTTTGAAATAAAAATAACCTGCAGCTGCCTTTTGTTCTGGTTAAAAGTAGTGTGGCATTAACATTAGGCGTGTCATTAAGAAATTCACCAAGTAGCATCACCACGTTTACGTGAACAGTGTACATTTCTTACACTTAAGCCTCTTGACATGTTTCTGTAAGAAGAGAATTTTAATTTTTTTTTCTTCCTAAGGTAGCTTTTTATATCATGTACTTAGTTGTAGTCTTCTCTGCCTCATTTATGTTTATCTTTTAAGCTCTGAAAGTAATGCTAACTTGTCAAACTTTCTTTTGGGGAGAACTTAAGTCCGGTGCAGTTGAAACCTACTAGGCTTTTGTGTCTTGTGGAACATTTGAGGGGGGAAAAAAATGGTTTCCTCCCATTCCTTAGGATGCTGGACGTCTTCTGTATATTGGCCAAAATGAATGGACACACGTGAACTGTGCTTTATGGTCAGCAGAAGTGTTTGAAGATGATGATGGTTCTCTGAAAAATGTGCACATGGCTGTGATCCGGGGAAAGCAGCTGGTGAGTATGTGTATTCTACCGTTGCAGAAGAAAACAACTGACATATATGGTAGCCTGATTTTAGAATCGATTAATTTTTACCTTTATTTTTTTGCTTTTGCAGAGATGTGAGTTCTGTCAGAAGTCAGGCGCTACAGTAGGCTGCTGCCTCACTTCCTGTACAAGTAATTATCATTTCATGTGCTCACGAGCCAAGAACTGTGTGTTTCTGGATGATAAGAAGGTTTACTGCCAGAGGCATCGTGATTTGATCAAAGGAGAGGTGAGATTTTTCTTTCATGCATTTCTTTGTCTGAAGGTGTAGACAGCCTGTAACTATAAGCATTTTTTTAAAGTTAAGATTGAATATGTTCCTTATGAATGAGGGCCTGACCGCAGTGCTGTTAAAAATAAGTCAGTGATACAACTGGCATGATGAAGTTTGGGAAGAGGTACTATGTTGTGGTTCAAGAACCAAATTGAAGACCAAACTGAGGATCCGGTACAACAGACAGCACAGTATATTTATAGTAGTTCCTTTAAAGTTAATGAGATGTTTTGTGGATTTTTGCTCCAGGTGGTTCCTGAGAATGGGTTTGAAGTTCTTAGGAGAGTTTTTGTGGATTTTGAAGGAATCAGTTTGAGAAGAAAATTTCTTAGTGGCTTGGAACCAGAGAACATCCACATGATGATTGGTGAGGTCTAGTCCCGGAATACTTGTTCCATTTCTGGTGCTGGAATCTTGTTCATGGGACTTTTCTGTTCCTCTTTTTGCTTAGGTTCAATGACAATAGACTGTTTAGGAATTTTGAATGACCTCTCAGACTGTGAAGATAAGTTGTTTCCCATCGGCTATCAGTGAGTATATGCTTTTTCATGACAATGTCTTTTACTATGTTAGTGCCAAACTGGCACTGAAGTAACAAATGTAGAAATTGACTGTAGCTTTCATAAACTGTTCAGAAATCTAATGACTAAGCTAGTTGTGCAGCATGTTGTGATAGAAAGCCTTTATTCATTCTGTGTAATTTCAAGAAACTGCAAATTTAAAATAAGAATGTCAAGGCTTACTTGACTACTGAGTAAATGATTTTATGTTTGAATTATATTCTAGGTGCTCCAGAGTGTACTGGAGCACAACAGATGCCAGGAAACGCTGTGTGTATACCTGCAAGATCATGGAATGCCGACCACCAGTCATAGAACCTGATATCAACAGCACTGTAGAACATGATGATAACAGAACAATTGCCCATAGCCCAGTTCCCCTTACAGGTAATCTTCTAAGGACTTGTTAAAGGTATATTCTCTACATGTTTTTGCCATAGTATATCCTTACCAGAAAGTCAGGTAGCAGCTGGGACCTTCTGTCTTTTAAAACTGATTTGGACAGAATCTGCTTCATGATTGTAGTGCCTGCTAACTTAGAAACCTGGAGTGAAACTGAAACTACTGTAATAGTGCTTTCTAGTCTACGGATCTGAGATTTTTCTAATGATCTAAAACTATAAATCTTAACTCTAGTGTCAACGTTGGTATATAACTTGTGGATTGTTGGATACCATGTTAAATAGTAGTGTTGTGCTGCTTCTGTGTCTGCAAACTGCTTTTTCCATACACATGTGAGTTTAAAAAACAAAACAAGAACAAAAACAATAAACGTAAAAACCATATCCTTTTCAGTTTGCAGAAAAGGAAGGTTTGGAAGCTGTTTAAAATTTTTAACAGCAGTAATCACTGTCAATGTAGAAGTTCATTTAAATGTAACAGTTTAATGTGTAAGCTGAGGGAAATCAGTAGCAGAGTCTGAATAGCAGAGGCACAAATCTGAAAAGAGAAAAGGAAGCAAGGTAAGTTTAGAAGTGGGAGAGAACAAGAGAGGGGTGGTTTAGCGGTGGAAGACTTGCCTATTGTTATTAATGTCATGAGTGTTCTCAGAACTTTAAATGTGTTGTCATTGTCCTAAGGCAAAGTACTCTTAAAAATGAAGCTGTCAGAAAGTGTGTCATAATTCCTACACTAAGCCTATTTCTTGCTGTATGTATTGAATATGTTCTTGGGAAAAGAAAATAGACATCCCATTACAAGGAAGCAGTAATCTTTGAGTTCGTATTTATTTAACAAATACCCTGTTTCCTCAAGTGAAACCTGATAGCAATATATCAGGTCATAGATTTTAGAATTCAGTAGTGACTTATATTGTTGTTTCTCTTTCATGTAACAACAGAAACTCTGTCCAAAGACAGCAGAAATGCACCTGAAATCGTAAACCCACCATCACCAGATCGTCCCATACATTCTCAGACCTCTAGTTCCTGTTACTATCCATTGGTCTCAAAGGGCCTTAGGATCAGGACACCAAGTTATCACTCCACACAGAGGTCTCCTGGCTCTAGGCCTTTACCCTCTGCAGGTACTTCAAGTGCTGTTGGCTTTGATTTATGTTTTGGTTTTGTTTGTTTTGGATTATTTTTTTGGGTTGGTTGGTTCATGTCTTTTTTTTTTTTTTGGCTTTATTCAGAATGGGATGTTTAGTTTCCTGTTCCTGAAGAAAATGGAAAATGGCAATAGGTTTGAGGGAAGGACATTTCTGAAAAATACATTGTAGAGATGGCCTGTCAAGAAATGGATGATTGGAGCAAAAATTTCTGTGGGATGAGGAAAGCAATGTTTGGGCAATGATGTAGCAGTAATATGTAAGAACTGTAAAAAAAAAAGTTAGGGGCTTAATAATCTCAGATGATATTTTTCCAGAGAGAATTGTAAATCCAATATTTTAGGTCACATAATATATCTATATGAGTAGCATTTTGTTTAAAAAAAATAAATTTGAAAATTTGCATCTAAAGGTGAGGTACTGAACCCTGAGATACAGACTTGTGAGCCTTATGTGATGAATACTGATTGACAGTATCACATTTTTAGTGTGTATCTCAAGTGTCATCATTATGTTTACACTATGTGGTTGAAGGCTTTTCATGTTGCTGTTTTTTTTTTTTTAATTTCTTGTGTTTGTTATGAAAGAATGGGGTATGTATTGATTGTGAAGGATTCAGATCACTTAACAGTCTTCCTTGCTTTATTTTCTCAGGGAGTCCTACACCAGTGACCCATGAAATAGTTACAGTAGGAGATCCTTTACTGTCCTCTGGACTTAAGAGCATTGGTTCTAGGAGACATAGCACTTCTTCTTTATCACAGCAGCAATCAAAACTCCGTATGATTTCACCTACACGAGCTGGGAATACTTATTCCAGGCACAGTGTATCTTCAGTTTCCAACACAGGGTCCTCTTCAGAACATGAACAGAGTGTAAAAAATACTGACCGCTTTGTGGGATCTGTGAATTCAGGTACCACAAGTGCTACAGTTCAAAGCTGCTCTACCAGTTCAAGCTCCCAGAAGACAGCAGCTACAAGTGGAAGTAAAACTTACCAGCCAGATGCATCTCAGTCTTCAGAGGGAAAACATTCTAGTAGTTCAGATCTGTTAGCCAAAAGTGCACCTTCAAAGGGAGAGAAGATGAAAACACTGACCTCAAAGGACCCAGATTACTCAGCTCATATTTTTGCCTCTGGAGGAAGCTCCAAAATGTCTACTCAACCAATCAGTTCATCAGGCGCAGAAACAAATGTTAAAATAGGAACCTTTCAAGAATCTTCAGGATCATTTTCCTCCAAAGAAACAATATCTTTTCCGTCTTTGCATCAGAGAGGCCCAAGAAAAGACAGAGATCAGCACTTGGAACCCGTACAGCCAGATAAAACTGCTTCTGTTGATGAGATGGATGTAAAGACATTGAAGTCCGCAGGGGTAAATAGCAGATCTCTTGCAGCAAGTGAGCAGGCAGTTTCTGCCTCTAGAGACAGGCGTCAGAAGGGGAAAAAGTTAGTGAAAGAGAGTTTTAAAGAGAAGCATTCCCTGAAATCTCTTGCAGATTCAAGTCAAGCAGTAGGCAGTGATGAAGGAAATCTGAAATCAGAATTTGGTAATCAGGGTTTGGTGACTGAACAAATTAGTCAGAGGTTATGTAATAATATTCCTGCTGAAAAAGCTGGTGAGAAGTCTCCACCCTCACAGGGGTCCTCTAAAGGCTCTGCAGTGCCGATTGAAGTGGCTTCTAAGGAATCACAGGCACCTAGAAAACGCACTGTTAAAGTCACTCTGACGCCTCTCAAGATGGAAAATGAAAATCAGTCTAAAGCTGCACAGCAAGAAGGTGATGCTGAACATCAGTCTGCAGGGGCAGAACTGGCCACTTCATCAGAGCCGTCATCTGAAAGCCCAGAAGATAACTCTGTAGTTCAGGAAAGTCCAAATAAAGCACCAACACAGGAATCTCAGAATAATGCATATGAAAATTTGCCCGTTCAAGATAACAACTTGATGCTTCAGGATGGAACTAAAACTCAAGAAGAAGGTTCATACAAGCGGAGGTATCCACGGAGAAGTGCACGGGCAAGATCTAATATGTTCTTTGGATTGACACCTCTGTACGGTGTGAGGTCCTATGGAGAAGAAGATATTCCATTCTATAGTAACTCAACTGGGAAGAAGCGAGGAAAGCGGTCTGCAGAAGGACAGGTGGATGGTGCAGATGACTTGAGTACATCAGATGAAGATGACTTGTACTATTATAATTTCACTAGAACAGTGGTTTCCTCAAACACCGAGGAGAGGCTTGGGTCCCATAACTTATTCAGGGAGGAAGAGCAATGTGATCTTCCAAAAATCTCACAGTTAGATGGTGTAGATGATGGGACTGAAAGTGATACAAGTGTCACAGCCACAACAAGAAAAGTAAATCAAGTAACAAAAAGGAGTGGAAAAGAAAATGGAACAGAAAGCTTAAAGCTGGATAGAACTGAAGAAACTGGGGAAAAAGTACAAGTCACAAAGAGCCCTGCTGTCCACAAAACTGATCCAAAGATTGATAACTGCCATTCTGTAAGCAGGGTTAAAACGCAAGGTCAGGATTCTCTGGAAGCTCAATTGAGTTCGTTGGAAACAGGTCGTAGGGCTCACGCAAGCACGCCTTCTGATAAGAACTTACTGGATACTTTTAACACAGAACTTCTGAAATCTGATTCTGACAATAACAACAGTGATGACTGTGGAAACATCCTCCCTTCAGACATCATGGACTTTGTGCTGAAGAATACACCATCTATGCAGGCATTAGGAGAAAGTCCAGAGTCGTCATCATCTGAACTTCTAACACTTGGAGAAGGTCTAGGTCTGGATAGCAATCGTGGCAAGGATATGGGTTTGTTTGAAGTATTTTCTCAACAGCTGCCAACAGCTGAGCCAGTGGATAGCAGTGTTTCTTCCTCCATATCAGCAGAGGAACAATTTGAATTACCACTGGAACTTCCTTCTGATCTCTCTGTTCTGACTACTCGCAGCCCTACGGTGCCCAGCCAAAATCACAACAGACTTGCTGTAATTTCAGAGTCTTCACTGTCTTCTTCAGGAGAGAGGTCGATACTTGCCTTGCCCTCCACAGAATCTGGGGAAAAAAGAGTTACAGTTACAGAAAAGTCTGCTTCCAGTGAGAGCGATACAACTCTTTTGAGTCCAGGAGTAGACCCAAGCCCTGAAGGACACATGACTCCTGACCACTTCATCCAAGGTCACATCGACGCAGAGCATATAGCCAGCCCGCCCTGTGGCCCAGTGGAGCAAGGACATGGCAGCAACCAAGATTTAACTAGGAACAGCGGGACTCCAGGTATCCAAGTGCCAGTGTCACCCACTGTTCCCCTGCAAAACCAGAAGTATGTTCCCAATTCCACGGACAGTCCCGGCCCCTCTCAGATTTCTAATGCTGCAGTGCAGACAACACCACCCCACCTCAAGCCAGCCACAGAAAAACTTCTTGTAGTCAATCAAAATATGCAGCCATTATACGTCCTCCAAACACTTCCCAATGGTGTTACTCAGAAGATACAGTTGACACCTTCTGTTAGTTCAGCACAGAGTGTGATGGAGACTAATGCCTCAGTACTGGGGCCTATGGGAAGTGGGCTCACGCTGACCACGGGATTAAATCCAAGCTTGCCCTCATCTCAGTCATTATTTCCTCCCACCAGCAAAGGATTGTTGCCCATGTCCCATCACCAGCATATACATCCCTTCTCCACGGCCTCTCAGACCGGCTTCCCACCAAATATTGGCAGTCCTTCACCAGGTCTTCTTATTGGTGTGCAGCCACCCCCTGATCCTCAGCTCCTAGTATCTGAAGCTAGCCAGAGGACAGACCTTGGTGCCACTGCTTCTACACCAACTGCTACCCTGGGCAAGAAACGGCCAATATCTCGTCTGCAGTCACGGAAGAATAAGAAGCTGGCTCCCTCTGGAACCCCTTCTGCTATAGCTCCTCCTGATATGGTCTCCAACATGACCTTAATTAATTTTGCTCCTTCCCAAATTTCCAACCACCCACTGGATTTGGGAACCATTGCAAATTCAACATCTCATAGAACTGTACCCAATATTATCAAAAGGTCCAAGTCTGGAGTAATGTATTTTGAGCAAACCTCTTTGCTCCCACAAGGTGGGACAGCTACTGCAGTTGGCACGTCTCCCAGTGTTATCGGGCCAGATGCTGGTCACCTTCCGGCGGGGCCTGTGTCAGGGCTAGCGTCAAGTTCCTCAGTGCTGAATGTGGTATCCATGCAGGCCACGGCAGCCCCCACTACTGGTGGGTCAGTTCCTAGTCATGTTTTGGGACAGAGTTCAGTAACATTAACTAGCCCTGGATTATTAGGGGACCTTGGTTCAATAAGCAACCTCTTGATCAAAGCTAGTCAGCAAAGCCTTGGTCTTCAGGAGCCGCACGTGACTTTACCTCCAGGTTCTGGGATGTTTTCGCAGCTGGGAACGTCACAAACTCCATCTACAGCAGCAATGACAGCTGCATCGAGCATATGTGTTCTGCCTTCAGCACAGAATATGAGCATGACAGTTGCTCAGTCATCTACTGACCCAGAAGGCTCTTACCAGCTTCAGCATATGACGCAACTCTTAGCCAGCAAAACTGGAATTGCCTCCTCACAGCTAGACCTCGGTGCGGCTTCAGCAACAGCTCAGTTGTCGAGCTTCCCACAGCTGGTTGATGTGCCCAGTAGTACCGGACTCGAACAAAACAAGGTTTCCCCATCTGTGATGCATGCCAGTTCAGCATCTCCTGGAGGCTCCCCATCATCTGGTCAGCAGTCTGCGAGTAGCTCTATGCTTGGTCCCACAAAAATGAAGCCAAAAATCAAGCGCATTCAGCCGTCTTTAGAGAAAGGGAATGGAAAGAAGCACAAAACTTCTCACTCGTGGACTGGTTCCTCTGAAGCACACGTTCCTGACAGAGGGGCTGTTGCTGTACCCCAAGTCTCAGCTACACGGTAAGAGAAGTGTTTGCTTTGCTCATCTGTGAGACTGTAACAATATAGGAAAGAATCTTTCTTTAGTTTCTACGGCAGATTTGCCTTTTGATAATTTTTAATGTAAAAAACTCAGCTGTCAATGGAAAGCAGATCTCTAAAGAAGTTAGTAGACCTTTTACCTCTGGAAGAGGAAGGATGAGAAACTTAAGACTTTGAGGGCTGGGGTTGGGACTTTCATTTGTCGTTGACAACTCTGGCAAATTAAGGAGTGTTTTAGATGTATCAGTTGAGAATAGGGTACTGAAACAGGTGTTGTGTTCTATTCCTGTATGCTGTTAATGTATTTAAGTGCTCTGGAAGTTTTAATAGTATTATTAGCGGTGTTCTAAGGCACCAAAATGATGCACTGTTACACTGTTGTCATGGTAATTTTGATTATGAAATTTAAACTGCATGCCTGTATCTGTGAGTGTAATGCCTCTCCAGTACATGCTTTATTCTTCCTGCCCCTCTTCCATCCTCCCTAGGCCATGCAGGCAAGAGGGACTGGGGAGGAACTGAGAGAACTGGAAGAATCTGGCTCTTGACTTTGTCAGAACAGCAGAGAGTGCATTAGTCTCTTACAGTAGAGGGTTATTTTCCAAATCTTAAATTAAAATGACATTTGAATTGACTCTTTGAAATATGGATCTGTAGAGAGAAACAGAATTGTTGGTCTATGTTTTACATACAAATCTAGATGGTTTTATGGATGTAGCACTTGGTTGTCACCTAGTGTGACTCTGCCAACAATTACGCATTTCAGCAGGGAGACTGTACCGCTTACTTTCAATTCTTTCTACATTAGAGAATAGGCCAGAATGAGCGCTGGTGCTAAAAGGTGGTAGTATCCATCTTATGGTAACTGACAAATATTGCACATCACTTGTGTGATTACTTGATCATCTCAATGTCTCGTAAGAAATCTGATTCTTGAACAGGTGATCCAGAGCTATTTGGACAGCTTAATCTTTTTAAATAGCTTTTTTGTGTTGCTGTTACTTGTGAATTTGTTTTAGTCTGTAAATGTTTGCTGTGGCTGTCAACATTCCACCATGCATCCCTTCACCCCTGAGCTTATTGCTTATGGTCGCTCAGAATTGTTTCTCTTGCAACCAGATTCATGCTGCTCATTCCTCTTGGAGTGCAAGTCTTTGAATCTCACGTAGTGCTGGAAATGCGATCTATTTTCTCTCATCACAGGAGCAGTTGTCACTACCTGCGTAATTTTGCTGAACTGCTGAATCACTTGCGACAACTCCCAGTGGATCTATTACTGCCTTCCAGTCTCCTGTATTCTGTACATGACTTGTCAGGTGTTTTGAATGTTCCTAACTGTTTTTTTTCCAGGACTCCTGCTGTGAAGGCAGATGTGCAGGATGCAGCAAGCATAGATCAGCCATCACAGAAACAATGTGGCCAGTCTGCAGGGTAAGCATGAAATACACCTTTCCCTCAGGCGCTGCTGGCTTAAGTTTAAAGAAATTTATTTGGAGAATGTGAGAAGTCTTTGCTAACTAAATTATCATGGGAGCTTTTAGTGTGTAATGAGCAGCTACATTTACTTTCAGTATGAAGCCATTTTTTAAAATAAAGTTGAATATAGCTTTGGGAAGGTTATTGCTTACTCAAACAATTTTGGCTGATCATCTGTTAGCATATACCTTATTACAGAATAGGACTAATAAAAAGAACAGGTTGCAGATTGTATTAAATTAGGCTGCTACCTACAGACTGATAGGTACCACAAAAATAAATGCTAGAGAATAGAATCTTTTTGTTTGTTCATTTCCAGTTGAACTGCTGTTAGAACATATCTGCAAAATGTTTCTTGTTTTTTTTTCCTCTGCCTGATTCCCAGATTTTGTAGTTGACTCTTCATGGCTGGTGAGGCTACCAGATTAATAGCTACAAAAGCCCTTGATTTACAAACTAAGTACCCTAGGATTGGCTTTGCCTTGGATAACTGCTTGCTGTCTTCCCATGATTTTCCAAGGCCACCAAAGTTAATTCTGCAGCCTGAGTACAGTATGTGCTTTACAAAGCTGAAACTGGAATTAGGGAACAAGGCCACTCATAACTAATACATTTCCAGTTATCATACAGGCTTTACTGTAATAGAGTGAATAGGGAAAGGTATGGTTTACACTGATCTCTGTAGCTCCTGTTTTGTGCAAAGTCTTCTACTGAATTGCTGTGCAGTGCAGCTTTTTTCTCCCTCTCTGAAATAACACTGCAGACAATTCTTTAGAAAAGCAAGTAATGCTATACCAGAAATTAATTTTGAAACTTAATTTTAACAGTATGTTTGATTGTCTTATCATTAAAAATGAACAAATAAAAAAAAACAAATGTGAGCTTATGTAGCACTGATTCAGTCACTGAAAAATGGGAATGAAGTAGGTTATTAAGTAGTCTTAATTTTCACTTCCCTCTAAAGGCAAATGTCAGTCCTCACAGAACCTCAATCAACACAGACTTCAGCAAATGAGCAAGAAAATGCAGGTATGTTGCTTCTTCAAAAGCACCAAGTCCTGGGATTCTCCAAGGCTGGGAAATTATTACTTTGTCATCTGATTTGTCTCTCTTGTTCTTGCAGAAAAAAATCTCGGATCTAATACTCTTTTTAGTCATGCTTTAAAGTAAGGAAAGGTTTGATCACTTTAAATAAAATCTGTACAAATAGTTGTCTCTACTTTTAGCTTGTGGGAATTTCAGTACTTGAGATTTTACACTCTTACTACAACACTACCTAGAATTTTTTCCTTTGAGTAAAATCTGTTCTTGAAGTATTGGTTCTTAGAAAGCACATTTGAGGATGACTGCTAGATATGAGAGCTCCGAGGCACTTTCTAGATGTTCTAAACTAAATCTGGAAGTGTATATTGCTACCTTTCATCTCTTCACAGTCCAGTGTCATTTATATACAATTGCAGTAGCATGGGTAGTTCTCACTTACAACATTTTTTCTTCTCTTCTTCATTACTGCAAATTGGCTTTTGTGGAGCATGACTTTTGTGGAAACTTGGTTCTCCTGTAAAGCAGTTAGAAGCTGCTTATGTGATCTGTTGTTAAGCATCTTCAGTATGAACATATTCACAAAGATGTAAATTTTGTCTTTTCACAAAGATGTGAATTTTGGTAAACATATGAGTCCTTACGTTAGTGAAATTGTAATTTGAACTTTGTAGGTTCTTCTTAGACATATTTACTGGTCAAAAGGCAAGTCAGTAAGTAGGTAATTTATTCAGTTGTGCAACAGCCAGTGGGGAAAAGAAAAATCATTCTACCTAATTTCCATCTTCACAGTAGCTTCTGTCTTTTCTAGGCTCAAAAGCTATTGAGGAAGAAGAGAGCACTTTCAGCTCCCCGCTTATGTTTTGGCTTCAGCAAGAACAAAAGAGGAAAGAATGTCTTGGTGAGAAGAAACCGAAGAAAGGTTTGGTTTTTGAGATATCAAGTGATGATGGCTTTCAAATCTGTGCAGAAAGTATTGAAGGTAAGAACTGTGCTTTTCTTTTGTATTGGTTTTAACTTTTCTCGCTAGAAATAAAATTGTGACTTCTGAGAATCCGTTACTTGTTTTCATACATTTAAAAAAAAATCTCCTGATCTACAGCCCTAGAACAGTCCTAGTTCCTAGCAATGTCTGGATTCTATTAAATATAGATAGATAGATATAGATATATATCACTGTCCCATTTTGTTTTATCAATTGACCAACGGTGTTGAACCGTAGTTTGTCAAGCAACAGTGTAGATCAGACAGTATGGCATCTAGACTTATCCTCCAGACCAATTGCTGAAGAAGCTTACTTCTCTTTTATGATGCAGTGAATTTTGGAGAGGATGGAAGCAATTGGATGCAAAGATCTTAATTTATGGTCCATGAATGGAATGCAAATTTCATATTATCTGATTAGCGCATTTAAATGTGAACATTTTGTTGGAAAACAGCATACTGCACGTGCACTTAGAAATCTACTAATAGTAGGCTGTTTCACTGGAAACCTGATAAAACATGGCAAAATAGAGACATAGCAAGGTACCTGTTTTGGCAGTCTTCAGTGCCCAGTGCTTTGGATACTCTTTCACTGCTTTGTCATCTTTTTGTGTAACTGCAGATGCTTGGAAGTCACTAACTGACAAAGTTCAAGAAGCCCGTTCAAATGCCCGCCTGAAACAGCTATCTTTTGCAGGTAATATCCAGTGCCAAGTTCATTTTTACTGTGCTTCTGAATGTGTAAGAACAAACAGGTCTTTCTGGGAGCATCTTAGGGTTCAATGTTCGAAGAGTTTCAGTTCAGCTGCTGACTGTTTTTATGGAGAATAATTTCCCCTAATCAAGTGATTTAAAATTCTTATGTAGAGTGAACTAGCTAATCCAGTGCTTCTGTGAAAATTGCAGGCTAGCAAAAAAGTTATATTTAATGAGCTGCTGTATCCTCCTGTTTCTAGTCTGCATGGTCAGGGGTTTTTTTGTTTCATTTTTGTTGTTGTGCTCTATTTCATATTCCAGGTGTGAATGGTTTGAGGATGCTGGGGATTATACATGATACTGTTGTGTTTCTGATTGAGCAACTTTATGGAGCAAAGCACTGCCACAACTACAAGTTCAGATTTCATAAACCAGAGGAGGCCAATGAGCCTCCTCTGAATCCACATGGCTCTGCTAGGGCCGAAGTCCACCTGAGGCAAGTGTGAGCTTTGTCATTGTTAAGGTTAATGGTCCATTTGGTTGTTTAATTCTATGTCAGGGCACAAGCAACAAGTCTCTAGAGCACTGTCTGCTCTCAGTTAAAAAGAAATGTTAGCAACTTTCTCATGTAAATCAATTATATTGCATCTTGTGAGTCTGCACATTTTTCTGTGCAATCCTGTTGTCAGTTGCTTTGTTTAACAAAGCTTTCCTGGCTAGTGCCTTTATTCATAGTTCTCAGAAACTATTGTGCGTTATCCTGATGCATAGAAAGCTGTGAAAGAGGACAGACAGGAGAAGGCGTAAAGCAATAAACGTGTCAAGTTGTTGTGGCAACCAAATGTTTAGATTATTTTTAGTTAGTAACACAAAATTCCTTTGATCTCATTAAATTGCAGGAAATCTGCATTTGATATGTTTAATTTCTTGGCATCTAAACACCGACAGCCACCAGAATACAACCCAAACGATGAGGAAGAGGAGGAAGTACAACTGAAATCAGCCCGGTATGTAGCGGGGTTTAAAGGCAGAAAATAATGCTGTGGTGTTAAAACTAAGAGAGTAGGCTTAGTTGTGTGTTGTGATTTTTGAGGTGGTATTTAAAACTTCACAGCTACAAAGCCCTAGAAAATACAGGGGAGACTCCTACAATAGCAAGAGAACTGACAACTGAAGGTGACCAATCAGACCAGTCTTCCTTTTGATGTTTCTTTTCCCTGCTAATGTAAGACAAACATTCTGATGAGAATTTCATGAGGAAAGGGAGAAAATTACCTGTATTGAAAGAAAGGATTGCTGATTAGCAATGAGTTTGTTTGAGTTAAGATATGAGAGTAAGAACTGCTCTACATTTAGTGTGTATGTGTGCACATGTGTATTACACTGAATTAATTTTGATTGTGTTCTCAGTGGGCTGCAGTGACAATGTTTATATCTTGGAAACTATCCTAGATAATACATGGCATGGGCTCTCAAATAAATGTCATCACTTAGTAGCGTCTCTCTGTTCTAGGAGGGCAACTAGTATGGATCTGCCAATGCCCATGCGATTCCGACACTTGAAGAAGACCTCCAAGGAGGCAGTTGGTGTTTACAGGTATGGTTTTGTTCTGGTACTCTCAAATGGACATCTGGGACAGAGAAAGGTAAAAACTGAAAACCTGTGAAGTCGTGGTGCAAAATTGAGGGGAAGAAGCATCTTTGTTTCTTTGTTTGTTTGTTTTTATTTGGAGAAGTAATCATCAGCACAAACTACTTATTCCTGCTGACTCGTCTTGGTGATAGCTGAGGCATTTGCTTAGGAGTGGACAGAAGAAATCTAGTGGTGTTCTCATTGGCATTACGTTGTAGAAGTGTGACATAATGCTGTGGTCCTTGTAATGAAATAACTTGTTTTCTGCAGTGTTTGCAGTCCTACATTTCCAAGTTTCACTTGTATTGTTTGAAATATTCTCTTACCCTGTTGCTTTTTCAGGTCTCCCATCCATGGCCGGGGCCTGTTCTGCAAAAGGAACATTGATGCAGGTGAGATGGTGATCGAATATTCGGGCAATGTCATTCGCTCCATCCTCACTGACAAACGAGAGAAGTACTATGACAGTAAGGTGAGTTTTGAGGGCTTTTGCAGAACTTCTTAAAAAGCATAACAAGCCACTTTTCCCATTTGGTCATCCAAGGAAATATAGCAGACAGAGAACTTGGATATTAATCAGGCTTTGGGACTACAGTTCTTTGTAACAAGAAACTTCTCATGTATGGGGGGCAGAGGGAGGAAGAGCAATTGGTTTTTGCAGTTCAGAGAGGTAGATAAGTTTAAACGGTTTAAGATCTGCTATGTGCCAAAGGAAGAAGTGGTGTAGGTGAGATCAGAGCTTGAGGGTTCATAGCACAGATCAGTATAAACTGGAGCTCTCAAACAAAATTAAAAGGCTGATCAGTCATCTCTAAATTAAACCCTCCTTGTTATATAACAACCTCCCTGCTATAAATTGCAGTTTCATGAAGCCTTTTTTGTCATTCTTGACAGAAGCGTTTTGTCTAAATAAAGCCAGAACAAGCATAGCCATGGAGTAGAGGAGTTGCTTAATATTTTGACTTTCCAAATGCTTTGAGTAAAGCATTTGTATTAGTGACCTAAAACTGTTTTCAGTGCAAAGCAGTGATGTACATAAGATGAAAGAAATTATTGCTAAATGTGACTGGTGAGATTACTGTGTACAGAGAGGAGTTTGGGAGAACCAGGAAGTGGCTGGGAAAGTAGGACAAGTGTAGGCCATGTGAAAGTTGCTTTTGAACATCATGATTTGGGTTTACAGACTTCTTAGGACGTTCCCCATACTTTCTGGAGCTCTAGATCATTTCTTATTTTCTCCTCTGGACTGGGAAAAATATCAGTGGGATCTTCGTGTTGCAGATCCAAAGGGTGAAGGGATGAAATAATTCAAGCATGAGCTTACGAAGACAAGTGAATAGAGGTTGCAGATATTCTTAATGACTTGACTTTCGGTTGCCACATCGCTGTAATAATCTAAGCTGTCTGTTAGAGTAGCTCTCGCTTCACTTCACTTGCCTAACTGTCTTTCTGTCCTCTGTGTGTAGGGGATTGGTTGCTACATGTTCCGCATTGATGACTCTGAAGTGGTAGATGCCACCATGCATGGGAATGCAGCCCGCTTCATCAATCACTCTTGTGAGCCCAACTGCTACTCCCGGGTCATCAACATTGATGGCCAAAAACACATCGTCATCTTCGCCATGCGCAAAATCTACCGGGGGGAAGAACTTACGTATGACTACAAGTTCCCCATTGAAGACGCCAGCAACAAACTGCCCTGTAACTGCGGTGCCAAGAAGTGCAGGAAGTTTTTAAACTAGAACTTCCATGACCTGCAAGTGAGCCCTAAAGGGCCTGGGGCGAACCAAAGCTTCTAGTGAATCCCTACCCTGCCATTCGCAAGGGAGAGGGAAGGATGGAGGCAGGAATGAAGATCAGCTGGGCTCAGGGACCTAACTGGCGGCTGTGTTTCTCTGTCAGAGTCCACATCTTCATGTCTCGCATGCGCACACTTACCCTTATGAAAGACACAGGCGACTGGAGAAGATCCTCAGTGTGATTATGTTTTTGCTATTGTCGTTCCTGCCCCAACCCTCAGAATTTGTTTGTCAGAATGGGGCTAATGAGTGGGAGTGGGGAGGGTAGACAGACCCAGGTATAGGGGAGTCATCATGGATCCCGTCCTTCTGTTGTCTCTTGGCTCAAAGTGGTGAATGTGGAGTTCTTGTTTTCATTCGACTGTTGTGTCATAAGTTTTGAAAGCACAGTATGTGACTGCTCTTTTCTCCTAGAGAGAGAAACTGTGTCCCACCAACCAGCTACTCTGAGAACTTTGTACGTGTCTGTGATTCCTTGTGCTATGCATCTCCAAAACACTATTTGTGAGTTGGTTGGTATACTGTGTGGCATAGGTGGCCTGGTGCGCCGTGGGTCTGGCTTATCTGTTTTAATCTAGGAAGACTGAATGGGGGAGAGCATCATATAGCAGCCGAAAGTAAATTGAGAAGGATTTGGATAGTGTTTCGTTTCGCTCTGAAATTCCTGCCCGAGTGCAGGGGAATTCCTGGCATTCTTTAGCAGAGAAAGGGCTTGTGCCAACTAGTTACAGAGCTGTAAATCTTTGTGAGCAAATGCTTTCTTTCAGCAGCACCCTCCCTCTGCAGTATGGGAGGGAAGCAGTGTTTTCCCATGTTCCTGTCATCAGAGGCTGTCTTTCTCCTTTGACCTAGGGTCTGAAAGGCTCCTCTGGGTACAGTGGTGTGTCTGCTACTGTGGGGCTGGCCCAGGGGACAAACGTCTTCAGGGGAGAGAAGCAGTGGTGGAAGCGCATTCTGCTGTTGGCCGCTTGTGGCTGTAGAGCAAGAACTAGGAGGGACTTCTGAGGACGCTTCCCCGGGAGCTGCTCTGCTCAGCCTGTGACGTAGAGACAAACAAGTGACTTCTCTAGGCACATGCCTGTCGCGACCCATCTTCAGTATGTAGTTTCGTAATCTTCTATGAAAGGCACAGGAAGAGGCACCAAAATGGAGTGTAAATTCTCTGAAAATGCAAGGCCAAACACTAACCAGCCCCATGTACTCCATGCAGCACTTAGAAATGCATAGGAAATAAATAAATTAGCAATTGGCACGGTTGAAATTGTGGTAGCTGAAGAACCAAGCTTATTTTAAGTGAATCAAAAGACACTATTGTCCTGGTTAAAGTAATGTAAATCCTCCTCCCTTTTGGGTCTGCTCCACGCCTCAAAAAAAAAAAAAAAAAAAAAAAAGGAAAGAAAAAGCCCCAAGCCTAACAAATTAAGACATTGGATTTTACTCTGTTCTGTTTACAGTTTAGTATTTAAGGTTTTATAAATGTAAATATATTTTGTATATTTTTCTATGAGAAGCACTTCATAGGTAAAAGCACTTATGACGAGGCTTTTTAAACAGTGGTATTATCCTAATTTAAAAGAATCTGTTTTTAATATTGTTTTTATTTTCATAGGACGGTTATAGGAAATATCTGGCTGGACACAGTCTGATCCTTTCTCCAGAGAGAGGGGTACACTTTATTTTTATTTTTTAATCTTGTTCTGCCTTTTTGACTTCAGTAACTGTTTCTAGGAGGTTTGGCTGGACCTTAAACTTTTATTTTCTTGTCAAGATAGGGGCAGGAGGAAGAATTGCCCAGCTTAGGAGGAGTTTGACTCATGGGAACTGTATCTGAACATGGAGGCATGATTCTGCCTTGCCACACACCAGTATCCTGTGTGTATTTAAGGAAAGAGAGAGAGAGAACTGACCCTTAACTTCACCTCTTTTGCTTGGCATTCAGAATTAGCATTTCTGTGGGAAGTGTCATTTCCCACCCTGCTGTGTCCACTCAGATCAGCTGTCCCTAAAGGAGGGGGTTTGGATGAATGTGGGGCTGGGGCAGTGAGGGGCATCCCCCAACCCAGGTCAGCTGCACGGGCACCTCACTGCACCCAGGGGACAGGTCCTGCTCCGGTCACTTGACCGCCGGTCTTGTCCCTGTCCTAGAGGTCAGTCTGCCGCTCATCACTGCTTTGTCCGGAGCAGCTCCCCTGGAGAAAGACTGTACCTTTCTTCTCTAGGTAAATTCACAACTCTCTGGACGCAAAAACATGGTCCTGTGGAAATCTGTTGAAGCAATAGGGCCCTGGCCCTCCTCGGCTCACCGCCGTCTGGGATGGTCTGGGGCACGCACCCACACGTGCGCTCCTGATCCCACAGTGTCTCTCTTGAAACAAGAGCAATTGTTCCTTGGAGCAGTTAAACCATGAAGCTCCCTTGCTTTTGTAAACTGTCCCTGTGGGTAGGTTAGTAGCTGTTTTGGGGGCTGCCAAATTGAAAGGCAACCCCAAAACTGCACAAGCAGTTTGTAGGAAATGGACCGAACTGACCGAACTCCCCAGCGCTCGCAGGCTTGCACTCCATTATCCGTGCTCTTCGGGCCCCGAGACCTCTTCCTCTGACCTGGGAATGAAATACAGCACTCACAGGGTCAGGAACTGCTGGTTTCCTTTCTTTGTTGCACTGCGTGATTATTATTTGGTAATAACTGTTTAAAGAAGAGTCAAATTGAAGCTGCATTTGTTACTGAAATGATTTGATGCACTGACAGTTTGGGAACGCACATACCTTGAGAAGGCCAAAAAGCACGTCTGGGAGCAGATCTCAGCCCTGCCTCCGCAGACACAGCTGCTCTTTGTCCTTTTTCTTCCTTGGTTTTGACAGCATTGCTGGGGGACAGCTCTCACCGTGGTTAAACCCGAGAATTGTGTGCGGCTCAACCACGTTTCTCTCGCCCGCGCCGCTCCCTCTTAAAGAGGGGGCACGTCATCCCCCGCCGGCAGCTCCCTTCTCGTCTGCCAAGCGTCAGTGCAGTGCAGGGCCCGGAGGGCAGGTGCTGAGCAGGAGGGAGTCCCGACTGGGAAATGCTGCCCAAAGCCACCCCCGTAGGGAAGACCCGCTGGGCCAGGTGGCTAGGAAACCTGAGGGAAAGCCGCGGGAGTGCCCCCGGAGCCAAGCACCAGGAGTCTCCTCCTGCAAGGACTGGTCGAGCAGACGGGCCCGGTGGGGACCTCGCTCGCTGTTTGCTTTGCTGCTATACCTGTGGCGGCTGCCTCGGCAGGTGCCGCTGTGGCCAGTGAAACTGTCTGTACCCAGAGAAGCTGAGCTGTGCTGCCAGGGGCTGGGCCAGGGCGCCCACGCTCCTGTCCCACTCACAGCCAGAGCGATCCAGCACAGGCGTTTGACTCTCTCTTTTGGGCAAATGGAAGTAAGGCAGGGAGAAGCCTTGGCAGCTAGCGCGTACGTGTTCTGTCACCTGTGAGATGCCTGCGTGCCCTTCAACCCTGTTCTGCCTGGGCTAACGGTGAGCACAGCACAGCTTCCCAGTATATGAATGTATATTTTATAAGGACTGACACAGATCATGATATCTGAAAATACTAAAAAATGGAACCTTAGGGCGTTTACTTTTATTTGTACAAACCAGTTTTTTTAAAGGAAAAGCGGGTCATTGCAAAGGGCTGGGTATCTTTTTGTTTATCGTTTTTCTTTCATTTCAAAGCAATACCAGGTTCTTCAGTGAGATGGTCTTTGTGCAGAATCATGCCATTCAAACCCATACTACTGGTCCACATCCAACACTTGCAAGTTTTTTTTATAACTATAAATACAATATATATAGGAACTAATATAGTAATGCACCGTGTAATGAAGCCTAGTTCAGTATCGGTCCATGGCTTTTAATTCTCTTAACACTATAGATAAGGATTGTGTTACAGTTGCTAACGGAGGCGGGAAGAAATCAGGCTGCACATTTCCAGGCGGACGGCAGCCTCGTTGGTGCCAGGCAGCGAGCGCGCCTGGCTCTGAGAGCTGGAAAATGAGAGGGAGCCTGGGAACGGGCAGCTCGAGGGCTTCCCTGACCTTTATTGTTACCAGTCAGTACTTGTACAACTTGGTTTTTTCCTTTTTTCCTCTCTTTTTGGTTATGAATGTTGGGGTACCACCTGCATATAGGGAAAAATGTGCTCTGTGCTTTCCTGGTATCTTTTTAACAAGGTACAGTAGCTTTGTCTATCAACCAAGAACTATACTTGTGGTGTTTCTTTTATTGAACTTAACAGTCTCTTTAGTAAATACAGGTAGGTGAATAATTGTTTCAAAAAAGAAAAAAAAAAAAAACTCTGCAAAGGCAAGGTTATGTTCTAGAAATACACTTCTTGACAACTTATCATGTATAACAAATCTTTTTTTTCTTGTGTTCTTCCAAGCTTCTGTTGTTTTTTTTTAAAAAAAAAAAAAGAGGAAACGTGTCTAAAGTACATCAGTGTTAACTCCCTGTCACAGGGAAGAAGGAAATACTTTAATAGTTTAAAAAAATGCTGAAAGCTCTGCAAAAGACTGAATGTAAAAATAAAAAGTGTACATAGTTGTAAAAACAAAACAAAAAACAAAAAACAAAGGAGTTTTTAAACATGTTTATTTTCTATGCACTTTTTTTTATTTAAGTGATAGTTTAATTAATAAACATGTCAAGTTTATTGCTGCAGAGGGTTGCTCTTGGTTTATTCCTGAGTCGGGAAGCTGGTTTTCCTGTTTAAATGATCGTATTTCTCGTCCCACATGCACTTTGGCGCTCTGCCTGCGTGTTGCTGCACGAAGGTGCTTTGTGCTCTGCAGGAAGAGCTGCGCTGCCCCGGCTGCTTGACCAGTGCCCTTGGCCCACACCGCGGCCAGGGTCAGGAGCAGGTGCAAAATGCCGCCCGTGGCGGCGCTGAGGAGGATGGGGATGGGAGAATGAGTGCCTCTGTGGAGCTGCAGCAGTGCTGGCAGCAGCGCTGAGCGTGGCCAGTGCTCTGGGGGCAGTGCCACGTGGCTCAGGGCTGGAGCTGCAACCTGCTGGGCCTGGCAGCGCCGCTGGTGGACAGGACGGCACCGGGTGCCCGCGGGAAGCCCAAAGGCACGCAGCAAGGGCTCAAGTTGGTGAGCATTGGTGGCTTCCGGCTGCAGAGCCACTCTGCTTCCCTTTTGCTCCCACGCCACGGTGTTTTTTTTGGTGGAGACGTGCTTGGCTCTGTCTGGTGTGCTGTGGTTGCTGCGCACGGGTCACCTCGGGTATTTGTGGGTCCTCCAGCTGGGCCTGTGGGAATTGGCTGGGTCGGGGGGTGGAGGAGCTCAGTGGCTGGGCTGGGATAGGATGGGGATGGGTGAGCGGTGCCAGTGGGGTGAACATTAACCTGCCAGCAGCTGTCCTCCAGACCTGCTGGGGCTTTGCTGCGGGCACTGCGCACGCAGCACCATGGCCACCGCAAATGACAGAGCCATCCTGCAGACCATTTTCAACCCCAGCACTCCGTTTGGGGACATCCCTGGACTGGATGAGGAGGAGGACATCCAGGAGGAAGGTGAGGCAGATGCAGCTTCAGGTTCCTGCTGGTTGCTTCCCATGGGCAGGGGAGGAGGCTGTGCTGCTGGGAGCAGCCCCTCTCCCTCCTCCTGGGCCACCGCCCAGGGGTGGCTTGGGGTCCGCTCTGCCTCCCTGGGGCCAGACTCAGGGGACTGGGACGGGTACCTGGGGATGGAGGGGAGGTCCTGGGGCTGGTGCTGGGACTGCACCAAGCAGGGCGCAGGTATGCAGGGACCCAGAGCCAGGTGCCCACAACTGGTGCTGGCGCCTGCCCGCTGGGCACATCTGTGGAGCACAGGACGAGGGATGCTGCCTTTGACACAGAGGAGACCTTTGCGCCCAAGCTGCTGGAGCAGGTCCAGGACCTGGAGTTGCAGGGGGTTTCTGCTGCTGAATCTGGAGATGTGAGCACCGCCCTGGAACGGTTCAACGAGGCCATCCGCCTGCTCCCTGGGCGCGCCTCGGGATATAACAACCGGGCCCAGGCCCTGCGCCTCAAGGGGGATGTGGCAGGTAAGGATTACGGGACCAGGCGGCAGCCCTGCAGTGGGGCAAAGCACCAGGGTCCTGGCCACTTCCCCAGACTACCCCAGCTCCCCGCCACCTTTTGCCCTGTCCAGGTGCGCTGCGGGACTTGGACACCGCCATCCACCTGGGCAGGGGCTGTGGCCGTGCCGCCTGCCAGAGCTTCGTGCAGCGGGGGCTGATCCACCAGCTGCAGGCCCGCGATGAGGACGCCCGGCGCGACTTCGAGCGTGCAGCACGCCTGGGCAGCGCATTTGCACGGCGGCAGCTGGTGCTGCTGAACCCCTACTCAGCACTCTGCAACCAGATGCTCTGTGAGATGCTGGGACGGCTGCGCAACCCCAACGGTGCCAGCAGCAACTGAGGCTGCAGCTGCCGGAGCCCCCCTCCCATTCATCCTGGCCAGTAGCCAGGGGCAGGGCTGCCTTTGAGGCCTCAGGAGGTTTGAAGCCTGGTGGAGGCAGCAGCACACAGCCCGTATGATCCAGGGCCACCCTGAGGAAAGCTTTCTGCCCCTTGGTTTTGTCTCAGCTCTGTTCCACCCCAAATAAAACCTCCCTGTCTGCCCAGGAGGGCTCTGGCTGCGGCGTTGTCGGTGGTTGCGGCGTAACATCCAGCCCCGCTGCCCTGGGCAGCTCAGCATGAGGCTGGGCCAAGGGGGCTGAGCCCCTCTCAAAGCGAGGAGGTGGGGGTGCGGGGGTGCCTGTCCCCTGCTCCTCCCGGTGCTCCCCTGTGCGCTGCAGCTGTGGTACAGCAGCTGTGACCCTGCAGCTGTAGCGGCTGCACGGGGCTGGCCCTGCTCAGAGGCGCAGCTGCACAGCTGAGGCAGGGATGCTCAGGGCCGGGACCGCGCCTGCGTGCCCAGGCCCCATGCGGCGCCGCGCTGCAGGACGGGCAGGGCGCAGCGGCAGAGCTCCAGGTAGGTGCGGCCTGGTTGCATCCTCCGGCCACACTGCACGCCCGGCTGACAGGGGCCCGGCGCAGGGATGTGCCCATGTCGCTGCTCCACCTGCCTCTCCCCTAGCGCTGAGCCTGGCCGGCTGCGATGGGGAGCCTCAGGGGCTGCCCGGGGGCTGCTCTCGCCCCACTGCTGCTGCTCGGCTTCCCGGTGCTCTGCCTGGCAGGTGAGGCCCTGGCGGGGTCTGGCACAGCCCTGGGAGGGGGGACCCCCCCCCCCCCGCAGCTCTGACGTGCTCTGGCACTCCGGCAGGGCTGAGGGAGCCGGGCCCCACCATTGACGGGCGGCCGCTGGCCTCGTGCACGCTGCGGGAGAAGGAGAGGCGAGCCTTCATCTGCCGGGCCCCACAGGCAGCCCCTGGCTCCGTGCTCACCTGGTACCTCGATGGCCGGAGACAGGAGGCAAACTGCTCAGCAGCGGGCACAGCCAGCAGCACTCTCACCATCACTGCCCGGCGCACGGATCGCGAGCTCAACTGCTCCGTGACTGACCCAGCCTCCAATGACACTGCCAATGCATCCGTCCTCCTCGATGTGCAGTGTAAGGCCTGCGGCACCGGCCCTGCTGGCACCCCTGGCTGGAGGCACAGGGAGTGTGCACAGGGCTGCTGCCTGGCTGGAGCCAGAGCAGGATGTGGATCTGTCACAGCAGTAGCAGGGGAGCATCTCGTTAGTGCTGTAACAACAGCTGAGTGCTCCTAGTGCCTTCTGAGCAGCAAATCCTGTTGTTGACTGTGCTGCCTCCCTGCCTCAGCTGTCCCCTGTACCTCCCTCCCGTCTCACTGCCTGTGTTTGCTGCCCAGATAAGCCAGAGATCCTGCGTGCAGATGCCCGCTACGAGGAGGTCGATGACGCTGGGCTCCTCCTGGTGCTCTTTGTGCTGGTGCAAGCCAACCCGCCTGCTAGCATCACCTGGGTGGACCAGGATGGGCGCATAGTGGCCAATGCATCCGAATTCCTTCTCCTGGACACCAAGCACTACCCCGGACTGGCCAACCACTCTCTCCATGTGCACCTTGGCAGAGCAGCCACCAATCTCTCAGTCAGTGCTGCCAACAGCCTGGGCATCACCACTACCTCCCTCCTGCCTCCAGGTAGGTGCCACAGGGGTAGGTGCCAAAGCCCGGGCACCCAGGGTACTGAGGGAGCTACGCTGCTCGCACAGGTTTGCTGGATGCCCATGTGGAGCTGCCCTTCCTGGGCGTTGCTGTGGGCTCAGCCCTGGCCCTGAGTGCCCTGCTTGGCTTGGGCTCCCTTGCTGCCTGCCTGGCGTGCCGCCGAGCCAAGCCAGTACCAGGTAAGAGCCAAGCAGGAGGGAGCCCTGGGGCAGGCACGTGGGCCTGCAGCTCAGCCCCCGCTGGGTCCAGGGCCCCTGGACATGGCCGCTCCCTGACACCCTCCCTCCCACAGGACTCCCTGGATCTGCATCGGTTCCTCCCAGGTAAGCTGTGGTTTCCCTGCCTCCCCTTGGAGCAAGAAGTGCCTTATTTAACAGCATCCCCTGCGCTGGGTGGGAGTGAGTGTTGTGTGGGAATAGTGCCACAGCCTGCTCAGCCAGCACCCTCATCACAGCAGGGCCGAGCACCTGCAGACCCCAAGCACGTGCCTGCCCCGGGAGAACAGGTCCCTGCCGCCTGATCTGCGACTCGGAGAGCTCACACAGGAGCACAGAGGTAAAGCACTGAGGCACATTGCTCCCATGTGGGCTGAGAAGCTCCTGCTCTGTCCCCTTTCCTTTCCCACAGCCACCCCTGGGGATGTGGAAGCCAAGGGAGGGCAGCGGACCCTGCAGAACACCCTTGTCCTCAGTGAGGGAGTACAGACAGGTGAGCAGTCCAAGAAAGCTATGCTGCAGAGACACTGGCCTCTGCGTCTGTCCTGGAAGGTGGTGGCAATGAGCTCTTTCTGTCCTGCAGGTTTGGTCCCATTCCCAATGGCTGGGCGCATCTACAAAGTTCCCAGTATGAGCAGCGATGAGATCTGGCTGTGAGATGCATCATGGTGCCAACAGGCTGCTCTTCCCCCAGAGCCTCCCCAGGACCCCAGCAAGCACCCAGCTCCCCCTGTGATTGGTGCCTGTGCTTCAGGGGGGAAAGAGCAATACCACAATCCTTTGAAACCACCCCGTCTGCCTCGCTCGTCTTCTGGAAGTTGCCCGTCTTCTTCAGTGCTCACGGAGGACCCACCATGCAGACTAGCACTGCTGAGACTGGGCCGGGGAGCAAGTGCCACGGTGGGGAACAGTCCGAGGGTGAGGGCAGTGGGCACAGAAGGGTCCCTGCAGAGCTCAGTCCCATTGAGCCTGGGATGTTTGACTTCCCTCAGACCTTTGAGGACTCCTTCAAATACCAGATCCTGAATTTTCTGGCTATTGGCAGAGACCTGACTTCCAGTGTAAAGTGTTTTGCCTACTGTTGAGGCTTCGTTGCCCAGCAAACCTCAGCCTCAACACGCTAAGTATCAGGTGCCACCTTGGGACAACAGGCATGGGCTGGGCGCACTGTCAGCTGGTAGATGCCACCTGAGGCAGGGGACACTCCCCCTTCCTGGGGGCTGGGCCAGGAAAAGGCACCGAAGAGCAGGACAGCCTGGAAATGCCAGCTGCACACAGGGTGTTCCTGCCCCGCGGTGCCACTGCTCTGGAAGAAACCTGGCGATGAGACAGGAGAACCATGAGGGCTCCCTGTGTGTCACCAGGCCAGGAAATGCTGCAGCAGGACCTGTCCTCCAGGCTCTGACCCAGGAGGAGCTGATGTGGCTCCCTGCAAAGGGAAATGCCTTTGGGAATGGCATGTTTTTACATAACTGTTATAATCAAAATGCATCAAAGCTTTTTATAGACAGATTCTGTCAGGCTGCTAGTGCTGTGATTCCTCCCCGAGTAACGCCAAGCACTGGCCTTCATTTAGCAGACTCGCAGCCTGCTTGCTTTACAAACCTGTCCATCCCTGCTGGATCGGGGACAGGTGAGGGCAGCCAGCATGGCAGGGGCTGAGAGGAGTCATCCCAACAGCAATAAACTGAACTTAAGTGTCTGTGTGGTGCTGCACTGGTTATTTCTCCTTTTTCTTTGCTGAACTCCACTAAAACAGCCAGTGGGAGCAACAATTGTACAAACTCCTCTAAATTTTTATGTTCTGACCTCATCAGCTTGTCACCCACCTAGGGTGCACGGCAAACACACCCTGTTTCACCCCCTGCCATCATCTGCACGCAGTGAGAGGTAAGCAAAGAGCGCCCCCCCCCCCCCCCCCCCCCCCCCCCCATGGGGTCCTCTGGTTTTCATCAATTCCTTCTGCACAAGCAGCAGAAAGGAAGCAGTGACGCTGCTGGCAGCAGCAAAGGGCATGGAGAACAGAAAAAGTGGCTCTATAATAAAGGGAAGAGGAGACTCAAGACCCCCAGAGCGCATCAGACCTTGGAACGCACGGGGTAGAGCTAAGTTTTGTGTCAGAGCATGGAATTTATTCCTACACGCTGCAGTGTACACTCTGCAAGCCTCAGTTCTGCAACATCAGTGGCACATACAGTTTGTCATTGGAAGAGATTTTAATGCTGTACGCCCTGGAGACAAGTCAAAATGGAGGTATTAGCATCTGCTATAAATGTGAAGACTAAAAATCTACTCTAGGAATGCAGAACAGCTCTGCAGTATCTATAAAATAAGGGAGGCTTCTGAAATGTTGTGTTGCTTCACAGGTTCCTTTGGTCAAAACTCTATGTCCAGCAGCAGATCTTGATCCAAGAGATGAAGGTTTAATGCAAAGCTTCAAGTAAAGCTTAATACTTCCACTTCTGCTGCTTGTGAAGGTGTGGATAGAGAGCTCCTAGCCTTCTTCCCTTCAGCCATAGGCTTGAAATGCTGCAGGAGAAAGAATGCATTAGTGCAAAGATGAGACATTAATTAGAGTGCATGTGTACCTGAAAACACGAGCCACTTTAGCACCATATGAGCTGTGTGCTCAGCAGCGAGCTAGAGCCTCACGCAAGCCCTGCTCTAACCATGCTGTCTGTGCTCAGCACAGTCACCATGACTTCAGTGGGAAAAAGCATCTGGACTTATGCTGGATTGCTAAACAATGCTGCATCCCAGGCTTGCAGAAAGTCAGAGGCTCCTAGTGCAACGCTGCAATATCAGTGCTGAGCCTTTGAGATACTAGGGAAATGAGAAGCTAAGAAAATGTTCTTTGGACGCTTTTATGATAGTCTACTAGCTCTTTACAAACACGTACCAGCAAGGCCAAATTTAAGGACACAAGCTTTGTAATGCTTCCAGCTGAGTGACCAGTGCCTGTCTGGGGTTGCTTACTTGTGAGTTCTTGAACTCCGAGTAGAGCAAGAAAAGTACATGCAGAGGCTGGATCCGACTCTTGTACACAGGGATGTCCAGAATGGCTAAAAGAAGAGCAGAAGTGCATGAGAGCAAACAGACTACACCACCCTGCACAGAATGCTACCTAGGCTCTTGGAAGAGAAGAGAGTTAACTGCTCACTCTCATCAGCTAGCTGAGCAGAGCAGACAAAACCCAAGCTCATGGAATAATAAGAAGAATGAGTTAACAGACAGACAGAACATCCTCTTTGGACCAGCCTAAGATAACGTTGTTACCGCTGTGTCTGTCAAAGTTGAATGTTTCAATTTGTTGGCAGTTCCTGTGCCAGGAATAATCAGATGCCTTTAAGTGAGGCTAAGAAAGAGACCTCCTCTGCTTACCACATATCATGTCAACATATTCAGCCAGGTCACAGTTCATCTCTGCAGTTGGGAGGCCCACCTGGAATAGAAGAGGGTGTTAGTTCTGTTCTCAAATAGCAAGGGACTGAGAGCATGTGCTAATCTTGGACCAAGCACAGAGGCTATCTGGGCAGCAGCTAGACATTCAGGCGTTAGGCTGCTCACCTGTCTTCTGTTAAGAGAGAAATGTTAAGTAAAGAGCTAACCTCAATCGAGAAGGATGAAGTCAATGTGGTCAAAGTAGAAGAGAAACCCAGGTTTCAAGTTAGATCATTTCTAATGCCATGCCCTGAGCTAACTACCTAGCACTTGTATATCATACCTTTCCCAAGAGCGCCTCAAATTCTGGTGACCACTCCTGCATGAGGGTCTCTATGTCAGGCATGGGCCTGCAAGGGAAGGAAAAAAAAAAAACAGAAAATTAAGATTACATGCAAGAAACTGAAATGGCTTCCTACTGCCAGATTGCTCTGAATGAGACAGACTCCATCTGCAGTGTCAGTTTGGACATTTTTATTAAAACAAGATTAAGCTTAGAATTTGTGCTTAGCACTATGGCTGAAGGAAGATGCTGGAAACACTGCTTCCTTTAGAGTGACTGGGCTGTTCTGAACTGGGAGTCTGGGCAGAAGGGGGTGCCACAGCAGCAGAGACCCAAATCAGTACTTGGTAAGAGTAAGTCTTGCCTCCTCTGACTTGTCCAGAATTTCTCCTTTTACAGAGTCACTGCTTGCAAGGAATTGAAAGTGGTGCATGATAGCTGTTAAGCTACTTGAAGTTTCTCTACTATGTAGGGAAAGAGAAGTACAGAGAAGGAAAGTGAGTGTCCTGCAGACGTGCATGGTATGACTACCCTGAAACTCACCAGATCTTCTCCCTCTTAGAGACATCTCAATAGTTCTGCTCAGTACCCTTTGATTTTGCCACCAGCCTCCCACTGACCTGAAGGTCTGCTGATAAAATGGCTCACCGGGTATAGTGGACAGTGGCCGGAGGTTTGCAGCGGTGTAGTTCGCTGATACTTTCAATCCAGCTGTCAATGGCTTTGGGGTTCTTTTCTGCATTTTCCACACTCTTCACTTTTATCTGCTGCTAGAAACAAAAATATAAACCTGGAAGTACTTTGTGGGTTTTTTTTTTTTTTTTTTGCAAACCCTGTGTTTGCCCGATTAACCACGTCTTCTCTTTCCTAGTTGTACTATACCAACTGATTTCTGCAGACAGAAGAGCAACTGGGAAACAAAACACTGAGTAAAACCAGGTAGTGACAACCCAAAGAAAAATATATATATGTTACAGCTCCACCTGAACGAAACAGAGATCCAAAGTCTGTACTGAAACTTGCCTTAAGCAATGCTTAGATACACTTTAGTTTAAAGCTATAGGTAATAATGGGTTATTTTTTTTTCTGCTTTTAAAGCCAAGTTATAATTTGTGCTGCAATGCTATAGTCACAGAGAGACAAAAGTAAGATTAAAGTACAACGATTTTGCCCTAGCCAGTGAACAGTAAACATCCCCCCTCTCTCCATGACTCACTGTGATGTTGTGCTGTTTGGAATTCTCCGTTAGCCAAAGAGAAAGCACTGTGGGATCTGACTGCTTCGTTGATGGCTCATCTAGGACCAGTAAGCCGAGGTTATCAGGCTTGCCATCTGGACGTGGGACCTACAGGTAAACACAGAATATATTCTCTATGGGAGTCCAGAGTAGGGGATGCTGGAGCTATTTTGTAAAGACCCTCCCCGTAGTTTGAAATTCAGACCCTAAAAGGAATTGGTAGGCATGCTGCTCTGACAGAACAGAATATAGGAATTGTTAGCACAGTGGTACCTGAAATGTACAACGTGTTGGACAAAGAAGAAGGCAGCTCTCACCTTAAATTACATATATACTATGTGGGAGGTCACCAAAGTGACCAACCAGTTCCCAGTGTCACCAAGTGTAATCTCCTAGGTGTCTATAACAGTCTGTCCTGCAGTGCAGGGCAAGGATACCTCTCTGCTGCAAGGATGATATAGCTGAGCTCTTGGCTGTACAGCCTGCCAGTCTCACACCGCTGTCACCTTCTGTTTCAGCCAGTGTGGCAGGAGGTAGCTGAAAATATTGTACCTTTAGAAATGCATCAATGTCTCCAACAGCAGGAATAAAGTCTGGAATAAAAGGCTGCAGTTTGTGCTCAATCTCTATTGTTTTTGGAGTGTACCTGAAGGAAAAAAAAAAAAGTGTTACACAGTGGGCGACTAATATTTCCTACCACACTTATCCTTGACACAAAAGAGAGCCAAGAGCTGACTAAAATTCCTTCAACTCACCTCCTTATGTATTCAAAGAGTTCTTTAATTTCAGGAGATACTGGCAGGTAGTCATAATCGGCTAGATTGTAGTCACTAACGCGAGGAAGAGAAATTTAGACAAAGGTTAATTTGTCTTAGTTTTTCTACAAGCAGGCGTCGTGGGGCTCCTCTCAGCTGTGCCTTTTGCTTCTACAGCAAAACGCCGTCCGCGTGTTACCCGGGGAGCCCCCTTCTATAACTGCGGCTCGGCACGCTGGATTTTTTTTCTTAGGCCCTTTGTGTGCGCGCAGAGAGGAGGGCGCCGTGCTGACAGGTAGGACCGCGGCCGTACCTTCCTCGGGGCCGTGAGCAGCCCGCGGCACCCGCCCGGCTGCCCTCCGCGCTCACCCGTCCGCCGGGGCTCCGTGCTCCTCCGAGTCGTCCTCCGAGTCGCTGCCGGAGGAGTCCTCCGAGTCCTCGTCGTCGTCCTCGCTGAGGGCGGCGGGGAAGGCGGGCCGGGCCGCCGCGTCCTGCAGGGCCGGAGGGACGGGGCCTTACCGGGACGGGGCTCCCCCGGGCCGCCCCCGCGCGCCCGGCCCCGCGCCTACCTCGCCGCCTCCGCCGCTGTCCTGGGCGCCGCCGGCCGAGCGGGGCAGCCCCGGCCGGCGGGAGCCCCGCGGGGGGCTCGCGCTCCCCGCCGCGCCGCCCGGCTCGTCGGCCTGCGGCAGGTCCAGGCTCTCGTCGTACGGCTGGTTCTCCAGCAGCCGGTGCCGGGCGGCGGGGCGCGGCCCGGCCCCGCTCTCCTCCGCCGCCCGCTGCCCCGACGGGGCGCCCCCCGCCGTCGCCATGGCGACCGGCTCCCGCGGGCGCCCGCCCGGCTCGCCGCTGGCCGCCTAGAGCGGCCCCGCCGCCCCGCGCCGCCCCCTGCAGGCCGCGGCGGGACCCGCAGGCGGCCGCCCGCAGCCTCCGGCGGGGCCGCGCTCCGGTCCGCCCGCCCCGCCCCGCCCCGCCCCGCGCCGCGCCGCGCCGCGCCGCTTCCGGCTGGGGACGTGGCTCCGCGCCGCCATCTTGTGGGGCTGCCCGAGGGGACGCCGAGCGCCGAGGGAGCGAGCGCCGAGCCCAGCGCCGCCGCCGCCGCCGCCGCCATGGTAAGGGCGCGACCGCCGCCGCCCGCCCGCCGTGCCCGGGGGCCGCCTGTCGGCCGTGCCCGGGGCTCCGGCGGCGTGCGGGGCCTGGCCGGGCCCCGCGGAGTTCGGCGCCGCCCGCCCGGCAGCGCGGCCTGCCCCGGGTGGTGCCTGGCGGAGCCGCGGGGCTCCCGCTCGGCGGGTGCGCGGCCACCGGGCCCCGCGGCGGGCGCAGCTCGGGAGGCCCCGGGGCCGCCTCCTGGAGCCACCTGGAGCCGCGCTGCCTCGGCCGAGGGCCGGTGTCGGCCGTGCCCGCGGGTGGCGGCGGCGGTGGCTCGTCCTCCCTCCGCGCTCGCCGCTGGAGCGAGGGGGAGCCCCGCTCGGAGGCACAGCGGCGGCTGCGGGGCCCTCCTCGGGGTCCTGCTCCCCTAGAGGGGAGTTCGCGGCCGCAGCCTTTGTCGCACCCGGTTACGTGCGTTTTAAAGGTCGTTTGGGGTGCTGAGGATGTTGTCTCCGGTGAGGCGTTGTGACCGGTAACGTGGCGGCTGGGTGCAGGGGGTGGTCAGTTACTTTGCGTTGCTGTCAGGGAGCACGGCGCTCCGAGCTCTTCCTCTGCCGGGGCCGGTCCTGCTCCGCGTTGCCCACCTGGTGTCACTCGATGAGACAGCAGAGGCCGATGTGCTGCGTTGTGCAGCAGTCGGCAGTGCTGCTGGAGTTGCTGGTGCTATTCTGCTCTCTTACGCTGCGTGCGGAGTAGTTTCAGAGAGTGGTTGGAGAGAGGAGGTATATTTTTGATCACTTTTCTTCCGGATACGTTTGTCCCTGAGCTGTCAAGCTGCAGGGTCCTAGGACTATCCAGACAATGCACGACAGTTTTGCCAGGGTACCTGACTGCCTTACTCGGCCACCTGTTGACTGGGTTCGAGGTGGTACTGGAAATCTGCAGCTGAGAGTTGCTGGTGCTTCTCTCATTGTTGGAGTACTGTGAATGAAAATGGCTGGGGAGCCCAAAGATCTTAGCTGCAGAAACTGTCCTATCTTGACAAAGTTAATTAAGAAACTAATCCTTGAGAGGAATTTCAGGAAGGAGTCTAGGTAGAGAGAATAAGAAAAGGTAAATTAGCGGTTGCCTTACTGCCTTTTTATTGTTGGTACGATAGCATCTGTGAAATGCCCATGAGAGTCGTCCACATGCTGTAATTAATATAGCTCTCAAGATTTTATTAACCTGTCTTGATTGTAAACGTGGCATTGGGAAGGAATGTCAAATTTCAAAACATTCTGGTATTCAATGTGAGTTTTATGCTGGGTCTGAACTAACAGAAGATTCAGTAACCTAGGCCTTTGCTTAAAGCATTTTTGGGGTTTTGTCATACTTTGTATATAGAGCAATGAGTTGGTTGATTCTGTCTTCCTGACTGGAGGACTGAGAGCTTTAATTCCACATAGCACAGAAACAGAAAGTGGGCTGCAGCATATCTTCAGAGAAAAGCAGAGGTGGATCGATCTGCTATTAGAATAGGTAAGTTCTTGGCGCTAGTCATAGAAAGACACATAAGATCCCAGTGAAGGAAAATCAGCTCGATGTGAAAGATTACTGCCAACTAGATTTTACTTTTCTTTGCATGTCTGACGCTGTGTCAGGCTTGCAGGGGCTAGACAGTGTCCAAGACTGGCACAGCTAACCCATGTCTGTGTTCTCCACAGGTGCTGTTGGCGGCTGCCGTCTGCACAAAGGCAGGGAAGGCCATTGTCTCCCGGCAGTTCGTGGAGATGACCCGGACCCGCATCGAGGGGCTGCTGGCAGCTTTCCCAAAACTCATGAACACCGGGAAGCAGCACACTTTTGTGGAAACAGAGAGTGTGCGGTATGTTTATCAGCCCATGGAGAAGCTCTACATGGTGCTGATCACCACCAAAAACAGCAATATCCTGGAAGACCTGGAAACACTCCGACTTTTCTCTAGAGTGGTAAGGATCTATGCTTCAGGTTATTTACTGCAAAGTTCACGTGTCTGTAGCCTGAAACAGTGCTATTATAAGGAAACCTGTTGGTGAGCTATTGCTGAAGTACTGTCTGCCTCCACCTACCAACATGATTTTCTAGAGCCTGTTCTTGACCTGGGACAAGGTTAAGCTTTGAAGTTTCTGCGGTATTTTTGAACTATATGTAAGAAACCCATGGTTGCCCTTTAACTGGTGAGACCAAAGGGACGAAGTTACAAATTTAACGTAAAACATTCGCTGTATTCTTAAGATAATTATATTTTTTCTAAAAATAATGTGGCTTTACAGAATGCACTTGAGAAGCATAGCACTACTCTAAATACATTTCTAAGTAATGAGTTTTTGCAATTGTCTTTATATTAACTGTATAATGTATTTCTGTCAGATGCAACCAAAGGATCTTCAGGAAGTTAACTAGCATCATAGTGCTTGCTTGTTTATGTTCTTGTGAGTTACGAAGTTAGAACTATGTTAAAAGATTGCATAAATATTTTAGCCGAGGAAAAACTAACAATCACAAAACCTCATCTTGTTGTTTATCAACAAGGTAAAGGAATGAAAGGCAGCTCAGTGATGCGCTAGTTCTGCGGAGAGCCTAGCACAGCTGTGAAGTCTGGGAACAGTAGAAAGACGGTGCTGAAAGTTACGTCCGTCTGTTTCTATGAATGCTCCTTTTAAATATTTTTCCCGAATTAGATCCCTGAATATTGTCGAGCCTTGGAGGAGAATGAGATCTCTGAACACTGTTTTGACCTGATTTTTGCCTTTGATGAAATTGTTGCCCTGGGCTACCGTGAGAACGTAAACCTGGCACAAATTCGGACCTTCACTGAGATGGACTCGCATGAAGAAAAGGTGTTCCGAGCTGTCCGAGAGGTGAGTGGAAATAATTTTGAGTTTGGCACAAGGTACTCTGGAAAGCGACGCTTTTTTATGCGAAGATGTTACTCCAATTTGATCAGGGTTTTAAAATTATTTAGGTTTTCTGTAAATTAAATGCCCGTTTCCTGGTCCTTGAAAAAAGGTTGATAAGAAAACATACGTAGTGTTAGTTGCTATACAGAATAAGATTGAGGTTGCAAAGCTTTACCAGCCTTTTGTCTTTTACTTTAGACTCAGGAACGTGAAGCAAAAGCTGAGATGCGCCGTAAAGCAAAGGAATTGCAGCAGGCTAGAAGGGATGCAGAGAGACAAGGCAAAAAGGCACCTGGTTTTGGTGGCTTTGGTAGTTCAGCTGTGTCTGGGGGCACAACAGCAGCAATGATCACAGAGACCATCATTGAAACGGAAAAGCCCAAAGTGGCACCAGCGCCTTCCAGGTAAGTGTACAGATGGCAGCAGATGTTCCTTGGAGTCAGCACTGTCTGAAAACCATACGCCCAAATAAAGGGTTTCAGTTGCCTTCCTCTTGAGTCTTCATGGATAAACAGGTGCTAAAATAGCTGGTATACGTGGGTAAGTGAGGGAGCATTCACCTGTGGCCTGGGTGCTGTTGGGGTCTGCTAGTGCTCACCAGGTTGGCGCTATGTTTTGGACATCAAGAGCTTTCTCCCTGATACTGCAAGAAGTATCGCCTTAAAATTACAGGTTCTTTGTGTGCCTCCACTCCTTTGGGTTACTGCAAAGATAGAGAAAGTCAGGCCTCTCTCCTTAGCTTCTCTGATCTGTGTCTGCTGACCTCAAAGCCTTTAATTTGGATGCTTTTAAACTGGTGCATATCGTATATATTGTAGACCATATATTTTACTATTTAAGAGCATTTGTGCTGTGTATCACAGTAGTACCTGAGCATCCCGTAGCCTCCATAGGGTCTTTGATGGGTATTGGACTTCTCATTTTGTGTCAGAAAGAGTGGTACCAGGCAATACTCAGAATCTGTATCTAAACTGTAATATTTCATCCTTCTTATAAGATCATCTCTTCTTTACTTGTTCTCCCCCCAGAAAAGGTTACAGAGGTGAATATTAAATTGTTGGGATAGTCAAGTTACAACACTTGAAATTAGGACTGAGGAAGAATGAAACTGTTGCGATGAATGTGACTTGAATATGTCTGTGCATTATGTTTAGGCCTTCAGGTCCTAGTAAAGCTCTGAAACTTGGTGCTAAAGGGAAGGAGGTGGACAACTTCGTGGACAAACTGAAATTGGAAGGAGAAAATATCATGACTTCTGTAGGCAAACGCTCTACAGAAGCAGCCAAAGTTCTTGCACCACCCATTAACATGGAGAGGTAGGTATTATCCTTGCTCTGAAAGCAGTCTTCTTACTACTCTCTCTGATCCACGTGTTGCTCTGTGAGCTGTCTTCCTCTTTAGTTTTCAGCACGGGCTTTTTCCTGCCATTGAAGGCCTGTGTGCTCATCTAGCCTTCTGATTTTAAAAGATGAAGGGTAAAATCTGGGAAAGCACAGTGACAAAAGATAGCTTATTTGATTAGAAATTGTCTTAGCTAAAATGGTTGTACCTCCTCTCTTTAGCTGAGATTGGAAATTTTCCTGTGCCTTCTGGAATGCGTCTCTTCACAGTGTTTTGCCTTCAAATGAGTTAAAGTAGCTGCCATTTTTCCTGTTACGCAGACACAAATAGATCCTGTCCTATTGCAGCTTAGGATACAGATATTCAGAGTTTGTTTTACATGTAGCAGATCAGAACCTTTTTCTGCTGTGAGCTGTGCTGCTGTATGGTAGCGGGATTTTGAGTGAACAGCATATCGAGATGCTGTATCACTGTTTATCGTATGGGTTTCTGGTTTTTTTGGACTTGTATCCATAGATCTGTGTGCCCCTGAGTTAACGTGTTGGAGCATTGTTAGTGCATGCATCTGTTATGCCGGCAGTGTCATTCTGTTTGGGACCATCACGCTCTTTGTAGCACCTGCTCATTGCATAGAGCCTCTCCTTGCTGAACACTAATTTTTCATCTTGCCTGTTAGATGCCAAGTGTAGGACTTGAGATATTTGTTTTTCTGTCCAGTGTGCACATGAAAATAGAGGAGAAAATTTCCTTGACTTGTGGCCGTGATGGAGGGTTACAGAATATGGAGCTGCATGGCATGATCATGCTGCACATCTCTGATGAAAAATTTGCACGGATTCGCCTGCATGTAGAAAATGAAGACAAAAGGGGAGTGCAGTTACAGGTAAAGTGTTTGGTGTTCATGCTGTTGAACATGCTTTTGCTGTTCTCTGGGGCAAAGTATTGGAAATACTTGAGTGCTAGTGTCCTATGCACCTGTCTAAGCCTTTTCAGCAAGTATGTTGAAAATGGAAGTAGTCACAACAGACATTTCTGTAGCATAAATGCTGGGCTAGCTTATGGTCAAAAGTTTGAAGTTCACTTGAGAGATCTGGTCTCATACGCTTATCCTCCTGCCTTCAGAGCCTTATCTATCCAGTGAAGCATGTTGGCATGCCATCTGATTTCACATGAACTTCGCAGCAGCCTGATGTTGCTTGGTGCTTATTACATGATGCGAGCTGTAGTTGTTGAACGGGAGTTCTCTAGTCAAGTTACTGTTCCAACGAAGAAAATTTATTATATGGAAAGCTGTTTCTTCTTGGGTCACTTGTGTCCTTTTATTGTTGTATCTGACACAATTGCTGAAGCCCTTGGATTATGGTCAGCAGTATAAGAAGATTCTTAGAGAAACATCCTTCCTTTTCTTCCTGTGTATTTTTGTTGCCTTATTCAGTGCTGGAGATTTTGTTGCTTTGATACTCTCTTTTGCTCCCTTCTCCTTCTTGCCAAGAGCTTATCTGTACTTAGCTGTCTGCATGTCTACTTATACAGTAGAAATCCTTTGCTTTTAAAAAGATGCTCACATTTGCCATTGCAATGAGAGAATATTTACATTGAGTTTGGCTGCTGCCATATATATATATTTACACAAAGGTTGCTGATGGAAGTAGTATTTTTGTGGTTTCATAGTGTTCTTTCCAACAGCACGAGGCTGAAATGCTTTAGGCTATTTCTTCCTCGAGAAAAATGAAATTTTTTAAAATTTAGATTTTTTTAGAGTTGTTGTTCTGTAAGCCCCAGGATGCTGCCCAAGATACCAGGACTTGCTGGAGTGTCTGGTGCAGTGGCAACTAAAAATGCCAGTGGTGTGGATTCTTCCTGGTGGATCAGTATTTTCTGGACAGTATTGCAGGCTGATAAGTAGATGTGCTGTAGCCGGACTTCTGAGCAAGGTATGTTTTGCAGAGGAAAGTACTCAGGGATGTGTAGGGCCGTCGTACTAGAACCTGAATTACCTACATGTGGTTGTCACCTTATACTTGAAATTACTGCAGTAGCTGACACAGCCTTGGCTTATGTTCCCATTTCAGACTCACCCAAATGTGGACAAAAAGCTTTTTACTGCAGAATCGCAGATTGGTTTGAAGAACCCAGAGAAATCATTCCCTATTAACAGTGATGTGGGCGTGCTGAAGTGGAGGTTGCAGACCACGGAAGAGTCCTTCATTCCACTGACAAGTGAGTTCAAGTGTGTGTGTGACGTGTGGGAGCTTGGTTGGAAGAGGCTGATGTTCATCTGTGCCTGCTTGTACCCTGCCTTGTAGCAGCTGGGCTGGCTCCACAGCATGGGACATTGCGAGGTGCTGGGTGAAGGGGTGAAGACTTCTATGTGCCTTCCATCGTATAGTACCTGTTCTTACCAGTGTCCATTTTCTGTAACGTTCTTAAAGAAAACAAAAAGCTTTTCTTTAAGTTGGAATTTCTTGGTTATAATTTCACGGTACTTTTTGAAGTACATCATCTTTTGAAAGCCTGTTGTGCACAGAAAGATTGTGTGGTACAGCATACTGGTTTTCTGCCCTCAGTTAACTGCTGGCCGTCAGAAAGTGGGAACAGTTGCGATGTTAACATTGAATATGAGTTGCAAGAGGAGAGCCTAGAACTGAACGATGTGATCATCACAATCCCTTTACCGTAAGTAACGTTCCATGCCTGGGCAATGCTAACAAGTGCCTTTGTATATTGTCAGCTCCTTTGCCATTTGGGTTTGGTCATTTCCTTAGCTCTTTGCAAGTAAGGCATTGTAGCTCTTTTTTGCCTACTCTAGGTCTGGTGTCGGTGCCCCAGTGATTGGGGAAATAGATGGCGAATATCGCCATGACAGCCGGAGAAATCTCCTTGAGTGGTGCCTGCCAGTGATAGATGCCAAAAACAAGAGTGGCAGCCTGGAGTTCAGCATAGCAGGGCAGCCAAATGACTTCTTTCCAGTGCAAGTCTCCTTCATCTCCAAAAAGAACTATTGCAACATACAGGTACAGTCACTGACGGTGTAGAGCTACACTTACTGGGGATACTTGCAGAATGTGCTGTAGTTGTCCTTAGACTGTCCGGCTGTGTTTGTGGTGCAGGACAAAGATCTTTAAGATCTTTCTTACAGTACTGACTTGGGGTTCAAAAGTGCTGGGTTGAATCTGTCCTCTTTGACCATCTCAAAGTTGGAAAGCTGTGTTTTGTTGTGTTGGGAAGTGGTGTTAAATGCTCAACTAAATGTGTGTTATCTCCACAGGTTACCAAAGTGACCCAGGTAGATGGGAACAGCCCTGTAAGGTTTTCTACTGAAACCACCTTCGTGGTGGACAAGTACGAAATCCTGTAATGCCAGCTGTGGGGAATCACAAAGGAAATTTTTAAATTAAAAAAAAAAGAGGCCGAAGTTTATTCTGAATGTTTGGAATGCCGCAGCCCTCTCTCTGCTAAGACACATGGCTCTGTCTGCCATCTGCAGTGTCCTGGGTCACAGACATTTTTGGCACAGAATTGACATGTTCATGGGGGGAAAGGCTACAAATTTCTTTGGCAGATTTTTACTGGCTAGCAGAACAAGATCTCTGCAGAGAACCTGGCTTTGACACTTCCCATTCTCCCATGAAGATGACCGGAGCTCAGTCCCAGAGCCTACTAGACATCATGCTCTTCCTTTTTTAATCATCAAACACTGTTCCATTGTTGGTGCTGCCATTTTAATTTCTCCTCAGCCTTCAACTCTTGCATCTGATGGTGAAAACAGGCATTAAGATGATATACACAAGGATGCAGTGCTTCTCTGGACCTTTCCATCTGGTAGAAGTGGAACAAGTTGATCTCGGTTTCAAAGGTGGGGTACTGACAGCAGCATAGGGGAAGAGGGCCTCACAGCTCAGTTCTCTTTGCCCCCACACTGTTAATTGCTGTCCATCCAGCCCTACCGTACAGACCGTACAGCAATGGACTTCATCCTGGGCTCACCAGAAGTCCTTTGGGCCTTTCCTGTTGAGGCTGGGTCAGAGTGGGCTAACTGGTGGCACAGGCTGCAGCTCTGAATGCTCTAGTTCCTGTTGCAGGGGGGAGAACATCCAGAGGTGACTGTTCCATCTGGTGGCTCGCTGTCTGCTGTAGTAGCTCTTGGCCGGGGTTTTATGTCCTGGCTCAGGCTGGGTTGGTGTTTTGGCAAGTTGAACTACAGGGTGCAGGTGTGCAAGCAGCTGTTGAGACTGTTTTACTTCACCTCTGTGCAGAGTGGGAGTGGGGCTAGGATCTGTCAAAAACTGGTGGTCTTTCTCAGCGCTTGGTGATGGAGGAGAGGGGAATGGTAGTTTCCAGAAAGCATGCTGGGCTGATCTGAGTGAGCAACACCCAAGTGCAGTGTTTGCTATCCCAGTGCTGTTCCTCCTCTGACTGCCTGAATAGTATCACTTATTTCATCCCACAGCGCTGTGTTCCCCTCAAAATACGTCCCACCCGCTTGATTTGGGGCTAGTCACCACCTGAGTGGCAGTGCTGCTGCCCCAACAGCATGAGGTCTGCAGGGGAGCTCCCCAGCTGCTGCTGTAGGCAAGGGCTGAGCATGAAGGTGATACTCAAACGGTGTCCTGTCCTCACAAGTCCTAAGAACACGTTTAGCGTGCTCCAGAGAGCACACTTCACTAAGAGTAAGCGTGCGTTGGTTCCCATGGGGTCCTCTGCCAAAGAAGTTAGCGGTCTCTCCTCTGTTAACAGCGCCAGTGAGGAAATAAACCCTGATTCTTGCCCTGGGAAGGTGATGTGTTCTGGGGGAGGGAAAGCAAACCCTGTTCTGTAGTGAAATAGACAATGAATCCTATTAATTCAGTTATGTTCAAGAGTTGCTTGTCTGTATGATTTTAAAATGGAGTCGAGTTCAAACACCGAGGAAGCGTTTTTCTTAAATTTGTTTAAGGGTAATATTTAAAAAAAGAAAGACGCCCCAACCCCAGTTTTTGTAACCCTGTACAATAATGGCCTAGGGGATAGAGCACATTCCAGTGTATACAAAGAATACGAATTCTTTAATCAAATAAAAGAGTATTATAAAAGGAAGGCTGAGCCTCTTCTGCCTGCCCGGGGCTGGGGGGAGCGCGCGCTCCAGGCCGCCGGCGGGGGGCGCGGAGCCCCGGCCCGGACCCGAGCCCGGGACCGGGGAGCTGCCGCTGGGGGGCGGGGCCCGAACGCTCCGCCCGGGCCGGGGCGGGGCGGGCTCTGCCGGGCCGGGGGGGTTCCCGCTCGCGGCGCGGGGGGGGGGAGCCGCCGCCGCCTTCGGGGGGCCCCCGCGGGCCGTTTCCCACGGCGGAGCCCGGGGACGGCGCTGGGTCTGTGCCCCGGGCAGCCGGAAAACCCCTTCGGGCAGGAAAACCCGGCGTTGCGAAACGCTGCTGGGACGCGGGGGCGGGCCGGGGGCCGGCGCGTTAACCGGGGGGCTGTGCGCAGCCCTGGGGACCGCCGGCTCCGTCGTGGGGCCGCGCGAGGCTCTCGGCCCCCAGCCCCTCGCCGCGGGCGGCTGCAGGGTGAGGCTGGGCCTGGGGGCGGTCCTGCACCCTGGCTGTGCTGGAGTGGGACGTTGTTTGCTGCGAGCCTCCCGGTGCCTTCAGGCCCTTAAGTAGGCTCCTGCTGGCAAGCCCGAGGAATTCGCTGGCCCCATGGGTCCCGTAAGCCCCCCGGCCGCCCCAGCCCCGCGTGTGGCCGTGCTTTGGCTTGCAGGGGGATGCTGCTGGCAGGGTGTTGTGCAGGGCACAGGAGCTGTGTGACGGGTCTGTGTGGCGAGGTGGCGCTTGCCAGCAGCCGGAGACTGGACTTGGAGGAGCGGTGACCGTTCTAGAGCCGACAGGCTCATCCCTGACCCCTGCTGCTGAACATCAGGCTGGGTGATGGCTGCCACGCCGGGGGCTGGATCTGAGACCCACCCTGCTCCTGTGCTGTGGGCCCTGGGCTGTCGTTAGTGAGGAGCCACAGGTGCTCCCTGCTTGTTCGAGCTGAGCTGAGCTGAGCTTGTATGTGTGGCTTGCAGATGAGAATCCCTTGTTTGCTGTGGTGGTGCTTTGAGGAAGAAGTCTCCACTTGTGCTACCTTGATAAGCATCCTGGAGCTTAGTGCTGGCAGCCAGCTGCCTGCCTGTCCCTGCAGTGCTGGCTGAGGTCCTAGGTGGATGAGCTCGAGCAGAGCAGTGGGGACAGGGCAGCAGTCAGAGCCGTGCCCTCCCTGTGGTGCTTCAGGGCAGTGCCTCCATGCACAGCATCCACGGCCCTCGGAGGTGCGAAGCCCTCAGGGCCGTGGCCCTGGCTGGAACGCGGTGTGGGAGCACTTCCCGGGAGCACTGAGATCAGCGGGTGCGGCCAGGATTCCTCGGCTCCCGCAGGAGCTGTCTGGCAGCTGATATATGTTATGTTATTGCCGGGTGCGTTGTGTTGCCCCAGCAACTGCAGCGCGGCCTCTGCGGCCCCCCCTCAGGTGGGACGGGCGGCAGGAGCATCCCCCTGCTCCCTGTGGGGACCTTGTGTTACCTTCGGGGTTCCCTGGGCACTCTGCTTTTCTGCTCCTTGCTGCTCTGAGCTACCTGGGTGTGCTGCCTTCATCTCCTGTGTTTATTCCATCTCTGCCCACATCCGAGTCTTGCGCTGAACCCAGGCCCTGGCGCTGTGGGGCAGCTCCAGGCGGGAGGCAGCAGCAGGGAGCAGCCTCCCCCGCTGGGCCCCGAGCTGCTCTGAGCTCCTTCCCCCCCGCTCCGTGCTGCAGACGCACTTCCCCCTTCCCCAGCTGCGAGAGGAAAGGCTGTTGTTTGCATGTTTGCTGGGGCAGAGGGTGTGGGAAGGGGTGAGAGCACTTTAAGTGTGTTAGCAGATGGGGAAGGAGCAGGCAGCCAAGTTGGATGGAGGTTGTGGACGCTGCGTGCTCACCCGTTAGCTCAGCCGTGCGGCTTCCTCCCTGACTCATCCGAGCAGCTGGGCGGGGGGAAAGGCCACACTGCAGGACACGATGCGCTGGGCCCATCTGCGACAAGGGGCTCCTCCTGGCTTCCCCAGGATGGGGGGGAGGGCAGCAGAGGTACCCCGTGCCTGCCCCCTTTCGTGGCGCTCTCAGGCACTGCTGGCACTGCAGGAGGCAGCGGGGGACAGGCAGAGCGCAGTGCGTCCACACAGCGCTGTGTGAGCGTGCCCCTGCTGTTCCCTGGCCGTGTCCCCACCAGCCAAGCTCTGTGCTGCTCCGGCACGCAGCTAGGCAGGCTTTGGCCACTGAACCGGCTGGCGGCTGGCGTCCAGCCCCACGGACAGGGCACAGGGCAGGTGGTGCTGTGCTGTGGCTGGGTCTTGGTGGGAGCAGCAGGGTGCCCCATACCGTGGGGCCTCCGGGCAGGAAGGGCTCAGCCCTGCTGTGTTCCCAGGCTGTGGATGGCCAGGTGCTGGGGCTCCCCATGCCCCTGTAAGCGAGTGGTGGGGGGCAGCATCACCCTGCAGCCTGCGTTGTGGTGGGGCTGAGCGGGAGTGGGCATTGAGGGGCCACAGGGCTGGGCATCCTCCCAGGTGAGGCCCCTGCCCTGCCCGGAGAAGAAAGGGGCTTTTGTCTTCCCTCAGCTTCAGGAGTCACGGAGGGAGCCGCCAGCCCGCGAGCGGCCCTGCACGCAGGGGGCATGGGGACTGCTTGCTATTTGACAGTAACTGAGCCCGACCCCTTGGCATTTGCTGCCTTTGCCTCTTCCCACGGCAGGAACAAGCAGCGTGTTTTGCAGGCTGCAGCGAGAGAAGAAAGGCAGCCTTGTCCGCACCAGAGGTGGGGCGCCGGCCAGGGCGGCCACGCTCCCGCCCCGCATTCCTCTGACAGAGCCTGCTTGTGCAGGGCTGTGCAGGGGAGCCAGGACACGGGGGCTGCTGCGGGCGCCCTGCTGCACCCAACAGTCCGGGGACTGGCAGGCATCTCCAGCACAAGGAAGCGGTGAGGAGCAGGTGAGGGTGCTGCCGGGGGGCCGGGGCCATCACGAAGTAGGGTGGGCATCAGGGGGGCGCTGGAGCCGATGGTGGGGTCCTCGTCCCAGCTGTGGGACAGGCAGAGGGTGATGGAGTAGAGGACACCAGGGTCAAGTAAGATTGGGCAGCAGGACGTGGGCAGGACTGGGGACATACCCCAGCCAGGGTGCTCAGCTGCAGCCGGGATGGTGGGGCTGGAGCTCCCCTGTTTCTTGCCCACGGTGGTGCACATTGGCATGGCGGGGATCACCGTGCTGGGAAGGGGTTAACGCCTGCACAGGATCCCACCCTGGCTCCGCTCCCTTCCTATGCAGGAGCCCGGCCCCTCGCTGGCTTTTCCTCCGGACGTTGTTGTGGGGCCTCGGTGTTGGTGAGGAGAAGGGGTACGGGTAGGCAACAGGGTCTTAAAATGCTGGGGAGCGTGGTCCACCCACGTGCGGGCAGCAGTTGCCGGCCCCGGCAGCATGTGGGGGATGTGGGGACTCTGCCACGGAGGCTCCAGCTCAGCACCCGCACTAGGACCGGGTGGCAGGTAAGGGAAAGCAGGGGGTCCCGCGTCCGCACCTGGTGGGCACCAGAGGGCTGCTCCCAGGCACCCAGGGACTGTGCTGGGGAGCTGCCTGCGGGCTGGTCATAGCCCATCATCAGCACCTATCCTGCACAGGGTGGCCACAGCCCTGTTGGGCTGTCGCTTTGGGGCAGCCAGCCCTCATGTTGAGCGGAGTGGTCTGGGCTCTGTCCCAGCCCTGGATCCAACGCCTGCTGTTTTCCAGCATTTCATTTTTTCCGCAGTGTGTAATAGCCACCCGCTCGCCCCCGCAGCTGCGCTCGGTGCTGGCGGGGCGGGGAGGGCTGTCCCTCGCCCGGCGGAGCGCTGGGGCTGTGGGTGATGCTGGGGCAGGGCTGCTGCAGGGAGCAGAGCGTGGGGCTCGTGCCTATGCCCTGCACACCCTGGCTGCTCCGCACAGGCCGTGGGGCCCATGTAGTCGGGAGGGAGAGGATTCTGTTACCTGCGAGCAGCAGCTGGTACCGGGCCAGAATCCCCACCGGGGTGAGCCCACTCCCGTGCTGCGCTCGCCCATGGTGGGGCCAGCGTGCCCAGGAAGGGTTAAGCTGAAGGGTTAAGCTGAACGCAGCCAGGCCTGGGCGGAAGGGAGGGACGTTGGGAACCGACAACAGTAAATTTAGTAACCCTGGAGCGTCCAGTCCCATGTCCCATCCCATCCCTGCGCAACAAGTGGCGTGAGTGCCGGGTGAGGGAAATCACTGCCTCACGGCACCAGGTTCCTCCCCGTGTGGGGGAAGGCAATGGGTGGCCACTCCAGCCGGCAGCATGGTGGCCACTGGCCTCTTGCCGTGTCTGTGCATCACACAGGTGCATGCCAGACAGGCCTGCCACTAATGGTTGCCTACGTGGGGTGGGAGGGCTGGGGGGGGGTGGCAGTATGTGGGGAGCCCCCACACGCTCCTGTCCCTGGGAGAGCTGCTACACACAGCCTGATAGCTTCTTCCTGCGCCTAGTGTGTGTGTGTGAGGGGTTCCCTGGGTGAGCTGGAGCCTGTGTCTTGCTGGGCAGGGATGTTCACCAGCTTTGGGTAGCTACCGCAGGGCCAGAAACAGGAACTGAGCCCAGGGAACTTTGCAGCACAGACGGAGCCCTGTGCTGGTAGTTCTGGCACAGCTGCCCGCGCTGACACCTCTGTTTCTCCCAGCCCGTGCCTGGTATCGCCAGGTGCCTGCGTGCAGGCACCATGGAAGCATCCAGCAGGACCGTCGCCAGCCCAACCCGCAGGGTCCAGACCATCATCCAGGTGAGTGCGCGGGGCCGTGGCAGGTGGAGGGAGCCGTGCCCTTCCTACACCGCCCCAGCATACAGCAGGGCCCTGACTCAGTGGCACAGGGTGCGGTGAGGGGAGGCAAACCCCAGCTGTGACTGCAGTGCTGAGCCCCTAATGGAGAGCAGGGATATGGTGGGAGCCCTTCTCCTCTGCGCCAGCCCTGCTGCGATGCTGCCCTCTGGCCTCTCCTCAACCCAATCCTGTTACGGGATCAGCGTAAAGCCAATTGAGCTAAGTGGCTGCTGGCTCGTATCCTCTTAGATGTAGCCCAAGCCCCAAGGATCCCCCCCACAGACCTGACCTGGGCATGCTCCCAAGTGCAGCTCCCCAGGGCTGGCAGCAGGGTGGGAAGGAGCCCCGGGCTCTCTGTGTCCTACTGTCTGTCTGTCCTGCCCAGCTGCCACACCTCTGTCTGCACGGCTGTGTGCGCGCGGGTGTTTGGGGTCGTGTGTCCGTGTGCTGGAGGCACAGAGCAGGTTGCTTCAGAGCAGCCCAGGGTGGGTGGGCAGTGTGGGGGAGCAGGCTGCTGCCGCAGGTGTCGTGAGCATCCCTCCCCTCTCATCCTGTGCCATGGAAAGATGAGGAACCTGTAAAGGTGCACGAACTGTTTCTGTTGCACACAGCAGCAACAGAGGCAGCTTCTGTCTCTGCTTGCAGACAGCTGCAAGGGAGCCAAGAAGGGCATGTGTGGGGTCAGCCCCCTGCCCAGCTTTGTGGGCTCATGGGCTGCTTCACACAGCCCTGACCTGTCCTGCTCTGTCCCCTGCAGAACAGCCCCCTGGACCTGATAGACACAGGCAAAGGGCTGAAGGTGCAGACGGAGAAGCCACACTTGGTGAGCCTGGGCAGCGGCCGTCTCAGCACTGCCATCACGCTGCTGCCCCTGGAGGAAGGTGAGTGCTGGCTGCTGGCGTGGCCTCCCGTGTGCAGGAGCACCCCCACCCCACACAGCTGTCTGCTGCCTGCAGTGGCTTCTGGGGGCCCCGTGGGCATGGTGGGGAGCCCGTCTCACCCACCAAGGCAGCAGGAGTGCTCAGCCTCTCTCCTGGCAGGGAGGACCACGATTGGCACGGCTGCGAAGGACATTGTCCTTCAGGGCCCTGGGCTGGCACCTGAGCACTGCTACATCGAGAACGCACGGGGGACGCTCACCCTGCACCCCTGTGGCAATGCCTGCACCATCGATGGAGTGAAGATCCAGCGGCCCACGCGCCTCACCCAAGGTAGGGCTGTGCTGCAGAGATTGGTGTTAGCAGCTCCAGAGCAGGAGCTGGCCCTCATGGGCAGGGTTGTGCCATCAGATATTGGAGGTCTCTCGGGAGCCATCCTGCCACTGCCCGTCCTGTCTCAGCAGCTCCTGGCTGCGGATGTGCCAGGGTGCGGGCACCATCTGGGAGTTGTCTTTGCCCCAGAAGAAAATTATCTTGTGACCTGTTGCTGAGGTCTGCAAGGAATCATAGAATCATAAGGGTTGGAAAAGATCTCCAAGATCATCTGGTCCAACTGTCCCCCTGCCACCAATATCATCCGCTAAGCCACGTCCCTCAGCACCACGTCCAACCTTTCCCGAAGGAGCAGCCCGTCAGGGGCCGGGTGCTCAGAGGGTCCCTGTGCGGCTGGGGTGGCCGCGGGCCCCGCCGTCCCTCCCAACCGCCTCCCTCCCGCTGCTTGCAGGGTGAGGGCTCCTGGCACCCCGGGGAGGGACCGGGGAGCCCGAGCGGCGCTGCCGAGGCTCGCAGCCCCCGGGCGGGTCCCGCACAGCCGCCGTCGCGCTTTCCCTGGCTGCCCGCTTCCCTCGGGAGTCGCTTTTTCTGGCCGCAGCCCGCGGGCACGCAGGAAGAACGGCGTCCGTGCTGCGGCGGGGAGCACCGCCCGTGCCCCGCCCGCGCGGCTCCTCCCCGGGGCGGTCCCGGTGCGCGGCCCCCGCTGCCCGGGCGGCGGCGGCGGCCTGCGGGCGGCTGGGGCACGGCGGCGGCTCCGCGGTGAGTGCCGGGGGAGCCGCGCGGAGCCGTGCCCGGGGGCGCGGCGGGGGCCGGCGGAGAGGAGGCTGGGGGGGGGCGGCGGGCACCGGGGGGCGGCAGGGTACCGGGCACCGGGGCCGGCCTGCGCTCGCTCCGGGTCCCGCGGCAGCGCCGCCGCCGCCGGGCTTTGTTCGGCGGCTCCGGGCTGCCGGCGCCCCGCGGAGCCGCCACCCGTCTGCACCCGAAAGGCCGGGCCGGGCCGTGGAGCGGAGCCGGTGCGGAGCTGTCACCGGGCCGGGCTGGCGGGGAGTCGCCGCCGCTCCGCCGCGGGGCCGGGAGCCGAGGCACCCCCGGGAGGCTCCCCCCTGGCGGGTGGCCCCGCGCTCGGGTCGGCTCCGGGCAGCCCGGCTCCCCCCGCGGCCGCCCGGACACCGGTGGCTGCTGCCCTCCCTTCGCCGTCCGCCATCTCATTCATCGCCCGCGGTGTCGGGTTGCGCCGGAGTCAGAAATCCGGATCCTGCTCTCCCCGGCAGCCTCTCGGTAGCGGCGGTGATTTACCCGAGGCGCTGCTGGCGCGGGGGAGCCGCACGAAGGCCCGGAGCCGGGCCGGGGGCTCCCGCACCGCCGGGCTGCGGCTCCGGGGGCGCGGGGGGCGTCTGGCCGGGGGGAGCTTGTCCCGGCCCCCTGGAGCCGTGCCGTGGGCTGTCCGGGCTATCACCCGGCACGGGAGTTGTTCCTGCTGCAGCTGGAGAGCCAGGAGAGCCTTCACTGCCCGGGAGCGGCTGGGAGGGTTGCTCTGCACCTCACTCCCCACTTGGGAGGCGGCTGGGGGCTTCAAAGGGGAACCCTGGCCCGCCTGGGCTGGGGATGGTGAGAGCCACGCCACTGGAGGAGAAAGGGGCCTGATGGGTGATGGAGATGGGTGCTGGGGCTCTGCCGTGCTGTTGGGTGCCGTGTGGCTGCATGATGTCCCTTTGTTCCCTCCTGCCTTGTGGTGGGCAGCACTATGTGGCTCCTCCGCAGCAGGCACAGGAGGAAGGTGCAGGTCTCAGCAGGGTGGGAGGTTGGTGGACGCCACAGAGACTTCTCTGGGAAGAGCAGCTCCAGTGTCTGGCTCCCCTGAGCTGGAGGAGCACGGGGGCAGTCAGGTCCCTCTGCATGGGGATGAGTCTAAGTGATGGCTATGCCAGCTAACATAGCATTTGTGAGGTGTCTCTCACCTGGCATGATCCATGCTGCCCAGAGCTAATCCAGGTGCTGGTATCATCACTGGGCAGGCAGGATGCAGTCACTGGGCCAGACTTGGCCAGCTCCCCGACAGGACCCGCAGGGTTGTGTGCGTGCTTTTGTGTCACCTCTGCTCCCCCCGGCCTGGCGGTGGGCGCTGGGTGGTTCCTGCCCACGCTCCTCTTCCCACCTCCTCTTCCCACCGCCTGCCTGGGGATTTCCCAGCCCAGCTCCCTTCCCTCTGGACCCCCAGCTCTGGCAGGGCTGGGGCTGAGGCTGACGCTGCTCTCCAGGTCAGTGCCTGCCAGCTCAGCTGCTACAAAAAATGCATCCCTTCCAGCAAGGGATTTTCGGCTGCAGCTGACAGTGAGGAGCAAGTCTCTACCCAGGGCTCTGGCAGGCGCTTCAAAGCGGGGTGTGTCGGCAGCTCTGGCTGCCAGGAAGGAGCCTTGCTCTGCCAGCACAGGGCTCCCCAGCAGCAGCAGCACTGGCTGAGAAGGTGGCTGGCTGCATGCTGCCTGCTCCCAGGCACCCTGGGCTGGGTGTGGGACTTTGGCACTGTGGCTTCCGGAGGCTGTTGTCTTTACTGCCGAGGGACCTTTGCAGGGCAGGTGTTGGCAGCATTTCCCCACTGGGGTGCTTTGAGCTACGTCCAGGCAGTGGGGGAGCAGCAAGCGCAGTCTACAATGGGGCTGCTGCCCTCCCCATGCTACCCAGTCTTGGTCCCCCTGCCTGTCTCTCAGTATGTGGCTGGGGCAGGCGGCCACTTGGCTGTGCAGCAAACAATGTGGCCAGGGCCGCCTGCACTCAGCGGCGACTATCTGCAGTCTCTGCTGCTGTTTCCCTTGGGCTGCACAGCCTGGCTTCCCTCCCTGCATTCCTCCTCTTCCCTCCCTGCGAAAGCTCCCGGTTTGGGCCAAGAAGCAGTGTTCTCCTGTGGTGGACAGGAGCTGTCTTGTCTGCAGCTGGCGGCGGTGCTGGACCACTGCCAGCTCCCTCTGACGCGCAGTGCCGAGGCACAGGCCCCAGCTGTGGCTGCGCGAGATGCGCTGCCTGCACCCAGTTGTGGAGATGGCGGCGAGTGACCTGGATTACAGGCTTGCCCTAAGCCTCTGCTGATGGCAGAGCTTGCTCCCACCCTGGGAAGCATGGTACGGCCGGGTACTGCCCCCTGGCCTGCCCTCGCCAGCTCCCGTCTCTCCTTTCCCCAGCATCACCCGAGGATGCCCAGCCGGCTGTCTCCTTGCTGCTGCCCACACCGGGGGGGAGCCCTCCTGCCTCCCCAAGGGAGCTGACACCCCCTCTCTCCACAGGTTGCACCATCTGCCTGGGCCAGGCGACCTTCCTGCGCTTCAACCATCCTGCTGAAGCCAAGTGGATGAAGAGCATGATCCCGGCAGGGGGCAGGAGCCCCGCAGCCATCTATGGAGTGCCAGCAAGTAGGTGACCCCTTTTCTTCCAGGCAGGCCTGTGGGGATGTCAGGGATCTCCCTGAGCCCCCTGGGGAGCTGGCAGCAGGGCTTGAGGCTGCCTGCAGCAGGTGTTCTTCAGCCCTCGTTTCGGGTTCTCCTGTGCAGGGTTGCTGTTTGCTGACCTCCCCGCCTGGGGAGGCGGGGGGATGAAGCTGCACGAGCTCACCCAGCGTCACAGCAGTGTCCAGGCTGATGCTCTCCGGATCATTGCTCGCACCCATCCACAGATGCTCCATGGGGCCTTTGCTCGCTGTTGACTTGGCCTGTTGTCTGTGCTGATGTCTGTTAATTATTAATGACGCCTGAGAAAAGTGTAATTGTATGGGCAGTGAGGCAGAGCTCCTGGTTTCTGCCGAGCCTGGGTCCCCTGACCACAAGTGGGTCTCGGGGCCGTGCTGCTGCCTGGGCAGGGCTCTCACCCCTCAGTCGGTGCCAGGGCTGCAGGGTGGTGGGGTGTGCACCGCTCACCCCCCCGCCTGGGAGCTGCTGTTTACATTCAGGGGTGGCTACAAAGAGGTTGCGAAGGCCGTTTCCCTGGCTGTGGTGCTTAATCTAACCAGCTCCTTATCTCCCTGTGTCTGTCTGCAGGGCGTGAGCTCCCTGCACTCTGCCTCTTGGGCGGGGGATGCGACGGGCCCTGTGCTGATGCTGCACAGCTCCTGTGTGCCATCCCTTGTGGTCCCCAGGGCTGTGCGCAGCAGCATCCCTAAGCAAGGCACAGCTGGCGCCTTCACCAGCACAGTTTGCTGCTTGCTGTCTCCCAGCATGATCCCTCCCTGCCCTGGAGGTGGAGGGGACCTGCTTGGTGCTGGGATAGCCCCCGGTCCTTCCACAGTGGCAGCTGGTGCCAGGCTGGGGATGCTGCAGGTGCTGGAAGTATTTCTGGCAGCATCGCACCAGGCACTGGTGCTCGTTGGCTCTGTCCGGCTGCACACTGCTCAGCTTCAGGGCCGGATGCTGTGAGCTCGTGGAGTGCTTGAATTCCTGCAGAGCTGATGGGGTGAGTGTCTGCGCTGAGGTGCAGCGCTGCTCCCAGGCAGTGTGCCTGGCCCCTGGCAGATCAATGTCTGGAGATGTCTGAAACCCAGCAGCAGTACCAGGGCTGGCAGCCACGTTCCCTGCCCCGACCAGCATGCCCTGGCACTGTGCGAGGAGCTTGGCACCCTCCCCTGTGCCACGTGCACGGTGCTGAGGGCCAGGAAGGCATCAGACCCTGCAGCTGGGGGACAGGGAGAAAGGACACAAGGAGTTGCCGCGTCTACAGAATGTCCTGTGACTGCCCGCAGCTGCTTCCCACGTGGTCCCTGGTTGCACCCCCTGCCCCTGTGGCACCAGCCAGGATTGCTTGTGCAGGGATGCTGCCCGCTACTCTGGGTTCTTCCTGGGCCGTGGGACCAGTGGTGTTCCTCGCAGCAGGGCCTCTCTGATGTCCTCAGGGCTCCTGGTGCTCCTGGAGTTTGCTGCAGGGGCCAGGTGGGTGTGAAACCTCCTTGTGCTGGTGTTTTGGGCTGCTGCTTGCCTATTTTGCCGTGGCTGCTTGAGATCTGCCTGCTGTGCTCCCTGTCGCAGCGTGGAGAGCTGCTCCGTGCCAGCGCAGTGACGCAGCCGGGGTGGCACGCTGTCCTGGCCCAGAGCCGTGGCTGCTGTTACGAGTTTGTTCTCTGAGTGACAGGCATACTGGTGGTGTGCAGGGGGTCGGGGTGCAGCCTGGTGCCTCCTGGGCAGCACCTGAGGTGGTGGCCTGCCGGGCTGTGTCCAGACACGCCATGCGTTCCCGAGAGGGGCTGGTGTCAGCTGGGAGGCTGCTTGCCAGCGTGGCTTGTGCCCTGCTGGCTACCTGTCACAGAGCGCTGCAGGGCCGCTCGGCTTGCTCCCATGAAATGATTTTGCAGGCAGATGGGGCAGGGGCCTTGTGTTGTGGGGAGAGAGGATTTAATGAAATGAAGTGAGCTTTGGCCTGCCGTGGAGTTGCTGAGCAGACGAGGCTGCTGCTCGATCCCATCACTTACTGTAAGAGGCTGTGAGAGGCCGGGCTGTTAGCTCAGTGTGTGCTCTGTGCCCGTTGTGCCAGGAGTCTCTCTGGCCACCCAGAGAGCAGCTACGAAGTGCTTCTGATCAGGTTCTCTCTCACAGCCGGTGATGTGCGAGGGACGCAGAGCAGCGGGCAGCCCCCTGGGATTGCCGCATGCCGGGGGAGAGCAGCGGGTGCCTGCAGCCCCATGGGCAGCTGCTGCCTGGGGAGCGGTGCTGGAGCTCCTCGAGGCAGGCACCTCACCAGAGGCCAGGCAGAGCTATCGGGTTTCTGTTTCCCTGGTGATGGGGCCAGTGGGACACCAGCTGGGTGCCAGCCTGTCTTCTGGCCCCAGGTCGCCGGGGACAGTCAGTGTGATAGCGGAGGGCTTCGGAGAGGGGCTCAGACCCTCTGCAAGTCTTGCAGGGTGGCTCGAAGCAGGGCTGGGGAAGGGGCTGTCTGTAGTGCTGGTCGTTCTGTGGGGACCGCACCTTGCAGGCGGCTGTGCTGCTCTGATGCCGGTGGGGCAGGGTCTGCAGGAGCGGGGCGGTGCGGGGCCTCAGCCTGCTCTGAAACCTGCTCCCATGTCTGCCTGCAGAGCCCGAGGCCCTGGTGAACGGCAGCCGCCAGCTGCCCCTGCACGAGCTGGCGGCGGGGGAGTGCGCCCAGCCCAGCCACAGCTCCCTGGTGAGCTCCATCGAGAAGGACCTGCAGGACATCATGGACTCACTGGTGCTGGAGGAGCCGGCGTCCCCTGGCAAGAAGCCGTCTCCCCGCGGCCAGTCCCCACTGTGCTCCATGGTGAATGGGGGTGGGCGCTGCCTCCTGTCCCCCCCGCTGAGCCCCGGCGCCACCTCGGGGGGCTCCAGCTATGAGAACGCCTCCCCGCCCTTCTCACCGCTCTCCTCGCCCACCAGCAGCGGTGGCTATGCCAGCCATTCACCCAGCAGCCAGGAGCAGGGGCCGGCCATGCCCCCTGTCGTGCCACTCCGCTCCTCCAGCTACAACCACACCGTGCAGCCCCCCCCGCAGCGCCTGCCGGCACTGCCCTACGGGGGCCACAGCGAGACGCGGCCAGCAGAGAGCCCCCGCGCTTGGCAGGCTGTCCCGGACAGCCCCGCGGCCCCCATCTCCATCGGCCTCGGGGAGCACAGGGCAGGCAGCCCCCGCGCCCAGCCATCTGGGAGCCCCCGCCTGGCCCCCAGGACCCTGGGCTCCTCGGTGCCGCGGGCACGGGCAGCCCTGCAGGAGCGGCCCCCCAGCCCCTTCAGGGAGCCGAGGGACCCCCTAGCCCCCAGCCCTGTCCGGCAGCCCGCAGCCAGGGTTCTCCCAGACGCTGCAGGGCCAGCACATGGCAGCCAGAGCAGCCGTGGGCTGCAGCCCCCCGAGAGCCCACGGGCAGCCCGGAGGACTGTGGAGAGCATGCGGGAGCTGCCTCCACTGAGCCCCTCCTTGTCGCGCAGGGCTGCCAGCCCCCGGGCAGCCCCGGATGCCCCCTCCCCACAGCCCCGGCTGGGCAGAGAGGTTCCTGGGAGCCCCCGCACCAGGCGCAAGGGCCACGACGAGCCGAGCCCCGCAGCAGGGAGGAGCAGCAGGGCTGGGAGCCCCTCGTCTCCGCTGTTGGCAGAGCCAGCCCCGCGCCGCCCCAGCTTTGGCTCCTGCCTGAGCCCTGCATACAGCCTGGGCTCCCTGGCCATGCCCTCGCCCCGGCAGAGCCCCCGTGCCCAGCGGAAGCTATCGGGGGACATGCGGCTGCCAGCGGGTGTGCGGGAACGCAAGAACAGCATCACCGAGATCAGCGACAACGAAGACGACCTGCTGGAGTACCACCGGCGGCAGCGCGAGGAGCGGATGCGGGAGCAGGAGATGGAGCGCCTGGTGAGCCCGGCGGCATGGGGGGCAGGTGTGGCAGCTGGGAAGGGGAACTTGTCCCAGGCTTGGCGAGTTCAAGCCAGGGTTTTGAGGGTCTGGAGGCAGCACAGGCTGTGCTCTTTGCAAATGGCTTTGAGCTTCTGTTGTTTTTAAAATGTAGGCCTTTTCTCTTGGGGATTTTGCTGCAGTTGCTAACAGCAGCTTATGAATGATGTGAACAGGCTCCAAGGCTCGAGCTTATCCAGAGAGATTATGGCCGGGAGCGGCTGTTGGTGCCCCGGGGTGTGTGGGGAGCTGCTGCCTTGCACCAAGTCCTTCTGCTTGCAGCAGCCAAGGAAAACCATGGGCTTAGCCTACGGCAGCATTGTTCTGATGTGTATGGCTGCTTTCTGTTGCAGATGTGTAAATTTTAGTGCCTCTGAGTTCGCAAAGTCCTTGCCAGGGCTGTGGCTTCTAGCCGGGATGTGGTGGCTGCCTGTGCTTGGTGTGCAGATGCTGTTCCAGGCTGGCAACTGCTGGGAGGCTCTTGTGGGCATTGCATCTCTATATTTAGGGATGGGGATAGAGTTTTTATAGAGTGAGCAGCTGCCTGGGTGGGGCTTGCCCTGTGCATCTGTCATCTCCGCTGCTGAGTGGGTCTCCTGGAGCAGCCAGGGGTTGCAGGGGGCAGCGGGGCCAGGACAGCGCTCCCTGGCTCTGTCTGGCTCGCGCATCTGGGGTGCGCAGTGCGGGGACACGTGTGTCCCCACTGGTGTCATGCCCAGGACAACCTGTGCTTGTCACTGGTGTGCACACCTTTGTTGGCAGCACCGCCTTTGTTTTCCCAGGGAGGGGACCAGGCTGGTGTGGAGGTGCAGCCTGCGCCTTCTGGGGCTCTGTGTGCTGGGGGTACCTGCCCTGGGTGCTGGCTGGGACCCCAGCTGGGGTGCTGCCTGCCCCCTGCCCATCCCTATGCAGCAGCGTGGGCAGCAGTGCTGGTGCCCGTCTGGCCGGGCAGCAGGATCCCTGTTTGCTCATCCCTGACTCATGGTGGGTGCAGATGGCCTGAATCACTATCTAGAAATAGCCCCGTGTGGCATGCAGAGGCAGCACGGCGCTCGGCTGGGGCTGCTGTCTGTAATTAGCCTGTCTCCAGCTCCAGGCGCATCACATGTGCCATGGGCTGACGGTCTGGCTGCCGTCCGGGGCTGGAGTGAGTGCGGGCGGGCTGGGGGCGTGGAGCAGTGTGGCCCCCAGGTGCATGGAGGTGCCAGAAGCGTGTCAAGGTGGCTGGGACCTGTTGAGGTGGGCAATGTCCCCAGAGCAAGGGGAAGCGCTTCCTGCGTGCGGAGGCTTGTGACATCTCAGAGTGACTGGGGGGGGGCGGACAGGCACCCAGGGCTGGGTGACACGAAGGGGACGCTGCTGAGAAGTGGAAGTGCCCTGAGCCCAACTGGCATGGCTGCGATGAGCTGTTGGAGCCAGCGCTCCCCCAAAAAACATTTTCCCTTACATGCTCCAGAGTGTGGCCACTGTTCCTGTTGCCTGCTCGTTGGCTCCCAGATAGCCTGGGCAGAGCCCGCGTGCTGGACGGGCGGTGCGTACCCTCCCCGAGCACAGCAGGCAGCAAGGCCCATGTCCTGGCAGGGATGCAGGCAGTCGGTGTCGGTGCGGGATGCTGCAGGCTCCATCTGTGGTGTGGGCTGGGCTGGGTGCTGCAGGGCTGTGCTAACTGAGCCTCCCCACAGGAGCGGCAGCGCCTGGAGACTATCCTGAATCTCTGTGCCGAGTACACCAAGACGGATGGCGCGGAGCTGGGTGATGCACCCCGGCTCCTGGCTGGGGATGTGGATGCTGGCCGGCAGGCGCCCAGGGGCGCTGGCACCACAGGGCTGGGCTGTGCCCCGGAGGAGCTGGGCGTGCTGCGGCAGAGGGAGAGCCTGGAGAGGTCGGATGAGGAGAACCTGAAAGAAGAGTGTAGCAGCACTGAGAGCACCCACCACGAGGTGAGGGGATGGGGATGCCCGTGCTGTGCTGCGCCACGCCAGCCTGTCCCATGCCGTGCTGACCTGCACTCTCTGCAGCATGAGGAGCTGGTGGGCCCCCGGGCCAAGGAGGCACACCGGCTGGAGGAGGAGCGAGCCTGCGTGCTCAGTCGCCTGGACGAGCTGAAAGGCCATGTCAAGGACCTGGAGCAACAGCTGCAGGAGATGTTGCGAGAGGTGAGGGTCTGGGGAGCCCTGCTGGGGTCTAACTCGCCCTGTGGCTCACTGTCATCACTGGCTGGCATCTGATCCCATGGGCAGCACATGTGATCTGAGACTGAGCTTGAGCTGCTCGCTGTGGCTCATGTCCAGCCGGGCCACCTCCCTGTCCTGTCCTGGCAGGACCCAAGTGGGTGCAGGGCAGCAGAGGGGGCTGGGACCGTGCTGATGTGGCTGTACCCACCCAGGCGGAGATTGAACGGGCTCTGCTGCAGGGCGAGCGGGAGTCGGAGGCGGTGCGGCTGCAGCAGGAGCAGGAGGTGGTGCAGCAGCTGCAGGAGAAGCTCTCCAGCCTGGACGCCAGCATCCAGAAGGAGCGGGACAAGGTGAGCCCCGAGGCAGGACTGTCCCTTTGGGGCTGTGGTGTGCTCTTCCCAGCTCCGGTGTTCACCTGTGGGGTTGACCCTGGTGGGGTCTCCCAGGCTGCATTTATCCCCTGGGGGACACGTCCTCCTGTCCCTGGGGTCTGCTGAGGCATTTGGTGACACGTGCAGCATCAGCTCCATGGGGTCACCACGGGCATTTTCAAGTACAGAGGGAGCATCTGTGCTTGTGCGGAGGGGGAAGAGGTGGAGGTGAATGAGCCGGTTGGTGGCTTTCCCTCTCCCCTGTCTGTCTGGGACCAGTGCAGCATCCCACAGCCCTGCTGGAGGAGGGCAGAGATGGCTCTGGGGATGCGATGTGTTGGATCTTGCTGGCAGGCTTGGTGTCGCGGAGCCTTCCTAGCACTTACCTTGAGGCTCGGGGCCTTGGCACTGCCCTTGCTGCTGGTTGAGGTTTGCAGTGAGCTTGTCAGCTCTGCTGCCTGTTGGGATTCTTTGCGGGGTCATGTGCAGTGGTGGTGACTGCTGTAGCATCCATCTTGCTGGAGGTGGCTGTGCCCCCCTCTTCCAAACATTCTCTAGCTTTGGCCAGGAAATCTCTGTGGGATGCTTCACCCAGCTCAGTGGCTGACAGGAGGTCTGGGGTGCAGTGTGGGCTACTGGCCCAAGCTCCTTCCCTTCCTGGGCTTGGAGTTGTTTGCTGCAACTGCTGTGGTCCCTGCAGGAGGACAGGCTGCAGCTCGCCTCCCCGGGATGCTTTCAGCTTGGCCCTGTGGGGCAGCCACAGGGTCTCCAGCCCTTGTGGAGCTGGGAGCATGGGAGCTGCGGGGTGCCCAGCTCACTGCTGCCTGAAGCTGATGTCCCTTCCCTGTCTGCTGGTGCCATCCCTCACCATGAAGCAATGCTGGCATCCCTGCCCTCCTGGGGCAGCCCTGGGTTTTGGCTGCAGGAGCCCAACCTGTGTTGCTCAGTGCCCGTGGGCAGCTGGAGCCATGTAGGGCTGAGCTGCCACCAGCATGTCACGACAGGACCCCTGTGGCGTTACGTTTTTTGTTTCGTTTTTGATTTTCCAGCCCTTTGCAGATGTCTTCTCTAGTGAAAGGCAGTGTTGTGCAGAGCTAGGAGAGGAGCAAAAAGAAATCTCACTCCCTGAGTCTCTGCTGACTCAACCACCTGCTTTCCTATTCAGTCTGCACTAACTCGCTCTAACCGTGCCTGCTCTGAACGCTGCCACTAATATCTGACACCCCTGCCCGCCCTGCAGCCTCCCCTGCCCATGGGTGCCCCAGAGCCCTGGGCACCGCGCTCACCTCCCAAGCAGCCCCCTGGGAGCACGGGGCAGTGGCACGTCCCGCCTGCGCTGCGTCCCCTCTGTGTTACCTCCTGTCTGCACCAGGAGTGAGCGGCAGCCCCAGCTCAGTGTTCCTGTGCCGTGGGGAGCAAGGAGCGGCTCCACTCTGCCCTGAGCGAGCGGGGGGGATCCTGCACCAGCTCCAGGGATGCATCTGCAGCCGGTGCCAGGTGGGAGAGCCGCAGGTCAAGGGGACTAGCGGTGTGCTGGTGCCACCAGTGCCATTGCCACTGAGCACAGCTGGCTGCAGAGTGCGGGGACAATCCAGTGCCAGGCACAGAAGGGGACCACACAGGCGTGTTTACAGATGACATAATGTTATTACCTGACTTCTGAGCAGTGACAAATACTGCAGAAGCTAAGTTAGTGAAAGATGCTTGTGAAACATGATCTTGAGGCAAAATATTAATGGGCAAAATGCCTTTAAAGGCTTGCAAGGGTTTGCAGGGTTTCTTAGCAGTGTCCCAGTGAGGACAGGGCTCTCCTTGCTTTAACAGTGCACAGAAGCATGGCGTGCGCACTGTCCAGTGTGCCATGGGTTTATCCTTGCAGAGAACCTGGAGACGGGGAGCTGGGACTCCTGATCGCTTTTTTGGCTCTCCTGCGCTCAGCAGCTTGGACAAGTGTTACATGTAGTGCTTCATGGTGTTCAGCCCTGTATGGTGCTGCAGGAGCTCTGGGAGGCAGCCCCTAGCCAGGCCCATGCTGCCAGCTGCTGTTGTGCCGGTCCTGCTGCAGCTGCGACCTGGCCGCGCTCGGCAGCACTGAGCGGGAGGCGTTTCAGGGCCCAGCACAGCCGCCAGCAGTTAGGGTTAGGGCATGCCGCCCTGCCAGCCGGGTGTCTTCTGGTGTACAGACAGCAGCCAGAAACAAGCATTTGTCACACATCTGCTTTGCCACTGACGTGCTGAAGAACTGCTCAAGCAGCTCTGAAAGGAGACCGTGGTCCTCAGCCTCCTGCCGTTCTCCAGGCAGCCATGCTGCTACCGAGAGGTGTGTGCTGGCTGCCTAGCTGGTGTGTTGGACCTGCTCTGGCTAACTGCCGGTGTCCTGGGTTCTGCCTGAGCATCGTGAACAGAAGTCTCTAGTTATCCTGAAGATGGCTGCGCAGCAAAGCAGGGGCCTCTGGCAATGACTGGAGCTCCTGGAGCCCTGTGATGGGCAGTTTGCAGGATTGGGATGACTTTAGCCATGCTGCGAAGCCAGGTCAATGTTGAGCTTTTCACTGCCCTTAAATTTTTGGCATAGAAACATGAAACTGAGGTCCAGGGCTGGTTGTAACACCTGTAACATCACCCAGCCTGGGATTCCTGTGGCTTTTGCTCTTTCAATCTCTTGGTAAATGCCCCCGCGTTCCTCCCCATGTGCCCCTCTGGCTTAGCCACTTTCTAATCCTGCAGCTTCTGCATGGCGCGGATTTGAGAAGTGTTTTCTCTCTTTTTTTTTTCTTTTTTCTTGTTTTGTTTGTTTTGTTCTCCCCTGATTCAGGAAAGGGCAAAGGTTGATGCTGAAAGGAAGGAGCTAGAGAAACTCCGGGCGCTTTACAATGAGTCGAAGAGCCACCTTGATAACTGCCCTGAGTCTATGCGGGAGCAGTTGCGGGAGCAGATGCGAAGGGTCAGTGTCTCACCCCCACCCCTCCTGGACCATGGCCCACCTCCTTCCGCTCCAGCTTAGGCCAGCTCTTCCCTGGCAGCTGGGGCCGCACTGAGAGCGTCGCACCCGGGCTGGAGGAGGCTGGCGCCGTGCTGGTAAGCTTGCCGCTCGCCTGGCCCCGCGGCGTGGTGCTGGCTCGGCAGAGCGCGGGGCTGCCCCGGCCGGCTCCTCTGGACCAGGCAGGGCATGAGCACGGATCCTGCCCCAAGGGTGCCGAGGAGGAGTTGTGTGCCCCACGGCAGAGCCCTGCGCTATGCATGGGGTCCCCTCCTGGGGACTTGCTCAGCTGGTCGCAGCAGGGTCTGCCCTGCACACAGGCGTGGGGCACTGGGGCTGCACCCCTGCCTGCCCCCCAGGAGCTGTGGAGGAGGACATGAGCCCTGTGCCAGGGCCATCCTGACAGGACGCTGAGCATCTCCAGGGTGTGCAGGCATAGCTGTGTCCGTGTGTCTGGCTGGGCCAGCGCTGGCTGTGGGAGCTTGTGCTGGGTGTGCAGGAGCTGGTCCCTGTCCTCCTGAAGTGCTGTCCCCAGGCTGCTTCCCCAGGATGAACCTCAGGGCGCTCCATGTCCCTGCGTGTGTCTGCTTCCAGCTATTTCCTGTGCGCATTTATTTACACGGTCCCGTTGGTTTATGTTAGCGTCAGTCCACAGCATTTTTTTCCCATTATCTCGTGTTTTCCGGTAGCTGCTGACCCTCCCTTGTGGCTAGAGCAGTTCTCACTGCAGCACTCACACACAGCCTGCTCGCGGCCCCTTTCCAGGTTGGTGGCAGATGCTCCTGTGCTGGATGCAGGTCTGTGTTACAGTGGGTGCTGCCCATGGTGTGTGGCAGGCAGGGATGCTCTGTGGACCAGGATGTGATGGGGTGGCACAGCACCAGTGGTCCTGGTATGCAGGAGCCCCAGCGGCTGCCTCTGTGCTGCGTGTGGCCCAGGAGCAGCATCCGTCCCTCTCACGAAGTGTGGGAAATGCGTTCCCACAGTGCGAGCGCTGCCAGGGCAGCGTTTTCAGACCGTGAGCTGAGTGCCTCTGTCCCAGGGTGCTCCCACTGCTTCAAGGCTGGGAGGTCCCAAGGGTGCTTGTCTGGCACGGTGTCGGTCCGTGGTGGGCTCTGCCTGCCATCAGCTTGGTGACGGGGGTGCTTGCCACGCTCCCCGCGTACAGCTGGTGCTGGCGGTGGTGGTGCATGCTGTTTTCCGTCTCCACAGCCTGGCAGGGCACAGCTCCAGCCTGAACAGGGTCCCGTGGGGACAGCTGGTCTGGACAAGGTCTGGGCTTGGCTCCCAGCTATTGTGAGCTCCTCATCCCACGGGGTCTGTGCCTGGTGCCTCCTCCATTACCTCTGCACTGAGGCAAAGGAGTGAGTAGCTGCCCCGTTGTGTGTCTCAAGGAAGCAGAGGCCCTGGAGACAGAGACCAAGCTGTTTGAGGACCTGGAGTTCCAGCAGCTGGAGAGGGAGAGCCGGCTCGAGGAGGAGCGTGAGACACAGAGCCAGCAGCTGCTGCAGAGCAGGGCTGAGTACCATCGCAGCATTGCCCACAGGAAGGTAGGGACACAGGGCAGCAGGCCCCATGTGGCTGAGCTGCCCTCCAGCACCCCCATGCCCCCAGCCAAGCCTCCTCCCCTCCCTTACCCCCAGCGGCTCAACCCCTGCTTGTCCCCCAGGACCGGGTGGCTGCCCTGGATGCTCAGGCTGCCCAGATCCATCTGCAGAGCGCCCAGGAGGCTGAACGCCTGGCCAAGGAGAGGAACAACATCCTGCAGCTCCTGCAGAAGGTAATGCTGGCAGCTTTGGGCCAGCACACGCTCCCTGGTCCTGGGGGTGCCCCAGCCACTCGTCACAGGTCTTTGTGCCTGCGCTGTGGGTGCTGGAGTGTGCAAAGTGTTGGGTGTGCTTTGGGAGGGGGTGGAGATACTACTCGTGCAGAGCTGCCCCAGCAGCAGCCTCTGCTAGAGAGAATCTTGGGGCTGGATGTATCCCCGTGCAGGGTAGGACAGGTCTCTGCAGCATCCCAGCTGGGGCTTGTCGCTATTTAGGCTGAGACAGGATCTTGCCTCCTCCTGCAACAGGTGCTGGCAGTTGGGATGAGCTTGGTGGGGCCTGGCCATGGGGTGGTGATAACCTTCTTGCTGTCACTGTGTGCTTCAGGAGAACGAGAAGCTTGTGTCTCTGGAGAGGCGATACCAGCTCGTCACAGGTGGCAGGAGCTTCCCCAAGATGTCATCAGCACTCAAAGAGGTAACTGGGAGGATATGGGTACTGTCCTGAGAGCTGCTCTCCTGCCATGCAGAGCTGCTCTCACCAGTGGGGATGAGCCTGGTGCACAGCAAGCTCTTGTCTGCAGCAGTTCCTCTGCTCCCCAGTGCCTTCTGGCTAGAGCTGGGTGCTCCTGGCTGCTCTAAGCCTATTTGTGGGCTGCAGGAACCATCACCAGGTTGGGAGGGAGGTAAATGCAACAGAGCTGGACTTGGGAGCAGCAGCATCTTCTTCCAGGCTGCTGGGATGCTGGAAGAGCCCCGAGACAGTCCATGTTGTTAGCAGGCGGCACAGCAAGGGCTGCGTGTCCACCAGAGGGGGGACAGTGCAGCTGCAGAGCGCCTCCCAGCCCAGCTCTCACCAGGGGGCCGTGGCTGTGGTGCCTCCCCATCCGCTGCTAGGAGAGGGGTGGGATGGCGGGGTCCCCTTGTGCCGCCGTGTCACGTCCTTCTGCCTGCCGGGGGGGCAGGGGCTCCTGCTGCTGTGTCCCCGCTGCCTGTGCCTGCCTTGCCTATGTGATCTTTACCCTCCCACAGGAAACCCTCCAAATCTCAGAGCCTTATGAGCTGTTAGAGGGAACTAAGCCCCTGAGCCCCCTGCCAGGAGCAGCTGCCTCCTTAGCTTCTCCTTCTGCCCACTCCTACCCCAAGACACAAGAGGTAATGGCACTAACTGCACGCGCTTGTGTGCTTGCCCCATCTGCTCCATGCTGGGCAGACCGAGCTGCTGCCTGGGTCTCCTTGCTGGCAGCCAGGCAGACACCAGAGCCCCTACACAGGCTGACAGCGCCTCGGGGCAGCACGCTGTGCCCTGCGTGTCCCTAGTCTGGCCGTCTGGTGGCCGGACTCGTTAACACAGGAGGCTGAGCTGAGCCTGGCACCAGGTGCCTGTCCCTGCTGTGCTCCTCCTGTGACAGGCTAGCACTCACACCATGCTGCTGCCATCTGCTCGAACCCTGGCGCTGCGCTGTACTGCACAGATGCCCCAAGTGTTCTCTGTGCTTACCACTAGCTGGGGAATTGACAGCATCCTTGCCCATCCTGCTAGCCTGGCTTTTCCCCCCCAAAAAAAAAGAACAAGCTTTCCGAAATTCATCGCGTTGACATGTTTGGTTCAGAAAGTGTGAGGAAGTGGCTTTTGAGCTGTCTGACGGAAGATACTTAACTGTGAATTTCTGCCAGTGCCTAAGCCTTGAGGGAAAGTCTGTGGCATGCTACTGCACATGTGAGGCTTCCCAGTGGGTGCCCAGCACTCCCGCTGACAGCAGCACTGGGCTCTGCCCACTGAACCCCTGCGGGGCTGCACAGAGGGACTCTGCCTGCCCTCGCCTGCTCCAGATTGCACTGGTGTTGGCTGGCAGTGGCATGGGAATGGTGGCTGCAGGGCTGCGGGGGGGGAAGCTCTCAGGGGTGCTGCTTTCGGCCCTAGCCCCATGCCTGGGCTGGTGCCAGAGCGGCTTGAGGCACCTCCTCCAGTGCTGCCTCACCAGAGAGGGCTTGCAACCAGCATGCCCTGGCTTGGGACCTCGTGGATCCTGGGCTAAGGGTGACGGGAGCCTTGGCAGTGCAGGATGGAGCCCTCCTTTCCCAGCAGCCAGTGATGCTGCACCTAAGGCAGCAGAGAGGCAGTGTGCTGGGACACCTGGCCCCGCTTGCTGGCAGGGAAGGGCTTGGCTGGTGGTGGCGGGGTGTGCGCGTGCATGGGGAGGTTTACTCATGCATTGCAGTCAGTGCCGTGAAGCTAGCACATGGGTCTAACTCTCCTCCTTCTCCTCCACTGTGGATTTCTAGGAGTACATGAGGCTGTCTGACGTTTTCAGGTTCTACAGCAATGCATATGGCTCCAGCCTGGACACTAAAGCTTCTGCTGCTGCCCCTGCTGCTGCTCAGCGCTCTTTCTTGCTTGCTGTACCCTCTGCAGCCAACGAGGTACCCGCTCCAGAGCATGCTCGGGTTGCCTTCCAGGGGCTGCCCGCTCTGCGTCCTGGGCAGCACTGCGGGAAGCAAAGCTGCAGTGGGCTGGCTGCACGGCCGCCTCCTGTGTCTGGTGCTCAGCGCTTGCCTCTTTCCTAGGCTGGGTAATTTCTCTTGCTGCAGCTGAGCAGGAGGAGTGATGGGAGTGACCCTGTCTCCTAGCTGGGGAGTGTGTCTCGTATGCTCCAGATAGGGTTCACCCCCCGGGTGCTGGAGCGAGGCTCGGGAGCAGAGCAGGGAGCAAGTGGGTCAGCGTGGCAGCGCTCTGCCTTTGGCTCCTGCAGGCTCTGCCACTGCTCCCGTGTCAGGAGGATGCAGAGCAGGTTGGGACAGAGCTTCGTCCCCTGCGCGGTGCCTGGCCTGGGCTGGGCTGGAGGCAAGACAAGGGGCTGGAGAGGGGACATCTGATGTCCCTGCTCTGTGCTCTGCAGCACTGGGGAGACTGGCAGCATTGTCATCACCACCAGCTGGCCCTCCTCCTGGGGATGTTAAGCCCTCTTTTGGGGGTTTGTCTCCATTGCCGACTGCTTGTTCCGCTGTGCCTGTCTCTGTCTGGCCACCCTTGCCCACAGTCCCTTCTCCCAGCTCACTTTGCTTCTCTCTGCCCAGTACGTGACCGTTGAGCAGCTCTCGGGGATCTTGTGCAGCGTCTGTGCCCCTGCCGCTTCCCCGCTGGGCCGTGCCCCTCCAGCTTCTTCATCCCCAGGCTGCGGTCCTCCTCCTCCTGTGCTGGCTCTCTCTTCTCCCTCCATCTCTGCAGAGGTTTGTGTCCTGTTTCCCTCCCTCTGCCCCTGAGCACTCTCTTGGTGGTGAGGGGTGCCAGCAGGCTGAGAAGGACATGCAGGGAGGGTTGAGGTGCCAGGCGTGCTGCCGTGCAGCCCAAAAAACTTCAGGAAGTTGTCTCTGGCTGCTCAGCTCCTTGCTTGCTGCTCTGCTGCCTGGGTGGCACCTGCCTGAGCCCTGCCCAGCCCGTGGTGCTGGCCTGCAGAGGGGCAGGGGTGTCCTGGAGCTGCTGGGGCTCAGCCGGGAACCACGGGTCCCTGGGGTCTGCACCTCCCCTCCTGCGGCCCTGCTCCCTGGGGCTGGGCACCACCCAGGCACGGGGCAGGGATCCTCTGACCTCTCACTCTCTCTGTGTTTGTCCCTCTTACTGTGTTTCTCTGTCCGTCCGTCCCTCCCTCCTGTCTCGTGCAATATCTCTTCAGATGGAGAAGCAGCTTCCAGGGGGCCCAGCGTGGCTCCCGCCTCTTGATTTAGAGAAGTGGTACCAGGAGGTCATGGCTGGCTTTGAGACCTCCTCCTCCCCTCTCTCTCCTTGTTCTTCCCCTCCTCCACTTCCAGCTAAAGCTCACTCTTCTCAAAAGTCTCTCCAGGTAATGCCCTGCTCCCCCCCCGTAGTCCCTTGAGGCAGCGGCTCAGGCCGTGGGGACTGCATGGTGCAAAGCTGCTGTGCCTGGGGGAGGCCCAAGTGTGGAGGGGACTCGGGGTTGGGTGCTGGAGCCCACGGCAGCACGGGGCCATGTCCTGTGTCCTCTGGCACCACGCTGTGCTGGCGCCTTTGGGGCAAGCAGATCCGTGGTGTGTTGTGTGTGTGGGGCAGGAGCTGGCACCGCTGCTGGAGTGAGGGGAATGTGGGGCCAGCCCTGCTCTCAGCCCTTGCCCACTGTGGGAATTTGCAGCCTCCCTTTCCCAACTCACCTCTGCGTCTCTGTGCCCAGGTCTATCGTGCCAAAATGGAGGGCGACACCGGTGCGCTCCCCCCTCGGATGAAGAGCAGCACCCCGTCATCCTCGCAGCTCAATATCTCCATGCTGGGGCGCAGCCCCTCACCCAAGGTATGGCTGCAGGGGGAGCCGTGCCCTGTGGGGGGCTGCTGCCTAGTGCCAGCCTTGTCCCGGGGACGCGGGGCCGTGCTCACCATGTGCTGTCCTGCCCCAGGGCCCCCCGCACGCCCAGAGCCACGCAGGCAGCTTGCCACGCAACCTGGCGGCCATGTTGCAGGACATTGAGACCAAGCGCCAGCTGGCCCTGCAGCAGAAGGGTAAGCTCCACGCCGCCCCAGCTCCTCAGGGGTGCGCCTCCCGTCCCAGCCACCCAGGGCAGCCCGGGCTCTGGCTGTGCTCCAGCCTCTTTGCACATCTTGGCCGGTGCCTGGCAGAGGAAGGAACGCGGCTCTGTCCCTTTCCTGCCTGGCCGAGGGCAGCGGGACTGCCCCGGGCTGTGGGAGCCCTGTGGACAGCACGGCTGGGGGCAGCAGCAAGGCTCCAGCGGGACACGGGCGCCTCTCTTACAGTCTCTTGCTTTTCCCCTCTCTCTCCCCCTCCCTCAACCCCTCCACTTGACGGCGCACCTCCAGCCGACCCACTCTCAGCAGAGCCCTTGCAGCCAGGCGATGTACCAGGTAGAAACGCGAGTGGCTCGGACTGCCTCGAGTGGCCCCAAGGCAGCAGCATGGCTGTTCGCTGGTGCCTGTTGCGTGGATGGGGAGGGGGCAAGACCAGCCAGGATCCCGGGGTGCCTGTCAGTGTCTGGTTACTGACAAACCCCCTAGCCCCTGCGGGTGCTCCACACGAGAGGAGCTGGGAGAAGCTCGCTGCTCTGTGCACCTGCATCTGCCTGGGGCGTGTGGGAGCCTGGGCCCTGCCTCCCTGTCCCCCTGAGCATTGTGCTGTGGCGGGGCTCAGCAGCACCTGGTGCTGTGCTGAGATGTTTGTGTCTGTGAGTGAAGGGGCAAGAGCAGGCATACCTCAGGGGCTGCCACCTTGACCAACATCCCTGTCCATGGCATTCTTTAGGCCAGAGCTCCCTGAGGTGAGGCTTTGGGGTGCTGTAGCTGGTGTGGGGGCTTGGCAAGCATGGTCCCAGGCTGCTCCCCATCCAGTGCTTTGCCCAGCCTGCTCCCGCCAGCCTGACGCATGTGCCCCTTGGCTGCCACCGTTGCGTGTGTCTGAGTGTGGGCAAGGATGTGGCCCTGTGGTCTGCTCTGTGCCAGATGATGGTCTGGAGGAGCAGCTGGCTGTGTCTACCCCTCTGGGAGGGCTGTGCCAGCATGTCAGCCCCACGTCTGGAGAGGGGGGAGCCAGGCTGGGAGCTGCTGGGTACCAGGTGGCTGGGTCAGCCCTGCCTAGCCCTCGCCTGCAGAGCTGGGGCTGGCACCAGGGTGCCACCTCCCACTGGGTTCTGAGTCCAGCTCCTCCCCAGAGGATGCTGCTGCCCAGGGTACTTGCTGTGCCCACCCTGGAGTCACGGCTCCAGCTCTTGCCTCCATTTACCCCTATTCCCCCTGCAACTCCTGTGGCGCTCCCAGGAATGCGAGCGGAGCGCTGACCTGCTCCCCAGCAGGTGCTCACCAGGTGCAGGTCTGCGTGTGTCCATTGCATGCAGTGTTCAGCAAGGCACGGTGCTGCAGCAGAGCTGGACAGCCCTGCTCTCAGGGACAGCCTCAAACTGGGCTTCAGCAAGGCTCTGAGCATGGTGCTCCATCGTAGTGGCTTCTGTGCCCCTGTGGGCCCAGGCAGCAGAGCCTGCTGGCCCACTCCTGCCCGCTGACCTGCCTCTCTCCTTCTTCCCGGGGTGCAGGTCAGCAGGTGATCGAGGAGCAGAAGCGGCGCCTGGCAGAGCTGAAGCAGAAAGCGGCAGCTGAGGCTCAGTCACAGTGGGAAGCCCTGCACGGGCAACCTCCCTTCCCCACCTCCTACCCCCCACTCATGCATCACTCCATCCTCCATCACCACCATGCCCACAGCGTGGGGCCCCGGGCTGAGGAGCTGGACCACGCGTATGACACCCTCAGCCTGGAGAGCTCGGACAGCATGGAGACCAGCATCTCCACAGGCAACAACTCGGCCTGCTCACCCGATAACATGTCCAGGTAATCCTGGGGCTGGCTCCTGGCCCCAGGCTGAGCAGCCAGAGGGGTGCAGGCTGTGTGTCCAGCTCAGCCTGGAGCCCTTGCCATAGGCACTTCAGCTGCCTGGGGAGCCAGGATGCCCTTCCCAGCCTGCTGCTGCCCCGAGGTGCAGGCCCCATCCCCACAGAGACGCTGGGGCTCGGAGGGGTTTGCTGGCGGTTGGTGTTGAGGCTGTGCTGGGAGGGGCTCAAGTGCTGCATGGGAGCCTCCTGCCATGAGCTGTTTGCTGCGACACCTCCAAGGCACCATCCTTCATCCCATGCTCACCCACAGCCTCCACCAGCATCAGCTCTCCGGGGTTGGTCCTTGGGGTGTCTGGTGGAATGTGCCAGGCCCTGTCCTCACCCCGTCCAAGCATAGGGGCTTTGCCACTGCATCCAGCAGCTCCAGCAGCAGCTGGTCATGCTGAGCCAGCCCGTGGTGCAGGCAGGGCAGCAGGACCCGCACTGCATAGCAGGCCATGGCTTGAGCACTCCTGTCCTGGGCGCTGCCGTGCCCGCTGGGGTGGCTGGCAGTGCTGCCGGCACGTGTCGGCCGAGTGGCACTTGGTCCTGTGCAGGGACGGGCTGCCTGTGCCTGGGTGACGGCTGCGCTTGTCTTGCAGCACAAGCGGGATGGACACTGGAAAGATCGAGGAGATGGAGAAGATGCTGAAGGAGGCGCACGCCGAGAAGTCGCGGCTCATGGAGTCCCGGGTGAGCAAATGCATCCTTGGGAGCAGGCTGGGGGCTGAGAGCATGGACTGGGTCCCTGAGCTGCCAGGTCCCTGAGCCGCTGGGACTGAGCACCTCTGTGCCTGCAGGAACGGGAGATGGAGCTGCGGCGGCAGGCGCTGGAGGATGAGCGCCGGCGCCGGGAGCAGCTGGAGCGCCGGCTGCAGGACGAGACCACGCGCCGGCAGAAGCTAGTGGAGAAGGAGGTCAAGCTGCGGGAGAAGCACTTCTCACAGGTGTGGGGCCTGGGGCCGCAGCTCCCAGCTGTTCCTGGGGTGCTAGAGCCCCTCTCCCCAGGCAGGAAGATGCCAATTTGGGCTTGGTGGTGCTGGTGGGTGTGCAGCTCTTGCTGTGGTGCTCGTGCAGCAGGGTTTGCAAAGCGGCGTTGCTTTCCCAGGCTCGACCCCTGACACGGTACCTCCCCATCCGCAAGGAGGATTTTGACCTGCGGCTGCACATCGAGTCCTCAGGACACAGCGTGGACACCTGCTACCATGTCATCCTGACGGAGAAGATGTGCAAGGGCTACCTGGTTAAGATGGGGGGCAAGATAAAGTCTTGGAAGAAACGCTGGTTTGTCTTCGACCGGATGAAGCGCACAGTCTCCTACTATGTGGGTGAGTGCCTGTGTTGCCTGGAGGGAAGCTCTCTGGCCAGTCCTGTGCCAGCCTGTGCTCAGCCCTTGGCCCCAGCACGGTGGCTGGATGGCTCCAGGCTCCCCTGCCCCACACGTGTTGCCCCCCCCCCTCGTGCCCTCATCTGCAGCACCACAGCTGACACCAGTTCCCTCCCTCGGGCAGATAAACACGAGACAAAGCTGAAGGGCGTCATCTACTTTCAAGCCATCGAAGAGGTTTACTACGACCACCTCCGCAGCGCTGCTAAGGTGAGACCTGGGCACTGCTGTCACGTCGTGCCCTCAGCGCCCAGGGCATCCTCTGCACTGCGCTGATCTGTGCAGGTTGGAGGCAGCAGCAGGGGCAGCTCATGCTGTCCCACAACAGGGATGCATCCAGTGTGGTTGGTTTGAGGCCGAGGGCCCAAGGGCTATCCCTGTGCCGGGTTTGGCCTTGCCAGGGCAGGCAGTGTCTGTGACGTGGCTGGTGCGTGGGCCTGGCTGTGCTTTGCCCAGGCCAACTGGCAGGTTATGATAGGTAGGGTGTTCCCCAGGCAGGGGGCCTGGGCTCTCCCCATCCTGCTCTCCAGCTCTTTATTCCTCTCTCCTTCTCTCCTTCCTAACCAGAAAGGACTTTTCATCCTCAGCCTGGTGAATGTACGTATCCTGCCTGTCCTGGGTGCTGTGTGTCAGCACTAACACGCTACTCACCAGCAACCCTTGGCACTGACACCGCACCCCAGCACCAGTCCCTGGCTCTGAGCACCCTCTGCTCCTCCCCAGCACAGCAAGGGACAAGTGGGGCCTCCCCTGGGCAGCCTCTGGCCATAGGCTGTGCCCTGTGCCCTGCCAGGACACCCTTTGTTGTGAGCCACCCCTCGGCAATGAAAGGGCTGCATGCTGTGCTCTGTGCAGGGTCTCAGAGGTGTTCCAGCCCCTTCAGCCTACCCCAGCTGCAAGGGGGATGCTTGCACAGTTGGTTCTCAGTGTCAGCCTCAGCGCTGCCTGGTGCTGTGCTGGAGCTGTGGCCCTACAAGTGAGCTGGGGGTTGCTTTGCTGTGCTCTTACCTGCCTGCACTGTGTCCTCTGTAGTGAGGATGCCCGGGCTACCAGCATCATAGAATCACAGAATCATTAGGGTTGGAAAAGCCCTCCAAGATCACCTGGTCCAACCACCCCCCTACCACCAATGTCACCACTAAACCATGTCCCTCAGCACCACATCCAACCTTTCCTTGAACACCCCCAGGGACAGTGACACCACCACGTCCCTGGGCAACCCGTCCCCATGCCTGACTGCTCTTTCTGAGAAGAAATGTCTCCTGATTTTCAACCTAAACCTCCCCTGGTGCAACTTGACGCCATTCCCTCTAGTCCTATCACTGGTTATCTGCGAGAAGAGGCTGAGCCCTAACTCCTCACACCTTCCTTTTAGGTAGTTGGAGAGAGCAGTAAGGCCTCCCCTGAGCCTCCTCCAGACTAAACACCCCAGCGGCTCCTACCAGGACTTGTGTCCCAGGCCCTTCACCAGCTTCATAGCCCTGCTCTGGACACGCTCCAGGCCCTCGATGTCCTTCTTGTAGTGAGGGGCCCAAAGCTAAACACAGCACTCAAGGTGTGGCCTCACCAGAGCAGAGCACAGGGGGACAATCACATCCCTGGCCCTGCTGGCTGCACTATTCCTGACACAACCAGGATGCCGTTGGCCTTCTTGGCCACCCAGGCACGCTGCCAGCTCATGTTCAGGCGAGCATCGACCAGCACCCCCAGACCCTTTTCCTCTGCACAGCTTTCCAGCCACTCTGCCCCAAGCCTGTAGCGCTGCATGGGGTTGTCGTGGCCAAAGTGCAGGACCCAGCACTGAGCTATGTTGAATGTCCTCCCATTGGCCTCTGCCCTTTGACCCAGGCTGTCCAGGTCCCTCTGCAGGGCCTTCCTACCCTCCGGCAGATTGACACTTCCCCACAGCTTGGTGCCATCTGCAAGCTTGGTGCCATCTGCAAGCTTACTGAGGCTGCCCTCAATTCCCTCATCCAAGTCATCAATAAAGATATTAAAGAGGATGGGCCCCAACACCGACCCCTTGGGAACACCCCTGGTGAACGGGGTGCAGCAAGCCTGGCCCCAGACCTGCGGGCAGCTGGGGCTGCCCCCACCCGCTCGGGCAGCACAGAGCTCCCCTCACTGAGCCACTGCCTGCCCCGCAGCTGTGGTGGGCAGCAGCTCCCCGCTGATGGTGGGCATCTGATCTCTTCCAGCACGTAGCTGATCTCTCAACCGCTTCTCCAGGGCTTTGTCCCCCTTTGCCTGCCTCTCGCTCCCCAGGCTCCCTGCCATGATGCCGGTCTTTCCCCCCGCGCCCACTCCGGCACAGCCGGTGTCTCGTGCCCCTAACGCAGCTGCTGCCAGCGCCTCGCACCCGCCTCGGGGGCTGGCCACACGCCCCGAGCAGGGGCAGCAGGAGCATGCCGCCTTCCCGGTGCCTCCCGTCCCACGGGGCCGGGGTACGGGTGCCACGCGGTGCGGCCTCGTTGCCGGCTCCCAACCGACTGTGCTCTCCTCCGCAGAGCCCCAACCCGGCGCTGACGTTCTGCGTGAAGACCCACGACCGCCTGTACTATGTGGTGGCCCCGTCGGCCGAGGCCATGCGCATCTGGATGGACGTCATCGTGACGGGGGCCGAGGGCTACACGCAGTTCATGAGCTGAGGGACGGGGGGTGCTGGGGGCTGCGGGCCCGCGAGGCGCTGGAGCTGTGTTTGTTTGTTTTGTTGTTTGTTTTTTAACGTTGACTTTTTAAAAACTATTTACTGGAAACGTGTCACACGCGGGGCGGGGCGGGGCGGGGCGGGGCGGTCTCCCGGCCGCCAGGGGGCGCTCGCGGGCCGGGCGGGCCGCACGTGGCTCTGCTGTCGTGAGGGCGCGTGCGCAAAACGCCTCCGCGCGCGCGGCCGCCCCTCTCTTCTCCCGGCGCCCCGCCCCGGCGCGCCCGGCCAATGGCGGCGGAGCTCCCGTCGGGCCCGCTTCCGGCTCTCCCCGACGTGGCCCAATGGGGGCGCGCGGGCCGCCTGATTGGCGTGCGGCGCCCGGCGCTGCCACCCGCGCCAATGAGCTGGCGCCGCGTCCGGGCCGGGCGTTGCGCGAGGCGCGGGGCCGCGGGCGCAGCGGCGGCGGCGGCCGGCGGCGGGCGGGCGGGGCCGGGCCGGGCCGGGCCGCGAGGGGCGGGCGGGGCGCTCCGGGGCCGCGCGCGGCGGCGGCGAGGACATGGCGCGGGCGCCCTGCCGGGTGCTGGGCTGGCTGCTGCTCGCCTGCCTCCTGCCGCGGGCAGGTACGTGCGGGTACGGGGCTGCGCGCGGCGGGGCCTGGGCCGGGCCGCGGACGCGGCGGGGGCTGGCGCCGGGCTGGGGCCTCCCCGCGGCTCGCGGGGCGGGCCGGGGCGGCCCGGGGGCGCTCGGCGGGACTCGTGTCGCGGGAGCGCCCCGCGTGGCGTCCCGGCGGGCCCGGGGCCGCTCGGCGGGGGGCGGCGTCCGTCCCCTCCCGGAGCGCGGGCGCTTACCGCGTCTGCTTCCCTCGCGTGCCGCAGAGCCGCTGGCCGTGATGTCGGTGGACGTGGGCAGCGAGTCGATGAAGATCGCCATCGTGAAGCCTGGCGTGCCGATGGAGATCGTCCTGAACAAGTAAGCGGCTGGTCCTGCAGCCCGTCCGAGTGCCGGTACTGCGTGGGGCTGGGGCGGCCCGGGCTTCTGCTCACACGTGTTCTTAGCGGCTGTCTCGTGCTGGGGCCTGAGAGGTCATCGCAAACACCGTTAGGAGTCAAAGTTTTCGGGGGTGGGGGGGGGGGTCGGTTAGTTCTGTTTCAGTGTCATGTGGGGAACATCCCTGCTATCTAATTTAGGATTGCCTGAATTCAGTCCTAGCGCTTCCGAGCATGGCTGAGCGGCTGTGGAGTGCCAACCTGAGCACCAGGGCAGCAGATCGGCCTTTATGCTTGTCTTAGGGGTGCTGAGTTGTGCTTTGGGCGCATTGTAAGTAAGCGACCCAAGGTCTGTTTAATTGATAATACATTGTGATACAGATGTGAAAGAGCGTAGTATCATTTTCCTGCATATACCGTTAAGAAGCCAGATTCTCAGTTCTCCATAATGGAACACGAAAGTAGGTTTGTGTTGCTGCTCAGAACCCACAGTCACTCGTGAAGCAAATAAATCATCTTTCACTTGGCTGCTGTTGCTGCCACCAGTCCTCAAGACACTGAATGGAAAAAACATGGGTGGGAGAGGATTTTTGATCAGAAACATCCTTGCTTTCTGGGAGTCTAGACTCAGGTAATAAGTGTGTTTTTTACCTCGCTCCCTGAAACGTGGCAGTCATTGACAGAATGAAGGAACTGTCTTGATTCCCTCATTGGTGGAGGGAAGCAAAAATTATGCAAGTTTTGCCTAATTACGAAGTAGCATTCTAGAATTCTAGAACGTTGCTTGTGAGTCTTTCTTCTTCATGTCAAGTTATTTTGTTGTAGCCTTATGATAGACAACTGCTGACATGTTACAAAGTATTCAGAAGTGGGTAGCCTGCAGAAGTATTCATGAACTTAGTGGACAACTTCAAGCCATTTGATAGTTATCATAATGAAATCCTCATCTTAGTGTTTTCATACTTGGATTTGTAGCAGAAACGATTCATCTCTTGTTAAGTAGTTTAGTGCTATGGGAAAAATTATACAACTCCACAACTTCAGCTGTTAATTTGAAAGATAGCTGTCCATGTTTCAGTCAAGCGTGTTAGTTGCGTTTGTCATGAAGAACATTGGAAGATATGAAAGTTCTGAAGAGAGATGTTGCTATTTGCAGCTCTTTTGATTAATAGAGCTGGTCTTCCTCTCTGTAGGTGGTGTCTGAGAATCTTTTAGTCTTTCTGGAAAGGAATCGCTACCCTTTGTCGCTAGGACCTCTGTATTGACCGTTCACCTGTATTGCTGTTTTTTTTTCTCGTATAGGGAATCGCGAAGGAAAACACCTGTGGCTGTTTCTTTGAAGGAAAATGAACGTCTCTTTGGTGATAGTGCACTAGGAATGGTAAGAGTTCACGTTGCTTCTTATGCCAGCTGCAGTTCATGTACATGAGAAGGTGTGTTCCCACAGTTAGGTTCTTCATGATAAATATCTAAATTAAGAGGAAGTTTTATTTCTTGCCCTGTACTTGCTTTCTTATCTCCTTGGTGTTTTGCTGGCTTTCTCTACCAGCTTTTTGTGTACCAGGCTTGTGTTCCAAAATCCCATCACAAGAATTGTTCACCATGTAGATTGGGAGAGGTTTGTTTGACAGCAGGAAGGACAAATAAATGCAGTTGGGTGATTTATTCTTTCTTTCTGTAGTCTATAAGGACCCCCAAGGTGGCATTCAGATACTTTCAGGATCTGTTGGGTAAGCACATCAATAACCCCCAAGTGGCGCTGTACCAGACCCGGTTCCCAGAACATGAACTGGTGGAGGATGAAAAGAGACAGACAGTTATCTTCAAGCTATCCCAGTAAGTGACTGCTTCTGGGTTCGTTGTGAGTGGGACTTTTGCTATTGGACTTATGTAGCTGACTCTGTCGTAACTTCCTTTCTTCTCTGTTTCTTGTAGAGTGGCACAGTATTCTCCAGAGGAAATGCTTGGTATGGTCCTGAACTATTCACGTGGTCTGGCTGAGGAATTTGCAGGTTGGAAGGACTTACATGTTTCTTACAGTACCTGCGTATGTTTGTGCATTATAAAATGTGAATAGAGACAGAAGGTGTCTGGAAAACCCGTGGTTTCTTAGAAATGGGATGTTGGGTCATCTTAGAAACAGGATGTTTCCATTCTGTGGTGGTAATGAAATCACAAAGTAATGAAAATTGCAGGTCAATTTGGTTTATGTGTTTCATTTGTGGCATTACTAGGAAGCTGTATGGTGTTTGATTGGTAACATCAGAGTCAGTCCAAGTACTTTTTACTCTGGAGAATGAATGCAGTTCATTGATGAAGTAAGGTTCCATTGAAGATCATATCTGCTAAAATTTAAGGCATTTGAGATTATTTTAACACATGAAAGCCAAGCAGTAGATTAGTGGCTTTATGAGAATCTGAAAAGTCTGCTTGATTTAAACAGGGAACAGAGTAATCTCTAATGATACTAGCTGCTGATGTTGCTTCGGGATTGAGTTATGTAGGGGTCTTTAGCTTGGATTCTCTGGTTTTGCTACCATCGCTCCATTATGTTGTCTTTGCACGTGGCTACTCTGATGAAAAAACTTCTTCCACCAACTCTTTCAGAGCAACCCATCAAGGATGCAGTGATCACTGTTCCCACCTACTTCAACCAGGCGGAGAGGAGGGCAGTTCTGCATGCCGCTCGCATGGCTGACTTGAAGGTTCTGCAGCTAATCAATGACAACACTGCTGTAGCATTGAATTACGGAGTTTTTAGGAGGAAAGACATCAATGCCACAGCACAGGTAGGTGTAGCTGGGAAATAGTCTCATGCAAGTGCATGCATGCAGGGGAGAAAGTGCTGCAGATAAAATCAAAAAGGCCTTAACAGTGAGGAAGTGGACTTGCTGTTCAGCCAGTGTCCTCTGTTTTCATGTGTTCATCAACAAGATGAAGATATGAAATCCTGTGTGAATGTGGTGGAGCCTTAAAAGCCTCAGAGCTTCTGGAGTGAAAGCCAGGTGGCTGGAAGTTCCCATCTTGAAAAAGTGTGTGTTTCTTGCCCATCAGCTGGTGGGGAGTAACATTAGCTTTTTTTTTTTAAGGTATTGGAAGACTGACTCTGAAATAGTTGATTTTCCTGAGGTTTAAGAAACTTTTAAAGAGCAAAGCTTTGATTTCTGATTTACAAAATGGGTGAAAAAGTTTTTCTTGTCTATCTGTGTCAGGCATGACCCTGCACATCTCCTTAGTTTGATCGAGGTACGAGTCCTGCATCTCTGTCATATGGTATAAAGCCAGTCTAGGGAATAGACATAGCCTTGGCCTGTATCAAACTTGGAAAGCCATGTGTTCTTTCCTTATTCATGGGGGATATCCAAGTGTTTCTGCTTCACCGTCCTAGCTTCTCTTTTCAGAATATCATGTTTTACGACATGGGAGCAGGAAGCACCGTTTGTACTATTGTTACGTATCAGACAGTGAAAACTAAGGAGTCGGGAACCCAACCTCAATTGCAGATCCAGGGCATTGGGTAAGAATTCAACATGAGTTGCGCAAAACCTGAAGGTCTCAGGAAAGAAATCATTTGTTTCACAGTCTCTTCTAAACATAGAAAGTTTGAATGAGACTTCAGCATGGTAATTTGGATCATAAAGTGGGAAGAATGTAGAGTGAGAAGACTACAGTTGTTAATAATTCTTACATCGCTGCAGAAGGTAGCTGAGAAATTGCAGGAGCCCAGGAGGCAATCAGTATACTTAGTCTGTTTCAGGCTTTTTTTTTTTTTTTTAAATACAACCTCAACCCATTTTAATGTAATTCCATTTGATAAGATCTGACAGAAGTAGAGGGTGCCAGTTTGAAAAAGTGGAATATCCTTCTGGGGACGAACAAAAATGCACTGCAGTTAAATGTTGCCAAATAACGAGGAGGATGCTGTAGATGTCCAGCTCAGCAATTTTAACTCTGAAAACACTTATACTACTGTTTTTGATAAAATACCTGGGACCTGACACAGTTATCCCTCGGCTTCTCAGCTGTTTGATGGGCTTAGCAATAAGGCCTTTGCTATACATATGATGAAATTTTTTGTACAATGGCTACTGTGGTGGTGAATCTTTCTTTTCTTGGCTTATGTAAGATGTTCTTTTTGGAGCAACTGTCATTCTTTTGCAGACACAGCTAATAGTATTTCAGCTATTTTTGACCACTTTCTGCTTGGCATAGTTGTGAAATAATACATGAGGTTTGTTTGCTTTCAGCTTGTTTTAATTTATTATATCCTGGTTCTTTTTTTTTTTTTCAGGTTTGACCGTACTCTTGGGGGTTTAGAGATGGAGCTTCGTCTCCGGGATTATTTGGCAAAGCTCTTTAATGATCAACATCCCTCAAAAGATGTCCGAAAGAATCCCCGGGCCATGGCCAAACTACTAAAGGAGGCCAATCGTCTGAAAACTGTCCTGAGTGCAAATGCTGAGCATGTGGCACAGGTATGACTTCTTGTTGCAGGGTTTCCAGCGTTCTTAGGACTGAGGGTGGGATGATGTTATTTAGATTAATTATCTGATAAATAGTTAAATATTAATAAAGCATAACTGTTTCTCTGCAGTGTCAGTATGCTGAAAAGCATCACTCCCGGTATTTCAGAGGTGGTGGCACTGGCAGTTCTTCTAAACTTGTGTCCACTTAGTAGCACTACTGATCAAATTAATGTATTGGGTAAAAGTTAGCTGTGCGAAGCTTGGTAAATAAACTTTCGCAAGGTCTGAGAGAAGCTGTCTGTTATGTCTGCATTCTGTCTTCTCGTCACCTTAGCAATTGTAGGGTTCAGATGAAGTGCAGTCAAGTTATGGGTGCATTAACAAAGCTGGAACTTTTTGCACACTGGGCAAAGCAAGCAAAGATTTTGCTTGTAGAATGCTCCATGGATATTAAAATTTTATTTTTTTTTCCCTCAACAGATTGAGGGGCTACTGGATGATATTGACTTCAAGGCCAAAGTCTCAAGGCAAGAATTTGAGGATTTGTGCTCTGACTTGTTTCAACGAGTCCCAGGACCTGTGCAACAGGCTCTGAGCAGCGCAGAAATGAAACTGGTATGTTTAGGAATCCATTAAGAAGCCTGAAGGTTTCCATTTGTGGAGCTGCTGTCACGTCACGATCAAAGCATCAGTGACTGTGTTATTTACAAGGCATCAGCACTGCTGAGAGGTACAGATGCCTGCTGTTGTAGTAGACAGTGGTGTTGGTGCTGCAGAGAAGTTACTTTTTGCAGTGTCAAGCAGGCGTCTGTTGTGGCTCTCTGCACTATCTACCAGAAATAAGGTAGTTGGAGGAGTGTTTTCTGTTAAAAAAATCTTTGTTCTTGGGCTGTAGGTTTTAAAGGCTGGTTTTTCCTTGTTTTGTCTGGGATGCTGGTTCTGGTCTCTCTTCTGAAGTTTTATCTTAAACTGCTTGGAAACAGAATTGCTGCTGTTGAGGCTTCTTGTTTGAGCGCTCCCTTTAGAAGCCCTGTTCTTGACTGCAGTTGGACCAAATGTGATGCAGTCATTTGGAGAGACTTATTGTGCTGCTAAATGTTCACATTCCAGAACGCCAGCGTACTCTTGAGCATCTTTTGGCTACTGTATTCAAAGCAAGGCATTGATTCACCTCTTAGAGGCCGGGTTTCCATCTTTTCTGGTCCAGCTTGGTGTCTGAGTCATTGGCTCCTCTGACATAAACTGTAGTTTGTTTAATTCTAAATTAAGTTCAGGTGACTTTTAGCAGCGGCCATATCAACCATGTTTGATAGACCTGATTCTAGGTTCCTATTGCTGGCATGGCTCACATCAGCCTGTCTGAGACCTCAGGCACTGACCTGCATTAGGACTGCAGCATGTAGTGCAGCATGTAGCATGGTTGTTCTTAAAGCACCGCGTCAGAGTGTGGTGTCCGCGGAAGAACCATAAGGAAGCCCTGAACTTAGCTTTCCAAAATTGCTTTCTCAAAGACAAGGTGACTGTTTCCAATCCCTAGGATGGAATTGACCAGGTGATTCTAGTTGGCGGTGCCACACGGGTCCCCAAAGTGCAGGAAGTTTTGCTGAAAGCTGTGGGCAAGTGAGTATGTGAGGCCCCCTAGTATGTCTCCTATTGACAAATTACTGCTCATGGCAGTGGCTGCAAAGCTCATGTCTTTTGCTTTTCACTTCATAGAGAAGAACTGGGCAAGAATATCAATGCTGATGAGGCTGCAGCTATGGGTGCAGTCTACCAGGCAGCTGCTCTGAGCAAAGCCTTTAAGGTGAAGCCTTTTGTGGTTCGAGACGCAGCTATGTTTCCTATCCAGGTAACCCTTGGCTTGCCTTCTTTTGTAAAATATGTGGGTAAATGGGGCTATGTTGGGAGGTTCCAGGTGACCTATTGGATGTTTTTGAGCAAGGAAGCTATGGAGATTTTTCTGCCAATCTAAAAGAAAACAGAATAAATATTCAGTAATACGGAAGTGATATATCTATGAAGTCAGGCATATAGAAATCTCTGTTGAAAAATACATACCTGTTCCTCAACTTTTGCATGAGGTAGGGCAGTCAAATGCTGTGGAAGCCTCTAACATAGGATGCTGTAAAGGCAGCTTGTAGTTGTTTTGTCTTACTTTGTATTTGTGTTGCAGGTGGAGTTTACTCGTGAAGTTGAGGAAGATGATAAATCCAAGAGTTTAAAGCATAATAAGAGGATTTTGTTCCAGCGCATGGCACCCTATCCACAGCGTAAAGTTATCACTTTCAACCGCTACACAGATGACTTTGAGTTCTATGTCAACTATGGAGATCTGTCTTTCCTGAACCAGGATGACTTGCGGTGAGTTGAGTCCAGCAACAGAGCAGACAGCCCCATGACAATGCAGTGTGCTCAGCCTATGTATCTGACTGGCCACTAGTACGTATTTGCAGATTGGTTCTCCAAATTGTTTTAGCAAACCAAACAACACTGGTTCCTTGCTTAGTGCAGTTGTCCAACGCTGTGGACGTGAGAAATGGTTAGCTGTTCTGCATCTTAAGTTTAATCACTTTCTGCTTTTGTCTATCATCAGGATTTTTGGATCTCTCAATCTCACTACTGTGAGGTTAAAGGGAGTTGGAGACAGTTTCAAGAAGCATTCAGATTACGAGTCCAAAGGCATCAAAGCTCACTTCAATATGGATGAGAGCGGAGTACTAAGTCTTGACCGGGTAAGCCCTGTTGTGATGTTCATCAACCTGTGTATCTTCCCAGTTCTGTCCTTGTTTATGTTAGTGATGGTCCCTTCTTAAAACTAATTCTATGCTCACCTCTCCAAGGTGGAATCTGTGTTTGAGACCTTGGTGGAAGACAAACCAGAGGAGGAGTCAACTCTAACAAGTAAATGCTGAACTTTAATATTCATACTGACTTTATTAGCAGTATCTGGGATTACTATAAGCATACTGTTTCTCTGAGCACAGCAAGCACCATGTATTTGAGGGGTGGAAATTAGACAGTTAACCATAGTCTCTGATATCAATAGCTCCAGAACACACAGAAGCCCTGTGCAAGTGGCTTCTGGGTGCTGCAAGGAGCTCTGAGATGTCATATGTTCCTAAGGTGACTATTGCATGCATTGCAACTTGAAAAATAGGTGTTTCTCTCCTTGTTCATTTACATCTGATCATTTCAGGAGGTCTGTCCTGAAGGGAAGTCCTGCATCCACAACCCTGCAACATTCTCCCTTCAGGTTGTCTGGGTCATGATGCTGTCATCTGTGCTTTGCACTTCTTGAATTTTAGAGAAAGTGCAAAGACTACCTATACAGAGGAGTTGGAAACCTGCATGTTTGGAGGTGAAGGGGAGAGATGGCTAATGCAGTCACAGGCTGAAGCTTGGATCTTTTTAGCTGAAGTTACAAATTTGCAGAGGTGGAGGCCCAACTTCTGTGTGCATGCAGAAGCACAAAATAAGGTCAGGAAGAATGAGGTTCTGCAGTGTATGTAGCAAACCTGTTGGGAAGCTCCTTGGTAATCATTACAGTTGTGAGGGAAAGAACTGATCGCTGAAGAGGGCTTACTTCTTCTTTCGGAAATACGGTGTTCTGGACTTTTTGTCTCCTGTTGACAGAACTTGGAAACACAATCTCAAGCCTGTTTGGGGGTGGTGGCCATACACCAGAGACTGGAGAGAACCTGACAGACTCAGTTCAGGTGAGCCCCAGGGTGACTGCCCTGACAGTTAGGTGGAAGGAAGTCCCTAGGTCTTGCTATGGCTGCGAAAGAGGCAGCAAATTCACGTGAGCAGAATTCAAGGTGTCTAGCAGGGTGTCAGAACTTCTAAATATGTACTTTTCAGAAAGTCCTGTATTCCTCTGAAATTGATGCATTTAAAGAAACTGTGGTCTTTTGGTGGCAAGTCCAGCAGTGGTGGACTAACATTACAGGAGTTGCTTCTGTCGAAGTGTCGTGTTGCTAAATTGTTCTGGTGACATATAGATACGTTTCTGTCTGTGCTGTTAGTATAAGCGTCTAGGAGGCTACTTGTTTTCTTCTGGGCCATATAGACACAACTGCAGTTTCACTGGCAGTACTGATTTGGTTTCCTTCCAGTGAGATGAAAGTTCTGTGCCATGGATTCATGTTCTGCACTGAAGTGTCTCTTAATATTCTGCCTCTATCCCACCTCGTACAGTCCCTCATTAATGTCTGCTTTCTCTGTGAATGCTGTGTTTTTGCAGAGAATTACCTGTTCTGTGAAATGTTTGCATGGAATTTCTACTCGTAAGCTTTCTTTTGTTTTCCCCTTTACTTGCCTGTGGTGGTCAGGAAGAAGAAGAAAGCCTAGCAGAAACAGCTAAAGAAGAGCAGGCAGTGAAACAAGGCCAGAAGAGCAGTGCAGAAGATGCTGGTGAAGAGCAAGGAGAAGAGAAACAGCAGTCACCACTTCCAGATCAGGCGGAAAGTACCCCTCTGAAAGAAGAACCACAAAAAAAGGAAGAAGGCGAGAAATTAGAGTCTCAGGTAAGCATCGGGTTGAAAGAATGGGACTGAGACTTTGGTGTCTGAGGGGTACATTTGGAGCAAATAAATTCCTATTGTTTTGCAGTGTTCAGTGGCATTCTTTCTCTATTAATGGCCTGCCTTGGAAAAAGTTTAGTTAGTCTTCAGTTGCAGGATGGACATCTATTTTCTACTAAAGCCTCTCTTTGTCCTTTATTCCTTCTTAAGTTGTCAGTGTCTTGTCTGCGTACAGAATTCCCGTGGAAATGCGTTGATGCATTCTTCCATTTTTGTCCTGCAGATATGCCCAAGATTTCTTCTTACTTGCTTGGGCAGTCTTTGGTAACTAGGTCCTTCGAATTCAGTTGCATTAGAAACATCTTTCAAGCTATTATTGGAACACAATGCAAATCTGTCTGCTTGTCTGAAAATTTATCTTGTCTGTTACAGGATACCAAAGAAAATAGAGAAACTATGAAAGAAGAAGAACCGTCCAAAAGTTCTGGTGCAAGCACAGCTACTAAAACAGAGGAAGAGAAGAAAGTCAAAGCACCCAAGAAGCAAAAGCTTGTCCATGAAATCACCATGGAACTGGATGTAAATGATGTGCCTGACCTGTTAGAGGATGAACTGAAGAGCTCAATGAAAAAGTATGTTTTCAATAGCTCTGCTTGGTTAAAGCTCTAGATGAAGGAAGTGAGTTGCTTTGGGACAAAAGGAAGAGAGCTTCAAAAATTACCTCTTACCAATTTGTATTCCCTGTGCAGGAGTAACACCTTTTCTGTTCCCTTAAACTGATTTTCTTTGAGTGAAACGTTCCTTCTTTGGTCCTTGATGCCTAATCTGGTCTTAGATTAGATTTCTGTCTTTGAGAGCTTCTTGAAATGAACCAGGGAAAAATATCTCCAAAGAAACTGTTGGCAACTCTGAATTGCCATGGCACATGTCTGCATTCTGGGACTGCAATACTTAATGTAGAGATCACACTCAACCTAACAGGGCTCTTGGTGTAAGCGGAGGTAGCAGCAGCCAGAGAAACGTTACGCAAATAGTAAAATTTGTTATAGTGCTGCTGGATTTCTTGAGTCAAAGTGTGTTTCTGGCTTTAAATAGTCAATGCTGTATGAGTTTTGTGACTTCAAAACTAGGATTCTCCGCTGTCTCTCTCCCTTTAGTTGAATCTTTTCCACCTGTCACCTTCCTCTCCTAGAGATGGAGGATTGAAGGAATGGTGATTAGTCAGAAACTGGTGTATATGATGTGGTGCTCATCTAAAGGCACTTACTACCTTCGATTTCTGCTCTGTTCACATGCTAGACTCCAAGACTTGACAGTCAGAGATCTAGAGAAACAGGAAAGAGAAAAATCAGCCAACAGCTTGGAGTCCTTCATCTTTGAGACCCAGGTAAGACAGGGATATAAAGAAATGAGAATTCCTGGAACGTGGGTAGAAGTGGCTCATGTAGTTTGGCTGATCTGGATGCAGGGTTCTTTGAGCTGATTGGAAGAGCCCGGTTCTAATCCTTCAGTCACCTTCTCTAACATTAGGCCTCCCAAGCCCACGTGGAATTGAGAGGTTTCCTAAATGCAGAATGAACTTCAGCACATCTACCATCATGCACATAGAAATGCTGGGAGCAGGAGCTCAGATCTGGGAGGGTTGAATGAGAATCTCCTAATCAATGCATGCAGTATGCCTGGACTTCAGAGCACATCCCAGTTACTAGTGGGTGACCTGGTGGTTTTTCCTTTCACACTCAGTGTTGTTTGAAGGGAATGCTTGCTTTGTTCTTTTCAGGACAAGCTTTACCAAGAAGAGTATCAGTTTGTCTCAACAGAGGAGGAGAGAGAAGAAATTTCGAAAAAACTTAGTGAAGCTTCAAATTGGATGGAGGAGGAGGGCTATGCAGCTGCAACTAAGGTATTGCTGCTTGGAGTCGAGATACCAGTCTGCTATAACTGACATAGAAATCATCATATGGGCTGACAGAGTATAGATCCATCTTGACTCTTTATAGTCTAGTTCTTGAAAATTTCTTGCTTCCGCAGTGCACAGATGTAATATGTATTAGTTCTTCCAACCATATGGATGTGTGGTTGAACATATTCCATTGACCGTTCAATGTGTGTGAATGGTCTTCAACAGCCTTAGCAGTAACCTGTTGATTTTGCGTAAAGCTTAGTCACGTGGCTTTTATTTTATTTTATTTTACTGTATGGAAATGGTGTATTTGATAGAGAATTACAAAACTGCAAGTTTTAACTTCTGGGGTTTACAGTGTTCACAAGGGAAAGAGTTAGAGACTGGGCAAGCTAATTGTCTGCTTTCTGCTCTCCCCCTTTTGCAGGAGCTGAAAGATAAGCTTTCAGAGCTGAAGAAGCTTTGTAGGAACCTCTTTTTCCGTGTCGAGGAAAGGAGAAAATGGCCAGAACGCCTGGCTGCCCTGGAGAGTCTGCTTAACCACTCAAACATCTTCCTCAAGTAAGAGCAAGCTGTCAGGAATAAGAGTTGTGCAGCTCATAACATAAGGGATGCCAGCAGAACTTGTCCAGATTGAATGTGTTCTGAAAGTCACTAGTGCTTGTGAGGAAAGATACCTAAAACTAAGCTTCCCTAGCACTTGGTTCTGCAAAACATGTTAACAGAAGTGTGCAAACTGTTTAAACTGGAAGAAGAGGAAGTGTCCGATGCTATACACACTATTTCCAAGCAGACTTTTTTTTCCCTCTTGGTTCTATGGTCTCAGCTTTTTGAGTCTTCCCTGTTCTTCTGTTGTTGTGATAGTTGCATTTGCTGACTATGTATTCCATTCCTAACATCCAGAGATAGATTTAGGACTCTTGTTTCCTGCAGCAGATGTTAGAAAGATAAGTGTAAAATGTACTAATTTGGTATGTGCAGAGACTTATTTATTACTGGTTTTTACTGGTGGTGTGAACTCCAAGTTGCCAACGTATAGTCTGTTTGGTTAAACAACAATAAACTTTCTTTTTGTCTTTAAGGGGAGCCCGCATGATTCCAGAGTCTGACCAGATATTCACAGAAGTGGAACTGGGTACGCTGGAAAAAGCAATCAATGAAACAATGGTAAATGGGTTGTGCTTCCCATTTCAAGAAGTAGCTACTGTACATTCACCCAAAGTCAGGGAATAGAGCATGCATGTCTTGTTTCCATGCCACCAGCAAACATTTTGTGTGTTTCAGTGTTTTCTAATCTTCTGTGTGACCCCAGAAAGCTCTAGGGGAATGTTTTTTTGTGTTATGTGTGGACAGTTATCTCCAGGAGTGGTGGTATAGCCCAGTAATCTGGCTACATGGTTTTCAGAAGCAGCCATTGGGTTTTGAGGGTTGTGTTGCTTTTTGTCCTTTGTCTGTGTAACTAAGAAACTTGTAGAAATGCAACAATGAGCAGTGTTATCCTGAGCAATGTTAGAATGCTCAGGAGTTGTGACTGAGATTGTGATACATGGTAGTTCCTGGAACTAAGAAACGTCCAAAAAGCTCCTTTCCCCTCCCTTCCCATAGATGTGGAAAAATGAGACACTGGCTGAACAGAAGAAGCTGTCTCCTGCTGAGAAACCTGTCCTGCTGTCCAAAGATATAGAGCTCAAGATAGCAGCCTTGGACAGGGAAGTGCAGTATCTTCTGAACAAGGCCAAGTTTGCAAAACCCAAATCTAAGAAGGAGAAGAATGCCACAAAACCTGATTCAGGCAAGAATGCTACAGCAACCTCCGAGAGTGAGAACACTATCCCTCCCACGGAGGGGAAGCAAGAAGGTAAGGAGTGGGTGGGGGAAGTGTGGCCTTAGTATTAGATAATTGCCATATAGTAACACATTTTTAAAAGGGAGCTAAATATGTGAAGACGCCAGTTAACTGATGAATCAAATGATCCTCCTAATTCTCAAAGACTGTTGGGAAAACGTAGGTATGACAGTCATGTGTTTTTTTGTTTTTTTCCCCTCCCCAGCTCTCTGTTTCTGCTAGCTTTCTGGGAAGGAAGATTTATATACTACCTAGGATACATCTTCCTATTTAGTATCTATCTCTTTGGCTGTCTGCCTTGTAAGAAAGATAAGCCAGCAGTTGCCTTCCGGATGTCTAGAAGAAATATTCATGGTTGTGTCCTACATCAAGAAATGCACTGAGCTGTTGATGAGAGAGGTTTGTAGCTTAGGTGGGCCCCAGAAAAACATCTGCCTGGGACACTAAGGCTTGTTGTTTTCTGAACTTTTTTTTTTTTAAAAAGATCCTCAGGTTCTGAGTACCCCATTCCTTTTAAATCTAGACTGCTGTTTGTCAGCAGAGTTGCCTGCTGGTTTCTCTTAAAGTCACAATTCCAAAGGTGGCTGGTCTGTAAGTAGATCTCCAAGGCATCTAGGGACATAAAGCCCAGAAGACAGACAGGGAGAAATAAGGAGCAGTTCTGTGACGTTCCTCTTGAGTGTCCTTGAGGGATCTACTGTCAGAGTGAATTACTGGAATCCTGCTGAGACACTATGGCTGACTTTTTTGTAAACCTCACTTGCTGCTGGTCACCTAATTTCCCTGCATCCAATTTCTGTGTATTTTCCCTTAACTTCTGTGCTCTTTCTGCTTTATATATAGATAAACCTGAGGATATCAGTCCAGCCGAGGAACCTCCTACGGCTGAGAAAGCAATAGGTGATGAGCCTCAATCAGACTCCGGTGGGTATATGTTTGATCAGTGGTCTAGAACTTGATAGCTACGAGTGCAGGCTTTTTTCATCCTAAAAGGATGTAGGATGTAGCAATATGCTGAAAATCCTGATTATGGAGCAGTTCTTAATTCTGCAAAGAGGAAGATGAAAATTTTGGGTTTCTCACAGTTTCAAATGTTCATTGTTCAGTGTGAAGTTACAATGTACCACTGCCTCAGCAGCTGATTTATGCCTCTGTCACTACAGTTTATAGCCAGTTCCTTAGGTGTAAGCCGGTCTTTGTTAAAGCTCTCTAGGAACTGATCTGCAGGTGCACGTTTTTCTGACAGTAGTATTGTGAAGACAACGATATTCAACAGGTGGAGGGTAGTAAGGTCTTCAGCTCTTTGAAGCTGAGTATCAGTTCCCAAAGCATTCCTCTGGCTTATGTAAATAGATCAAGAGTTCAGTGGAATACTTAATGAATGTCAGTGACTTTCAATGCTGCCTTGTATGCCGTAAAAGCTATTACAGTGTGTAACTGTGTTTATTTCATTACACAGGGTCCAAAAAAGAGAAGAAACTAGAAGCTGGAGGAGAAAGCAGGAAAAACGATGAGTTATAACACCCCTGAAATCCCACTAGTGTCAGCATCTATTTATTTCATCGTTACTTTCTTTTTTTTTTTTTTAATGGACCTAGTTAGTTATGATGTAAATGGAACACAACAAACAGTCTGACAACACAATGGAATAGAGGTGTAAATTTTTTTTCTTTTTGGGGAATTTTCCGCTACTAACTTAGCGAATTTGGGTGTTTTTTTTTTGTTGTTGTTCTTACATGTTTAAAGGTGGCCATGTGCTCACCAAGAATTGTCTCAGTTTCAGGACAGAAGTCACCAAAGTGACTTTTCTGTAGAGAGGAAACAGTTTAAGGAAGGTTTTAAGCCTTAGGAAGTAACTTGGAACATATGCTCTGTGCCACACCTCGTCTCGTGAAGATAGATGGGATTAATCCAGAAGCATATGTTGCTGAGATGGTGTTGCATTAGCAAATGAGGTTCTAACTTAAGGAAATTGTGTGATTTCAACTGCTGGGAAGTGTATTCTCATTTGGATTCATATGAGAAACTGGAAAAGGGAGTGGGGAGGCAGATGCTCTGTGCTTCAAGATAAGAATGTGTCTACTTCCATAGACTGTTATTAAAACTATCTCTATCCGTGCTCTGTAGCAGAGTCTGAAAACCATGAAGTAAGATTTAACTAAAGGATTCAGTTTATTGTTTACTGTAAAATAAAAGTTCAGAAATTGCAAGATTGAATGCACAGGAGACTGAAAGAACTTGTTAGTGCGTCTTCTAGTCAGAACAACAAACAGTAGTTGACCAGAGAGGTGGCAGAAAGAATGAAAAAAAAAAAAAAAAAGAAAACTGGCGAATTTAAGCTAACTATCCTCCTCTTTCAGTATCTTGTGTACTTGGACTGGCTCCATTGTGAAACTTCATGTCCTTGGCTGTGGTCTCCTAACTCCTTGGGAATGTTCATGCTGCTAAAATACACGAGTGAAGTCTTTGAATGACTTGCGCAAACACTTGTGAATGTGCATCTGATGTTGTTCTCCATTGGCCTATTCGACCAAAAATAAAAATGGCACTTCCAGACAGTCTCTAACAAGGGCGGTGGTTGCTTTGGAAAAGAGAAACATTACTGAACTTTCTTTTATGTTTGAGTGGAGAACATCTGGTCCATCGTTATCTAAGGCATGCCTGCTTTCGCAGTCTGGGCTTACTGAATCCGGGGAACTGCCCGGCCCCAGGCTCGGCCCCCTCATCCACGGGGTGCTCTCAGCTGCCAGATGACATAGAGGCCTCCAGCTTTTTAGGCTTTGCTGCGGTGCCCAGCGCCACCGAGCGCCGGCCCCAGCAGTACGCGAGGAACGCGCCTCTAAGGCCGAGCCCTCCTCCGCGACTCGGGCCGAGGCCCGCGGCCGCGCTGCGGGAGCTGCGAGCGGGCCCGGCGCTGCTGGGCGCTGCGGGGCGAGGAGCGGGGGCGGGCGGCGGGGCGCGGCCTGCGCCGCGGCGACCTTCGGGCGGTGCCGGAGTCCGCGCTCGGCGGGCGGAACGGGGCCGGGGCCGGGGGCGGGCCGGGGCTGGCGGCGCGGCGCGTTGTGTGCCGCTGGAGCCGCCGCTGGTGCCGCGGGCTGCCCCGGCCGCTGGGCTGGCGGGGCCGGGCCGTTGAGCGCCCCGCCCCGGCCCGGCGCGGCAGCGCCCCGGCAGCGCGGCGGGATGGCGGGCGGCGGGTACGGACGGTACCGGGCGGTGATCTTCACGGCGATGTTCGTGGGGTACACGCTGTACTACTTCAACCGGAAAACCTTCTCCTTCGTCATGCCCGCCGTCATGGCCGAGGTGCCGCTGGGCAAGGACGAGCTGGGTGAGTGCCCGGGGCGGCGCGGGGCCGGGGCCCGGGAGCGGCGGGGCCGCGGTGTGCCCGGTTCGCGGCGAGCCGCCCGCCCCCGGCCTGTGCCTCGCTGCAGGGCTCATCACCAGCAGCCAGTCCGCAGCCTACGCCGTCAGCAAGTTCGTCAGCGGCGTCCTCTCGGACCAGATGAGCGCGCGGTGGCTCTTCTCGTCCGGCCTCCTGATGGTGGGTCTGGTCAACGTGGTCTTCTCCTGGAGCTCCACCGTGACGGCCTTTGCCGGGCTCTGGTTTCTCAACGGGCTGGCCCAGGGGCTCGGGTGGCCGCCCTGTGGGAAGATACTGCGGAAGGTAAGTATTTACCGAAAAACGTCAGAAACGTCACAGCTCTTGTTTTAAGCTCACCCAGCGGCAGGTCTGTTACAGGTGTTGCAGGAATAGTTGCTCTCAATTCAGAAGAATTCACACCTGTTCCTGCCTCCTTCAAGCCAAGGAGGTCGAAACCACTAGCTGTGCTTTTTTTTTTTCCCCTCCCCATTGAAAATGAGAGAGTTTGTTAGTCCTATCCTGTAGGTGTCTTGGCTCAAACTAAGTTTGATGCCCAGTGTCCACCGGTAGCAGACTTTCTCCGTTATAGAAAACGTCATTCGTTGGGACTGAGTTTTTAAAGCATGAAAATGGAGGTCTCCTCATCTCTTTGTTGTTCCCTGCTGGGCAAGGGAGCGATAAACAGTACTGTATCTGTACTCTCAGTGAACTTGGGCACTATAATTTGCAGCCTGTTCAGGTAGAACAACAACAGCATATGAAGAAGCAGTATGAGTCAAGCCTCTAAGCTGCGTGCATTTGTTTTTTCTGACAATCTAATTGGAACACGTTGTTTTCTGCTTTACGATGGAGGGGAAGGAGTTTAGTTAGCTCTGTGTGCAAACCTTGACGCTTCTGAATTCTACTAGGAGCACTCAGGCAGCTTGGTTTAGTGGGAATAGAGAAAGTGATGCAAAGGAAAGATCTGTGTACTTTCCATCCTACTTAGAAATTTCCTTGTGATCTGGTAATGTGAATGCAAGATTTTTAGAAAGATATAAAATCCAGGAATGCATGTACTTGTGGGAAAGGAGGTGATGAACAACCATGTTCCCCTTCTGCGTGGCATCTAATTCGACAAGCTAGAAGAGCTGGCAAGAAAAGGACTATCAGAGATGGTTGTGTACACAGAATGGAAGTTCTTGAATGATGGAAACACACATAGTATTTTCTGAAGATGTTTGTGAATGTAGATCTCAGACTTTTTTTGTCGACAACAACCATCCAAATGGTTCTGGCTCTGAGTGCACAACGCAGTAAAGAACTGATCGTGCCTAATACTTAATGCAACAGCAAGTCCTTAAGTTACCCTGCGACTCTCTGCTTATCTATTTGTGGTACTGTGCCAGCAGACATTTCCAGGCGGACGCTGCTGCTATCAAGTGAGTATGCAGAACTGTGCACTCTCTCCCATCCCATGTCTCAGTTTCATGGAAATGGAAATAATCCTGAGTTGGCTCATGGTACGAACACCTGTCAAGCTCCCATGACTGACACTCGTGTAACATTTGGAGTTTTCTGCATGACTAAGGTAGAGAAGAGTTGGCTCTCACTTTATTTGGTACTGTAGATCTGTGTTCGAGTTTCCCAGAACCCTCATTATGGGACTTCATTGCAGATTTTCAGGTGCAACATCGTATTCATAATATTCTTTCTCAGACCTTACACCATTTTTTTTTGTTGTTGCACAGTGGTTTGAGCCTTCCCAGTTTGGGACTTGGTGGGCAATCCTGTCTACAAGCATGAACTTGGCTGGAGGCTTAGGCCCCATTGTTGCTGCTCTTGTGTCTCTCAACTACGATTGGCGCATGACTTTGTCCTTCTCTGGCTTCATCTGCGTGGTTGTCTCTTTTGTTTGCCTTGTCCTGATTAAAAATGAGCCATCGGATGTTGGGCTACCCAACATTGAACAAGGAACCAAGAAAGGAAAGAAAGGTGAGCATTAGACTTCGTTGTAAGTGTGCAGCCATATGAGATGGTGCAGTACCTTCTGTCTGTGTTCTGGTACAAATATGTCATTCTCAGTGGATTGAGCTCTCAGACCTTTCTTCCTGAAATTATTGCTCAGCAGGATATGTATAAGGGATCGTTTTCAGCAGCTTTATTCTGGTAACTACTGAGCTGTTGTTTTTAGTTAGAAATCATACATAAAATATAAACGTGTGTTTGCTTTAGTTTCTCTTATATATATATATTTATATATATAAAATAACATGATTTGTAACTAAAACACAAAAAGATACATATATATATATTGAAAAAAAAAAAACAAACACAAACATACACAAAACTACAGTTTGTAGTTGGGGGCCAGTATTTAGGCTTCTGAAACTGTCAAAGTGACGTGCAGCAGAGCAGAGGAAGAGTCTGACCACCACTTAGTTCTGTTCTTCGGTCTACCAATGCCAGACCTGTTGCCGAGATGCTAATGGCCGTTTCATCTCCCTACCTGTATTAAGTCCTCATATTAAGAGTACCACCCTGGTTTTCTTGGGGCTGAATATTCTGGGGCTCATGCAGCACATGCTGCGGGCTGAATATTCTTGGGGGGTACTGGACAGAGAGGAAAAAATGTAGCAGCAGGCAGGGGCTCCTTAAGCCTTTCTTCTGTGTTGCCAGAGGACAAGTAGTTCTCCCCTCACCCCTCCATGGGTTCTCTTGACCCCTGGCTTGTGGTGGACTCTGCTCAGTGTTTTCTGTCCTAACCTAGGACATCTGGTTAGTAAATGTTTGTTCAGACCACTGAGTATGATGCTTCTCTGAAAGCAGAACAGGTAGAGGAGAATTGCAACACAGGTTTGCTGTAGAATTTTAAAGGTTAGTGGAAACTCATCCTATCATCCATACTGTCCTGTGATGTCTGTGCTGTTAGACTCCACCTCTTTTGTAAGAAAACAATATTGTTTCCCCAGAGTGGTCTTTGGGGACAGAGTGGTTTTGTAGGTATTTTTGGAGGACTTGATGCAAAAATCAAGGTACAACTTAAAAGTCGGCATCGTTCCTTGGGTATACATAGTGTCTTTCGTATGCTGTGCTTAAAATTGTTAGCAAAAAAATCTGGAAAAACATATATTTTTAATTATCATTGATTAAGAATTCACAATCTTCCTGTCTTTACTGGCAATCATAATACAGAAAATTCCCGGGCGTAGCATTTTGATTATTGTTTTTGAAATCTTTAATGAATATGGCATAAATTGACAGAGAAGATTCTGAAATCACTACAGAACCAGGACAAGGGGAAGGTGAAGCCATTCACTAGCAGTTGCTTTGAGTATCTTCCCCTTTAAGGATGTTCTCATGCATGAATCTTGCTTGCACAGTTTTCTGTGCTGTCACTGAGTCGGTGTGGGTCAGTAGCTGTAAGAGTAAGGCTCCTCCTGATGTTCCTTACAGGTTCTTCTAGCGACAATAGCACTTTGACAGAGCTGCTCCTCTCGCCATACCTTTGGGTGCTCTCAACAGGCTACCTGGTTGTTTTTGGAGTGAAAACATGCTGTACTGACTGGGGACAGCTTTTCCTGATCCAGGAGAGGGGACAATCTATGCTTGTGGGTAAGATGCAAAGTTGCATTTTTAAATGGGGCTGCAATTTGGAAGGTGTTGCAGAGAGCTTGACTGGGTACAGCAAAAGGACCCGTACACTTCCAATTGACTTGTTCACCTACCTCCTACCTGTCTGCTTGGACACGCAGGTGTTGAAATAACATGCTGATAGAAGTTACTGCATGTGTTGAATGCCTCAGTGCTGTCTTGTGCCAGGGCCCTGCTGGGACTGGCAGCCTGGTATTCCTGCCCAAGGATGAACTGGAGGATCTTGTCCAGCAGAGATGCCTGAAACTCACAGTGAGCTGACAGCAGTTGAGCATGGTCTGAAGCACAGCAACTCTGCGGTTGTGACCAGACCTGACAGAGTGTTCTTTGCTTCACCTATGTTCTAGGTAGTTCCTATATGAGTGCCTTGGAGATTGGGGGCCTGGTGGGAAGCATTGCTGCTGGATACCTTTCTGACAGAGCAGTAGCAAGAGTAAGTAATGTGGACCCTCGGATGTGCTGGGCAGTTAACATAGTGCCAATTTCAGCATCTTCAGAATTTTAAGTTTGTGTTTGCCTTCTGTTGCGAATGCCTAAAGATGACCTTTTCCCCTCTCTAATACCTTCATCAGCAGCGGAGCAGAATGTTCCCCTTGTGCACTCATTTATGTTGCCTTGGAGATTCAGGATAACCAAAACGCGCAAGTAGGGAGTTGCTACTTCATGCTAGAAAATATCCATTCTCAGTGTCGTGTTTCTTTCTTCTGTCTTCCCAAGCTCTTCTTTTGGATGCACTTTTGTGCCTAAACTACACTGCTTTGACATGGGACTTTTGAAACTCAGACCATTCTTGATTAACCCATGTCTTTCCCTTCACGGAGAGGTAGGCTGGGAGGGACACAACCCATCTCAACAGCTTAACCAAGGTGTTCAGCAGGTGCAGTAAGAGTGGCGTCGCCACTGCAGGACACAACTGAGAGAAGTAGGCCTGTATCCAGTTCGGCTATGTGCACTAGAACAACTGCCGAATATCCTAAAAGTTTTGGGGAAATGTGTGTGCCAATATTATTAGGGATCAAAATACTCCTCTGTGATGGGAGATTTAAGATGTTTCATCTGTTCTATTTACTTTTTTTTTCTGTAAACTCCAAATTTCCACGTTGAAAGACAGATGTGGTTGTTGATAGTTGTCTTCTGTCTGGAAGAAATAATTAAAATCCAGTGGTGGGATCTGAAGTCAAATTCAGGGTAGAAAGAGGGCACAACTGATAGCAGAGAAGTATCATTCATCACTGTAAAAGCTTCCTTTTTAGTTCAGTGGATTCTTCTTAAACCAAAATCAGAAGTCTCACTAAAAGATGTGCTTTTGATGTGCCACCTGTGTTTCTGACTGGACTGTGTGGATGGCATTAGCTACTATGAATATAAATTGGAAAGAGTCCTTCCAGGCTCTGACTCTCAGTTTTTCTTCCTGTGTTACAGGTCGGTCTGTCAAACTATGGGAATCCTCGGCACACGCTGCTGCTTTCCATGATGGCAGGGATGTGTGTATCCATGTTTCTTTTCCGGGTAACAGTCACAGGCGATTCTCCCAAGGTAATCCATGCACACCAGTTGTGTCTCGGGTCGGCAGGCAGGTACAGCCAAGCACCCTTGCAGCTGTGTGCAGGGTGCAGACATGGGAGGGGGCTGCTGCTTCATGGTTTGAGGAGAACCTCACAAACGTGGTAGAATGGCAGGGTTAGTTTTTGGGGGCTTAAAAGGCTGACCAGGTGCTGATTGGTAGTCAGCACGGAATGAGAAGCTCCCCTTTTCAAAGGAGTTTGATCTGACTGCTGGTTTGAATTCTAACCAGTTGCATAAATTCAATCAAAACTAACTTTGAGTTCTGCACTTGCCTCACTGCTTCAGCCTCTTTAATTCTTTTACTTCTGTATTTTCAATAAGATTTCCATACCTCTTCTGTCATGTAAAATAGTATCATAAATAAATGGAAATGTTTGTGTAGAGGACAATGGTTGAGAGGTGTAAACCAGTAATAGGAAAAAGATTTAAAAAAAATAATTTTGGCAGAGAGTAACTTTGGGTAATTTTTGCCTATGTTATAACATTGTGTTGTAAGAACTGCCTCTGCAGGGAAACATAGGGTGATTTTGCTGGGTTGATCAGCAAGAATTCAAACTTAACGTTGCTTACAGCTTTTGATAAATGAAGCTTTGAAGCTTAGTAGGGAAAAATGTGATAGCATCCTGGAGTCTCAAGTCAGCCTAGAAATAGGAGTCTGGTTAGTAATAATGAATGTGTTTACATTTTGGAAGAGGCATCTGTCATATTGATTCTCAGCATTAAAACTAGCTGGCAGTCTTTCTAAAAAGCATTGTAACTCAAACAGTTGCTCTGGGTGCAGTGTGGCTACCAGTTTTGATAAGGAAGGGAAGAGCGATACACGTCTGTGTAGGAAACTGCAGGAACAGTGAGCTTGGTGAAAAAGCTGTACAGAGAACCGTATCATTTGCATTTCAATTTTAAAATCAAATGCCAAGAAATGATGTATTTGCATTCTGACTATTTGTAAGTGGTAAAGTTTTCATGAGGCAGAAAGTGCACGTAAATTCTAGGAATAGCCCTTTAATGGTGAAGAATTTGATGATAGGAAGCATGACAGTTTTCTTCACCCTTCCCAAGAACTGTCAATGTGCATTTTCTTTCTTTGCGCTAGAGAGAAACGGGCTAGCACAGTCTGTGTTGGACTGCTGCTGCCTAAATTGGCTTGGGTAGTCTGCATTACTGGCTATAGTATAGACGTGATTTGCATCTGTCCTAATGACTGCTAAATAACTGAAATTTATTTTCTGCGTTTTACTCTTTTCTTCCTCAGGAAAATCACTTCTGGACTGTAGCCTTGCAACCTCTAGCTGATCTTACAGGCCTAAAAGAACATGAGGTTTCTGCCTTGCATTTCTTTCTTCCTCTGCCTGTTTCTGCTTTCACTGATATGCCTTTTTCCAGTCCTGAAAGGTTGGTTAGTACTACAGACCTTAGAACCAGGGCATTGAGAAGATTACTCTAAGTTTTGTAGAAGATACCTTTCTTATAACCAGTTGATTGCACTAATTTACTGTAGAAAGTGTAAATTCAAAACTTTATTTAAAAATTTTATGTAAAAAGCTCTGAGGATTGTTAAGGGATTTTATGAGCATGCTCAGAATGAGTGATCCTGCTCCTGGAGGTGCTGTTCTGCATAAATTTGGCAAGTTCTTTCCTAACTCTGTTCCCCATCTGGAAAGTAAGGTGGTACTTAATCCCTCCTGGGCATCTTGAAATGGCTTTTATTGTTCATAAAGTATAAAGCATGCTATAATCTTGAGATGGTAGAGTTACTTATCCTTTGTTGTCCTTTCACAAGTAATTAAAAAACTACCTGGCTCAGAATTTTTCAGTGTAAGCTGACACTGAAGTTGAAACTGTTGGTTTTGTTTTTTTGTTACTGTTTTGCTTTTTGTTTTTGTTTGCTGTTTTAGTTTAGTAACATAGAAGTTACCAACTAGTGGCTTGTCACAAATAAAGATCCTCTGATCAGTTGCTTGCATCTAAAATGAGAATGGCTTTTTTTAGTCAGGTGTCTCCTGATTCATTTTTAAAAGTGAGCTGATTCACAGCTCTCCTCTGTCATTTCGCAGGCCGGTTGCCCATCTTTCTTCTATGTTCTGGTTCTTTCTTGCAAACTGGCGCATGTCGTGTACACGGCTTAGGGGCTGAACTGCAGGAGAGGAAATTTCGCACTGGCTAACTCTGGCGTGCTGGAGATGCAGCTGAGCTGTAGGTACATGGGGTCTGTCACCGGCTTGAGCTCTCCTGTCTGCAGGCCAGGGAACTGGTGTCAGCTGGAAAATCTCAAAATCTCTTCCTTTTACTCTGTATAGAATCTATGTAGTTGCTGACTGACAGTGGTAAGATGCAAAGATCCCATTTCTGATCTTGCTTGTTTTGACAGCTGTGGATACTGACTCTGGGAGCTGTGTTTGGGTTCTCCTCGTATGGGCCGATCGCTCTGTTTGGGGTGATAGCCAACGAAAGTGCCCCTGCCAACCTCTGTGGCACCTCTCATGCCATTGTGGCTCTTATGGCCAACGGTGAGTCATGCACGTTTCCCTTTTCCCCAGAAAATGAACACTACCAATGTTTGTTCTTGATGAAGCACGGTGTGACCTTAGGTGCCAAGTTACCGATCATGGCAAGGCATCTAACAAACAGACATAATGGAGTTGGAAGTCCCAAAGATGTTTGCTGGTGTATGTGATGGGTTTTTGTCATGTACTTTTGGGCCTGAGGAATTTTTAAAACTTCAAAAAAAAAGTATCAACAGATAAAATTGAGACGCTTGAGCGTTGCTAGTTTTCTGTTTCTTTTCCTTACAGTTGGGGGCTTTCTGGCTGGACTACCCTTCAGTACCATCGCCAAACACTACAGCTGGGCCACAGCCTTCTGGGTGGCTGAAATCACCTGCACTGGTAGCACCGTGGCTTTCTTCTTACTGCGGAACATCCGCACCAAAATGGGCCGAATTCCCAGGAAGGCTGACTGAGGATAAGCTGCTTGGTGAAAAGGATGCTCCTGTGCTGACACAAATTATATTTGTTTTTTATTTAACTGGCCTAGGAGTGAGTTTAACTATTGCTGCAACCTACATAAAAATGTGTCAACTTCTCATTTGCTTTCATGTGCCTGAAGGCACAAGGTTCCTGCTGATTGCTTTATCCCTTGAGATGTGATAATTCAGCCAGTTCACATGTGCAGTGATTGTACTGTATGACCTTTTTACAGCACTATTGGTGAAGCAGGCAGGTTTCACAGCCCGAGCTACTCAACTGAAAGTGCTGTAAAATGACTGGCTTGTTTCAGGTGCTGTCACGTTTAGTTTTGTCCTTATTGTTGGTCTTAACCATTAACTGTTAATTTAGCCTTGTTGTTCAGGGACACTGACATGCACCATTTCTACATTCATTCATCCTTTGCAGCTGCTGTAAATGCGGCTGTCTTAGTTGACTTGGGTGTGAGCTCTCTGCTGTCTCTGGAACCATGGAACCCTGGAACCATGACAAGACCAGTGAATAATTATTACAGTACAGCTTCACAGCTTTACCCAGGATTGTTTTATATAAGCTAGGGTGTTGTTATGCTCTGGACAAGTGGAACACTAATGTAGTGCTGTGATGCGATTCTCCTCAGCACTTAGAAATAGGTAAGTTTCCAAGAAATTGTTGGTAGTTCAGGGGAAAGCATTTAGAGAAGCTCCTTCTGTTGAACTGAGCCTGCCCAGTGTGATTTCTGTGTACAGTGTTAATGATTTGCAAAGTAGGAGCTGCTGCCAAGTCTGATTTGCAGAGTGTGCTCTGCAAGCTGCTAGAAAAACTGACTCTGCAGCAGGCATTGCAACAGCAGCTGCCACTGGCACACATCTTCTGCAGCTGGGTTTTATGATAGCTACTATTTCTAGTATTGGCTTGTATTTTATCAGCAAAAGATGTGTAGCATAGAATGTTTTCAGGCAAAAACTGCATCTCTTATGGCTGTGGGTAAGGGCTTGAGCTATCTCAGAGAGAAGGCCTGAGCAGAAATATCGCTGACAGCAGGCAGCACTGATCTGTCCAACCCCCCACTTTTGGCAATAAGTAGACTCAAGTTTTTAACCAGGATTTTGTGGAATATCCTTGCATTTTCCCCAGAAAGATGTATTGATTTGGGGTACTGGAAAAGGGGAGTTCAGCTCCTGAAGAACCACATGTACTTTGCTGAACAGCTCGGTTGCAAGAGTAGATGGTCAGTCTTAATTAAAATAATGGAAGCAAATTACATTTTGTACTTAATTACATGATCTTCTACTATCTGTGAAATAAAAATGGAGCAGTGTCATAAGGGCTCTGTTTGTCTTGTGGAGAATGGTGAAAGCAGAACTGTCTAAAACAGTTTACCCTCATGAGGTGGTACTGGCACCAATTTACCCTTTAACAGATAACAAGTAGCCATCCACCTCTCTAAGGAATGTTTATTACTTCTACACAGAAACCCTTAGTAAAATCATAAGTTAGAGCTATACAGGAAAAATACATATATACAATTATGAAAGGAAAGGGAACAATTGACTGCAGTAGGGCCACAGAGCCTATACCATACCTTTCATACTCAAGGGTAGTGGAGCTGCAACAGAAGAAGATTCTGTGGCCCGGAAGTAAACAGTAGTAATAAATTGTTTAAGGTAAATTTTGTGAATGGGCCAGAACATTATCTTGGCAGATACAAAGCCTGTTTGGGAATATGTGGTCTCTGCTGTGGAAGAGGAAGATCTAGGAGAGGTTTGCCAGGGAAGAAGGCCCCGCTCTTTAGAGAAAGGAATCTGGGCAACAAGCAACATGTTTTCTATGATCCAGGTCCAAACGATCCAGCTTTCTCTGCTACCTCCAAAGCAAGCTTCAAGTTCTGATCAAACAATTCACATCTGAAATATTCAGAAAAATAAGGGGGGGGGGGGCTTTACTTATAGAACAAGCTAAGAAAGACAGTATCTCTACACTGGCTTGGCATCCTTCAAGGAGAGATTCTGTCAGTCAAGAGCCAGCAACCTGACTGCTGTCAATCCTTGGTTTGGTTGTCAAGTAAAGTTAAAGCTTCTCCTGCGGGTTCTGGGGCTATGTTAGGACTGCAGAGATTATACCAAGGAAAAGCATCTCCCATTTCTCCAGAAGAACAGCACTGGACAAAGCGCAGATCAGTGTCACGTACCTGCAGCGTGCTGCTTTGTTACTGAAGGCCCGTGTCAGCATTTGTTACTGCCCAGGTCGAACTTGCAGAGGGGCTGAGGGTGCACTATTAAAAACGGGCTTCTTCCTTACCTGATTGGCATCTCCAGGGAGTAGAAAGGATTCTTCAGAGCGAAGTCGGAGTAAATCTCATAGATCTTGCGAAGAAGGGAGTCTATCCCAGCTTGCCTGGGGTCAGCGAGCACTACGAATTTGATCCCTGGAGGCACAAAGACCGGCGTTAGGGAGGTCGGGCCGCGAGGCAGCCCCGCGGAGCAGCAGGGGCGCACCGGTACCTGTCAGCGTCTGGAAGCAGTGCAGCTTGAAGGTGTCGGTCTCCAGCATCTCGATGCCGGAGCTGCCCACCTCGGGGGAGAGCTGCGACCCGATGGCGAACAGCCTGCGGGGACACGGCGCTCAGCACCGCCGCCCTCCCCACCGCGCCCCCCGGCCCCGCCGCCCCGCCCCGGCTCACGAGTGGAACATGGAGGCCAGCATCAGCTTCTCGTTGGAGGAGAGGCGGTGGCGGCCGAAGCGGATGGACACCGGGTAGTTGGCGGGGTTGCTCAGGAACTCCAGCACGTCCTTGCCGTCGGCCGTGCAGCGCCCGCTGACCTCGGCGCCGTTGATGGCGAGCACGGCGTGGCCCACTGCGGGGAGAGCGGCGTGAGCGGGCACGGCTCGGCACGGCCCGGCCCGACTCAGCGCCCCCCCGGCCCGGCACGGCCCCCCCGGCCCGGCCGCCGCCCGCAGCGCACCGCGGATGCCGTCGCGCTGCCCGAAGGCGACGACGACGCGCTCGTCGCGCGGGCGCAGGACGAGGTCGAGCGGGAAGCTGAAGGTCTTCTCGGTGTCGCTGCGCGGCACGTAGTGGTCCAGCTGGTAGATGAGGCCACCCGCCTTGTTCACCACGTACACGCTGAAGATCGCCATGGCGCCGCCCGCGGAAGTGACGCCCGCCTCGCCCCGCCCGCCCCGCCGGGGCCTCGCGGCCGCCTCGCGCCCGCCGCTTCCTTTCGCCGCCGCCATCTTGGGAGCAGCAGCAGCCGCAGCCGCAGCCGCAGCATGGTGAGCGCGGCGGGGGCCGGGGGGCCGCGGGGGGAGGTCGGGGGTCCGGCGGGGGGGGGGACGCCGGGCGGCGGTGCCTCGACCCCGCTGCTCACCGTTCCGCCTCTGCTCTACTCTCGCAGCCGCCCAAGGACGACAAGAAGAAGAAGGACGCGGGCAAGTCCGCCAAGAAGGACAAGGACCCTGTCAACAAGTCCGGCGGCAAGGCCAAGAAGAAGGTGGGGGCCTGCGGGGCCCGACGGGGGGGCGGCGGGGCCGTGACGGGGCCGTACCGGGGCTCCTTGAGGCCCCCCGCCCCCCCCCGCGGCGCGGCCCCGCTGCGAGCAGCGTGAGGCCGGGGGGGGGGTTCCGCCGGGTCACTGGGGGGCTGGCTGTCCGTCCGGCGGTAAGGCGCAGGGGATGGTGTTAAACCTGAGCGAAAGCGGGCGTTACCTGCGTCCTGTGGAGGTTCCGGAGGTGTTCTCTGCAACGTGTGCGTGTCATCACTCCTCTGGTCTGCGGCGTGATACGGACCTGTTTGAGGGTGCATTTCTTAAAACGTTCTAAAGCTCAGTCTTTTGTTACTGCTCAGAAGATGGCTTAGTGCTTTTGTGTTTTTTCTCTTCAAGTAGAAGTGGTCCAAGGGGAAAGTGAGAGACAAGTTGAACAATCTCGTCCTGTTTGACAAGGCCACCTATGACAAGCTGTGTAAAGAAGTACCCAATTACAAGCTCATCACACCAGCAGTTGTCTCAGAAAGACTGAAGATTCGAGGTTCTTTGGCTAGGGCTGCTCTCCAAGAACTGCTCAGCAAAGGTAAGCACTCAAAACCCTGACAAAACACCAAGCTGCTTGAATTAGAAGTTGTGTTTTTTTCCTTCCAATGGCTGACCTACAAGATTTTGTGCTCCACATGAAATATGCAAATTGGCATGCGTTTTTAAAAGCCACTGCCTCAGCTTGTATTTTAAAGGCGCACCAAACTAAGGAGTGGACTCTGCTGTGTTTAGTAATAAGGCTGTACAAAGGAAGTAATGTCAGAGGGATAGGCTGCAATGCAGCTGCTCCTGGGCTTGAACGAAAGCCCTGCATACATGTGTTAGTAACAAAGTGCTGTTAACACTCAAATTCTTTTTTAGTGGAACCTGTGGTTATTGGGTTAATATCACATGTGTAAGTGCCTTTAACGTGAGGTATTGGGTACCCTGGTAGTATTTCCTATTGCGTATCTTTTGGCCCACTGCTTTAGAATCGCCCAGGGCAGCACAAGATTCCCAGCAACCCCTAGTAGATGTGCACTCAATCGTCTTCTTTCACAGGTTTGATCAAACTCGTGTCCAAGCACCGAGCCCAAGTGATCTACACTAGAAACACAAAAGGTGGAGATGCGCCTGCTGCGGGGGAGGATGCATAGGAAGGTGAGACCATGGGCTCCGTTAAGGTGCTGGGTTTTACTGTGTCAGCAGCTAACAGCTATGTGCAGCAGTGGTGGGATGCTGGGATGCACAGTTCCACGTTGATCGGGACTGGCCATTTCTCCAGTCTGTTCAGAGGATGTTGCTTGCACTCCGAGTCACTTCTAGGGTAGCGTTACCGGAAACAGCAGTTCTCCAGAATTAAAGAGCAATTTGCTGTTTTGTCCGTATTGCCTACCATGGGGGGAAAGCAGTGTGCACTCTCCTGTCTTTGTGAGCTGTAGGGCAGGTGGGTGCGTGCTTCCCTTGTTGTCAGAGCGTGCTGTGACTGAGTGGCCTTGTTTAGGCGGAGCTTCCAGGTTGTTTGTGCTGGTTTGCTTTGAACTGGTGGTCTGATTTGGGACTTCTTGCTTTGCAGGTTCTCCAGTGACCTCTTCAACAATATATCATATGTAGATGCACACAATAAAATTATTGAAATAATTTTTCATGCTTCTTTTTCAAGAATGTGTATTTTTCATTACTAACACATGCTTGCTGTTGGATTCTGGTATGGGTCACAAGTTATCTTCCTGTATTAGCCAGGTTTTGCCAAGCTTTTTTCATTTATATGGCATTGCAAATTACCATAAAAATTCTTTTATGGTGGGAAAAGGGAAAGAACTTTTAACATCAATAGCTGCTGTAGGTGATGGAAGTAATATACAGTTTTAGTGAGAGGAAAATTGAAGACCATTTCTTGCACTGTAGATAAGAAAGGGGGTAGTACGGCATTTTAATTATTTACTTAAACTCCCTCTAACAAGCCATGACCACGTGTTTCTCTACAAGGGAACAGCCTTATCAGGCCAGGGGAAGCATAGGTAAGGAACCCTAAATAAAGTAAAAGTATTTTCTTTAAATTAGAAGGAATAACTACCCATAGCGAAAGTTTTTGAGGCAGCCTTTCTTCTACTGAGGACTAATTACAGTTGCCCTTGACATGAGGCAGAACTGGATTTTTCCTTTCTCTGAAAGCTATAAAGTGTTAAAGTCACAAAAAGTTAAATGAAAACAACAGGCACAGGACAGCAGTTGCTATAAGCAGTAGCCCTGTATCCCAAATGAATTTCAGTTGGTCTACTAACAGGACTTTTTTAAAAAAACTTTATTTAAACTAAGCTTTTGAGAAATAGAGAGATGTCACGCTACGTGCAGTGTACACTGTGTAAGCTGAGCTTTCTGATTATGAAGACATGGCATAGCTGTCTTTGTGTAGTCTATGACTTCAGAAATCAATCATACACAGTATGTCCGTTACAGGGGGAGTGAATCTCCTGCAACAGCCCCTTGCAAAGTAGCTTTCAGCAACAGTGCTCAGCTCGTAGTGTTATTCTGTGGTCAGGCCGCCTTCCAGGGGACTGAAGGCATCTAGATGTATGTCAAACATGGCGCTGGCAAAGCTACAGCTAACTAGAGTCTACTTTTCTACAAAGGTCAGAGCTTGGTTTCTTCTGTGGTCCTCTTCTCATCACCTTTTCTTCTTCTTTTCCCCTGATTCAGCTCTAAACTGATGCCTGAAAGAGAGCATAGATGTCAGGATGCAACAGCCTTTAAAGACATGATGAAAGTTCCCTCATCTATCAAGTAAGACAGTGTTACGCGTGGTATTTTAGAACAGAAGCTCCCTCAACCTTTTCAGTTATTTCAGTGAACTGTGGTTCCCAGCAGTCTCTTCAGCTAGTCGGCGCAGATGTCCAGTGTATTTAATTAAAAGTGCCAGTGCAACAAGTATGTGTAAAGTACAGGTATGCAAGTCTGAAAAGGTAGCCAAGCTTGACAAGACAGAGACCTTAGTGTATTTTTCTCTGCCTGGATTGAGCACTGTGTGAAGTAATTCCTTTCTTTTGCGTGGGAAAATTTTCTCTGCACGCTCGCTACCACAAAACCTGCTCCATTAGTAGTAGCCTGAAGAAGGAAGCTGCATACCCACAGTCCAGTGTCAGTCCATGCTACCCTGAAACTTACCTGGACTGCCACCTCCTGCCGTGATTCCAAACCCGTCCAAAGGAAGGAAGCCAGCTGTCGCCTGTCTGAGAGGTATGGTCAAAATTGGCACCAACGCGGTCTGCTGGGAGCTTTTTCAATTTCTGCTTATCCTCTAAAAGAATTTATTCAGTTAGTTTTTAAAAATCCTTTTGGTTCTTTAGTGCAGCACTGGAATTAATTTGAAGTTAACTGAAATGTATACAAGCTGCTCACTTTGCCTTAGAAATTCTTCATATGAAGGTCCAATTTGTTGTTCACTTCCATCCCCTTCGTCTTCCTCTGTCAGCCAGGGAGGTTTTGCACCTAGAAGTCATAGGGAAAATGTATTGAACCACTGAAGGTATCTTAAGTGCCTAGCTTGAGGTAGGGAAGAATATCGCCTCTCCCCCTGTACCTGCAGCTTGTCCTTTCATTTTTTAAGAAAAAGAAGCTGGCCTGCCTTGGTTAAGGCCATGACAGATCACACCTAAAACCATACAGTCTGCACAGCAGTAGTGCACAGGCTTTGCAGTGCCAATAGAGTTTTCATAGTACTCAAGTGTTTTCTTCTATTTTAGAATATCAGTATTTTAGCAAGAGAGCGAGCACCTGTTGGTCATGTTGTAACTGTTCCAAAATTGCTTTAAGTTTTCCCTGTTACACTTGTAACTCAAGAGTTTTAAGTATGACAGTAAGTAAATGAGTCAATTAGCAGGCATCTTACCTGTGTGAACATTTCCTTTCCCTTCTGTTTCCTGTTATGAGAAACATAAAACACTAATTAGAAACTGATACTTTTAAGATTATCTCTGAACAAAGATTGTACATCGTGTGCATTGCAGCATACAAGAAATGCCTGAGAATTTCCCTTCCAGTACTAAGTCCTGATGCAGAAAGAGGGAGACTCTTCTCCATTGTCTTTAAAGGAGCGTTTGCTTTTTTACAGTGTATTTTAAAGAATGTTTTCTTAAACCGAAGTTAACGCTAGCTGACTAAAACTCTAAGCTAGTTGCTTGCCTGACTGCAAAGCTGCCTTTTTCAGCAACAGAGATTCACTGGGGCAACTGCAACCCCTTGTTTTGCTTTTTAACACATGCTAATGAAACTTGCAGCTATTTAAATCACGCTTGTTACCAAAATCAGGTGATAACTGCCCCCACCTGGTGGCCAATGAAGGTCAAAGCCTGGCCTGATTCCATCCAATTTAAATCGGGTCCTGTCTGCATACTGCTTGGGCCAGGCTGCTCGGCATTATGAGAGGAATCCCTGAAACACAGGAGCCACGAAGAGAGGTGAGCCAGAAACAGTGCTGTATTTGTGTTTGGGAAGCCTTCCGATAAGAAGAAAAAGAAGTGTTCTTGATGTATGGTAACGTTAGGCATTTAAAAGTTACTGTGCTTGCTTTTTGCGGCTATTACTGCTTACATACCTCTTTGTGGATGAGAGAATAATCTTTCTGTGCGTACGTTGCTTGCTATAGTTTAGATTTAAAAAAACGTTAATCTGGATGAAAGATACAGGTGAGCGAGGGTAGTCCCAGCTCCAGCCAACAGCAGAGGCAGGCGAGAAGCACTGCTGCTGTTGCATTGCCCCGGACGTCGAGCGGTGTGCGGAGCAGCAGCCAGAGAGGAGGCTGGCAGCAACGTCGCATCCTTACCTCGCGGGTGCTGCGGTGGAGCTGCAGACAGAAGGTCCCGCACAAAGTTCTGGCTCTGCGTGAGGCTGAGTTTGATTCAGGAAAAAGGAACAATATTTCCGGTATTGAGCAGAAGCGTGCCCCCGGCGCTCCCCAGCCCCCCAGTCCCCTCCCCAGCACCCCCGGGGCCGGGCGCCGCCTGCCAGCGCTCGCACGGCCCGGGCCGGCGGGCGCAACCGGGGCTGGATACGGCTCGGCTGCCGGCCGCGGCACCGACCTCGAGGGCGGCCTGCACGGTCTCCCGCTGCCTGCGCTCCGCCTCCCGGATGCCGGCCGCCATCTGCGGGGAGAGCGGAGCGGCGGTGAGGGGCGGCGGGGGGGGGGCCGCGGGGGCCGCGCCGCCCGCCCCCACCTGGCGGATGCGCTCCTCCTCCCGCTCCTCGTAGGCGCCCAGGGCCTGCGCCAGCGCCGCCGCGAAGCGCCCGTAGTCCTCCGGCGACACCAGGAACCGCTCCCGCAGCGCCGCCTCCGCGCGGTTCTCCCGCCAGAACCGCGCCGTCTCCCGGCGGTGCTCGGGGCTGCGGGGCCGCCGTCAGCGGGGCCGCCCTCGGCGCCGCCGGCGCCCCCCGCCCCCGGCCCGGCCCGCGCCTACCCGGCCAGGTGGTGCAGGAGCCCGGCCTGCGGCAGCGCCAGCCCTCCGCGCCGCCAGTCCCGCCGCACGGCGCGGCCGCAGCACAGGCACCAGACGCGCCGCTCGTGCTCCGCCGGCTCGTACCGCCTCACGGCCGCGCCGCCCAGCGCCGCCCGCGCCGCCGCCACCTGCGGGACAGGAGCGCCGTGGGGGGGCTGCGCCGGCCCCGCGCCCGGCCCCGCGCCCGGCCCCGCGCCCACCTCCTCCTGCAGCCGGCCCAGCGCCTCCCGCAGCCGCCGCCGGTGCGCGGCGCCGTACAGGTGGCGGCGGCCGGCGAAGGAGGTGCGGCGGCACAGCGCGCAGTAGTGCACCGCCATGGCCGCGCAGGCGCAGGCGGCGGCGGGCGGGGGCCGGGGCCGCGCGGGGCGGGGCCGGCCGGGAGGCCCCGAGGCGCCCCCCCCGCCCCGCCTCCAGGCCGGGGACGGGAGGAGGGGGTCCGTAGAAGAGCTGCGGCACCGGGTCGTTAAAGCGGCTCGGTTAGCTCGGTGCTGCCACCTCGTGCGGCCAGGCTTGCGAAGAGCGCTCTGACGGCAGACCCCGCTCAGGCAGAACGCGCTGGCGGTGCGCGGGGCTGACAGCCGCTTCCCTCCGACTCCCTGAGCCGGACGTGTGAAGTCTGGGCCCAGCTCCGCAGGCCCTCCCTTCGTGACGGTTTTTGTGCCTTCTGCTGGTCGGGAAGCTATCGTCTTAGCACGTGCGTTCAGACTTGAGACTAGGGGTCGAGTAACACGTCTGTTCTTTACGCTCTTGGGGACGTGCGGGTGAAATGCGTTGAACTCCAGGTGCACCTAGCCTGCTTTGTTGGGCAGGCTCAGGTGGGCTGTTGCCTAGTGTCCTCTCGGCGTACTTCAGGTGTAGAATACAACTCAGTGAACTTCACAACTTGCATCACGACTATGTGCTGTTTGTCCCCTGTCAACAGGGTGCCCTGGCTCCTGCTGTACAGCTGGGGAGAGGCAGCAGCTTTTGAGGCACTCTGTGGGTAACTGCATGCTACAGCTCAAACAATTGTTGCAGAAACCATGAAGAAGATACAAAAAGTCAGCTCTTCTTGAATGCTACAAATGTGCTACCTGCCTGACTTCTGGCCTAGGGACGTGATTGTTGTGCCTCTTGCTGGAGAGACAACAGCAAGCTCTATTTTTTTTTTTTAATGTCATGTCCTTGCCTCTCCAGGATAGCTCTCCTAGTGCTCTGCAGTGCTCATTGATTTCTGCTAAACGAGTGTTGCAAACATTCCAAGCGCCTTGCAAAGCAGTCTGTCCAGCGGTTTTGTGGAACCTTGTCTGATGCTTTTACAGTTCCTCAGGGAAGTGCAACAGCTTATAATAATGTCTGTATGGTATTGGCTCTTCTCACTCAGCCAGCTGATGTTTTCTCTGTTCAGCTTCTGACCTGTAGACTGAGACCCTTTGTCTCAGATCACCCTTCCCCTGCAGTTTAGCCCTCTGCACTGCAAGAAAATGACAAGAGGCAATGGCTTGCCTGGTGGACTAAGTTTTAAAGGTGTTGAAGGTGCCACATGTCAAAATGCTTCTGCAGCCTGAGATGTGTGCAACTACTGATGAACTAGGAGCAAAAAATGCTTTACTGAAGGGAAGGAGATGGTCGTCTTTCTCCTCCCCACTTCTAAATTTGAGTCCTTATATTGTGATGCTCGCTGCTCTTCTACGGCATGTTTGGAAGCTATCTGCAGTAGCACCTGAGCAAATAAGCTTGGTTTGAAAACATGTGCTAGGACATGTTCCAGAAGCAGGGAGCCACAAGGAGTCATGGACCAAACAGAGATTTAATGAGTTCTGCAAAAGATACAGAGAGGAATTTGCGATAGTTATTTGGACCATAATGAGCACTCAGGCACTGATACTAGAGCCTCAGTCAGTCTTAATCCGTATTAATTTGACAGATATCGTATTGCTAAGCAAAACGATGCTAAGATTAGGACTCTGTTTTAATTTAGCCTGGCTTCTCTAGCTATGTTAGGTTCATTTAAGAATGCTTTTTTGGTGGTCTGGTAACTTAACCTACTTGTGGGGTTATCTAATTGTCTAGTATAATCTCATAAGCCTGGTGTTGAGTGGTGTAGTGGCTGCGTACTGGCTTGGATGCCTGCTGCGGTCATAGACAACCCTATCTGAGTGCCTTGTGCTTGAGCTTGTTCCCCAGATTGGGAGAAGCATCCAGCAATATTCTGCAGCAGCAACTCAGTTGTGAGGAGGAGCCAGTAAGTTTTTCCTTGAGGTACACTGAAAGGTTTCTCTCCAGATGTGGAAAGAATAGAATTATGCCTGAACATAGTACAGTACCCTCTTGTTGCTTTGCCTCCGAAGCAGGGAAGGGGCTTCTCTAAAGAGAAAGCAAGTAGAAGCCCCTCTGTTGCTTGTGGGGATGGGTTGGTCATAGCAACTCAGGTATCCCTTTGCTTAAGTATAGGTAAAAGCTGATAAGGCCTCTGTTCTGGGTAGGGTCCTCTTTATCAAGTGTTCAGCTTGGCCCTCTCCGTGTCCTCACCAAGTCGAGAGCCTCTTTGCGCACAGCCTGTGCTTCCTCGTGAAACTTTTGGCGCCCTTTTGGGGTTAGTTTCCACAGCTGTGACTTGTGGTTTCCATTTCCGCACACAAAACAAGTTGTTTTCTCAAAGCTGCTGCTGAAGCACAGGTTGTGTCGGATAGTGTTTTTCCAACCCGCTGGGGCTGTTTGAAAAAATGGAAAGTGCTGCCTGCAGAGAGATTTGCACTGAGCTGAAGCGCCGTGAATAAAATGCAGTAAGTTAGAGAATACATTGTATCTGAGTGCAGGGAGGAGGAGAGGTTCCTCCCTGACCTGTGCGGATGGCTGGAGTGGATGAGCACTTCATTTTGTCTCTAAGGTCTGCAAGACAAAAGACATTTTTTCTCTAAGGATCTGCAACCAAGCAGATCTCACTGTTGGGTCTCAAGACTTCCAAGTTTGTGTTTCTGCAATCTACCCATATTCCCTAGTAAGAATAGAGGGGAAGCAGTTTTCTCAGCAGCATCTTGAGCCAAAGGCAGAGCTGAGAATTGAACAAGTCCTGAATGCCGTATCCTTGCTCTTCAGAAAAACGTCAAAGACTCCATCCTACACTAGGAGGTAGGAGAACAGCAGATACCGTGTGAACTGGTAGATCTGTTGTACAGTCAGGCTGCCATTTGTGCTGTTGCACAGGGCTAGGGTGATGAGAATGGAGTAATTAAGGGAGGGACGGAGCCAGCCTCCCTCAATTTTGGTGCTTATCTGCCTGGTGTGCTTGAGCTTCATCCTCTGAGATCTGTGGATTTCTGACTTCTGAGGCAATGGCATCGCCTTCAGTTTGGGAGTTTCCAGCATCTTCTGAGGAAACGGGATGTCTGCACATGAGTCACCTTCATTCTCTGTAAGCCGGGGAGAGGAAGAGCAAAAAAGGATGTGGGTATATTAGCCCTCGGTGGAATGAGGAATAGAGATAACCTGTTTTGTTTTGGGGGAAGTTGGGTGTGGCAGACCATGTATAGGAAGCTGGGCAGATCTCAGCCCTGTTGCTAGTGGAGGTGCAGTGCTTTCCTGAATTAATTTGTTCCTCCTGGTCTCAGCCAAGAGGCCTAGTCACGAGTGGACGATGGAAAAAATAACCTCTCATGCTAGGGCTAAGAACCTCACTGAGCTAGTAGCTATGCTGCCCTTGTTCTACCAATGAAGAAAACTTCAGCCTCTGTTCCTGCGCTTTGTGCTCTCATCCTGTTCATCAAACAGATTCTGTGCGTCGACTGACCCTTCCTGTAGCAGGAGGCAGCTGCTTATAGAACTGCTGAACCAGCTCAGTTTTCCTGCAGGATTGCTAAGCACGTATGATAGTTAGGACTTCCTAAGCAGTTCCCTTACGTACCTTTTAAGCCTTGCTGAAAGATGTCAGCACATCCTCCTCAGTACAGTCTGGACTAGAATAGTCCCTGGATGTGTTTGGAGAAGTCTCTGTGGCAGCAGTGACCAAGGCTACTGGACTGTCGGATCCAGTTAAGTCCATGCCAGGGCTTCCTGTGATAGGGCACACCAGGCTGGGGTTTACCCACAGCCACAGATGAGGCTGAACATCAGGCTCTAAGGAGAAGAAAAACTGTCACTCCAGTGGTTCTGCCTGACGACCATTGCTAGACCCGGCTGTCTAGAAGCAGTCTGGTGAAGCTTTAACGGAATGCAAATTCCAAGGCAAAGGTTGCCAGTTGCCTTCGCATCTCTCTAAGTAGTGGTGTGATTTTTGTCATTGTTTGCATACAGCATGCATGACTGCGAGTTCTCACACCACTACAGCTAGCCCAAACAACTGTGCTCAGCTCTGATATTTTACTTTTCTCTTCAGTGAGACAAGCCGGAAGAGTGTAAATTACTCCCTTCAGCAGCACTCCTTTCCCAAGTTTATCTACCCAAAAGGTAGCATTGGGAGGGAAGTATATCAGCAGGCACAGCTATGTAATTATATCATTGTCCTTGAGAGAGGGACAAACTTGAAGATTAGAAAAATTCCAGTCTAGACACAGACTCTCTGCTTAGCAAAATAAAAGCCCCTTTCCCATATCATACCCTAAAAATATCACCAGCCTCTGTGGGTAATACCATGCCCCGAACTTACCACGGTCATCGGTCAGTTTCCCTGGGAGTGCACACCAGTGTGCCAGGGGGTCAGCTTGCCAATTCAGCATGCGAGAGCTCAGTTTCTCAGCAGTAGCTGGTTGACATTGTAAGTCCAGAAACAATGTGGTGAATTAATAGGATTTAGATCCTTCTCTCTCCCAGGGTGTGCAACGCACAGAATTTGGATTGGGAAAATACTGATTTTGGCTTAATGGCTGACCAGGGCCTGCATTATGCACACCAAAATTTCTCTCCTTCCTTTGGGCTTCAGGAGAGTGGGACTTAGATATGGGCATAAGGACTCATGAATGGCAGCTAAAGGGAAGAGACTGGGCTCTTAAGAGAGATGCTGTTAAGAGTATGTGCAGGAGAAAATAGGAGAGATGCATACTTGGTATATAATTACAAAAAGAAATTTCTAATGTTGCATTTTAAACATAAAGTGAAATAAAATGGTCTTTTTATTAACTTATAAAATCTCATAAATAGTAAGTTCTAGATTAGATTTTTCACCTGAGTTTTGGAGACAAATCTTTTTAAAAGAAAGTTAGCCAATCAGTCCCTGTGTGATCTTTACCTTGGAGAAACTGATCATTAGTGATGGCAAGTTCGAGTTCTTCTGCCATATCCCAGTCTTTAAGGCCATTTTTTAAATGCAGGCTTTCCCAGAATTACTTATTCTGAGAATTCAAGTACATTTTATTGCAAAGTAATCTTCAGAAGCTACATGCAGTCAGATCTGAGAGCAGCAAAAAGAATTCTACTAGTGTGAAGTGCTCTGTATTGCCGAGTGATTTTTTTTTAAAGGGTATCACACAGCTGAGTGAAAGGCTCATCTCTATTTCACACTTCCAAATACCTGTTAAAGACCCTTCCAATGACTAAATAGTTAATATTAGTGGAGTAAGCAAGCTGATCGAGAGTAAAAGAGGTACTACCTCCTAGGCTCTGTTTTCTGTTCTTATATTTTACTAAAGCCCTAAAGGGGGCTTTGGTATCTTATATTTTACTAAAGCTGGGAGGGGGTGGGAAATGTATCGGCAGGAAATTAGATTTCAGACTCAGTACACACGTTGACCGTTTTGTAGGAGCATACAGATTATGCTCATAGCTGTAGACTTGTTAAGGGGCAAGCTGTCAGTCTGTAGCAGGATGACAGAAAGAGGCTGTTTTGGGCAATTGATTAAAAAGGTTGCACCATAACATTGGCATCATGATTTTGGGAGAATCTCAGCTTAAAAATGAATTCTGTGAACCTTTCATCACAGGTTTGGCCTCAAGTTGTTGTTGTTTTTTTGGTGGGTGGGTGATGAAAAATGGGTAAGATGCTTTTCCCAACTGCAGGATTGCAATGCAGTGCTTTGGGCCAAGTATTCCTGTGCTGTTTACTGTCACTATTATCACCTCTTGAGCATTTGCATCTTTCGAGACAAGCTGTTGAAAAATAAGTCAAACGCCAAACCAGGCTTTTCTTGTAAAGGTAAACTTGAAAGGGTAGAAGGGGATTTTGCATTCTTGGCTTTGCCTCTTCAATAAAAACAGGCCTGAAAGTCTATGCTGCAGTAAGGTTTGCGTAGTTTTTATTAGGTATTTCATAAATACCAAGTCAGTATGGCTTTGCTTTTGGTAGATGTGAAAGAATACAGTTGCAAAACTTTTTCTACCTTTCTGTGAAGAGCTCAGTCATTAAGGCAGACATGCTTCCTGTCAAATTCTTTAGATATAAACAAGATGTGCTTGGTGGTTTGGTTTCCTCGTAAAAAATTTGAGAGCGCCCCAATCAAAATCTCTTTCCCTTTCCTGACACTGGAGCCTGATATTTGACTTGGGATATGTTGCGAACAATCCAACTACTATAGTTTAATAATTTACTACCTGTCACTTGACCTGTTGTACCACAAAGTTGCTTTCCCCTTTCTATTTGAAGTGAAACTCTCATACAGCATATGCGTGTAGTTTAGCATGCATCAGCTGAGGCATAGTAATTCATTAAGCCCATGATTATCTGTATATGCTCTCAATTAATGCCTCACCTACCCACATAACCTTTGATACTTCAATAAACTTGCATTAGAGTGTCAGACTGGATGTGGTTATATTAATAAACTTAGAACAACGTAAGTATTTTTGGAGTGAAAGAAGTTCTGAAGTAGCTAAACCTTGCATACGGATAAAGTGTCGTGACCTGCTTGCCCTTCAGCCAGGCATGGCCTTTTAAAAGCAAGGAAGGCAATGTGTGAGGCTGTAATGTGGAAAAAAGAAGATTCCTTTAAGGAGGAATTTGTCTGTGAAAACTACAGTAAACAGTTCTTTTTACCGCTTTCAGAAATCATCCCTGGGAAGAGCATGTCTAGCAGGACTGCAGGAGGATAACCAGGAGTATGCTCTGATACTTTGTGTATCCCCTGGGGTGTTAGTGAATTCACCTGACACTGGTTCAGAGCCTTATTTTGCTTTTGGCCATTCTTGTGCTGAATTGCAATTCCATTGGTTTGTATAAATGGTCGATTTATATGGTGGTCCCAATTCATGGTCAAGGCGTCATAACCCCTCAGCTCCGTCTTGCTATGCCTGCCTTTGCAGGGGAGATGGATCTTGATCAGACTGATGGAGTCAACTTGTAGCAAATAAATCTAGGACTGCTGATTCTTTATGCCACAGTTTAACCAGAAGCTCATGCTTGTCTCCTAAAACCACCTCTGCTTTTCTTCCTACCCTCCAGCCTCAGGAGGTGAAACAGAAGAGAACCTGCTGATGTGCAGAAGGCCAAAGTAGCCAGCATCAGCATCATGAATGGAGCCGAGGATGTAGAAAGGCAGCAAGCTGGAGGTGCCTTGGATCGGGGCATCTGGATTCATCAAGGACAGCTTTTTTCAGGTGGGTGCTGACTGTGTGGAGGTAGCTTGATGGGATAGTTTTACTGAACACCAGTCTCACTAGCTCCCCTCCCGCCTCGTAACCCCAAGAACTCTAGAGAGGCTTTGTGAACATGTAGCTTAGCATTGGGAGTTACCTTGGCTTTCCTTCTGCAAACCGTAGGGTTCTTTTACAGGTAACTGCATGTTACTGCTAGCATTTCCTGCCAGCGAAGTATGGTACCTGCAGGAGAAACAGGCAATAGTAATTGCTGTCTCTGAATATGCCTTGTGGGATGGATTCTAGCAGTTTGTGGGACAAAGTCAATCTTGGGCTGTAATTCCACAATATCAATGCTACCACGAGTTTTCTCTGCGTGAATTTGCTGTGACCAAGCGGCACGGATCTAGCTGAGGTTCAGGAGCTGTGAGGGGTGGTCAGCGCAAGGTGGGACTGCCCTGCTGGGCGCTTCTCAGCGGGGAGAGCCAACGCAGCGCATGGGTCAGCAGCCGGTGAGCTGCAGTCGTGGTACCTTCTGTGCACGAGCGAGATGCGGGCGGCTGCCGGCACAGCTCAGCGGCTTGACATCGGCTGTGCTCGCTTCACGCTCTGAGGTTGCGTTCTCTCTGAGCAGAGAAGTATTTTTCCCCGGTGGGGGCAGGGCAGGCGCGTACCCCCCACATCCTTTGGCTCTGTGAAGCTGTAGTACAAGAGCTGAGCTCGGATCTCTGCCCCTCCTCCCAGATTTTTTGAAACCACTTCAAAGCCGAGTTGGCGGACGACTGAAGCGACCGCTTCTGTGCCGGGCACGCCGCCGCTCACCTCCAGCGCCGCTCCCCGCGGCACAAAGCGCGGCGTTTCCCTTTGATTCCCCCGTTTGAAAGCGACAGGGGCGGCAGCGGGCGGCGCTCCGCGCCGGGCTGCTGCCGCCTGGCCCGGCGGACGGACGGGGGGCTCGGCCCGGGGCTCCCGCGGGGCCGCCGCCAGGGGGCGCTGCCCGCCGCCGCCCGAGCGCAGCGCGGGGCTGGGCCCGGCCCCGGCCGACTGCTGCCCGCGGCCCGCCGGGCTCCGCGCCGCGGCACGGCGGAGGCTGCGCCCCGGGCCGGGAGCGGCGCGCAGGGGGCTTCCGAGCCCGGGCCCCTCCGGCTGCCCCCCGCCGCGAGCTGAGGCCGCTGCCCGGGGGAGGGGCCTGCGCCCGGGTGGCCTGGCCTCCATTTTGAGTCCTTCTCGCCGGCAGAGACGGCAAGCGGCGGGGCACGAGCAGCAGCGGGGAGGCTGGCGGATACGTGTGCTGCGGCAGGCGGCCGAGACGGGCGGGGTGCCTGCCGGCCCCGGGGGGATGCCTCTCACGAGCGCAGGGTGGGATGGAGGGGAGGGTGGAAGAGCAGGGCGTGTCTGCGGTGCGGGTTTGCGCACCCTGCGGTGCCCTCAGAGCTTGAGACATCTGAAAAGCCTTACACATAATGTCATTTGCAACCCGAAAACGATGCAGGCCCTCCCACGTCATGTGAGGGGGAGTGCATTCGTTATGCTGGATGCTGCTAACGCACAGGTCTGACCGCCTGCTGTAGGATTTTGGTTCGGCTGTGTGATGGCCTATGTACTGCCCTGGGGCAGTAGCTCAGGGAAGACCACCTGGTACCAAATCAAGAACCCCACCTAATGCCCTGTCCCAGTGATCTCTTATCAGAATACAGACAGAGCTTGTCTGTAGATGCCCCAAATCTGGAGGTGTTCAAGGCCAGGCTGGATGGGGCCTTGGCCAACACGATCTAGTGGGTGGCATCCCTGCCTATGTCAGGGGGGTTGGAGTTAGATACCTTTGAGGTCCCTTCCAACCTGAGCCATTCTATGACTCACTGTATGATCGTCCCTGCTCGGCTTATGAGGGCACGATCACAGCTTACAACAGTGCAGCTGCACTGCCAGCACGTGCAGTGTTTAGTTAGAAAAGATGCGGGTCATGGCTGTTGTGCTTGGAAATGGTGGGATGGTGACTTTGCGCAGGGATCAGCAGTAATAAAGCGGTAGAAATGTGTCACATTGAAGGAAGCACCAGGTAGCTCTACGTCAAGGTGGAGGCCGCTGATGAGCGGTGTCCCTCAGGGGTCTGTCTTGAGACTGGTACTGTTTAATATCTTTATCAGTGGCAGAGACAATGGGATCGAGTGCACCCTCAGCAAGTCTGCAGGTGACACCAAGCTGAGTGGTGCAGTCAATATGACAGAAGGAAGCGATGCCATCCAAAGGGACTTGGACAGGCTGGAGAAGTTGGCCCACGTGAACTTGATGAGGTTCAACAAGGCCAAGTGCAAGGTGCTGCACCTGGGTCGGGGCAGTCCCGGACACGAGTACAGACTGGGTGGATCTTTAAGGTCCCTTCCAACCCAAGCCATTCTATGACAGACTTGGGCTAAGGTTAATAAATCTGATTTCTGTTCATCTGGTGACACTCTTCAGGTTTTATAGCCAGTGACAACTTTGTGTGCATTATAGAGCTGCAGAATCAATAGGCAACCTTTTTTGTCTATTGGTTCAGGGCTAAACTGGATGCCTGTACATGGCTTCTTACTAGACAGCATCAAGAATCTAAAGACAGCAGTGTGTGTTCTCACCTCTCAACCCCAGCATGAGGCCTGATGCTGGAATCATATTCAGTTTCTTACAGCAGTATCCAACCGGAGTATTAGGGCACAAGCCTTTGCAAAAGGCAGTTCTGTGTGATTCAGCCTAGTTCTTGCTAGCGGAGAGTCAGTGAGATCATGAGGCCATGTCACTGGAAGTTTCTTTAAAAAAAAAAAAAAAAAAATCCTTTTCTTTTTGCCGCAGCTTGGAACAGGGATGTTGTATCTTTAAGGCACCCCCTTCTCGTTCCACTAATACCTCAAGGCCTCTGAGTGATTCTGGAGGAGAGGATCAGTGCAGGAGTTTAAGGCATCTCTCCCTGCCCTGCTGCACTGCTCACTTACTGCTCCGAAGGCTGTGCTTTGCCATTTCCATGGAAACCATTAGTTGCTAAGCGACTGGAGCATCATCTGTGCTGAGCCCTCGCATCTAATTATCCCATCACGGTGGCGGAGAGGGGCTGGGGGGGGATTAACTCTTCTACCATGGCAGATCCATTGACAACACTTTAGTAACATTTAAAGGGACATTGTCTCCCTTCTGCAGCATTTGTCGGTAGTCCGTTGCTGAGACAATTACTTGGTTTTCTTACATCATTTGAGCTTGAGGAGAAATACAGGTTTCTGCAAGTAGCAGAGAAACTGTTTGTCCTTGTGGCGCTCTGGCTGCCCGTGCACGGAACTCTCCTGCGAGTTCTTGGGTCTTCTTTCTGGTCAAGTTATGCTTGATGTGCTTAGCTGTATGTTTGGATACTGCAGTCTTGTGGGCTCTGTCAGGGCTATACTTCTAGTCCTTCATATATCTTCTTTGCATTGTGATAGCCTCGATGCTGCCCTCACATTATTGTGCCTATCCCAAGAGCCTGATCTCATGTCTGCTCCGTGAACTATTACCAGTCCTTCAGAACTTAATTCCTCCAGCATCTGCTCTTATGGATGGCCCGCACACAGGCCAGGCCTGCACTTCCAGTCTTTGCGTGGGGATCAGCGTACCGTTATGCCTACTTCTGTTAGAATTCAGGTGTCTACCACATCAGATCCCCCTACAAAATGCTGTGCAGAATAGATTATGCAAATCTCTACCTTCTTGTTGCCTCTTGTAAGATTTTCTCAGCAATGGAATAGGTGGGCAACTCATTGTCTTCAGTGTGTCTGCAAACTAAAGCAAACATTACTACCTTGATACTCAGTTCAGTATTACATTGCTGTTTGCTGCCGTGAGGGCTGGAGATTTATTCTTCAAGGAGCCACGAGGATGATTAAGGGAGTGGAGCATGTCCCTTATGAGGAAATGCTGAGGGAGCTGGGTCTCTTTAGCTTGGAGAAGAGGAGACTGAGGGGGTGACCTTATTGATGTTCGTAAATATGTAAAGGGGGAGCGTCAGGAGGATGGAGCCAGGCTCTTCTCGGAGACATCCAGTGATAGGACAAGGCACAATGGGTACAGGCTGAAACATAGGAGGTTTTGCTTAAATATGAGAAGGATTTTTTTCACAATGAGGGTGACGGAGCACTGAACAGGCTGCCCGGGGGGGTTGTGGAGTCTCCTTCTCTGGAGACTTTCAAAACCCGCCTGGACGCGTTCCTGTGTGACCTGATCTAGGTGTTCCTGCTCCGGCAGGGGGATTGGACTGGGTGATCTTTCAAGGTCACTTCCAGTCCCTAACATTCTGTGAGCACTGAAAAGCTGAGGTGTAAAGTAACAATCAAGGAAAATCTTATTTCCTGAAACCTCTGTAACTGGACAATATCAGCTACCGATTGGTGAATTTTGAATGTTCAGATAAAATAATCAGTCTGAGAGCAGATTCTGATTTTGAATTTGCTAATCCAAGATCGATGTTGTGCAGGACTCGTTCTCCCCACCTTAATAGACTGCATCAGGCTGAGATTCTGGGACTTGTGAGAAGAGTGGTGCAGCTACCAGTGTGACTTATCTTTAGACGAATTGCCTGAGCTTTTTTGTTTACCAGCTTTCCTGGAAGTCTGACTGCAAGGTCTGTGGTTGAGTAAATTGTATTAGCTTCTTGCCTGCTCTCACCTGGCTGGATACTGAAGAATTTCTCTGTTACTACTTTCTCCTGAGAAACGGACACTTTGTGATTTGCTGAAGTGATTGCTTTTCTAGTGGCTAGATCTTTGAGGCTGTGGAGATTTGTTAGACAGTTTTCCTTTTTTGTTACTGTATAGGTCTATGAACCAGCTATGGTTACTACAAGGCTTCCTGGCAGTGTTTGCTGCACCTTGCGTAACTACTGATGAGAGACCTTCATCAGCAGAGCACTTGGAAAAGTAAGAGAACCCCTCATACCTCTGTGAATTGTCTTTGTTTCTGTGTCCATCCTTGAATTCTAAAGTCTTTCACTGCAGCCAAAGTCTGCAGGCATCATCCAGCCCTGGCAATGTGTTGTGCCGACATGTTAGCAGCGCTTCCTCCAATAGCTCCGTGCCAAGGCACACAGCACCCTGAGGAGCAAAGGTGGCTGCTGGCTAGGTGGGATGGGGTAGCAGGGGGAGATGGATCAGGCGCCCCTCCCTCCCTCCCTCGCTGCCAGGGTAGGTGGGTGGATGTAGGTGTTATCAGAGCTCTTGTAATGTTCTTGGGGAGAGGCAGGTGGAGGAGACACTTACGTGGACATGAAAATGGGAAATGTAGTCAAAGTCCATATGTTAACTAAGAGCTGGAGGGAAGAAATAGATTTCTGCCTGAAGTCTCATTGGTGTTGGCATAATGCTAACAGACAAGGAAGAATAGTTCTGGAGGAGAAGAAAGCATGGGAGACGAAAGTGTTGTGCAGAGGTTCCTGTGGTTTGAAATGGAGAGGATAGTTTGAGGGAATAACATTGTTTTCTCCAGCTGAGTTTGGGAAGCACGAAATAGGAACAGTGTCAAAAGCAAAGGTCTATGGGTTCTTAGGTGTAAATGGGATGTGTCAGGACTAACAGGAAGATGTTACAGGCCTTACCCACCTGTGTTTGTTTCACTTGCCACCATGCAGCCTGCTCATGTGCTTTCTCGTTCCCTGCATGGGGACTTCCATTCCCCAGAGTGTCAGACCGCACTCTCTTCTCCTAAAAGAGCTGGGTGTGAGAAACTTCTGAGCTCTTCTTGACCCCTTCAGCAGTGAGGACCCCAGCCAAGCACGGGTCTAATGCATCTCCTGGGAAGGCAAGTGAGAATATCTTGTAGCTCAGTGCAGATCAGGGCTCCTGTTCATCTGTCCCTTGGAAACAGCTCAGATTGCTAAGCAGGTGCTGGATCCCGGTGGTTTCAGATGCTCTAGTAAGGTATTTAACATTTTTTTTTCTTTTTTTTTCTCAGAGGTCAGGAGTCAATGAGGTTACAGGCTCTGCTGCTCTGACATGCTGATGAATGCCAAGGGCAGGTAGAATGGAAGGATCTAATAGTTTTGGGTTAGACTCCTTTACTGCACAGGATGAGTTTATGGAAATGCATTGGGAAATTATACCTGTCCTCTTTGTCCTGGGGCAGACGGCAGGACTATTGGGGGAGAGGCTCTGCATAAAAGATAGTTGGAACAAGGGTACACCACGTAGAATAGCTGTGAGAGCCGCTCCTACCTGTTGGTGCAGGCCTGTATGCCACACCTACCCAGCCCTAGGTTATTCCGGCCCATAGCTATTTAGCATTGGGATCTCCAATCCCCTTAACTGCCCCCGTACCGTTACTGTGGGTTTGGAGAAGGGAAAGGGAGCTGACTTGTAGACATGTTTCATGGGCAGCAGCACCTTATGAGAACCAAGGTGAAAATTAGTAGAAGGGTTGTGAGTGTAGGGAAGTCTGATGTACCTGCTTACAAGAGGGTATAGCAAAATCTGAATGCCTCTGTGAGAAAGGAAGGTGGTGAGCCAGGTGAGTACAATGATGTTCGGGGGTAGGGGATGACTCTGCTTCTTAGCAAAAGTGAGACGAAGGTTGTGTGCATGCAGAAATTAAAGAAACTGTTCAGAACAGAGTTTGCCATGTGCTGGGGGCTTGCAGAGATCAGGAGAAGCAAATGTGCAAGCCTGTGACTCACGCATGAGGTCCCAGAGTCAGGAAGGAGTAATCTAAAAGCTGCTTGAGCCATGTGCTGAATGTTAATGAGGCAAGCCGTGCTCGCAGAAGTGCTGCAGCCCAGCTCCTGTCACTGTGCTTTACTACCAGTGTGGCTGATTCCCTGAAAAGAGTGAAAAGACTCATACTGGCAGAGCATGCCTGATAACTTGAACTTCTGTGACTTGGATAGCAAGGCAGGCTGGGAGCTTGCAGAGCAGAACGATTAGCACGTCTCTTTGCTCTATCTGAAAGCTCTGTGAAATGCTCCTTTTGCACCTGCAGCCTCCTCAGTGGAGAACAGCCCTCTTCTGTTTGAGAACTCCCAGTACTGCCATGCATGGGGGAGGGAACGTGGCGATGGGTCAGCATTAATCCTTGTTGGGGCAGCACTGTCCATGTCACCGGGGTTAGCAGTGTTTCTGTACCCTCTGAGTGGAGCGTGGCGTCAGGACAGAATCAGGGCAGACTCAATAAAGAGTGTTGCAGCTCTTGTCCACAGAGAACAACAAACTTGTTTCAGCAAGGCAATCCTTGTCTATCCTGGTGGATGAACGCTGTACTGGAGTGGAGCACTCAACTACAGTCACACTGTGCAGGTGCACAGTGGTTTGGACAAGGAAGAAGTTGAAGTGAAGGAGGGGAATTAGAAAGATACAAGGTAATTGCTTAAGTTGGAGTTTGGCCAGGACACTGAATCAAACAGCCCGACTTCTGGGATATATCAAGGGGTTTCTAGCAGCTTGTTTGAAATATAGGACTTGGGGTCTTGCAGTTCCTCCTCTGCGGTTGGTTCAGCGATAGGTTTCCTGGCTGTTGAATGGCCAGCGCAGTTTGTAGTACTCTGACATTCTGTAGTATTCGCATTCTGACGTGGAAGCAGAACTCGGGAATATCTTGCCTGGTCTGCTAGATTATACTGTCTTTGCTCTTCAGTTTCACTTGCATGCTTTCTCTTTTGCTTTTCTTTTAATTTTCTTTTGGCTTCTTGGGGCATAAAGGATTTCCAAGAAGAACTGAAGTTAGGAGAGCAGCAGCTGAGGAATCTTGCCAAATGCTCTACGCTGGTTGACAGTTCTCAAAACCAGATGGTTACTAATTAAAGGGAGTCAAGTGAGGAGGTTGCATTGGCCTCTCTGTTGAAGGAAATTTTTTTGTGACCCTGGAGGACCATCACCTTCCCCTTTGTGCAGAGACGTCTTCCAGTGCTTGTAGTTCATGGTGATTCCACAGCCATCTGCTGGGTACTGTAAGGAGGAATTGGTTCTGTTCTGAAGAAGCAGGCTCACTGTTTGCTCTAAGCCCAAGGTAGCTGCCATGAGAAGTAGGAAAGAAATGCAGTTGTTGTTTTTTTAAATAAAATAAAAAAATTGAAGAAAACCCTTATATATCAGAGGAATTTCAGATATCGAGAAGAGCCTTTGTCCTGCAGAAAATCTGGGAGCTTTCCTTGAAGCCTTGTATTGTCAGTAGAAACAAGCCTGTCAGCGTAGCACTGCCCTTTAGCTGAATGTTACCGTCCTTGGGGAACTTCTTGTTTGTCAGTATGCTGCACCTTTCACACAGAGGAGCACTTTAAACACTGCCACTCTCAGGCCATTTGTATGCAAGTGGGCTGCTTCACCTGGCTTTTCTTCATGGTACTGAGAGCTGGATGGCTGGGAAGATGAAGGGCAAGCACAGTGTGTTTCCCTTTTTTTTTTTTTTTTTTCCAAGAACATTCAGTTTCTAGAGCCAATCTTAACAGATGCACTGTCAATGCTTAACAGTTCAACCTCATGTGGAAGAATTGTGTATGAGGAAAAATGTATTGGCAGTAACAAACACCTCCCACTCGGACTCATGTCCAAGAAAAGTGTAGCAGCTTTGTCTCAATTAAATTCCAGAATTGTGGTCCTTCACAGACTCCCTTTGCTAGGAATCTTGTTCCTTCCTCCTGAAGGGCTGGATTTCCAGGGACTTGAACCAGGACTGCTGGTCATGCCTTTCACTCAGGATTGCTGGGTGGACTCTACTTTCTCAATATACCCATAATAAATTCTGCTGTCAGACCATGCTATCAGGACCAGTATATCATCTCTCTCAGGTTAGTTGCGTGGTTCCAGGTTATGTCTATTGCTGCTGTGTGTTGTCATTTCCCTCTCAGTCTCTGGCTTGCTTGGTTTAATAGGTAGTTTTTTCCTTGCAGAACTTCAGTAGGGACCGAGCAACTTTGTACTTCATCTGACAGCTCACCTCTGCAGCCTTGGAGCATGTTACAACCTGGGCAAATTATGTAGACAGCCCGGAGACCAACATAGCTCCCTCCGACCGAGGAGTGCAACAGCTGCTGGGAGTTTACTGTAGCAATATAAGCACAACGTGGAAAGTGCGAAATGTCTTTGTTTTCATTAATCATGAAAACAGAGGGTTTCAGGGGGCTGCCCTTCTTTCCCATCTTCCTCTGGTGTTTGAGCACCAACAGCTGTTGACTAGAGGGCAGAAGACATAATGAAAATTTTCAGGAGCACACTGTCCACCCCAGAAATACTTGGTGATCACATCAGAGGCTGGCTATGTGAGGCCAACCCAGCATTCCCTACTTTGGTGGCAGGTTTTCTGTTTGTCGAAGATGCCTGTAGGTGTGTATGTCCATGTACTGCTCACAGTGCCCTATCCTACCCTTTTGGAGGGATTTTTGAGAGTTTTAGGGATAAGCTTAGCTCTTCTGTAGGCAGCCCTGTGTCGTGCTGTTCAGTCCATTTTCTTTCTGCGCTCACCATGTTCTCTGGAAACACAAGGGCTTCTTTTGTGCCAGAGTTTTACAGGCTTGTAGACAGGAGCAGGTCTACAGACTGCAGAGTCAAAGCAAGGATCTCAAACCTAGCTCTCCTTCTAAACTGAGGAAGTTGTGCTGAGTGCCTGAATCAAGGGGTTGTGCCAAATGCAATCCAAGACCCCTGGAGATCTCTTTTCTGGGAACAGCTGGATCTTGTACATCTTTACTACTTTATACCAGGTCTGGGAACACTTTACCACTGTCTAGTCTGGGCAGAGCTGATCTGACTTGCTTTAATGGTGAACTCAGAGCCTTTGGCTGCTGTGGATGATGCTGGAAATTGACTAGCTATTGCTAATGTGGCAGGAGGGAAAAGCGGCTTCCTTTTCTCTGCATTTGTAGAGAACTCTGGGCTGCAGTTACAAATGACCGTTTTCTTCAGCTCTTCAGCTACACCTTGTGTTGTGGGGCCAGGGCAGTCTGCCAACAGGACATTATGGTGCTCGGGACATCCTGGGGACTGATGGGGCTGTTCCTCTTCCACGCCTTCAGATCTTGCCAATGCGCAGCTTCCTCTGCCAGGTCGATAACAGCAGATTTCTGCAGGAGCTGCACCACCTGTGGCTCCTTGTCCTGCTGGAGTTGCAGAGCAAATGTGGACAGATGAGGTTGCTTTGCCCTAGGTGGGCTTCTCTGTGTGTTTCTGTGGAATCAGAGTGCTGGTTTGGGATCAATCTGGAGGGAAAGGCACTGTCCTTTTGTGTCCCTGATGGCACAGCACAAATCAACCTCTGTGTGATGCTGCTGAAGCATCCCTCTCCCTGTCATGAAATGTTCATGCCTTTCTCAAAACAGGCTCCAGCACAGCAAATCTGCATGTCCCTCCCCTCCCCTGCCCCCTTTACACCCCGGCAATCTGTGCTGCAGAGAGGGTGGCTGTGGGCTCTGCTGTGTGGTCAAGCCAGATCCAGGCAGCTGATCTCTGTGTCTTTGAGGAAGTAAAACAGCAGAAAAGAAGTAGAAAAACCCCAGGAGGTGCTTTTGAGTGTTAACCCCTTCCATGCAGGGAAGCACCAACAGAAGCAGAGTACAATGAACAGTCTAAGCAGTCAAGGGAGAATAAGATCTAGAGAGCAGCAGAGATGAACTAGTCCTTTGTGAAGCTGGGAAGATGGCTCCCAAACCTGGGAATCCTGCTAGAGCGCTCAGGCCCTGGTGCCGTTGGATGGATGGGTTTGAGTTCATCTCGTGCAAGTTACTCTGCTTCTCTGGCTTTCTTGAAAGCTTCCTTGATTTCACTGTATTTGTTCTGCAAAGTGAGAGTCCTTGCTAGAATGTCATGGAGAAGTATTCTGTTTCCCCTGTGGGTAGAAGAGAATAAATCTTGAACCTTGGGAATTACTTCTCTTGGATTTTTACATTCGGGGCATTTTTGGGCCGCCACCTCATTTACGGTTAATATGTCAGTCAGTGAAAGTAATGTACTGAATGAATTATAGAGAGACTGCTCCAGTCAGAGGGAAATTTCTGGGATGGGAGCAAGGACTGGGAGCGGAGGCATCAAGACTCCCTCGGTAGCCTTCTGTGAGCCCTGTTGTGCAGTGGGAACCCTTGCTCCTCGCGAGAGACCCTGCTGTACGCAGAGCTCCCTGGGCAGGCACAAAGGGGAGGAGGAAATGTGGTACCTGTCAGACACTACAGCGCAGGTGTTATTTGAGTGGCCTGGTTGGGCTGGTGGATGCAAGTGGTTCATCCCTCCCTGCTCATCCCCTTGAAAATCTGATTTGCATTCCCTTTTCTTCCTCTGGATCCTGCTGTTACCATGGGAACTATGTTCACAGTTGCATTTCATTGGCTTCTGGAAAAACTCCTTTTTCCCTTTTCCCCTTTTCCACCTTGGACATGAGGCCGTGGCAGTCAGAGGGTGGGGAAGCTTGCAAGGATTCTGATAACTGGGGTGAAGGCAGCAGCTAGAAGTAGGAATGGGAAAATAGGGCAAGACCTTTAGGGACCGCGGGAAGCAATTGTGCTTACGTGGTCTTTAGCTTGGTCTTTTCTGTGTCCTGTGGCTGTGAAAGGGGTCGTGGAGACCTCTTGTCCACACGTTTGCCTGCTCAGCCAAGGGTCTCTCCTGCTTTGAGGCTACTGTTGTCTGTGGTGGCCTGAAAGCCACCACCAGAGTGGTACATACTGTGTTCCTCGCTGTAGCTCAAGGGTTTTCTTGCCTGTTTCTGCTGAGACCAAGCTACTGTTGGGACTGCTGTATGGGTGAGAGAAGGTAAGGGAGGAGATGATGTTCCAGGCTCTTGTGCTGTCACTCTTTATACTGCCTTTTGCGTCGTTCAAGAAGGTTGTGCTTTGGCCCGGTAGTTTGAGAGCATACATAGAAAGTTGCAAGCAACTGAAATGCTGCATCGAAATGAACTAGCACTTGTTGGCTCACCTGTTCCTTGTGTCACTGTGCGATGCACCTCAGTGTTTCCAAGTGCAGCATGCTTGCTTAAACAGGGAGAGAGATTGCCTTTGAATGAGGAAAAACCAGGGATGCAGTGAAAAGAGGTTCCTCAAGCCTGTTTTTGAGAAGGTTTGCCTTCTATTACTCTGTTCTCTGTGCAGCAGGACTAGCAACGAGTCTGCTTGAAGCTCGCCTCCCTGGGCTCTGCTCTTGTTGCCTTCCTTGGCCTGCCTAGCTGTGCTGCTAGGAAGCCAACAGGGCTTTGGCAGCCCCTCCCTGACCCCAGCTCTTTCTGTCTGGACAGATCCCGCCTTGATATTTGCACTGCAAAGCACTTCCAGCCTCTTCTTGCCAGGCCAGCCCCTGTGGTCGGTGGGCTAGCTTTGCCAGCCTTTGCTGCCAGACACAGCTCTCCTGCAAACCTCTGCGTTGCCTTCCATCTGGGAGAAGATCTTGGTGCTTGGTTCTCAATGCTTATGCTGTACAAGGGGCAGGTGCCTGTTAGGCAGATATTAAAGAAGGGCTGCCTGTGCAGGAAGGAATGATTTTGATCGTTCCGGTGCCAGCTCTAAGCCACTGCTGCTCTCTGGAAGGGAGCGTTTGTTTAGCTCTTCGTATTCTAGTGCAGGAATGAGGATGTATTGCGTGCTGCAGCAACTCAGCTCCTCACTTCTGTGTGTAGATGTCAGAGCTCCGTTCGCCGTTTTTCATTGGAGCCACGGTTTCTCCTTCTCGGCATCAGAACAGCCCCTTTCTGCCGCGCACACGCCGTTGCCGTGCCACCCGCAGCCCCGGAGGGCCGCGTCTCCGCGCCAGCCGAGAGAGAAAGCGAGCTCGGCGCAGGGAGGCGGCGAGGGCTCTGCCCCTGTCCCGCTGCGGCGCCTCAGCGCCGGGTGCGGGAGGGCCCCGCCGCGCCTCGGGCGGTGCAGCTCGGCCCGGCCGCGGGGGCCCGGCCCCGAGCCGCCCGCCCTGCCCGGGGCCGCCGGGCGCCTCCCGCCGCGGCCGCCAGGCGGCGCCGCCCGCCCGGTCCGTGCCTCCCCCGCGCTGCCGGCGCTCGGCGGGGCCCGCGCGGGCTCGCGGCGGCTCCCGGCGGCCGGGCGGGCCCCGGGGCGGCGGCAGCCGGGCGGCCGGGGCTCCCCTCCCCTCCCCGGCCCGCGGGAGGAGCCGCAGCGGGGGGCGGGAGATGGCAGCAGCCCCCCGCGCAGGGCAGCGCTGCGGGCCCGGGAGGGTCCGAGCTGGCGTGAGGCCGGCCCGGAAGCCTCGTGCACGGAGCAGGCTTCTGTACAAAGAAAGGGATCTTCCTCTTTCCTCTTGCGTCTCTGGCAGCGCAGCAGAGGGACACACAAGTATTGCTAAGGCTGGAGAGGCTGGCCCTTTATGTATGTTCCTGTGTAGCTCTGCGAGTGGCAGGTAATAACACAAGTGTTGGGTAATACAGGTGTCGTAAGGTACTGCTGCCATACGTACTAACGCTACACCTTCTGGATGCGATCTCTTTGGGTTTTGAGAGGTCTGAGGCAAAAGACCTGCTTTTGCTCTTGCTACAAACAATCTCTTCTTCCCTGAAAGCTGGGACCGGGCCTGGAAGAAGCTGTAACACAGGGTTATACCAGGACGTTTTTCTCCTCATATCTGCATCTGGGTTGTTGCTGCTTCCCCTCCCTCCCCCCTGTCACTGTCACGAAAAGATCTACTGGTGATACCGAGAGGAGTGTTAGGAGAGGCAGCCTGCCTCCAGCAGCTCGCTTGCCTCACTCTGCACTGTGGAGAAGGCAGTCTGGGGTTTGATAGTGCCCCTGCGTCAGCAAGGGTGGGTGCAGAGGGCATGCTGTAGGAGAGCATGGACGGAGATGCGGAAGTCTGGAGCAAGAGAGGCAACTGGGGAGAAAAGTAGTTGACAAGTAGGTGGGCAGGAGGACCTCCTCCTAGTCTCAAGTTCCAGAGAGTCCTAGTGGCAGTCAGCTGAGGTGCTCAGCACCTTTGCCAGGGTAGTACCACCAGAGCTGTGTATGTATGCATGTTTTGAGAGTCTGGGGCATGGATGAGCAAGGGTTGAGTGAAAGCTGAAGGAGGAGAACTAGGAGCAGGGCTTGTGGCTTTACTCACAGTCCCCCTCTCCGGGAGCACACAGGACAGCTGGGTCTGATCAAGCAGAGGTGTGGCAGCTGAGTCTGGCTCTGTTGGCCTTGTGTACCATCACGTTCACTGCCTGTCTGTAAAACTCACCTGGTTCGCAAGTCTGCCTGTGAGATGCTGCGGGAGAGGTTTTCCCTCTGCTAGAGATTTGTGTGGCTCAAGTGTTGCATATACTAAGGTGCACATGACTGTCTTGGGAACAGAGACTGGGGGGGGACAGGACGTGGATGGCAAGCGCTAGTCCCAGCTATCAGCGTCACAAGTCATTGCTGTGCTTGCAGATGACGCAAGGCAAAAAATCAGTAACTTTTTCTGTTACGGCTCCATTTACAGAGCAGTGATTTTGAGTGACCCCAAATAGTAATTGAAATACTGAGTGAAATAGAATTTGCATCAGGCTTCTGACCTCACTCAGAACTGACCTGGTCTGTGCTCCGGGATTTGCTGACAAAGGGCTCAAGTGCCTGCAGTGACCGAGCTCCCAGGGTTCCTCCGGAGATGGAGAGGCTGAGTAAATAATCAAAGGGAGGGGTTGCTCTCTTCCTAGGTCTCCTTCACTGTAAAATTGTAGTAACAGAGGCAGCAACACCTGTTCTTACTCCTTATTCTGCCGTTTGGTTCTTCCCGGTACGACGCACCACAGACTCCTTGGTGCTCTGTGTGCAGCGTAACTTTGGGAGCTGGCATCCATGTACTGCGTTGTGTGTCTGCTGCTTGTGGCCATACATACTTCTGCGTGCATGCAGAAAGCACATCTGCCCTGGCACCATCGTGGGTGTATGAAGATTTGCATGATGTCTCTAACAAGCATCCATCTGCCTGTGTGCTCCTCCTGTGCGCGCTGTGCGGCAGGCTGGCTCTCTGGGTCTGCCCGGGGAGAGGTGTGGGCTGCCAGGCGGGCAGCGTGGCCGGAGGGGAGGGTGGCACTGGCGCGCATGGAGGGGAGCCCAGGAATGTGACCGCTGCCAGCCAGCGCTGAGAGCCACCTCTGTTTGTACAGACCTGAAATCCCCTGCAGCCTGCGCAGGGCCTGCTTCTGCCTGCGCAGCTAGCCAGGAATGTCACACGGAAATCTCGCTGCTGCAGGGGGAGTGCTGCATTCCTCCCCCGGCCGGGGGTCCCTCCGGCTGCTGCTCCCTGCCCGGCTCTCGGGGTCCACACGGCACCCTCTGGGTGGGGTGCTGGGGCGAGGCGAGGCAGGGTGCACACCCCGGCCCACCCAGCTGCCTGCCTTCCCTCTGGTTCGGAGGGGGGATCTGGCTGGCTTTGTGTCACTGAGGCGCTGTGATTTCAGAGCCAACCCTGCCTGCTCAGTTTTTCCAAACCCTCACTTGGAAGGAAGGAGCCATATCAGGATAAGAGTCCTCCCCACCCACCCCATTCCCTGCCACCTTCCTAGCTCCCCAGCCAGCCCAGGCCCTGGGTGGCAGTGGGAGGTGCTGTCTTTGCTGATTGCTGCATTTATCACACCGGTGGCCTTGCTAAATGGTTTAACCCTTTGCTCCCTGCAGACGCTGCTGGCGTTTGCTTCTCTGACAGCAGGCTGGAGTCTGTCCTGCTGTCAGCTGCTGCAGCTGTGCAGGCTGCCTTGTGGGCTCCAGTTTTCATGTCTCTGCCTGAGGTGAGAGAGGCAGCTCCCACCCTTGCTGGCTGGCAGGAGTTCCTTCCTCGCTTCAGTGCCAGTAACCCTGAGCTCCTACTTGGTTTGCCACCGACCAGAGACTACTCAGGACAACAGCGGTTTAATGAGACAGTAAGCAGTGAAGCAAATGTCTGCGCAGGGCCCCATGCAATGAGAACACTGCAGCCCTGGCCCAAGTAGTTTAGGAACCACTTACCCTGTATCCTGACGTGCTGCTGGCAGTTGCACGAGGCTGCTGATGAGCTAGCTTCCAAGCAACCTGTCTCCTGGCACTTGGCACGGGCCTGTGATGCTGTAGGTACCCTTCATATGGCTGTAGCGCATAGCAGAGGCCACCTGAGACCAGGGTGCTGTAGTAGGAGTTGAGCTCATCTCCTGTGCCAGAATCCTAGTGGTATCAGGGCTTTGTGCACACCGCAGTGGATGTGGGCTGCAATGAACATCTGAGCTCATGAGAACATTAGTCTGGCATGGTCATTCAGAGCGTGTGGAAGTAACTGTCAAGGGAGAAGGCTTGAAGAACAGTGCCATGCCTGGAAACGTGTGCTTTAGGAGTGCATCTGATATTGCAGTAATAGCAAAATGTACAACATCTGGAGACTCAGCACCTTTGTGATCCTGAATTGTGTCAGGAGTTTAAGTTTTTGCAAGAAGATGGTGTGTCAGCTGCACTGTGACTGCAGTAGGGTATTCTTATTTGGGAAGAGGACTGCTTAGCCTGATTAAATTCTCCTCTGGTGCTCCAGTGCAGGCTGCATTTTGCCTTTACAAATGCAGCATAGGAAGATCCCACGGGGTATGGAGGGGGCCACAGGACCCACCTGGTCAGATAGAGCAGGGCCTGACTCCCAACAGGAGGGCACTGAGCAGGAGGCTGGGGCTGACTGCATCACGTCGTATGTCATATTCATGCCTCCCCAGTTTCTTCTGGCAGCAGTAAGTTAATGGCTTTGGCCTGTTGGATAGGTGATGGTTAATAAGTTAGAGTGAATGAAACAGTCTGGGATCCTCCTTTGAAAAGAGTGTAGAAGCCAAGCTGGCCACTCCTGATCCTTTCTAGATTCATCTGGCCAACAGCACGTGCTGCCTAGGCAGCTACAGAAGTGGGAGAGGTAGCACAGGCTTCTCACAGCTGCCTGCTGCTGGCTGTGGCCCTGCTCAGACTCTAATGAGCGTGTAACGAGGGAGCCTATTCTTCCCTGGCTGGACTGTAGGCTTCAAGGCCAGGCACAGACCTGGGGCCTCTGCTGGGCTGGCTTTTTACCCATTTCCCTGAGTAACAGCTTGTGGTACCATCAAAACAGAAGTGGGATTGAGACCTGATGATGCAGCCTGGGAGAGATGGAACCGTGGCAGGTACTTGCAGGTCTGTGGGACAGGATCCTGTGCCAGTGTCTGAGAGAGAAGGGACACAGTGGCCTGGAGTCTATGTAGAGGGCAGGACTGTTCAGGAGAGCTGAGATGTTTTTAGGCCAGAGTCTACCTCTGCAGTAAAAAACACCTCTTCCGTCTCCTTTCTGGACCTTTGCCTTTCCTGGGGAACGTGGGATGAGTGAGCCTGCACGTGCCAGGTCTGTGGATTGAGTGTTGGAGCTGCCACAAGTTTCCTACTCTGTGCCTTCTGGCAGATGCCTTTGCTGCAGACGAAGGGACTAGCTCTTAATGTCAGGCCTGTCTGTAACCACAGGGATTAGGCAACCTCCTTGCTACACCTCTGTGCTCAGGTACATCGATCAGCAAAGCAGCATGTTGTCACCACGGTGTTTCACAGCCCCAGACTTGCTTCCTTCATCCCAGGTAATCTGTGTTCTTCCATCACCAAAGGCTCTACTGGGGGTTGATCTGAGACTGGAGTGAGCCACTAGGGAAACAGTTCACAAAGAGACAGCTCCAGCTAACTGTGAATCACATCAATTCCAGTGTAGTTAATTGGGCCTAATTAATAATATTCATAAGTGTAATGAGGGCCTTGCCCACAGGGGTCTTGTGAGGGCCTGAGCTCGGGGATGGCGTTCTGGAGAGGTGAGAGGAACGAACAAGTTCCAGAGCCGTGGGACCTGGATTCCCTGTACTCCAAGTGTCCTCAGTGAAACTGCAACAGGACAAGGCTGTGACCCTGTAGCCCAGTGTCTTCTGTACACCACCTTTAGCTCCCTGTTTTCCCAGCTAGTGCTTTCCAGCTAGTGTGGCTCAAGCTCCTTGCCTGAGCAAATTACTCCACAGCACATCACATACATCACAGGGTTGCTGCTCAAGCTTCTTAAGAAAGCAGCATGGGCTGACCTGAGCCAAACTGTGACTACAACAGCATGAGTGTTGAGGAAGTTCTATCTCTGCTTCTGAACTTTGTGACTTGGATCTGTCTCCTGATTTTATCAAATGAAGGGGGGAAAAACAGCATCCAAAGACCTGAGGGCTGAATACTTGTGCTTTTGTGGCATTGGGGGTACCTCTGTCTTCCCAACAACTATGTAGCTTGGTTCCCTGCGTGCCTGTAAGAAAGGGTGCAGACTGAAAGGGAAAGTTGCAGTAGTGCATCACGCTTCAAATAAAAGCAATAACAAAAACTTTCCGAAGTGTATAGCTGATACTAGAGCAGCATCATGTGATAATCCCAGTTTAGTCTGTTCCAGGACAATTAACCCTTTTGTTCCTCTGGGGATAGCTAGGAACAGCACCACCCTGTCCTTGGGTCCTTTCCATTGGTAAATGTAGTACAGACACTCCGTGGGGTGCCTATGCACTGCGATCCCAGCCACGTATAGCATACGTACCAGCAGAGTAAAATGTGTCAGGAGCTTCTGGGTTGCTGGTTGTAGTGCCTCACAGTGAAGTCTGGCGTCTTGGTCGCAGGTGGCCTCCTCTTGGTCTTTGGCCCAGGGAAATCCAGTTTGGAGGGGAGGCTCTTGAAGTAGTTGGGTGTGCATTTCGCTCGTTGTACTTTCCCTGTCACTGTGAGCATGCAGGGGGTCATGATCTGGAAGAGCCAGGGAGACTGAACGCCTTCTGCCAGTGGAAGAATGAACTGACCTGCAAGAGAGAGGGAAGGATTAGCTCGTTTGTTGAAATGCCCAGCACAGGTTCTCCCTTGGTGATGAGGGGCAGGCCCTCGTGTCCAAGCTGTCAAGCCAGCACTTCTCATTAGCACTGATTTGCTAGTAAAGAATACATGGGGAGAAAAATCTCCAGTGGTGTAAAGAAAAAAAGGGGCAGGTAACAGCCAGTCTGGGCTTCTCAGCCATGGGCTCACAAACGTGCTGATGTACCAGGTAGCTCCTGGAATGAGCTGCTGCTGTGTTGTTGGCATAGGAAGGCTTTGAGGAGCTCCAAGGACTCTGCTTCCCCGTCTCCTCCCCTCCCTGTCTCTCCTAGTGTGGGTGTAATGATAAAGGAGGGAACAGGAGACTGGGAGTCAGACTCAAGTGCAGGGAAGGCAGCTAGCCCAGCAGATGTTAAAGACAGAGGCTCAGCACTGAGCTGGCAGCAGCTGATCCTCCTGCTGCCATTTCCCAGCCTCACTCGTCCACTTTTGTACGTGCAGTCTGGGAGAGGTGTGAGGGGCTCTGATGTAGGGAGCATGGGAGGCCGAGGGGAAGGGGAGAGAGGGAGAGGTGGTGAGAGGGTGACTCCCCCCATCCCCTGCCCTGCTGCATCAGGCTGAGATGGAGGGAACGAGTCGGCCTACCTGCGTGCATGCTGGTTGCTGTGCGCCAGACAGCAGTGGCTGGGCACTGTCGTTAACCCTGTGTGCCCGCGCATGCCCTGTGAAGGGATGCGAGCCCCATCCTGCTACTGGGAAGGATGAAAACAAAAAGACGTCGCTGCCTGCTGATGTACGGCCTCGCTGCTGCTTGGAAGGGGAATGCCAGAGTACGGCAGGGTGCTTGGTATAAGCAAATGAAAGACTTCTGCCTTCAGCATTTTGTCACTGCATTTGTTGCACCCCTTGCCTGGGTTCCCAGTTCCTTAGCAGCTGTGTCTAGTGCCTGGGCAGGGGTGGGTGGCTGGACGGCCTGGGTCTGCACTGCGTGCTCCGGTTGAACTCCCCCGAGCTCGCTGCTGCTTTTTGCAAAGACCTCGATTCTGCTGTGAACTGTGCCTGTTGCCCAGCCTTCCCGTTCGCCAAGGGCGGGTGCTGAGAAAAACCTCGGGTGAGCAAAGGCACATCTGCAAATCGTCCCTGGTGTCTGCTCTGGCCTCAGCTGCTTTCCCCAGGCTCCTCTGCGGGTGGGCGAAGCCGCTCTGCTCCCGGGGGAAAACCCCGTCAGAGGAGGACTCCCGGTCCTTTCCGTTCGGCTCGGGCAGCAGCGAGCTCGCTTCTGCCTTCCCTCCCTCGGCTGCCTCCCGGCCGCGGCAGCCGAAGCTCGCCGCGCCGAGCTCCGCGGGCCGTGCCCCCGCGCCCAGCCGCACCGACCCGCCTCGGCGGGGGGGGAGCGGCGCCGCGCCCCGCCGCCCCCTCGGCACGGCCCGCGGGGAGCCGCCGCCCCGCGCCTCGCCAGGGGGCGCTGCCGCCGCGTCCCCGGGCGCCCCCGCCCCGCGCCGCCTGCGGGGCCCGGGCCCCGCCGCGCCCTGCAGCCGCCGGGCCCGCGAGGGGCGGGCGCGTCCCGCGGCGCCGCGCGGCGGGGCCGGGAGCGGCCGCCCCGGAGCGCCCCGGGGCTCCGCTCCAGCGGGCGCTGAGCCGCGGCGGGGCCCCCGGGCAGCTCGGGGCTCTCGGCGTCGGAGCCGCGGGGCCGGAGCGAGCCCCTGCGCGGGCCCGCCGGGGGCGGCTGGTGTTTTCTTGCTGTGTCATTCCGAGGCGGGGAGGGTTAACGGCGGAGGGTCTGGCTCTGGCTGCGGCCGCTGATGTGCGCGCACACGGAGCGGGAGGGAAAGGTGTATTTTCATTTTCAGTTAGGGCTGCTGCTTCCCATCAGCTGAGATTGATTGCTTGTCCCTGGATCCCCTTTAGCTCTGCAACGCTTTAAGATGCTGCCAAGAGGTCCCTGCCTCCAGCCCTCTCTTCTCTTCCCAGCCTACCCCTGAACAGTTAGTGCACTGCAGACAGGAAGGTGACGTCCCGGTTAGGATGCTGCTGGCATCATCCAGAAGCGGGTGGACTGTCTTAATAGCCTACTGTGAGTGCACTTGTACAGCTCCCCTCTGCTTGCAGGGGGGAGGGAGCACGCAAAGAGCAGCCAGCGAGGCAGCTGTGTCCTTCCTCAGCTGTGTCCATCACATGCCTGTAGCAGCAGCAGTCTCCCAGTTGGGCTGCAGCTCTCGAGGCCTGTGCCATACGCTGCATGGAGGGCTTCCTTCCTGCCACCCGTCTGAAGCAAGCTGTGTATCTGAAATAGGTATTACTTCTGGCGGAGTGTGCACCCAGCTATCTCCAGTCATCTCGTCTCCCTCATCTCTCTGCTCCTTGAGTCTCCTCTGCTTCTTCCTGCTCCTGTCACCTTCACCCCAGCATACCTGTCTACGGAGGGTGGTTAAGATGTTGAAAACTGTTGGTAAAGACAGCAGTTTACTGCCATTCCTCAATACTGGGGCCAGTGCTGTGTGCATTTGTGTGTCTTGTGTGTAGGGTCTAGGAATGGCAGCGGGGAGGGGTTCAGGTGTGAGATATCCCCGGTTCATCAGTGTTCGAGAGCAGGGCACACGGGGTGTCAGCACAACTTAAATATGAGGCTTGAGGGGTTTCATCTGAAGTGTCGCAGTGGATCAGAGTGGGCTGATAAACCAAGCCTGAGTAACAGAGAGATGGGCGCTGAGGTCCTGATGCTGTTGTAGGGAGGTCTGGGATGTGTGCATTCACTGGTGGTATTGCTGCAGAAGGGCAAAACGGAGACCCATAGGTAATCGTATTGCTGCAAGATAACTGGGTGCGTAACGTTCCTATTAGCACAGTCAGACACACATCCGGACAGTCGCTTGGAGGGAGACAGACATCTCCACTTAGGGGGCTAAGAGGCAGCTTCAGCCTGAGTGCCAGGTGCCAGGCGCTCTCTTCCCTTGCTGCCTATGGCCTGGACAAGGGTGTTCTGGCAGCTGCTGCCTGAGCTGGCGGTGTCTCCAAGTTGGAGGTCTCCGTAAGACCTAAAGTCCTGGTAGCAGTCACTCGCTGCTGCTGCTGCTTTGATGGTCGCCCTGTGTGGTGTGGCCTGGAAGGCTGACCTGGCCACGGCAGCAGCGCCGCAGCTGCAGGCTCAGCCTGGCTCTGCCATGGTGTCGGCAGCGCCCAGCTCTGTCTGGGCGTGCTGTTGCGTGTCCGTAAAGCGCGAGTGCCGTTTGGAACGAGGGGACCCCCCCCGTTCTGCGAGGTGCCCCTCTCCCTTTCCGTGACCGTGCCGTGGTTTGCACGCAGAGCAGGCGTTCAGCTTGGGGTCTGCTGCAAGGAGTGCCGGGCCGAGCCCTCTCCTGCAGGCTTTATTTCTTTTGGTGCCGTTTGCCGCGTTCCGTGGCGCGTGGGGAAAGTTTCTCGGCCGCAGGCCCCTCGCAGAACCGAGGCCGTTTTATCCGCACCCCCGCGGGGCGGCCCGGCCCCCGCCTCGGCGCTGGCAGGGGCAGGCCGGCCGCGGCCGGAGCCTTCACCTGGGCGCGGCGCGGGGCCGCCGCGGGCCCGCTCGGGGCGCTCCGGGGGAGCGCGGGGACGGCGCCCCCGAGCCCGGCGAGGGCGGCGGGGGGCTCGGCCGGGCCGGGCCGGGCCGGGCGCCGCCGCCCCGCGCCCCGTCCCGGCGGCCGGGCGGCTCCGGCGCCGCCCCGCAAGGTGCTCGTCCCCGGCAGGCCGCTGGGAGGCCGGCGGAGAGCCCGCGATCGGGAGGCGGTTAATCGGCGGCGGAGCGAGCGGGGCTTTTATTTTGACAGGGCAGCGCTTGGCTCCTCGCACGGAGGAAAGTGAATGATCCTGTTTCTCCAAATGATTATTCAGGCTCCGGCGGAGAAAGGAGCACTCGGCACGCAGCGCCTTGCCCCTCGCCACGGCGCCCCCGCCCGCGCCCGGGCTGCCGCGGCCGCCGGCACCGGAGCCGCCCGCCCGCGCCCGGCCGCCCGCACGGCGGGGAAGCCGCCCGCGGCTCGGGGCCGCGAGGGAAGCCGCTGCTCGCCGCGGCCGGCCGCCGACCTCCGCCGTCGGGCGCGGGCTGGAGCCGCCGCCGGCGAGAGCGGCAGGAGCGGGGCGCCGGGCTCCGCTCGCCGCGCGCCCCCCGCGGCCCGGCCCCGGGGCGAGCGGCGGGGGCACGGCCCGCGGCCCTGCGGCGGGCGGCCGAGCCATGAGCCCGGCCCGCGCGGCCGGCCCCGCGCCGCCGGCCGGCGCTGAGCAGCCCGCGGAGCAGCGCCGCGCCGCCACGGGGGGCTCGCCCGGCCTGCCCTGAGCCGCGCCGCCGCCGAGGTGAGTGCCCCGCCGCCGGCACCGCGGCCGCGCTCGGCGGCGCCCCATTGTTCCGCCTCGGGACGCGGCGCCCGCGCGGCGCCCGCCCCGGCGAGCGGCGGCGGCGGGCTCGGGACGCCGGCCCCGGCCCCGCGGCGGCGGCCCCGCGGCTGTCGGGGGCGGGCCGAGCCGGGAGGCGCTGAGCCGTCCTGCCGCCACTGCCGGGGGGCGGCGGGCGGCCGGAGGGAGCGGCGCCGGTGCGTTCCTCGACAGGCGCGGTAGGAACTTGCGGAAGGGGCCCGGGCCTCGGCGCAGCCCGGCCGGGGCAGGTGGCGGTTCCCACGCGGATCCGGCCCCTGAGCGGCGGTGCGGGGCGCGCGGCTCGCGCGGTCCGTGGCCGGCCCAGGCTGTGCAGCCTCGCCGACTGCGTGGGTTGGCCAGGGCTTTGCTGTCAACGCTCGTGCTGTCTTTGGGCGCGTCTCGGACGTCACCTCTGGTGTGCGTGGCCCTTCCAACTCTCTTGTTACATTTTAGAGATTGCTTTTCTTGGGTCCTTCGAATCTGTCGCTTCTGCTGCTGCTGGTAACTCCCCAAGGAGCAGAGAGCCTGATCTGGGGCTCTGCTGTAGATGCAAAGAACTTCTTACTTACACCGTGCCTGGTTTTGCCTGGGCCGCTCTGGATTTTGCAAGGCATTATCAGTGGTGTTAAAGCCCCAGCGAGGACTGGAGCAGGGATTCCTCTGTTTGGAGTCCTTGCACTTCATGTAGGTAGGGTTGAAGTAAATGCTCTTGTTTGAGCCTGCCCTCGATGCCAGCTCTCTCCCCTCTTTCTTTCAGTGCCTTGATCGATGTGCTGCTGTTCTCTCCTGAGGTAAATCAGACATGCGGTCAGTTTGGAGGAGAAAAAAAAAAAAAAAAAAAAAGGAAGGGGGGAGGAATCTTAGACGTATGTTCTTTCCTTGTGCTTGAGCTGTGCACAGAAAGGAACCGATGTAACAAAATCTTCGCTGTGTTGTATTAGGGACATGTCTTTAGCAGGTGGTGAACTTGTCCTAGCCCTGCTCTGCTAGCAACCACTTGCTGGAGTAGAAATGTGAGAAGGATGCATATCTGAACACGTAAGTAATGCTACATGACAGGGCAGGCTGTTGTGTTGTTGCTTGCAACGTCTGCACGCCCTGGGGGCAGTGCTATTCGACAAGGTGTAGGGCTGTGGTGTCCTATGGTTGTGTCCTGGGCATGCGACGCAAAGGGATCCTGACAGTGCGGTGCAGATGACAATTGCACACCTTTGGCTGTGGTGTGTCCCTGCAGAGCAGCACTACAAGATTTAGCTGTCTGCTGCTGACCTGTGTAAGCTGCTCTGTGAGTGCGGCTCCAATTCTCGACCCCATCCAAATACTGGTTCATGCCGGGCATGCAGCAGTGACACGCAGCTCAGTCCGTCTGTCCATCTGTTGCCAGGTCTCTGCACAGGGTTGTGCACGTTGTTTTGCTACTTTCACAGCAGGCAGGATAAGAAACTGAGTCACGGAGGAAGTGATTTGCCCAAGGTCTCATGGCAAGGCTGTGTCAGTGCCAAAGCAGGACCTCCTCTGACTCCAGTGCCATGGCTGGCTGTAGCTGTGCGTGGATATGTAATACACCTGGGGCTGATACTGATACGAAGATCACCGAGTCCACACTGGTGCACGATTCCCTCTTTCTCCTTGGTAGAAAGAAAATCCTGGGAATGTGTCAGTTTGTTTTTTCTACAATAATCGCCATCCTCATTGGAGTTTTTTTTTCCAGAGCATTCATACTCTAAATGCTATAGAGTCTTTGTTTTCTTTTTTTTTTTCATGTATTTTGCCATTTCTGCTGTGTAAATGGTGTGATCAGTGCCTCCTTGCCACCTTGACCTGTATCTTTGATACCTAGAAGATCCGTTTTGTGGTGTTCAGTATTTTCTGTTATAATGTTGTAGGTGCCACTACATCTGCCTCCCCCTGAAAGTCCCTTTCCTCTTTCTAGATGCCTGCTAAAAAAATAAAAAAAAAAATGCAGCACCTAACTGAAATCTTACAAATTTAAAACCACAGATGTTCAGTTGAAGAAAGTGAAAAAATGATGTATTTTAAAACCCTCTACCTTTTGCATCGTATTGTGTTGGTTTGGGAAGGTTGCTGTCTTGCTGCTGTGTAACAGCGGGGATGAACTGCTGCGTGAGGTGACTTGGCTGGCGCGACGCTGGAACCACCAGCTCTTTGCTCTTCCATGGCAGCTGCCAGAGATGCCCTGGAGTTAAACTGTGGTGCACCTCCAGTATAACCAGCAGGTCCACAGAGCTGTGCACCTTGCTTGTGCATGCTTGGAATCTTCGAAGTCCAAGCGCATCTAGGCTCTTCAACCCAGATAGAGTGAAATCCTCCACACTTGCTGCTCTGGCGGGAAGAAGTCTTTGTTTTTCCTTCTCCTTGCTGTTCATTCCCGCTGAAGTGCTTGGAGTGCTCTCCCTCCCAGTAGTGCTTCCTGTGTGAAGAGGCGTGGAAGGGAGCATTAGCTACGCAGGAAGCTCTTGGTTCCCTCTTTGGGAGCATCATCTGTGTCCTGACAGGTGCTGTTTCTCATCGTTGTAGAGCTCTTTGTGGCTTACCCTCGTCGTCTGCCGTTGGTTGATGAGTCCCAGGTAAAAGGTGGGTCTTGGGATTGTTTTCTGTGCGCTGTCCCTTGTTTGTTACGGTGTCTAGTTCAGCTTTGGGGCGTCAGGGCAACCTTTGCTTCTTCGTGCTGTCTTAGATGATTGCATCGGGTTTAGCTGCTGTTAAGAGTGGAACTTCAGCTACTGGAGTGCTCTGGTACGTGCCTGTCTGCCCCTGAGGTCCAGATGTGTTCTTGCTGGGATTAGTTGTTTATTCTAACTATTATGATAGGTTTTAAGCTGCTTGGGTCTAGCCATTTCCTGGGGATGGCATAGGCTGGCTTCCAGCTCTTAATTCCTTAGTGCTCTATCCAGGTTTAGATACTCTGGCTGATGGAGCTCACATGCAGGCCTTTTCTGGGTGAGTAGGTCCCCAGTGGAAAAATATACTCGACAGATTTTTGCTATTCCTGCCCAAGAATCCGCCAAGGGTCTGTTTCACCTATGAGTCCTAGCTGTCTGAACTGCTGCTTTCCAAAACTCCCTCTAATGGCGATTTTCTTCTGCTCCTATGAAGACAGGCTGAGAGAGTTGGGGATGTTCAGTCTGGAGAAGAGAAGGCTCCAGGGAGACCTCATTGCAGTCTTCCAGTACTTAAAAGGGTCTTATAAAAAGGATGGAGAAGGATTCTTTCCTCAAGTAGATAATGATAGGACAAGGGGGAATGGTCTTAAACTGAAAGAGGATAGATTTAGATTAGACATTAGGAGGAAGTTCTTCACTGTAAGGGTAGTGAGGCACTGGCACATGCTGCCCAGAGAAATTGTGGATGCCCCATCGCTGGAGGTGTTCAGGGTTGGATGAGGCCCTGGGCAACCTGATCTAGTGGGTGGCATCCCTGCCCAGGGCAGGGGGGTTGGAGTTAGATGATCTGTAAGGCCCCTTCCAGACTGAGCCATTCTATGATTCTGTCTGCTTCTGCATCCCATGGGATCGCAGGGAGCCCATCAGGGAGTGCTCTTCTCGTCACCTTCTCCATGTTGAGGTCACTCTGGAGCCATAATGGAATCGGTTGGCTCTTTCTGCTGCTGTGTCTTCCCAGAGATGCTGACACGCCCCCCATGGCAACATAATCAACATAAGCCCAGCATTTGCCCCACAAATATTATTTTCCTTGTGCTGGTGCTCTTTTGGTGCTCAAAGACTCAAAGCCACGCCAGTGCCTCTGTCTCCCCCTGGAAGAGGGGGAGAATAGGAAGGTTGTGCTAGATTTGTGGTGGATGACACTTAACAGAAACTTTGATACAGAAGGTGTACGGGTGTATGGATGGACAGGGATATCGTAGAGACACGATATACAGACACAGGAGTATGTCACCAGTGTTATTGAAGCCCTATCAGTGAAGCGCTAGGAGGTTATCTGGAAAGCATGACTCTTCTGGCAAATCAAACTAACACAGGGTAGGCCTCAGCGTCACTTGGCTCCACTGGGCTGAGCTTCCTTCTTCCCAGGAAGATGTGGACTGACAAATACGGGTTCTGTTGATCTCACGTGTGATTCATTGTTTCCAGGAGGTGCAGGAGCTTTGGTACCGACTTTAAGTGGTTTGTTGATCTCCGTGAGGTTAAAACTACCTTATGAAAACAGAAGTTTGTGGTAGCGATGAAGAGGTGGTAAAATACATGGCTTGGGGCAGAGGGTCTGGGAAAGAATTGCAGCTCATTCGCTACTCAGTTCTGCATTTTCATCAGTTCTGAGATGGGGGTGAGGCCGAGGATTGTAGGAAAAAATGCCTTGTTTCTTCTTGACTTCGGTTTTGAAGTGTACTACCTTCCAGTAGGCCTGTTTCTACTCCTCTGATTTGTGTTCCCTTCTGTGAGCACTCCCCTGGGAAGCCCTGAGTGGATGCTACCCAGGAACTGCTACTGGAGAATGGCAGAGATGTTCTTCTGTTGCTCTGTTTTGCCCTTCTTTAGCCTCTGCCTGGCACCAGCCACACCACGTGGTGTGGATCAGAGGCACCCTTCCTCCTTCCATGGTGCATGTTCCAGATCATCTGCTTCACACCAGGCAGTTCATACGAATGAGGAGCTGGTTTTCTCTTTCCCTGCCTGATTTTCTTTGAAACTCAGTTCCTCGTCAAAGGTGGGAAAGAGTAATGGATTATTTTTCGAACTGGGACCAGTTCACATTGGCGTTTGTAGCTGCCACGAGGCCATACTCAGCAGGAGTCAGCACAGAGGAAGCAGTTGGTGTCACTGGCACCTGCTTTTGATTTAAGGGAAAGCCACGTTACAGAGGGGCGCCCTGCCAGGGGCACTGCCTGCTCCTCGCCTCCTTGGCAAGCAGAGCAGTGCTCGTCAGTGCCCTGAGCGTTCTGGTCGCTGGTGTGGTAGAAGAGGGACACGGGACACCTTGGCATGGCTATCCAAAGCCTGTACCAAGCCTTAGAAATGGGTGCACTGGACATCTGCGTCCTGAGCAGGTCTGAGTCCTGCTTGCTGCTGCCCTCCCTTCCCAGCTTGCAGTCCTGCTGCCACCCTGTGACACGCTGCCGGTCTCGTGCCTCTCCTGACCTGGCAGGGTTTTCCTGGCGCTGGCTGTGACCCTCTGCCGCAGCAGGCAGCGTGGGGATGCTGGGGTGCACCACTCGAAGCAGTGCAGCGGGAACCTGTTCCTCTCTCACTGGCTGTGCGTCCAGGCTGGGTGCAACTCCAGGGATGAGGCCTCTTCCCACGTCCTCAGCTGCCAGCTCTTCCTGGGGAGGTGGGGTTGGTTCTTCAGCGGCTGCTGGTGCCTGGACAGATGGTAGTAGTGACTCCCCTCTATCCCTGTGTGGCAGTGGTTCCCAGCTCCACTGCACGGCCAGGTGGGGAGGTCAGGGCCTGTACCTGGCACCTTGTCACGCTGCATCCTTCTGGGCAGATGTAGGCAGAAGAACGTGCTGTCTGTGCCTGGGAATCTCTGGCAGACTGCTGCTCAGGTGAAGGCAGGTCAAGTGCCAGCTTCAGCCATGCGCCATGCTGGCGGGGCACAGCCCGCTTCGGCTCAGAAGCTGTTGTTAGTTGCGTTAGCTCGGCACCAGCGCTAGGTGGTCGTGCCTGTCGGCTAGGGACTCTGGGACAGCAGGGAGCAGGTTGTCACGGGGCAGGTCCCAGCAGAATCGATATGGAGGAAGGCCCCCTCCTGAGGTGGACACGCTGGCCCTTGCTTTACAGGGGACCACAATGGTCTCTGCCCTTCCAGAGTCCAGATTTCCTGACGAGAAATGTCAGCTTCACACTTTATCTTCCAAGACACAAGTCCGTTTTCTCAGGGTTCTGCTTCAAGGGTGATAGATTGAATTACAGCTGTTCTCCACATGCTTCACAAACTTTCATCCTCTCAGGTCCCTAGTGTAGAAGCTGCAGACTTCACCTTTCAGTATGAGTGACCTGTTCTGCTTTGGTCAAGGGACAGAAAACAAGCTCCCTCTCCGACTGCTAAGTCTCCCCTGCCTTCAGGAATTCCAGAGACACTACAGAAAACTGCACTTTGTCACTGGGCTTGGCTTCCACCAGGAGCAGGATCTAGCTGTTTTTGTGGGTTGTTTTGTTTTGTTTTTTTCCTTCCTATTTGACACAAGAGGCCTTGAATCCCAGCAAGGGGATGATGGGGGAGCCTCTTCTGATGCTAGGGGTAAAATATCCTCAAGATGGCTTTAAGACTGGGCTGTGTGCTGTGCCCAGAGGTGGGGCGTCACCCTGTTTGGTGAGGAGCTCTGCTGGAGCCAAGTCCTGGGCCAGATGCCAGATTTGTGATCCATGCCAGAGAGGGCGAGACTTGGAAAGCAAAGTGGAGCTCCTCCTGTGTGAGAGATGGCCTGAAATACCGAGCAAAACCACAGAGTGCTCCTTGTTCCTGCCTATGCCTACTGGTCTTCCCTCTCCCTGAGCGTGTGGGAGGCCACAGGACTGATCTGCTAGAGAGCAGGAGGGCTGAGCTCTGCAGGCAGCCAGGACACCTCTGCTCCGTCCTGCCTCTTCCGGCTGCTGGTTGGGTTGACTTTTTTTTTTTTTCTAAATATATTTAACCCTTCTTTTCCCATTGCACTGTTTTCCCTCATCCTTGCTGCTGTTGGTTTGAAGGCTGCCTCCTTGCACACGGGCTCTCCAGAGCGATGCTATGTACAGATGTGTTGCTCTTCCTGACTTAGTTCAGCTGAGCAGCTTTCCTTTTTCTTGTTCTGCTGCTTAATGTAGTGACTGAGGAGAAGAACGAGCCAGGATATGGTTTGTGTAAAAGATGCTCCACAACACTGACTGTTTACAGACTCTGTGCTTCTCGAAATGTAAGCACAGGAAATGCCAGGCTCTGCTGGGGTTTGTGTGCGCAGTACGGCTCTGTGCATGTTGTGTGTCTTTCAGCCTCTGGCAGTAGCAGTGTTCTGCACTGTCACAATCCAGAGGAGGTTTCTAGCAATCCACAGAAGCAAAGACTTGCTTTTTTCACCTCCAAAATAGAGACTGAGAGGAAAAGTGAAAGGAAATGACTTAAGTGAAGACAGGAAGCGAATATGGGGCAGAGCTAGGGATAGAAGCCAGGAATCCTGATTCTCGTTCCTTGCTCTACTTGTCCTTAGCTGCTGCTTTGGGTCTCAGCCTCCTGTTTGAGCCTAGGCGTAAGTGGGTTTTTCTAGAAGCTGGTAAAGTAACTTCTCTCATGACGTGTCCTCCACACTTGCTGTGCTTGTGAGCATTCCAGTCCCTGAGTGTCTGATCTCCAGGATTTGCCCAGCTGAGAAAACTGTAATTTAGAAAGCTGTGATTGGTGTGGCTGCAGCAAAAGTCACAAACTGTCTTTGGCTGGTGACTAGTGCCCAGTTCTCCAGGGAGAGCTGTGGTCCACGAAGGGACTGCTGTGTCTTTTGTAGAATGGACAGGGAAATGGCCGTGGTGACTCAGGGGATCAGGATGCTCTGGTGAGGATGGGAAATGAGTCTCGATGTAGAGCAGCAGAGGAGGAGGGTGGCTGGCAGGGCTGGTGTGCGATGAGCTTGCCCCGCCTCTGCCTATGTGGCCTCTGCTTCGTGCATGAGAACAGGAGTCCCTGGAGCAGAGCTCTGCTGCCTTTCTCCGATATTTGTGCCTGTGAAAGAGCTAAGAGTTCCGAGGCACTGTGGGCTCAGTGCACAAATACCAATTCATGCCCTGTGAAATCATCTGTGAACCTTCTAGCCTCCCCTCAGCTCTATGTGATACCCTTTGGAGAAGTGTCTGTGTGTGGCCAGGTCTCTCATTTGTCACGAGCTCCAAACAACCACAGTGGCTAGCATTTGCATGGCCTCCAAACTGTCTGCTCTACGTGTAACGGAGGAAACAAGCTGGTGAGGTGCGTCCTCGCCTGGTGCTTGCTCCCTGGAGACGTGCTGTTCTACCAGGGCCCTGTGCCCTTGTCTGGAGGAGGCAGTGGAGCCCCAGGCTCTCCATGGGCAGTGACTGGGGGGAAGAGGGCTGCATTTGATACGGGGCTCAAAGCCATGGCTCCTGCCACTGGTCTCCTCCATCTGGGGAGCTGCTGCCACCCAAGCTGAGGCTGTGCGAGCTCACCGGCTGCTCAGCTGGCAGATGGTTGTTTGTTAAATGGCCAAGAAACATCCCGCAGTCATGTCTCTCTCTGAGCTGCTGGGCTTAAATGTCAAAGGGTCTTACTCAGGTCTCTTTTAAGGGCTTAATTTAAGGGATGCTGTTTCTTTTTGGTTGCAACATGAAGTTGGCTCGTGGATGGTGTTTCTTGACTTGGCACCCAAAGCTCGGTAACTGTCTCACTGGGTGTGTATCAGTTGCCTGATTCTGCAGACCGGGACTCCGTGGAGCATTTCAGTCTTCCCAAGAGAAAATATATTTTTAATATTCTCTTTAGAAAGAAGTTTCTGTTGACTAGTTGCGTATCGGTAAACACTAGTTGTGTGTCGTATCATGCTCATCTTCTGTTGTGGCTGCATTTCAGCAGTGAAGTGATTGCTACTTCATGCTGGTGTGTGTTGTACTGCGCTGGGCTCCTGGCTTCTTGAAAAGACACAGTGTGAGGCTGCAGTCAGCAGAGGATGCTGGCTCGCAGAACTCAGCTGCAAGGGTCCCGAGCAGCCACGCTGTAGGTCTCCCGCAGCATTGGTGGCCTGCGGGCACAGGGTAGCAAGGAGGTAGCTGGGAAGCTTCGAAGGGCAGTAACTAATCAACAACCAGGGCTGAATCTCTGGGTGACTCTTCCTGACAGCAAGCTGGCCAGGACTGTGGAAACCCCTACAGCACTGGAGCTTTCACCACTTCCTTGGCAGGATGTGTTCCAGCACTGGTCTGTAACAGGGGATCAGGCCAGACGGGGCCTGAATGAAGCTGCTCCGGCCACAGGCGGGCCTCAAGCGCAGCAGTCAGGCTGGGCTGAAAGCTGCTTGTGTCCTGTGTCTGTGCAGCCTTGTTTGAACTTTTCCCTGGCAAGGAGCAAAAGGAACTGGGGAGACCTCGGGCTGGTCCAAGCAAGTTTCCTCTGCTCTCCCCGCCCCCAGATGCAAGTGGGGGAACAGCAGCAGCTCCAGACTGCAGTCTCGGAGCTGAGCAGTTTGGGGGCCTTGGTCCTGACTGCTTTTAGAGCAAATGATTTTTGCCTCTGGTGTTCTCTGCCTCTTGGGCTGCGATGCAGGGAGGGGGGAAGTGAAACTGTGGTTCAGAACAAGCCCTTTGGATGGCAAGAAAATTGCTGAGTAGCTGGTTTCCAGGTTGCCGAGTTTCTAGCCAGGGCCTGGCACGGCTGCCAGAAGCAACAGGCTTGGAATTTCCTCTGCCTGGTGCCAGCTCGTCTTGGGCTGGCCACAGCACCTCTGCTGGGGCCAGGGCTCCCAGAGAGCCCTGTGGATGGGGCACTCCCAGAGCAGGGGCTACACTTGGAGCCGAGCACTGCCCCCTTCGTTTTTGGTGCCTGGTTTCTATTTTCTTTTCCAGGGTCCAAGCTGTTTTGAATTACGCAGCCTGCGCCTCCCGCGGGGCTCCTTGAGCAGCCGCCTAATGAGCTGAGCTCCTGACAAACTTTGCTCTGGCTCTGGCTCTGCTAGGAAAATTTTACAGCCTTTTCAGAAAAAGGAAATGCCAGGAAAGGCCTGTCTCTTCTTATTTTTATGAGGGGGTCCCGGTTGAGAGGGGGTGAGATGGGCTTGGAAAAGAAGACAGGAAGGGGTTTGAATGCTGTGAAGGCTGCCCCCCCCCCGTGTGCTTTCTAGTGATTGGTGTGAGACGGGGTGACACTGGTGTGGTCCCTCCCTGCCATAACTGCGCAGCGTGGGGCAAGACCTGCAGGGCGCTTGGAGGGTACATTGTGAGCACGAGGAGAGGGCAGAAAGAAGCGGCATGCCTTGGGGAGGCAGCAGTGTGAATGGCGATGGATCAGGGCCAGCTCTCTCTGCAGCACCAAGCCTTTCCACACCCCGCTGCTGGCTCCTTGTGGGAGTTGGCTGGGGGGGGGACGACAGTCCCGGCAGTTCCCTTGTCCCCAGACTCAGCAGCAGGCAGTGCCTGATGTCGATTGCTGTCTGCCAGCTGCCGATTCCTGCCCCTCCAGCCCCAGCTAATGGAGAGTGCGTGGGGACCAGACCTGGGGCACTGTCACCTGGGAGGGCAAACGTGTACAAGCTGGCATGCCAGCATGCGTGACTGCCCCTGCTGCAAGGAGGTGGTGGGCTGCGTCTTCACTCACAGCTGCTGACATAGTTACTGGCTGGTTAATCTTTGCTAATTACATTTTTCTGAATGGCAATGTCTTTATTTCTGCTGTAGGAGCAGGCAGAGGCTCCTGCACACGCGTGTGTTGCGTGGCAGTCCACAGGGCTTCACGGGAGGGGCAGCAGCGGGTGCACAGGGCTCAGCTGGTCTTGGAGCTGGGCTGTGGGTCTCCCTGCCTTGGAAAGCAAGCGTGCCAGAGTCTGGGCTGGGCCTGGAGGGAACAGGGTGCAGGGATGAAGGTGCTGCTAGCACCTTCCGTCTGCAAGGAATCGTCTGGTATAATTCACCGCCTGTGGCTGAGGGACCTTGTTATATTGGGAGAAAGTGGGGCACAACGCATGCTGTGACTTGACCAACTCCACGTGGTGAGATGGTGCTGAGAGGGGAACCAGGAGCCCTCGTTTCCCACCCTTAGCTTTGGATAAACTTCCCCTCAGTGAGGTGTGGAGCTCCTGCCCCTGCATTTGTCTGCTTTCCTGTAGCAGAGGCCACTGATGGCGTTGCTGGCCTCTGAGAAGCGCTCTGATCAGACGGATGCTGGGATGCAGGCTGCCTGGGTGCTGGTCCTCGCCACCCTTCCTGCAGAGCCTTGCGGGGCCAGCTGGGCCCTGGAGCTGGGAGCGCTTCTGCTCGCTGGTGTCGCCCCCTTTGTGGTTCCCAACAAGGACGTTCTGTCCAGCGAAGGGTGGGCAGGTAAGCAAATCATTACCTTCCTTTTCAGATCAGCAGAGCCTTGTGGTCAAAGTGTAGCGTCAGCGTGAATCTTGCAGTCAGGAAACTACCTGTGGTCTTTGGCTGAGGCGTTTCGGGCTGTTCTGGTTTTGTGGGGCAGGGGCTTGCCCTCTGTCTTGACTGAGAATTAGCTTCTTAGCCTGCCTGCTTGGTATCTGCTCTTGGCTGGATGCTCCTTGTGTGTCCTCGCTGTGTCCCAGATTTGTGTCTGATGGTCAAGAGGCATCTGTGGGGACAGAGGTGGAGATGGTGGTTGGAATATGTAAAATTGCATCTGCCTGGGGAGTTGTGGAGCTTCTTCAGTGGGAGGGACTGAGGTTTCTGTGTGATCTGTAAGCATCAGCTGCTGCCAGTCGTAGTCAATGAGCTTCACATGCGGGCAGTGATTGCCCTGGGTAGAAGGAGCCTCGCGCCAGTCCTGCTTTGAGGGCTTTGCCTGTTCTGTCTGTCAGGAGGGTGGCTCTGGATAGCTATTTGATTTGGCAGCCTGTGCAGGCCTGGCAGCCCTAAGAGTGGGATGCAGGCACCAGAAATGTGCCCTCCTCTCCCTTTGTCACTTCTCCCATCCCCTGCTTTCTGCTGTGCTGGGCAGGAGAAAGCACTTCCCTTGGGCTGCATCCCCTCCTCCACCTGGAAAATGAGTGCTAAGTCCTGCTTCTTTTCACAGGGCTCACAGGCAGGAGCAGAGACCTTATTTGACAATAGAGGCCAAGCTCCTTCGCTTTGCTGCTCGGAGGTACGAACGTAGCCCTCCTGTTGATTTTCTCGCAGAGTTGAGGCATTGGGTCTCCTCTCAAACTGGGTCTGCCTTTTGCTTTTCAGGCATGACTGGGCCAGCGCAGAGTCTTCATCTTGTGCTTGTATTTCCGCTGCTTGCACTCTGACACTGCCGTTAGCATGGCCTGGCTGAGTCTTGGCTGCTTGAGAACTAAATCCCAGGCAGTCCTAGCACTGCTGGCTGCAGCCACGAGCGGTCTCCTTACCTAGAGCTGGTACTGATGATGTTGAGGAACTGAAAAGATGGGCTCCGTAGGGGGTGGAAGAGAGTGCCTCATCTCTGAAACGTGTTGGAAGCTGCCGCGAAGCGGTGTGCAAGTCCTGCAGCAGTGTGCAGGCTGAGGGCATGGGCATGTCTGGGTGAGCGGCGGGGAGTGGACAGGGGAGGGAATAAGTGGGGAAGCAGCCTGCACATATAGGCTCGTGTCTTCTGTCTGGCGTGCACTGCTCTGGCTCTCGTGCCTCTGGGAAATGCTGTCCTTCCCTATCACCTCCTCTGAGAGGTTTGCACCCGCAGCTCCCTCCATTGCTGCTTTTCGAGGTGTGTGGGGCCGGAGGCTGGCTGCTGAAGGTTTGGGCCTGTGCCATTGTCTAGGGACCAGCGGATACCACGGGCCTGCAACTTGATTCCTGTGGAGAAGTTTCCATCTGCAGCTTTGGGGAGCCCAGCAAAGGATGTCAGCTGTGTACCTGGTTCTTCTCTGAGCCCAGGTCTGAAAGATCTAGGCCAGGTCTAAACATCCATTAAGCAACGTAATGGGGAGGACTGATTTGCAAACAAAACGTGCCGTTGGATCAGCTGTTGTGGTACTTCCACAAAGTAATAGCAAACTATTCCAGAAACAGCAAAATGCATTTTTGCTGTTGTTGCTTATTTCTGTGATGCCCTCTGCATATATCTGGTTTAGAACGGCTGAAGTGGATGTTTTTGTACTCTTTCATTACTTTCCTAATTGTCAGTGGCAAATCTTTCACAAATCTTTCACAAAGTTTCACATGAATTTCACACTGCAAAAGAAAAGTCCAAAGACGTATTTGCCTTTTTTTTTGCTGTTGGTACAGTACAACCCCAAATGAAGAGCAGATAAGCGCATGAGAATGGCTGCACCAGCCAGCAGCACCTCTCATTCCCTACCATCTCCGCAGATCAGTAGTTCTGTAGTGCTCCAGCTGAGTTTCTCACCTCCATTGGAGAGTGCAGATGGAGAATGCAGTGCAAGTTGCACTCCTTACTCTTTTAAAGCTTCCTTTAAAAAAAAAAATAAATCTAATTCAGTGCTTTGGAGCCTGTTTCCAAAAAAAAAAAAAAAAAGCCAAAAACCTCACTCATCACAAGCCCATTTTTGCTTGTTGTAAATAATTTTTTCATCAGTTGAAGTTCTAAACATTATGTTGATAATAAAGGAGTTACTTTGCCTCAAGCAGAACACTAGCAAAAAGGCGTTTTGCCTTTTCCAGATATTTTAATACAGGCTCTAATTCCAGCCCTGATTTTGTAGGTGCGTGTGTTATTTTAGTGAGAAGAGTGATTTACCTGCCTGAGCATTTACATGGTTAGGACTTTAAGCAACTGTTTCCTACCTCACATAGGGATTTCAAAGTATTCAGGGACTCAGGTACTAGTGGCAAATGTTTATCATTTGGTTTATTATGCTTTTTAATCCAAAGTAATTTCAAAAAGTCCTATTCTAATTAAAATATGTTACTTATACTAGTAGGTTTTAGACTTAGTTTAAGGGCTCATGAAATTTTTCTGATACTGGTATGGACCCCTATGCAACAAATCTAGGGCTATTGTAATAATAGGCTGTCTTTCCTAAGTAGTCTTCACAGCACTCTTGGAAGTAGCCTGCAGGCCCTTGGAGGTCCCCAGTGGTTTAAAACAACTGATGCAAACCAGCCATCCTAGGATTTCCTAGTTCTGATGCTGACACTAGCGGTGCCTTGCTCTGAGCCTTCTCTTGTTCGAGAGTTTCCCATTCTGTGAGAGGGAACAATGTTGGCATCCCTCAGGACAGCTGATCCCCAGCTGCATGCTGCTGAGCCGCGTTGTCATCTTGCTGCAGCCAGATGGAGAGGTTAACTGCTGTGCCAACCTCTGGTCGAAACACATTGCAGAAGAGGGTAGCTGCAGTTGATGGTTGGTTAGTTGGAAGGCGCTAGGAGAGGTGGGTGTGTGGAGGGGTAGTGCCATGTTTTGGCATTGTCCTTCTTTGAAGATCTGATCCTAGGTATGTTGAATGGCTGCCGATTAGGTGTTTGATCCGTGGCTGCCCCTGGCTGCTGGCATTGTGCAGTGGCTGTGGCTGTGGTTATGTTTGCAGGATATTTGAAAAAGCTATCAGGACATGCAAAGAATTCCTTTTGGAAATGGAAAGAATTCTAATAGCGCTCCAGGAGGCCAGGCTCTTACTTCTCTTGCTACTCCCTTGGCTCCCCAGTGGGCAGAGGCATTGAAGTGCCCAGAGCAGCTGTGTTGTATTACTTAGCAGACTCGGATCTGGGCAACGGCTCAGCCTGAGGTGAGAGTCCAGCCACGTTCATGCAGACGTAACATACTGATGGGCAGGGAGGGCATGAGGCAGAGCTGGGACGTGGTTTGCATGAGCTTATGCCACCCAGGCTCCCTCGTGCATGTGGCGTGCGCTGGTGGTGACCCCTCTGCTTTCGAGAACTGTTGCTAATGGCTGAGCTGGGGCGCAGGAAGGAGGAGAGATGCAGGAATGTTGTGATTGTGGCTTGGAATAGTGGGGAAGCTGCGCATTGCCCTTGGCCAGCAGACTAGTCTAATGCCTGATCTGATTTGCATATCAATTAATTTTTACTTTAAGAGGACTCAAGTGGACCCAAGTGCCAGCCTGTGTCTCGTTTTGCTGTGGGAGGAGACCAGGAGCTGCTTAATTTGATCTGAACACCATGCCTGAGGGTGGTATCGCTTAATGAGCCAAAGACCCCTCTGGCTTAAGTTGGTTCCTTTCCATCTAAAACAGGCAAGTGCTGATTTTTCTGGGGGTCCTAGCATCCTTCTGAGCAATGTAGGGAGCAAGGGAGCAGCGCGTAGGTCAGCATGGCTGCCTGAGGGGAGCGTGGCTTGCTCAGGACCTGCTGTACCCGCGGCGTCCCAGTGCTGCAGGACGCAGTCTCCAAGGTGCTGCTCTCGGCACCCTCCATCCTTCTAGAGCAACGCGGCCTGGCTCGCTGCGTCCCAGGTGCCCCAGGTGCAGAACAAAACCTGTGGGAGACGCCTGGTTCCAGGCAGTCTGCGTTGCTGGGTGGCTGCTGATTGCAGAGTTCCCCTGGTCGGCCTCATTACTGAAGGGAGGAAGCAAACCTCCTCTGCCCAGAGACAGGAAACTCGAAGCACGTGGGCTGCCCGAGAGCCCAGCTGACACGTCATGTTTGCACAGAAAGCAGCGCTGCTGGGCCTGGGCTCACTGGCTGCTCGCCACAGCACCGGCGGTTGTGTTCTCCATCATCCGCTTGGAGAACGAAGGGGAAATGTAGCCCCTCGCTCTGGATGGGGGTGTCGTAAACCTGAGTGCTCCCTGCCAGATGCTGACAAGGGGAAGCGGCTGTGAGCCAGGGCACCTGGGTCCTGGGCGAGCAGGGAGCAGGCTTTGGTGCCTGAAGGGACAGGCTGGTAGCCAGAGCCCCGGGGGCTGTATTCCTGCTTCCGCCGGAGCCCTCTGTTCATCTGTGGGCACTTACCACCTCTTCTCCCTGGACTCTGGGTTTCAGAAGCCGTCACATACACCAGGAGGAGAGGGAGCTCTTGGGCTGTAGCAGGCTGCCTTCACCAGGGCCTCCGCAGCCAGGCGCAGCCCTGGTGGGAAGGCCTGCAGGCGCCGCAGCTTCCCGGGGAGGGTCGCGCAGCGCTCCCTGCAGCGCCTTTTCTGCCCGCGCCCCAGGTCTTCTGCCTGGCGTTCTGAGGACTTTCTCTGGCCCCGAGCCGGGGTCCCGGGGCTCCCGCTTCCTGTCTCTGAACTCGCAGTTATTGGAGGGAAAGGCAGCGTAAGCTTTCTCAGCAGACTGTCATGTTTGTCCTGCTCAATTACAATTCAGCAGCAGTGGCACCATCCGCCGCCTTCCTCCCCTCGCTGGGCTGGAGCACTGCAGGCTCTCAGCAAATGCTGTCTGCGGACATCTGCTGCCTCCTCCCCCCACCGCCTCCTGGCAGCGGCTGCAGCTTCCCAGTGAACAGCCTGCTCTGTGCATCTCCCCCCCACGCCCGACCAAAGCTCCCTCCTGCTCTTACAGGCTCCTTCGCAGGACCTTGAAATGGTGGTTTCCCTGCTGCTGGCTCAGCTCCAAGCAGCCTTCCGTCTCACAAGCCCGTAGCTGAAAAAAACAGGGTGCCTGATGGAGGGAAAGGGCTTAAAGGTGATGCTTACCCTGCTCTGGCTTATGATTCAAGCAGGCAGCCCGCTCCTTGGCAGGTCTCCAGCTCGTGCCTGGGGCCTTAGACACGCACAGTCTGGGGCAAAAAGCTTGGAGCTGTTTGGCTGGAGCAGATGCAGCAAGGTCAGCTGTGAACTGCAGCCCTGGTGCCAGGGCTGGATGCTCTGGTCTGGTGTCTGGCTCGGGTCTGTCCTGCGCAGCTGTGAAGGACAAAGTTCACCATTCCAGGTCTTCATCGGGGCCCTTCTGGGAGAAGGGAAATGTATTTCTTTCTGCTGTGGTGGGGTGGTGGGAAGATTTGCGCCTTGGGTGCAGCAAGTAAGGCTGTGGATCTCTGCCTCCCAAGAGTGCTCTACAGACTTAGGAGTCCTGCAGTCCTGGTTGCAGGAAGCACCCTGAAAAGCAGCATTTCGGTGGTTTCGGTCTCCTGGTGTTGCTGCACCGGGTTCCTGTGTGAGGCTATGTGTTTGGTACAAACAAGCAGGGAGGTAGCCTGTGAGGAGATCGTCACTCCAAGCCCAAGCGGTCCCCCAGCCCCCCAGTCACTGAGTGCCCTGGCTGCAAGGAGTTTCTGGGATCAGATGTCTCTGGAGATGAGCGTGGCGGAGCTGGGGAGAGGACTGAAAGAACTGAATGAAGAGGGCACAGGGCGACAGAGCAAACTGCTTTTCTTGAAACTGGTGAAGCAGCAGCTGGGAGCAAGAAGACAGCGCTGGGCTGTGATCTCAGGGAAAGCCCAGAAGGAGGGCTGAGGTATGTGGATTAGTGAGAAGTGAAGGTACAGGATGAAAGAGGATTCAGTAGCTCTGAGTGTAAAGGCAGGTCTGGAAGAAGGAGCTTGAGGGATTGCAGGTGGGACATGAAAACAGCAGCTTGGAAAGATAGAAGAAATGGAGCCGGTGGGGAAATTTGCCGTTTTGTACCTGGATCAGAAAGATGTGAGTGCATTTCAAAGGGATTTAGACAAGAAGGCACAAGTCTTTGTTTGGAGGGAGATGGATCATCTTCACTGTGACAGTCTCTGTGGTGGAGGGGTGCAAAGGCACAGCCAGACCCCCTGACAGCTTGGAGAAAGTGCAGTGTTATGAGGAGCGTGGCTCAGCACACGGTTTGCCGACAGCACGCTCTGCCTCCTGTTCGTTTTGTAGGCCTGTGGTCTGTGCCTGTGGAGGTGGGATTGCTGGGTGGCTGCCCCGCTCGGTCTGAGACCCTGGGCTGGCTTGCTGGGCATGGAAGAAGCTGGTGAAAGCACTGAGCACCCAAGATGGATGCGGTGTGGAGAAGGGCTGCGGGCCAGGCCATTGGGGTGGCTCGCAGTGCTGGCAGGGCCACGGCTTCCCCGTGCTGCTGGCCACGGGGCCCAGCGTGCCTGGCAGTGCTCGTCTGCAGCCGCCGGGACCAGCATGGGGCGCATGGGGGAAAAGCGCGGAGTAGAGCTGGCAGCCAGAGCCCAGCCCAGCACTCGTCCACCTGGGCAGTACCCACGGGCCCCTTGTCCTCGTCCACACCGTGCAGCTTCGAGCACAGAGCAGAGAAAGTGAGGGAAAGATGGGGCACGCGTCTGAGACAGGGATGGGAGATGCCGCCAAGAAACAGAACTGAGCTCCCTTTCTGTGTCTGCTGGCGGATACTCGGTGGGGTGGGGGTGGCCAGGCCGGGCTGGAGGCCAGCAGCACTCGCACACCTCCCGGGGAAAGGAAACTGAGATGCTGCAGGAAGCTGCGCTCGTCTGCACAGGTGATCCAGGGCTGATGCATGGCAGGAGTGAGACAGCAAAGCCGTGCCTCTGCGAGCCAGCTGGGCTCTGTCCCAGCACCCGGCAGGAAGTGACTGAAGAGATAAGGGAGCCTGGGCAGGCGGTATTTAAAGCCTCCCCTTGCAAACAGGAGCACCACCAGCAGCCAAAGAGACTGGTAGATTCTGGTGCTTACACAGAGCTGGGAGCCAGGAGGTGCCACGTGGTGGTGGTTGCTGTGTCCCCAAGGAGTGCAAAGAGGGAGTGGGGGTGTCAGCCTGGCACAGTGCGGCTGTGGGAGGAAAGCGTCAATGTGGCACGAGGGGTGCCAGGGCTGAGGAGGTGTCTGGGGAACCTTCCCTTGAACAGAGGAAGGGTGCCGGGAACCTGGCTTTACCCTGCCTATGGGACAGCTACCTCCTGTGGGTGCAGCGCACCTGGTTAGTGCATTGCTTGTGGCTTGGTGCCCGCAGGCTGCTCGGCAGTGCTTTGGCAAAGTGGAGGCAGCGTCTGGGCTGAGGGGGAGCAGTTTGGGGCTCAGAGACTGTGCTTCCGGACAGTTCTCCCTTCTGAGATGGGGCAGGGAATGTTCCTGTGAGCAGCATTTTCTCCCGTGCTGGGGTTTTACCCCGGGCACAGGGCTCTTGCTCTGCCAGGCTCTTGTTTTTCCCCTGCTCTGACTCCTCGGATCAGGCCCGCAGCAGGACCTGATTGCAGCAGAGCTGCGCAGCAGGCCCTTTACCCGTGGACGCCAGAGCCCAGCCCCAGAGGAAGCAAGGGCACCGGCTGACCGAGCCGGGGAGGTGCTGCTCCGCAGGCCAGCTGCCTCCAGCCCTTCGCAGGGGGGCCCTGGAGGCGACGTCCCCCGCGGCTGCTCTCCACGTCCTCCTCTGGCGCTGGCGAGGTGGCCCAGCAGGGCAGGGGAGCGCAGCAGCCGCCCTGTGAAGGGTTAAGCGCGCTCCAGCTTGCGGTCGGGCGCCTCGCACCGCCTGCGCCTGCTGCAGGAGCGGGGCTGCGCAGCCTGCTCCACTTGGCGTGTGTCCCAGAATGCTTTGGAAAAGCACTGACCCCTGACCCCCAGTACAAACTGAGCCCAGCACGTGGGAGGGAGAAATTACTCCCAGACCTTCAGGCTCCAGGGTTTACAAGCTGCCTGCAATAAAGCAGCCATTTTTTCCGACAGTTACTAAATCTCCCCTTTTAGCTCCGCTGCAAACGTCTACCATCACTCCCCTCCCCTCCCCTGCCCCCAGCCCCCTCCTTTCTCCTTTTCTCCTTTTCTCTTCAAATCAGAAACATCTCTGAAGGTGAGGCCGGCCTGCTGGCCTGGGGGCAATGTGCTGGGGAGAGTCTGAGCCACCGGTCTGCAGTGGTGTGCCGCGCTGTGCGGCAGCGGGTCCCGTTCGACTCGGCAGCTGTGCTTGCGTCTGCCTGCCTGCTCCCCACACGAAGCTGCGCCGGCAGCAGCGTGCTCCCTGCGGGCCTCCAGAGCAGCCCCTGGGGTGTCCTGCACCTGCCGCCTCCTCCCCACGGGGTGCACGTCTGCACCTCTGCTCTGAGACCCTGCAAGGCTTGCAGGTCTGCAGGTCAGTGTCAGAGCTGAATCCTTGTTCAGAGCTACTCACAGGCCATGTTGTAGTGTGAATAAGCAATATCGTCTCAGCGGCCGTATTAGGGGACTGGGAGCCAGAGTGCAAAGGTTTTCTTCGTGGCTTTTCTGATGACTGGTACAGCTTTGGGCAAGGCCTGGGATTTTCTGAGCCTCAATTTTGCTATCTTGAGATGGGAATAAGAGCACAGGGTTTGCATTTAGATGTCATCAGCTCCTTAGGTAACTTATACTGTCTGCGTTCCCGGCAGAGTAAGGGATTAATCTCCAGGGAGGCTGGCCAGTTTCTATGGGCGATCACTGCGTGGGAGGCTCATGAGGCTTCACCAGCTAGTGTTTGTAATGCCTGGTGTGATTGGAAAGTGCCAAATGCTGCTTATTCACATATGTGATTTCATGACTATCCAGTTGTGTTGGAGCTCAGAGCTGGTGTGAGGCAGCGAGCTCTGCGTGTCAGGTACAGTGCTGAGCGTACCAGTGTATTGCATTGCCACAAAGGGCGTGGGGAGTGCATGTTCGTGTTTGTGCAGCACTTTGGGAACAGTAAGTGCTCATTACAAGTGGTTGCCGTGCTATGGGCACTGTGGGATCCAGATAAATAAAACAGGAGCTGATGTTTCAAAACAACTTCTTCCCCACTCCCACCCCTGCGCACATTCCTCCAGCAGGGAGCACGTGAAGGTGGGGAAGTGTTGGCAACACGGAGCGCTGGCCTGCGACCTGCGAGCAGCTGCGGCGGCAAGGAATGTATCGAGCATCTCTCCCTCTCTCCAGCAGATGCAGAAAGCCAGGAATGATTGCCCTGGCATTGACTGTAGCAGCTGGCAGGTAGACAGCGCCTGGAGACACCGGCTGCTGTCTCTCTAGCAGTCTGGGTGTCTGGAGGGAGCCAGCTTTGGGGGCAGACCCCGAGCCTTAGACTTAGGCTTGAGAAGCGATAGAGTGAAGCGCGGTGCTGGGAGCTGTGCGGTGGCAGGCGTCATGTGCTGCGTATCTTAGCAGTCGCGTGGCAGCAAAAGACCTGTGCTACGTCTTGCTCTGTGCCGAGCTGCCAGACAGAATGTGACAGAGGAGCCATTTTCCTAAGTGCATGCTAGGCTGGTCTAGGATCTGTTGGACGTGCAACAAAAAAACACATTCATCTGAATCCCCTTTCTCTCCCCTCTCTGAGAGCTTGGTTTTGTTTTTAAATCTGTATGGCAGGAGACCAAACTGGCTGAGTCAGTCAGCTGGCTGGCCACCAGAAGTAAAAATGTGGTTTTGTCCCCTCCCTCGTTTCTCCCCCTTCCCCCCCATATTTTTTTTCTCCTTCGCTTAGCGACAGTTTCATGTATTGACAACAAACCTCTTTCTCTCTTGTCCTCTCCCGGGACTGGGACAAGTGGAAGCTGTTTTTTATTTTGAGAGTCAGTCTAGAGGGAAAAGGTGCGGGATGGCAGCTTGTTTTTCTGTTTTCACTGCTGCCTGCAGTGATGCTGTCTGGAAAGAGGGGGAGCTGCCTGTGGAGCACGGGCCTGTGCCGGCCGATGGTCGTGTCAGCTCCTCCGCACTTGGTGTGTGCCGCATCTGCCAGCGCCAAGCATGCAGGTCGTGTGCGTCTGCGTGCTGGAGGAGTCGACTCCGGCTGTTCTCCTGCTGACCATTTGATGGAGAAACTGAGGTGAAATGACTTGCCCAAGGCTGTGCAATCGAGGTCTGAGTGGGAACCCAGCATCCCTCAGCCTGCTGGCACCGAGGAGCTGCGCCAACCGTGGGCCAGCTTTCGGGAAGCAAAAGGAGCTGATAGGTGAAGCTTTGTTTCTAGGTGTTTACAAATGCTCTTGGCCTCAGTGGTACAGGTGTGGCTGGTGGAAATGCACTGGGGAGTTCGTGCTTCCACAAGGAAGACAGAAACAAAAAGCCCTCATCTGTGAACAGCCTGACATTGTGTAGAGAGGCTGGGTGCTGTGTTGCCGAAGGGAGAACAGGGTTGTTCAGATATTCTGCGTGCTGTGTGTGCAGGGTGTGGGGTTTGGGCACATAATGCTTGCGTCTTGCTGGCAGGGGCAGGAACATCTGCCTGCCCAAGGGAGACCTGAGCCCTGTTCTGGTAGGACAGGACACGAGCTGCCTATTTGTTGCCAGCCCCTGTGAGCAGCCAGCAGGTACTGTTTGTACACTGGAAATAGCCAACGCTGAGCATTAATATCAGTCTGCACAGGGGGGGTTGCACTTCTCTCTCCTTGCCCGCAGCACTAAGCACTGGGGTGGTACAGGGAGCATCAGCTCACCTGTATGCAGATGCGAGCATGAAAGCTTTGAGAGCCTTTTGCCACTGATGATGTTCTTAAGCTCTGCTTCGGTCTGTTAATTCCCAGGATGCAGCTTCCATGCTGAGGGGCTCAGCTGTCCCCGTGGTCTTCAGGGAAGGCCACTAGGAGTCCCCAAATCGCTTTTGTTTTTGCCACCATTGTTACACCCTTCTGCTTACTCTGGGAAGAAACAATACAACATAGGGCTAGAGGTGTCGGGGGGTGGGGGAGCACTGCAAGCCTTAAGTGCCTCTTTTTTCAAAGTGAGCGTTGAGACTTCCAGGAGCCAGGATGTTTGAAACAAGCACCACGAGTCCTCAGCTGCAGCCCCCCCGTATCCAGCAGTGCGGATCTGTGGGGTGCACGTCCTCAGTTTGTCCCCATGCTGTAGGCACAGCTGCAAAGAAACTGAGCAGGGGCGGGGGGGGTCCAGTGACGTGCCCCAGCTGGCTTCCCCACATGCATCTCGTGTGCTCGAGATCGCTCTGGAGTCTGGCACTGGCCTAAATCGGGCACTGCATCTAGGCTCAGGTCTGTGTGGTGATCCCAGTGCGGTGCAATGTGTGCAGGGACCGCCTGGCGTCTGGTGCTGAGGTAGCCTCAGTGCCTGGCAGGGACCACCTGGAGGCAGAGCTTTTCCTGCTCGTGCAGGAGGAGAGAGGCTGCCTGACATGGAGAGGGACAAAGCGGCTGAGCAGGCAGCATCAGTTCTGGTCATTATTTTCACACAAGCCCCCGTAGACCAAGATGAAGAGAACACTGCAGGTAGCCCTGGCTTTTGGAGTAGGTTTCCCATGCAGAGCTTGTGGAGGTGCTTATCGGGCCGTTTTCCCCATCGGATCCCCAAGGAAAAGTGCCCCTGGAAGCTGCTGAGTCGCTGCAGATGGGGCACTGTGAAGGAGGAGAACAGCCAGCAGTTTCTAGAGGCGCTGGGGTCTGTTCCTGGTTGCTGCTCGGGGCGGCAGGGAAACGGGACCTTTGCAGGGGACTGTCAGAGCAGTCCGTGTCCCACGTCATGTGCCCCCGCACCCAGCTGTAGCTGAACTTGGGCAGAAGCAAGGGTGTGCATGAGGAGTGGCTTTTCTGCCCTGCAGCCTGTGGTTTGGTTAGCAGTGTCATTGCCCTTGCACACCTAACTGCTGTCCCACAACTGTGGGCAACCTCGAGAGCCAGTCCTGGGTGGAGACGAGACGGCACAGGGCAGCGAGGCAAACCTTACCTACCCCTGAGCGCTGCCAGCTCGGCTCGCTACCGGCTGCACTAAGGCTTGCTTGTGGCAAGCCCCTGTCCTAGTCTGAGCTGTGAGACAGGTAGCAGGATCTGACCGTGTCCCATCTTTCAGGGTGTCACTGGACACTGCAGTCTGCAGCACCTCATGGGAGTAAACTGCTGAGCAAACAGGAGGCTCCTCAGGGCGAGAACAGGTTTCAAATGCAAATAGGCCCCTTGATTTCAGAGATTTTTCTTAATTTGTATGTTGATTTTTATTATTTCAAATGCATAAATCCCAGCAAATGCTTCAGCTTGGCTCTGGCTCCTGTGTGCTCAGTGAGAGGTCTGCACGAGAGCAAGCAGCTGCTTGGCTGCTGTGAGCCACGCGGGTATCTGGGGATAGCTGCGCTGGTCTGAACTAGTTTGCTGCTTCCTTAGTCATAGATCAGCGCTCAGTTGCAATCCATACTTCCAGGGCAGCAAAGGCAAGGAAAGGGAGAAATTGATTTACTGTTTTTATTTTAGCAGAAAAGGTTGTGATGGGCTAAGAAATGTAAAAGGCAAAATAAATCCTTCTGAAACAGGCTGGACTACAGTATATTTTGTTCCATTGAAATGAAGGGAACTTAAGGAGCACAAGGAGTCTTGGGAATGCGGTGGGGAAAAGTATTCGTGAGCTCCTGGTGAGGCCTCTTTGCTGCATGTCACACGGGGAACAGAAATGAGGGAAACGATGGCAATCTTAGTCCTGAAGTGATGTTTCTCCACTCACGTAGTTGTGCCACCACCTCTCATGCGACAGTCAGTGGCCCTGTCTATGCTGTACAGCTTAGTGAAGATGCTGCAGTGTGCATGCATCTGTGGTTGTCAGGGACTGTGACAGCAGGACAGAAGCAGTGAGGAGTGAGAAGCACTGCTGGGGTAAGGCGTTTGTTGGCAGAGATTTCTGGGGCAGGAATTGAGTGGAGGACGATGGATGCTGCACTTTTGCTGGGTGCTAAGCAAAGGAGCTTTGACGTTGGTGCTCAGACAAAGGGTGTGGTCCCTGCTCCACAGCAGATGACTGGCAGCCATCTGATGTGCATTGGTGGGATTGGGGACAAAGCTTCACCCCTCTGTGCTGATTCTAGCCACACATGGTGCCTCCAGTTAGCTTAATTTGAAAGCACTAAATGTCTGGGGGAGAAGAGCAGGAATAGTTTGGAAGAAGAGATACTAACTCGGAGTGATCCACAGGGTGCCGGCACCCACATCAGGATGCTGAAGTGGAGACCATTATTTTCCACCAACTGTGGAGCCCATGGAGCGTGTGAGCTGGTAGAGGAGTGCTTTTGGAAGTGGTCTGTGGTAGTGGGTAACTATTTGACCAGAACCAACGCAAACCCAAACCTCGTCAGTTCTACACTGAAAATGCATTTGCAGTGTGATCATAACTGATGCTGGCAGTAAACCTGGAGATGGCTTTTAGAAACCTGTTTTGATCCTGGCTGCTCAGCTGTTTGCTTTTAGTTTTGCTGGAGAGAAGGAAACGACTCGTCAGTTCCATGTTCTGGTCAGCGTTGTTTCCTGGTTCCCAGAACGTTGCCTGGTTGGATTGCAAACCCGTGGGGATCCTGAAATCCCATGGCTCTTTCTGGTTGAAAGAGGCGGGAAAAAAAAGTCCTACTGTACCATAGCTCCTCGAAGCCCAGAGGCTGCCCTAGAGCTGTTGGTGGCGCTTCTCCACTCAGCATCATTTTAGGGGAGGGAGACTGGGGGAGGGAAGCATCCCCGAGGGACTACTTAACTTCCACACCTGCTTATGTTCTGCTCCCCAGGCAGCTGACCAGAGTTTGGCACAGCCTGTTTCTAACCTAATCACCAGGAAAAATGCTCGTAACAAGGTCTGACCTATGGGCAAACTTTTAAACAAGCACAAACTCATGCATCAAATCGATACCTGGATCAATTTTTTCCCCCTCTGTCAGAAATAGAGTATAGCTGAGTTGACTCAGTCTGCTGAGGCGGTTTACCAGCATAACTCCATGCCAAAGCCTGAAATGAAGAGCTGGAGTTTAAAGATGTTCCCATGTACGTTGTCGCTGGAGTTTAAGGTGTACCTCCACTTTAGGCTTCTTGGAAAGTCCAGCTTATAGTTCTCAGAGCTAGGTGGGTGTCTTGAGTACATCAGGGGGTAAAGAAGACTTTTATGCTGAAAACATAGAGAGAGGCTCATTTGTACAGCGTGCATGAGCATGCACTTGAATGTACTCACACACATTAGGCAGTGGGAGTTGAATCCCTGAGGTTTTCAGGAGCTTGATGGTTGAAATACATTTCTGCTCCTTGACGAAATCATATATTCTGTAGGGATGTGTGCACCAGCACATCAGCCAGTCAGCTAGGCAGTTGGCTCCCTGTTACTGTACCCCAGGAAAAGCTGAGTGATGCTCGAATGGTGTAGTACCCGCTTCAGCCCCGGTCTGTTCTGCCAAGCTGCATGTGCAGGTTTCTGTCTTAGCCGAGTCCCCGTCCCCTGAAGTGTTCCTCACCAGTGGGATGTGTGTGTGATTGAAGGTTGGGCACGGCTCTGGCTGTGCTGTGCTAGGGTGGGCATCTCCGCAGCATCGCTGTGGGGTTGGGGACTGGCACAGGCAGGGAGCCCGGGGACACCCCCAGCTGATCCTGCAGCCAGGCACCTCTCCGGCTGAGGCGGTCTCGGTCTGTAGTTTCACGTGATCTGGAAGGGAAAAATGGCTCCTGTGGAAGTAGGTGGAGATGCAGACCTAGCTGCCGTCTGATCCTTGGGCTGTCATCATCGTGTGGAAATCGGTCACAGTTTGTCCCCTCCCTGTGGCTGTGCATGCACGTAGCCCTGATGTGGTGTCAGCAGGGCCGTCAGCCAGGGCTGAGCTCTGTGATGCTCCTCGCTGAGCGCTGGGTGTCTGCGGTGCTTGGGCACAGAGCAGGTGGACAGCACCGTGTCCTGAGCCTGCGAGGAGGATGCTCGAGAGGATGGTCTGCTCCTGGTCAGCGTGACAGGGTGTGGGAGGTAACGGCTTGTTTCCCACTTTGCCTTGTTGACTGCGAGGAGGATTGTCCTCTCTCCTGGATTTGCCCCCGTGGAGTGAGCTAACAGGCTTGGCAGATGGAAGGATGAATCTACCAGTGCCTTTGATATTTGGAAAGCTGAGAGGACTCTGAGCATGAGGGAGATTTAGAGCCCAACATGCTGCAAAAGCAAGCTGTTGTGTCTGCGGTAGGAACCTTGCCCCAGCTCTCTGTGGAGCGCTTGAGGAAATCCTACAAGCCCCGGCTGGATACAGGCAGGGCAGCGTGTCTCTGGCCTCATGCAGATCAGGCTTTACTTGCTTTTGCATCAAGGCTCTGGTGCCCAGAGGTGGGGTTGCTGAATTTGCTGAGCCAAGCGCTGAACAAGTGAACCCAGGTCCTCCCTGCCCTGCTGTGCTGCCGGCTAGGCTCGGTGTCTGGATCACGGCGTCGGGCATGGGCACGGGGGGACCTCCCAGGACGAGGCGGTCAATGCTGGGGCTCACGGCGCTGGGCAGCTTCAGTGGGAGGGGAGCTGGCCGTGCCCCGCAGCACCGCCGTCTCGCCGGGCCCATGGCGTGGCCGGACTCATGCCGCAGCCACCAGCAGGGAGGCCCCACGCGCTCCCACACCCACGCTCCAATTGAGCGCGCACACATGCGGACGCAGGTTCACGCCAGCGTGAACATGCTCATGCAGATTCACATGGATATGCGGTTAAGCAGGCACACCCACATGAACATGGATGCAAATAGCTCCGTGCTGGTACGGGCCTGCTCAGCACCACAGACACAGACGTGTTCACATTTGCACAGCTTTAGGGTTCTGCTGGCACAGACGCCCTCGTGCATGCTTCTGTGCTCACAGACACGGGCGACAGCTAAGCCACAGCACTGGTCTATTTTTGGGAGCACTCCTAAGAATTTTGAGCGTGTTTCAGATGTTAGAGTCTTAGATGGGGGAAAGCTAGAACAGATGGCTAGAGGGTTCAGAGCAGCAGCCCTGCTGAGAACAGATATTTATAGGCAGATTTAACCCTTGTGTGGTCTTCGGAGCCACATTTAAAGGAACAGCAGCTGAAGGGAACATTGTGGAGCCAAGCAGTGACCTCTGAGGGTGTGCTGTGCTATCTGGTTTCTGTGAGCTGATTATCAGTGTAGTCTGGAAATCCCGTGTGTGCTGTTTCTCAAGCATAAGGGCAGTTTTCCCTAGACCATTAGAACCTGGTTTCTGTAAGTCTTGGTGAAACCAAGCTGTCTGAGCTGGGGTAACAGGTACGGAGGCTGTCCTGTGTTTGCGTGACCAGCAAAGCAAGGACAAAGATTGTTTTGTCCTTCCTGCCCTGTTTTTTTTTTTCCCCTCTTATTTTTGAAGAGGTTGCCCAGATTCTTCCTTTTCTTAGTGGGAAGGAGAGAGTGTGGTTTTCCTTTCAGGCATGCTGTCTCATAAGAGTCATCAGATGTTTTTACCTGCCTTTGTCTTGGGCTCTCTTGCTCAAAAATTTAGAGAAGAGCAAAATCCGTCTGTGAATTGTGTTGAACAGTGCTGGCTGCGGAGACTGCAAAGGGAACACGGCATATTTACATTGACAGATCTATTTGTAGCCCTTTCTTTGAGAGCAGCCAGCCTCTTATTTAGGACCTGAAGTAGTGTTGTATTTAACGTGTATAGTGCATCTTGAAGTGGGCTTGGCTGAGCTGAGTAACAGCAGCAGGAGAGAGGAGAGGGATCTGGAGGCTGGGAAGAAAGCGATGCCCTCAGATGGGAAATGTAAAGAAATGGCAGAATATTAGCTAGGAGCTGCAGTGAGGGCTCTCACTCAGAAAGAGTGAATGGGGGGCACAGACCTGTGGAGCTGAGTGCAGCCTTCTGAGTACTTGCCAGCCTGGCTCCAGGAGAACTGGGGAGCGGAGGTGCTGCTGAGCTGGTGTGGGGCACAGAGGGGCTGGATGAAAGAGTCAGGGGCTGCTGGCAGAACTAATGGTGCTGGGTCAGAGAGTTGTGCCAGCCTGCATTTGTGCTCCTGACATGGGGGAGACGCGTCCCACTCGTGAGACAGGGCAAGCAGCTACAGCGCTGGGTAGAAAAGGTACGTCTCCCCCGTGGGCCGCAGTCAGTCCTGCAGAGTTTGTGCTGCAGCACTGGTGCGCAGCAGCACGTACAGTGTGCTCTGGGGGTGCCGTGCTCAGTCCTGCATGCATTTTGAATCCCTGCTGACTTCCCCCATCAAGACTTCCACTAATCCAGGTGCTTGGAGCTGAACTCTGCAGCATCGACTCCAGGCTGGTGCCTGGTACGAGGTGTCCTGGGTGGCAGTGCTGAGTTGTACAGGGCTCCGGTTTCCACTTCTCTTTGCACTGCTGTGCTTCCGTCAGCCAGCCAGAGCGACTCCTGATGCCAAAAACAGCGTGCTGCAGCTGCAAGTCACACTTGGTCCAGAGTTGGGTTCCTGGCCGTTGGTTTCACAGGCACTTGGTGTGAACTGCAGTGAAGCAGCTTTGCTGTTGTACACCCTGGCCCCAGGCGTTCTCTGCCCCAAGGTGCTGGAGCAGAGCCCCGTGGGGCACAGGGATGTCCTGAAAGTGACCTGCAGGCTGCGGCTGGGCACGTGCAGTACATGTGGGTACAGAGCTGGGAGACAGAGGCAGAGACAGGTGGAGAAATTTGGGGGTGCTGGGCCTTGGGGGAAGGAGGTCTGAGTGTGTTGGAGCTCTGGATGGATAGCAGCTTGCAGCTCTTTCTCTCTCGCCCCACCGTAAGCCATTAAGTACGGCCTGGGCGCCGCTCCTGGCTGCACTGCTGACTTGCTGCGTGACCCTGGCTGGCTGCGGGGTGCGGGCACAGGTTCCCCTGTCTGTGCTGGAGAAGCGGTGGGGTTTTGGAAACGGTGGCAAAAGCATTGTCTGTATAGCATCAGCATGCCAGATATTCAGCTCTGCTCCAAAGATGCCTTGAGACTCTGCTGAGAGTGTGACAGTGCAGGTCTTGCTTTGGCGCAGGAATTCCCGGCAGTGCTCTTGCCGTGTCAGGGATCAGATCCATGTCTTGGGGGAGTGAGGTTGGAGCATTCCAAGCTGTCTTTGCAGTGGTGCCAGGGCCGGGAGATGCAGATCTGCAGGAGAGTTTGGGAGCGCGTTGGAGCTGCTCGGTGCCTGGGTTTATTCATTCCCATTTCAGACTATGGAGGCATGGAGAACAGTCGCTGTCCTCGTTACCCACTCAGCCCCCCCCCCACTGATTGTGTTCTCGCTGCTCATTTGTGGTTCGAGTTGAAGAGTTCTCAAGTTTCCCAGAGCTCTTGATGGGCCATACATTCCTGTTCTCCTGGCATCTTCCTGGCATCTCAGGCTTGTTTATAGTTGCTGAGCTGGAAAGAATAGAGTAAGAAATAAACTTGAACTGTTTTCTCCCCTAGAAAATGCACTGCAGTTGCTGTGTGCCCCTCAGTGTTTGGTATGATGGGTGTCTCCTCTCCCAAAGCCCCCTGTGTCCGCTCCAGCCTCGCTCAGCTATGCTGCAAGTCCTGCAGTAGTCGAAGTGGCCGCCGAGCGTTCCTTCACAGCAGTGTCTTGACAGCAGCATAGAGGAATGGGGCCCAGGTCAGCTCCTGCCCCCACAATCGTGCTGTGGCTTTGTGGTGAGAAAAACCTGGTTCTTCCTGCCCTAGTTCTGCCGTAGCACATCCTGACCACGCGGCTGATCCCAGGTGTGGTGCTGGGAGCGTTCAGCAGCCAGCTCACAGGTTGGCTTGCTGCACGCTGGTGTTGGCTGGCAACCTTGCGTGCGGCTGTCTGACTGCGTCTCACACCGCACAGGGAGCTGGAGCGAGCTCTGTGGGGCCGCTGGGCAGGGCTGGGCCAGCTATGCTCCTGCACGGCCGCGGAGGGACCGGCAGCCTCCTCTGCTACCTGGCTGCGGAGGAGGAGCCGGCGCAGCAAACAGGCTGGTAACTGCCAGGCCCAGGGAGCTGCCCACACTTGCCCGGCCTCCACAATGGCCCCATTGTTTGAGAGCGGGCAAGCAGGAGGCTTCCTGCAGCTCCCTTGGCAGCCTTAATTAACCCTCTGCCCGCCAGCACCAGGCCGCGGGTGTGCGTGGAGCGGGAGGTGCAGAGGCAGGTCGAAAGGCTCCCGTCGCCCTTGGCACGCGCAGGGGCAGCAGCTGGGAAAAGTGGGCCTCTGTACAGCAGCTGCCTCCAAAGCCACTGGTTGCTGCTGAGCCTTGATTTCCTCTGACAAGATGCAGGGAGGCTCTTTGTGTTCTTCTGTGCCTCTTGCTGCTGTGACCTTGGTTTGGAAGCAGCTCGTGTCCAGCAGTGGCTGCGCTGCTCCGCTCCTGCCACACGTGCTGGGGCAGGAAGTGCCTTTAGGAATGGGACATTTGGGGTGTTGGGGTGCTAATTCCAGTGGCTGAGATATCGGCGTGGAAACTGTTTAAAGTGATTCCAGCCTGATCAAAGTGCCTTCTTCCTTCCTGTCCTGTAATGTGATCGTGGGCCAAAGAGCTGCTCTTGGTCTGCTGTGGCTTTTAATTCCTGTTGTTGTAAACGCACAGCCTTGGAAGGAGCAGGCATGCCTTACCAGTGTGCTCATGCTGCTGGGATGCAGGCTCAGATCCAGGGGCCACAGATGGAGCCAGGGAACAGTGTCTGTGGTCAGGAGAGCACAACGAGTACCCTTGTAGCTGGCCGGGGGAGCTGGATACCTCTGTGCTGTTTCCTGCTGGCTGGCTCTGCGCTGCCCATCTTTTGGTACAAGCCGCAGGAGCTGGTCCGCAGCGCAGGCCTCACGCGCCGCCACAGCTCCAGAGCTGCGGCCATGCTCTTGGGTCGAGTGCGGGCAGCAGAAGCGGGTTGTCATTACCTGGGGTACAGCAAGCTTGCCACAGCCCTGTAAGGTCGCCTTTGCATCTTAGGAGTAGCCCAGTGTTCTTCCTCGCTGGTGTTGGTCCATTGGAGTTCCTCACCAAGAACCCTGTGGACAACGAGCTGGCTGTGTTATGACTGCCAGCATTTTCTGTTCGGTCATCGCTGAGGTTTGTTGTGCTACCAGGCCTAGAGGGGGCTGTTCCCTCTCCCTGGTGCTTCAGGCCAGCCGATGTCTCTGGCTGTTGATGGGGGCTTTGGCTGGGTACCGTGGTGGGCTGGAGCCTGTGCTGGAACCGCTGTCTCTGTCGCTGCTGTCTGTGATGCTGGCAGCTTTCTACCACATTTGCTTCCCTGTAAGCTGACTCCAGGGATTGTAAGGCTATAGGGCACCCCCGCTTTGTCACAGATTTCCTCTCCTGAATCTGTGGGATGAGGGAGAAGAAGAGGCATTTGGCTGGTATGCCAAGACTGTGTATGGGAAGCTTTCTGGCTGTTGGTCTTCAGACATGTCGATCACAGCCCGTCTTGTGCTAGCTCAGAGACTTGTGAATTGGCCTGGTAATCCAGACAGCCGAGAGCTTTGAAACCCAATAGATACAGTGCACGTCACCAATTAGTTCTACTGGAAACCCAGTAGCTAATTTGCTTACATGATGACCTAAACACCTACCCCACTTCCAAGAGGTCTGTTATTTACAGTTCTCTCACTAGATAGCCTCTGCTCTTTTTCTCCCTGATTGTACCCCATTCTTTGTCAGTGCCACGACTTTTCTTGTTGGTGCCGTCTGTTTTTTAAGTGACAACAGAACTGGAGTTGAGTGTTGTACTAGTTGAGGGCTGAGCTGGGAGCGCTTGATGTACTGCAGTTAGTGTACCAAGTGCAAATGAAATTGCTGCAGAGCTTTATCTGGCAGCATCTGGGCACCTGGCTGCAGAGTACAGGGCTCTGGCCACAAAGAGCACTGCAAACCTCCAAAACCTGGGCCTCCTCTGAGTCTCAGACACGAGGGCTGGAGGAGTTTCAGAAGCCTTTGCCAACTCTGTGCATCATAAATCAATGAGGCACCTCTCTCCTGGTGGAGAAAAGGGGCTCTCTGGGGGCAGTCCCAAGGAAAGATTGCTATTTGGTCCCTCCTTGTGGTGTCAGTGTTCAGCTGCTGTTAGATATTCATCTTGCAGCCCTTCCAGAGGGCTGCACTTGGTGACTTCTGGCACTTTCTGCCTGTTTCTGGTGGGGTAGTTGGCAGCATGGGTCAGGGTTAGATAATTATGTCTCTGGAAGAGCTTGGCAAGCTGTGGGAGGGTTTGTACAAGGGCAAAGTAACCCCGCAGACCGTGGGGCTAGTTCTGTGGGCCATGCCATGCCTTTTTGCACCCCCTGGGTGGGAGAAGCTGGGAAATTTCAGCTTGAGCTGCGGAGGAGGTTGCCGGGGCGTGAAGTGGAGCAGCTGCCCTTTCGGGGTGCTCGGGGGGGAACCCCCTGTCCCATGCCCTGAGCTGTGCAGCCCAGCTGTGATGGTGAAGTCTCGTGGGGAGCGTTTGATCTGCTCGCCCTCCCTTCCCTCCAGGCTTTCTCCCCAGTAGCCTGGCGCCAGGCTCACGGCACCTCTCGCAGGCAGCTGCCCCCCCGATCGGCAGCAGCTCTGTGCTGCACGCCCCACCGGCCCTGGGGAGGGCGAAGGGTTTCCCAGGGTGGAATTTCCTGCAGGGCCGATGCACGGCTGCTTCCCCTTTGACCTTAAACCCTAATGTGCCTGAGTCACGACGGCATGCAAATAAGAGCAAACGGGGGTGGGGGCTGAGGGAGCTGCTGGGAAAAGGAAGTGACCTCAGCCAGGGTTTAAATATAGAGCCAAGGCTCCGCTGTGCGCTGGGGCTGTTATTTATAATCCTGGAGGAGCAGCTGCTGACTTTGTGCATCCCTTCTGCAGTCCAGCCTCCCAGGAGGCAGTGCAGATAGATAACAATTTCTGTGCAAGGTGCTGGGGCAGCCAGCCTTGCTTTTCCACATCTTTCCTGCCTCTCCGTGTCCCTTTCCCCCTCCCCAGGTGAGGTGATGCCCGTGTGCTTGTTTGGACATGTGCACGCACACGCGCACAGATGCAGCGCGGTGATTTGGATACTTTGCTTACCGGCAGGTGCTCTAGCCTTTGCTTTTGTCACCTCACAAAACGCAGGTGTGCCCTTTGTTCGCTGCACTTAGAGCCAGGACAGGTCACAGGAAGGAAGAGCCGTTCTTTCCTAAACTGGGTCTGTTTCCAGGGCAGGCCAAGAACTCCAGGACACCGATTGATATAAATAATGCATGGAATTAGGTCAAAGTAAGGTTGTCTGTCCATACCTTCCTGCACGTGACTTAAAATGCCTTGTTTCCTCTTCACAGAGCCTCCTTGAAGGCAAACCTGCTTGTTGCATGTTGTTTGCAGCAGGGATCCTACTGTGCAGCGCAGCTGGGTTACCAGGCAGTGAGAGGTGGCGGAGGTGTCCCTGCCTCGAGCGTTTCGTGCCAGGACTTGCAGTTTACAAAGACCGTGCTCTTGTTCAGGCTGGGAGGTGCCTGGGGTTCACAATGTAGGCCTCAAAGGGCAGTACCTGGCTGAGAGCTGTTGTTCTGGGGAAGCTTTTCTGCAAGGTGTGGTGGGATCCCTAACGCTCACTTGGCAGCATGCCACAGGCACCTCCACGTCGTGTTGATATGAGGAAGTGGAGCAAGCATCTGTGGAGCTTCTGCCGGGGTATGGTACAGCTGCATGGCTGTGCCCTTCAGGACAGCCATCTGCAGACTGGTTTAGAGGCTGGGATGCAGAGTGAGGTCTTGGTCTGGAAATGGGACCCCTGTGCACAGCACAGGTGCCCCAGCACGGTGAGAGATGCAGTAAGTTTGCCAGTGCTCAGCCCCGGGGGTGGGGGGGGGTCATGAGGCTGAGGATGCCCTGGGCGAGGGTGACACCTAGCGGCTTCATCCCATAGCCTGCATGTCAGGCAGAAGGATGGAGTGCTTGCTCTGCTCCTTAGGAAATCTTTTGACACTTCTGGACACCCTGAATGAACCTGGAAGGGCTGTGAACTCCTTCCTGCTGTGCGCTGCAGACTCTGCAGCACTTGGGAATGGCTGTGGGATCACAGAGTCACAGAATCGTGGGGGTTGGAAGGGACCTCCAGAGATCACCGACTCCGATCCCCCTGCTAAAAGCAGGTTCCCTGCAGCAGGTTGAGCGGAGAAGCGTCCTGGTTGGTCTTGAATATCTCCAGAGAAGGCGACTGCACAAGCTCTCTGGGCAGCCTGTTGCAGTGCTCTGTGACCCTCACTGTGAAGAAGTTCTTACGCATGGTGTCACTGCCAGGACTTCCCAAGAATCGGGCCAGGGGATGGTAGTTGACTCAGAAGTACTCCGTGGAACGTCGCTGGGCCAGACGGGGAGAAATGCACCATGGCCAGTCCTCTGGGCTGGAAGAGTGCAGGGCTTCTGCCTGGCTTGCTGCAGTCACAAAGCACTCAGTGTGTGATCTTGTGCTCAACTGTGGGTCTTGCCCTGATGCAGAGCAGAGCTGCCGGCACAGAGGCTCAGGCTGCCGCCTTCCCAGGGGCCGACAGAGCTGGGAACCAGGCTGGGTTCTACTGGCTGGAAGGCTGTGGGGAGCCAGGAGGATGCATGTGGGGAAGGATGTGGGGAGCCAGGGGAGCCTTCGCGTCCTGCACGTGTACTGCTGCAGGAACACTTCTGTCTCTGGCTTGGAGTCTGTGCACGGGGAAGGGACCAAGTGTCATGTCCTTGCTGGAACACGGATAAGCTTGGCCACCGGTGGATTTATGTCCCAGGACTACTGTGAAGATTACTTAAGGAGAGTCCTGCGAGGCAGGGTGCCAAGTACTCTGTGTATCTTCACACTGCTTTTGGCAGCAGAAGCGAAGTATGCTTGGAGGTATGTGAAGCTGCGTTTCTAAGAGCTCAGAATGGCACGGGTGCCAGGTCTGGAAGCATGTATTATTCTACAGAAAATGGTGAAAACCGGGGCAAACTCTGAAACCTGCTGCTCAGGAGAGTTGGTATAGCAGAGGGCAGCGTGAGGCGCAGCTCACGAGGTAGACTTCTTAACATTAATCACCTAATTATGGTAACCCCAGTACACAAACAGTGGGAATTAATTGAAGTCCTTTAATCCCCTGTATTGACTGCACAGGGGGAGGTCTGTCCTGTGCTGTGGTGGTGCGTTCAGCCTGCGGTCTTATCTGCCGGAGTGGGATTAATGGGAAGACTGTACCCTTCACATGTGGGTGAGGTGGTCTTTGTGCATCCTGGCACACCTGCTTTGTTGCAGTCCAGGGTGTTGTCCTGAGCTGGGTGCTGCACACAACAGGACAGCTGGCAGTGAGCAGGATTCCCAGGGGCTTCTCTGGAGGAGAACAGAGCTAGAGCTGGGGCTGGGCAGAGCAGCTGTAGAAGAGATTGTGCCTTGGAGGAAAACAAAGTTCCCAGAGCAACAGCAGTACCTTTAGAAGAGATTTGTGTCTTTGTTCCCAGACCTCCTAGAAACTATTAGACCACAGCAGTGTGCTGTGCTGGAAAATGTGGCTTGCAGTGCTGTCCTGTATGTGGGGCATCCAGAGCTTCCCCAGAGGTCTCTTGCTGACCGCTCTCCAGCAGGTCACACAAACTGGTGTATTAAATAATTCCTCGTGAACATCCCGAGAGCTGCATGGGACTGTCAAGTAGCGTCTGGCACATGCAGGGTTTCAGTAGGGAATGTGCCAGTTGGACTGAAAAGCTGGAAGAATCTGCAAATTTAGTAATAGACCTAGAGGCTCCCTGAGCACAGGATGGGAAGCCAGTCTCTGTCAGGTGGAAAAAGCGTAAGAGTGGGAGAAACCATTGAGCTATGGGCAAGGAAGTGCTAAGGGAAGTTCTTCTACCACCAGTGGACTGAAGTTGTGGCAGGAGCAAGGGTTGTAGGATATAGGGCAGAAAGTAGACAGGATTCCTGCTTTAAGATGCTTCATCCAAGCCTTATTTTCCACATGTGCTATGGGGGCGTGTCTGTCTGTAGGTGGAAGAGAAGGTGAATCTGAGATTTTGTCCTGCGAAAGACCTTTGAGACTTGTGGTCAAGCAGCCCTGCTCACATGTATTGTTCCCAAGGCAGCTCCGAGTAGGAGAGCAGTAAGGTCTACTAAAATGACTCTGAGAACTGCTACAGTTCAACAGGGTGCCAGGTTTTCCCTGCAGGTCTTTTGCAGCCCTCCCATGAAGTTTGTGAGGGTACCATCTTTTCTGCCATTGAAAAGGACACAAGAAGGACACGGGAAATTAATGGAAGATAAAACAGGCTTCTCCAGGCCATCTGTCTGACAACATGAAGCACGATAATTTCCTGATGCTTGATAACAGTGACAGATTCAGAACAGATGACTTCTGTCCTGTCTGTAGTTGCGTAGCCCAGTGGAATTCCCTGCCTCGTGACGTCTCCACATCCTCTTGACCAAAACAAGGTTCAGATGGGAGCACCTTTTGCAGTAGCATCCTGGGTTAACGCTGTTCTCACTGATGATGAAAATGCTCAAGTGAGTGCTCCAATACAGGAATTAGGGAGACAATCCCGTGGCTGCCCAGCTGTTAATTGCTGAATAGCATGCTGTCCCTGCGCTGGGCTTGTTGGGCTCGGGTGGGTTCCAGGGCCCATCTGGCTGTTAGAGCCCATCGCCGACTCTTGGCTGGAGCTGCCTGGAAGACATTAATACTCTTCTGCTACTGTTTTTGAGGGTTTTGTTTCTCACTGGAACAGAATCAAAATCCATTGAATGGTCTTGCAAAAAGGTTGTTTTGGATGGAAAAGGTCAAGTTTCTGATTCTGGCCTTTTTCTCAAATCAGAAATGATCCAAGAGTCTTGGACATCAGAAATCTTGCTTCTGAAAAGTTTGTTATAGCCTTTGCCTCTGTGAAATGCTTTGACTTTAGAGAAGTAGTATGGTAGTTCTTTGGAAGCGTTCTAGTCCTTTCTGTTGGTAACACTGGGGTAACTAGCAGTCTAGGAGGGGTGTTAGGCAGTGTACCCATGATCTTACCCAGACCTGGGGTGAGAGAGAGTTATAGGAGGCATCAGCTCTTTGTTGGGTCACTCATTTTACTGACCCCATGTATGCTTTCTTCAGGAAGCCCCTGAGCTTGCCTGGGACCTCTTGTTTCAAAAGCTAAGACATTCCAGTTGAGTTTGTGGTGGGGTCCATGGGACATTTTGGATTAGGGTGATCCCAAGATTGCTGTTCCTAGGGTGAGTGAGTAAGTTGTCTTCATAGGTGGTGTGGTCGGAGGGTGTTTGCAATGTCAACCTGTTTTCTAACTTTCCGGACTGGCCAGAGGAGAGGGGACGAGTGATGTTCCGTTTGTTGCATCACTTTTGTCACAGCCCATCTCATCTTGTATGTTGGGTGTCCGTGAGCTGTGGGGGCATGCCAGCACAACTCGGGAGGCCTGGTCTCCGCTGTGTGTGCACAAGTCGGTATTTATCTAGGTTTCATAAGAGCTCTCCCCAGCACCTGGTAGGAAGGAGGTGCAGTGAAGCTCCATCCTTTCTGAATTGTTGTGATTCTGGTTTCCTCGCTTCCTCTTTTGCCATTGCTCTCTTGGTGCTGGCTGCCTGCCGGGGCTGAGGGGAAGCACTGCAGCAGTGCCAGTGGGCATGGCAGTGTGGAACCTGCCGGCCTGGCGAGGTGCAGGCTGGGAGGCAGGCAGTGGCGGCTGGGAGGCAGGCACGGTCTCTGCATTCTTGCGGCAATGTTGGGAATCTGTGTTATCGTCCTTCGGAGGGAGCAGGAGCATGATTCACCAGAAAGTCCTCTGGGAATGCAGTGGGGTTTCAGGTTTCTTGAACTATCAGCTAGCAATTCCAGGACCAGGAATATGTCAGACCAGTCTCTCCTCACCCAGAGTTTCCTCCTCCCCCCGCTACTGCTGTTCAGACCGTGCTGGGGGAGTCTTACTGAAAGCAGTTTTTGTTGTTTTGTTTTGAGGTTTCTTTTCTGCTAAGGTCTAAGTCTTTGGTTTAAAGCTGTGGCTTTTCAGATGTACAAGACACAAATATTCTCTCCGCATTTAGATGTAGCACTTCATTCAGCAGAGATATTTGTAAGCCTCCTTCCCCATATCAGGTAGGCTAGATTGTCGCCCTATTTAATGGTGGGGAAATCAAGGCAGCCAGAAGCAATCCATCTTGATCAAGGTCACCCATGGAATCAGTGGCAGCCAGGGGTAGAACCTAGGAGTCTTGGATCCTTGCTTTAGCCACTGGGAATTAAATTTTCTATTGTCTTTAAAACTGCTGGGCCAGAGTGAGTGTGTTGCTAAATTGCAGAGGGAGCCAGATTTCTATGCAGTCTCCTTTTTGTCGTGTTCTTTTCAAGATGTTTTGGATCATTTGTCTCCCCATGTCAGTGTATCTACTTTCTAATTAATTCTCTTCTGTGGCCCAGATGTGTGCATGCCTGCTGGAATCTGGTTGGAAGGGGTGTGTGCGAGGAGCTCGCGGCACTCAAGGTGTCTGTCAGCACACTGCAACCACACAGATGGGAGGCTGGGGTGGATTCCTGCTATGCATCCGCAACAGGATCCAATTGTTGCTACTCCTGAAAGCACAGTAGAATCTGCAGGCAGCTGTTTCTGGCCTTTCTCCCCTTAGAATTTGCAAAGGAAGTGTGATTGGGCTCAATTAAGACCGGAGAATGGGAGAATTTCCCAGGGGAAGCACTGCTGGTTGAGCCGGGATCCCCAGTCAGCTGTGGTTGGCTTTGTGTGCTATCAGCAGTTGAGGTGAGGTATAGTACGTCTTCTCCGAAGCACCTGCCCACTCCCAAAATGAAGGAAGAAGGAACTCTGAAAAGATGCCCCTAAAATGTAATGTTCTGGAGGGACCTCACAGCGAGTAAGGCTTGTCTGTTTTGCAGGCAGCATCCAAAGGTTTCATTAGGGTGGCTGCTGGGTCCTTCAGGGCTGCTGGCTGTGCTCCCTGCCACAGGTTGAAAAGTCCTGTCTAAGCGTGTTGGTTGACAGCTTGTAAACATAGCCTGTTTGCTCACTGAAGACGTGACCAGAAGAAAAACTCTGGCTGGCTGGGCTTGGAAAGAGCAGGGGAATCCTTTACCTTGGAGAGCCTCTTCTATTTAGAGGTGTCTCATGCTCAAAGGTGCTCTCTGGCAGCAAAAGCCACGCAGACCCAGCCCGAAAGCCCAGTAAAGTAGCAGATCAGATAGAGTAGTGAAGCCTGAACCCTCAGCAGCTCCTCTTGCATGGACAGGAGGTGTTCCCTTCTAGAATGTAGCCTGTACGGTGTCCCATTTGGAAGGAAGCTACAGTTCCTGTTTGCACGAATTACGGTTTTGAGAGACATCTGTCTTCCTGGATGGAGCGTCTGGTTGGGCTTTATCCAGGCTGCACCTAGAGGTGGCCGTCCACTTGTTAGTCCACGAATGAAGCGCCTCTGATGGTAAGCTTCCTTGATGAGCTGCAACAGGGAGCTGTGTAGGGGGGTGCAATGCAGTGGGCTTGTCTGTGGGAAAGGGGCTGCGTTTATTTTGTGGCTGTTTGTTGAACGTGACTTCCTCATCCACGCTGCATCATTCAGTGCTGCTGAAAGGCTTCACTGAGGCTGCTGCCCTGGCTGTGGGTGCCATGCACGGGCATCTCCTGCCGCTGTTCTGAGTTGGGGTGTTGGCTTAGGTCAGGTCATCTCTGAGGCGCAGGACATGAGAGCTCTCCTGGTTCTGTGCATTTCTAAACGACGAGCAAAGGACTACAGCCTAAACTGGGTCTGAGCATCGTTTTCTCTGCGCAGGTAGTGCCCTTGAGCTGGTATTGCCAGCCCCAGTTCCTGCCTGTCTCTTGATGGGTACTGGGTTATTAAATGGTTCTACTTCTCCTGGGTGACTACAGCTGCTGCAAGTGCTGTGATTACTACCAGGGCCTTTGGAGGGACCTTCCTGCTTCCAGCTTGTTCTTTGAAGAATGAATTTGCCCTGAGAACTTGAGGGATAGCGGGTGCGTCTTGAGTGTCAGCCTCTAAAGTCTGCAGGCATGGTCTTAGCGGGGACCTGACTTTCTTCTTCCTTCCTCAGGGTACTCACATGCCCGTCCTTTGCTGCGCTACAACCGAGGTTGTGCTGCAGCGCTGCTGAGCACATGTTTGGTGAGGCACTTCGGGATCTGTTTTGAATAAAATACTGCGTTCATGCAGATGTGCCCCAGTCAGGCGGCTCGCATCTCTAGCCCGTAGTTGTTGTGGATGGCGATGGTGGCTCCTCCTTGGCTAATGTAGCAGCACACTGGTGTTAATCGCTTGGTGACCCTCAGGACTGCGGCGTGTTGTGTTGCCAAAATTGCCTGGTGCGAAGCCGGTGCCGCAGCACGCGGGGACTTCGGGCCACCAGCAGCGGAGCTACTGAAGGGCTTGCTGTCTGGAGTGCTGTCTGGCAGCAGCCTCTTCCAGTGGGGCGAAGGCTCCCCAAGGCTGGCTAGCCTGTGACGGCAGGCAGCACGCGTGCTGAATGCTGCAGTCTGTGCCATATGGACCTTCTCCTCCTCCCTGCTTGCCCTCTCCGTGTCGCCCTCCCTGCTCCGCTCCCCTCCCCCTGCAGGCGGTTTGACAGAGCAATTGGGCAGGCGCTGGGACAGCAACTCTGACATAAATCTCTCCTGGTGTGGAATGAGGGGTATAAATATCCAGAGAGTGATGTGATCTTTCCAGCTGCTATTAATAGGTCCCCAGAGAACAAGAGCGCGCTAGCAAGACTGGCTGACGCTTAAAGGGCTAGCAACTCCCTTATGTGCTGTGAAAATTAATCAGCACTGTGGCTCACCATCTTCCTTCAGGCTAGAGCGGAGCCCTTGGAGAGGTGTGTGGAGGAGGAGGGAGCAGCTAACGACTCGCTGGTTAGGAAGCAGCGATAGGCCAAGCTGTGCACGAATGATCCAGCTAACTAGCTCGCAGTGCCTGGGCAGGCCGTGCAGCGGTGCTGTTGCTGCAGGCTTCTCTGCTGGGCACCACTGTGCCAGCCAGCTGCTGGCTCCCCCATACCCTGCAGGGAGCACGCGTGAAGAAATCCGTTTTACAGGCAGGGAACTCGTTGGCAATTGGTGGCAAGATGCAATGCATGCCTCGCGGCGATCCCTGTCTTTCAGAGATTACGGGTCTGCAAAGGGGGCTTTGCTCTTTGGCTGCGTGCTGTTCTGGGAACGGCGTTCTGCCCCAGCACAACCAGTGCTTGGCTTTTGCCAGTGGTGTGTCTTCAGGCCTGCTTTCAGCAAGTTGGAGGTGGTGCACACGGTGCTGCCAGGCTCTTTCTGTTCTATTTAGGAATGTGGGGTTTCATCTGGAGCCGGTGCTTCCTGTCCTTGGGTGGCAGAAAAAATCCACGCTCAGCATCTGGCCTGCTCAGTCCAGCTGGGAAGAGCAGAGCATGGTCCCAGTAAGCCCTGTGTGCTGGGAAATTTGTCTGCCTATGCAAGAGAAAGGTTCTTGCCGGTGTGGAGAGGGTGTCACGCAAGCAACATAACAGAAGTAAGCAATCAGAGAGTAATCCCTCAGCCTCCACAAACACATGACAAGGTTGGATGGGGCTTTAGGCAACCTGATCTAGCAGGAGGTGTCCCTGCCTGTGGCAGAGGGTTGGAATGAGATGATCTTTAAGGTCCCTTCCCACTCAAACCATTCTGTGGTTCTGTGAAACACATGGCTTACTCTCCCTCCCTGTACCCTCCCCAAGAAGCAGAGAAGGCTGTGGCAGGTACTGGGAGGCAAGGGGAAGGAGCGACTGCAGCTTCAGGGTCCCTGGCCTGAGTAGGAATGAGGCTGTAGCAGAGGAACGTGAGGTCCTGACGGTGAAAGTGTTACGTTCTCCAGCTGAAGAGAGCTGAGGAGCATTTCTCGTAGAGTTTCTCTGCTGCCTCAAGCCTTTTTAGTCCTCCTCTGTCCCTTCCCAGCATTCTCTCTGTGGGTTTGTGCCAAGATCACTTTCTGTTCCCACAGCTGTCTCCTGCGTGTTTAACAGAGCACGGGATGCTGAGTTAGCAGCATCAGTGCCTGGGCTGCCCAGACATCAGAAGAGGCCCTGAAACCACGAGGGCACCAGCTTTCAGTTCAGGGTTGCAAAGGTGTTTTACCTCTGGCAACACTGTCAAAGCAGCTCTCAGGGTCCTTCCGTGCACCAAAGGGCAAGGCTGGCACGCAGCAGTACCCTGTTCTAGTCCTGACCCTGTAAGTGAGGGGGCTCTGTCCATGCCTCTGCCTTTGGGACTGGCAAGGCTGTGTCGCCTGAGTGGCAGCGTGCTGCTCGTCCTCCCGCAGCTGGCTGCAAAGCAGGATCCTTTGCTTGAAAGGGCCAGGCCTGATTCCTGGCACGAGCAGCTCTGGGTTCTGCCTTACAGGGGTTTTGCCTGACCTGCAGGCCCTGTGCTGACCCTCTGCCCTCTTCTCTCACAGGTTTCTGACCGAAGGGCCTGGGAGCTCCCTCCAGTGGTGCTGTGGGACGCTTCAGCCAATCCAATGCACCCTGACAACAAACTGCCCAGCCATGGCAAGGCAGGCAGCAGCGGTGCCCCAGCCCAGCACCACAACGTGAGCCAAGCACCCACCTGCAACCTGGGCTCAAAGGGTGTGGGGGCGGGCAGCCATGGCGGCAAGGCCACTCAGATCTCCCCTGGCAACTCTGGACTGAAAAACAGCCAGAACACTGTCCCAAACTTCAGCTCCTTGAAGGGCAAGGTGAAACGGGAACGAAGCATCTCAGTGGACTCTGGAGAGCAACGAGAAGCCAGCACCCCTTCGCTGGACACAGAATCGAAAGGTAGTATGCTCCTAAACCTTGACTCAGCAAGTCCTTCTCTCAGTTGCTCCAAGCACCTTGGTGGGACCAGGGATAGGAGCAGCTGTGAGCATCCTGTGTTTCCATGCTGCCACTTCTGTTTGGGCTTGCCCTGGCTGCCTGTGCATCTTTTGCACCTCTGCTTGTCATATCTGCAGCTTTGGGAGCAGAGTGGCTGACTGTTGTCCCTGTGGTTTTTTTTGCATTCCATTCCCTAAACTGCTGGTTGCATTGGGAGCCTGGGACTCTGGTTTTCATGGGCTTCTGAGGCGTGCCAAGCAAGAGCCTGGTTCACTGAAACTGCTCCAAGTGCCCCTGCTCTGTATTGTACAGACTTTCAACTCAGGACAGAGTTCAGTTTTTTTTTCTGTCTCCTCGCTGTTGGCAAAGATCTGCCTTTGTGGTATTCTTGCAGCTGTCCAGCTACTCAGCTGTGGTTAGCAAGGAGGTGCTGCAAGGGTCTCTGTCTGAACAGCTCTGTGGTTTCATCAGCTATGGGTGACTCTTGTGTTGAAGCATGTGGCTTCTGGAAAAGGGCTGAGTCAGTACTTCCAAACCCTCTGGCTTCCCTGCCCCAGCTGGCCTTCCCTGTAGTTTCTTGCATTCCACCAAGCCTGGTGCTCAACGGCTGCGTGTGACGCTTGGCTACAGGAAACAGGCTTGTTGGAGGAGAAATACCAGTGGTGCCCTTGATTCTGGCTGAGATTCACACCTGGCCACCTGAAGTTGTTGTCCACAGGCAGAGCCACTGCTTTGACCTGTGCCCCTAAGGGTTTGGTTTCACAAACAAAGGTGTGTTGCCTGGCTGGCGTAGGCCAGAGCTGTGCCTTGGAAGAATGTGTGGAACATACCTACTGCCCCCAGGAAAGCTTTCTCCCAGCTGTGTTGGGAGGTTAATGTATGCCATCGGTCATAAGCCTTTGTAGCTTTATCTTGCTATTGTCTTGTAGCCCAGACTTCCACAGGAAAATTACTGAAATGACATGATCAGGAATGAATGCCTGAATCTCCTACATTTCTGGTGCAATTCACTGATGTGTCATGTGAATATGGCCCATAAACCACTAGATGATATACAAAGGGTGATCAGATAGTGTTACGTTAAAGAACAGGGCTGAGCCCAGTCTGAGCAGATGCTTGAGGACCTTTACTAGGGCTGGGAGATGTCAGTGTGAGGCTGCTCACCCCTTGCATCCTGGCTGGGCTGGCAGAGCCATCCCTCAGAGCACTCTGACACACGGGGATTGCCCTAGCCACATCCTCCTGTGTATTCAATGGAAGGTTTAGATATCACAGGACCTGTAGAGACCAACCACTTTTCTGTCTTGTTGGGAAATTGGTAGTCCCCAAGGGTAGAAGAGCAACTTTCAAGCCAAGAAGCTCAGCTCTGTCCAGCACAGGCTGTGTCAGCTGCCTTGCTCAGCAGAGCAGTTCTGCCCTCGAGCATCCCCCATAGTCATACTCTGGTCCTGTCTCTTTTTTATTTCTGCTCAGTTTTAGAGGCTGTCTGCCTTTGGTTGCTTGGTGGGGGGAGGCAGTGGGGGAGGTGAGTGTTGTCATTTAATGACCTTTCTCTCCACTTACTGCTCTGAAGTCTGTGGCCAGGCCAAAAAGACAGCCTTGCTCAGTACTTCATCAGGAGACCCGTGCATCCATGCGTCTGGCTGGGAGGAGGGATGGTTGTGGATGTGGGAGCAGACCTTTGGAGGAGCAGAGCCAGTGTAGGTGCAGAGGAGGGGAGGACAAGGATGAAGCAGTAATCTCGAGTCCTCACTGCCAGCCTGGTGGGAAGTTGCAGGATTTAGTGCTCAGCTGGTGTCTGGCAGGGCAAGCACCTAGGAGGTCCCCTCGCAGGAACTGTCTGGTTGGAGCTAGCAAGAGAAGGGGGAGGAAACCAGCAGGCCTCTAACAAGCTCCCTGTCTGTCTGTTGTGCTAGATTTCAGGTTTTGTGAATGACAGACAATCTAGTACTGACTGTGCTATCCTGTCAGCACTACAGCCAGCGCTCTGCCTCCTTTGATGAGCGAGCATCTGGGCTGCGGCTGCAGGATGATCCTTGGGTCCAGCAGAGCTGCTGGCATCCTCGGACTCAGCCTTGTGCTGCTGTGAACAGCTGTGGGGTAGCAGTTCAGGTGGAACGTGGGCTGCAGAAGGCTTCCTGTGGGCAGTGCCTCTGGCCAGGCACTGATGCTGCTGAGGGGCTTTCATCCTGGGCCATTCACCCCTGCAGCCAAGGCTTTTGTGAAAGGTATTGTGCTGCAGCTCTGGTACAGTGCTCAGAATAGAGAAGGCTGTGTTTCATCTGTGCAGATGAGCCCTGTGTGCATCCCACTGCTGTTCAGGGTCTTGGCACACCATGCCCAGGGTGGCTCTTGGCAGGGGACAGTGTCTCAGCGCCAGCCTAGATAGCTGCGGGATAGTCAGTGAGCCTGGGCTTTGGCAAGCTCCAAGCTGAAGAGCCTGGCCCCTGCACCTTGTGCTTCCCTAGCTGCTTTCACCAAGATGACCCAGTGTGTGGCACGCAGCTGGGCAGAGCCCCAGCCCCCTGACAGGTCTCTCCAGATCAGCTCTTCTGATTGTTGTGTCCTTTCACAGGTGAGGTAGCTCCCCGTAGCAAGCGGCGGTGTGTGCTGGAAAGGAAGCAGCCATACAGTGGGGACGAATGGTGCTCTGGACCAGACAGCGAGGAAGACGACAAGCCCATCAGCAGTGCACACAGTGAGTGCCTACCTCCTCACCCACCCAGAAGCTTGAATAAAGCCAAATCTCTCCGGGTGTGGTGTGGCAGACCATTATTGGCCGTTGTGCTGTGAGAGTGTTTGTGGCCATGCAGTGAGGTGTGGAACCTGTTCTGTACAGAGATGCTGCTGAAATGCTGGAGGGGGAAGGTATTGAGGGTGGGTGTCTATACTGTGCATTGCACTGGCCACTCTAGCAGCACAGAATTGTCATCTTGAAAATGTTTCTGGCTTAACATCAATATGATGCCACTGGCCACACACACAGGCCTACCCTTGCCTTAGTGGCAGCCAGGCCATGCCACGTGCATTGCCCTTGTTGCATCAGCTAACTGCCACGCCACCCACCCAGGTCTCTGCAGCTGTGTTCTAAAGGCATCTGAGGCTAAAGAGGCTCTTGGTGTTTCAACAGTGGTTCAGGCAAGGCTGGGCTCGCCGAAGGTGTTCAGGGAGTTCTTCTACTTCCAGCCACAGCCATTAGTTGAAGCCCAGCTATTCCTAAAGCCTAGGATGACGTTTTGAAATTTTATAGGTATAAAGGTTTTGTGAACTTCCATGTCTAGTTGCTTAAATTTCCATCTCTTCTGTCCACTAGAGTTCAAGATGTTAGAAAAAAGATGTCTATTTCTGTTTGGAAGCAGCACTCTCCCTTGTGTGGCAGTTTGATATTGCAGTGAGTCAGCAAATGTGCATGTTTTGTGAGGGTGTTGGGCAGCAAAACGTAGGTCTCTCCTGTTTCCTAAATGTATCAAAACTCTCAGATATTTTGCATCTAGAATTCAGTTTACTTGCAATTTGTAGCAGGAAGAATATTTCATAGAATCATAAAATGGCTTGGGCTGGAAGGGACCTTAAAGATCACCTAGTTCCAACCCCCCTGCCCTGGGCAGAGATGCCACCTGCTGGTTCAGGTTGCCCAGGGCCTCATCCAGCCTAGTCTTGAACACCTTCAGGCATGGGGCATCCGCAGCTTCTCCGGGCATTGTGTTCCAGTGCCTCACCGCCCTCTGAGTGAAGAATTTCCTCCTAATACCTAATCTAGATTCCCCCCCCACACACACACCTTTTAGTTTAAACCTATTCCCCCTTGTTCTATCATTATCTGCCTGCGAAAAAGTTGCTCTCCATGTTTTTGTAAGTCCTGTTTAAGTATTGGAAAGGCGACAGGGCAGGGCCTTGTGGCACCCAAGGGCCATGGTGGATGTGAAACACAGACATGTAGACAACCAAGTAGAGGGTAGCTTTTGTGCCTGTCAGCGCACCATAGCCATCTTCTCCAAGATGTTTCCCAAAACTGCTAGACTCTTCTTCCAGTCGGTTGGGTGGCAGTGGGCTAGTCATTTCCTTCCAGTGGCCTAGTGACTGTATTTGTGGGCAGGGATAGTGTCACCTCCCCTTTACAGCCTTCTCCAGGATCTGCCTGATTAGAGCTGGTCAAGGTGGGGCTGACGAGGGGCAAGGGCCTGCAGGGAGGAATCGCGTGTCTCCCCACGTCAGATTTCCAGTGGTGTCTCTGCTCTTCACTGCTTTGCGACAGACTGACTGCTGGTGTTAGTGTCGAGTGGGTCTGCAGGGAGGTCCTTGGTGAAAGGAGAGCAGGGAGCCTGGCTCGGTGGGCTGTAGCGTGTATGTATGGAGCTATGCGAGAGGAAAGCGATGAATGGTGCTGCTACTTACAATGCTTATTAATTAGAAATATTATTTAATGATTGATGATGATTAATGATTATCACTGGTGAAAAGCATCTCTTCTTTCCTCTGCTTACCCATGTGTCTGTTGTTACAGCCGTGGGAAGGGAGATGAGGTGAGCCTGACCCCTCACTCTGAGGTGAAGGGGAGACCAAAACTGGGCCGCTCGGATGCTTGGGGACGGCGGCCACCCCCATGTCCGGGACTGCTGGTTGGGTGCTGCCATCTGCCGGTGTCAGGAGCGCAGAGTCCCGGGCCCTTGCCAGGCACGCGGTGGCTTTTCCTCTGACTCAAGGAAGAGAAGCGCCCTGACACCGAGGTGCATTTTCATGCCCAGCTCTGCCATTCACACAGGTCTCTGCAGTGGCGTGGCCTTTATGCAAAGAGACTGATTGCTCTGCTGTGGCTGAGGGCCTGCTGCTCCAGCCTTCCTCCTTCCCTCCATCCCCTTTGTTAATTCTCCTGGCGCAGAAAACCGTGCCATTCAGCAAAGACTGCTCTGATTCTCTTGCTATGCTGGCTTTAGTAACTTGACTCCTGTGCTCCCACAGATTGTAATGTAGCAGACCCTGCAATGTCCACAGCCTCGCAGCTTGGCCCAGGGTCCAACCCGTTGCCAAACCTGAACGAGACCAGTTCTTCCAGCACGCCTCATGGTGCTGCCCCAGGCTTACGGTCAGACGGTGCAGGAGGTGGAGGCAGCGGAACAGGAAAGCAGCCTTCACAGTTTGTTTACGTCTTTACAACGCACCTTGCTAACACGTAAGCAGGAAACCCTGTCCATCTTCCACTCGTGTGGGACTGGCCTGTCACAGTGGTCTGCTGTATACTGCACTTGACTCCAGGAGAGCTGGACAAGCGTGTCTCATGTCTGTTCAGTTACACAGAGCGGGTCCCTGCTGAGGTTCAGGAAGTTTGCTGGCAGCTACCGCTAATGGGCGAATTTTGCCTTCTGTGCACACTTCCTCGCAACAATGTCTAGCACTGCTTTCTGTGATGTTCACTGTAGAGTATATCTAGTCAGCATCTAACTGAAGATTTGCCCAAAGCATATGAGCTGTTGAACTGATTCAGAAGCATCTAAGGGGCTGGGGTGTCACAGGGAGTGCCACATAACACTTGATGATCTCCACTCGATTCCTCACTTCTGTCCTGCATTATCTCAGCCATGGAGTCCAGCTTGTTAGATCATAGATTCTGTGTGGTAGATCTCAGAGCATTTTGGCAACAAGCCACCCTTAAGGCAGTGTGGAGCAACAGGCACAAAGCAGAGTAGAGGGCCCAGCACAGAACATGGGAAGAGGGAAATTCCAAGGCAAGTGGTCTTCAGTTAGAGAACCTCACCATGGCCTGTGCAGGACAGGTGGGAGGACTCTGAGCATATCCTCCCTACTCATTTGCCTCCTAAGAATTCCCTGTACCCATAGGACTGAAGAGAGGAGGTGGCACCAGGGGCCTGGGATGGGGCACAATGTCTGATCTTGGGTGGTTGGTTCTCTCTCCCCAGAGCTGCGGAAGCTGTCTTGCAGGGCCGAGCTGACTCCATTCTGGCCTATCATCAGCAAAACGTCCCGCGGGCAAAGTTAGACCAGGTATACCAACTATGGACCAAACGCTCCTGTTGGCATGTGCTGCTGACCCTTCCCTTCTGATATGGCCATTTCTCCCAGCTCCTGACTCATCTGTGAAGGAAGGGGGGCATCAGAATTCCCTTTCAGTGGTGTGGGAAGCTGCTTTTCTCTGAAACCTCTTCAGAGTGAGTCCTGGTTGCTGTAAGCTGTGAAGAGTTTGGGATGGGGCATGACATGTGGCCCTGCAGCCATGCTGGCAGAATACATAACTGTGGAGTTCTAGAACATGTGATAGGGCCTGCTTCTTCCCCACGAGGAATGAAGGCAGAGCAGCCATGTGGCGTGTTTCTGGGACAAGGTAGTCTCCTTTAGAGTATGGGGAAGACCATACACAGTTTTTTCCTGCTCACTTTGGCTTCCCTTTTCTTTATCAGGCACCAGCTCATAAAGTGCTGGGGGTTGCTGAGCAGCCTCCGATTAACCCTCCTGCTGCCAACACTCCACAGACCCAGCCACCAGCACCTCAAGCTAGTCAGCCACAGCCTCCCCCACCACAGCCTCCTCCTCCACCTCAGTCCATCAGTCAAACAGCTTTGCCTGCACCCAGCACCCTGCCCCAGGAAGGGACAAGTGAAGATGTCCGGAGAGATCTGACTCCCAACTCTCTGGGAAACAACAGTGCCAGCAACCAGCCCGGAAATAACCACCCAAATACGCCCACTGCATCTGCCAACACCATGCAGCCTGGGCAAGTGGACTCTGCTACATCCAGCTCCAGCCTCCTCGGTGAGGGCCCAGGCTCAGGGATGCAGGGGAACGGGCAGGCAGGCCTGGGCCCCAGAAACCCTATGAACTCAGAGGGGCTCTCTAAGGAGCAGCTGGAGCACCGAGAGCGCTCTCTGCAGACCCTGCGGGACATTGAGCGCCTGCTGCTGCGCAGTGGGGAGGCTGAGCCATTCATGAAGTCCAGCCAAACCACAGGTGAGGGTGGGACTGCCCCTCAGCCACAGGCTGCCCCTGCCCAGCCACCCGTACCCCCTGCCAGCATGAAGAAGTACGAAGAGCCTCTGCAGTCCATGATTTCCCAGACCCAGAGCCTTGGTGGCCCCAGCCTGGAGCATGAGGTACCCCACCATCCAGGCACTGATATGGGGCAGCAGATGAACATGATGATGCAGCGGCTGAACCAGGACAGCCTGACACCAGAGCAAGTGGCCTGGAGGAAGTTGCAGGAAGAGTACTATGAGGAGAAGCGCCGGAAAGAGGAGCAGATCAGCATCCATGGACGGCCCATGCAGGAGATCATGATTCCACAGTCTATGGGCAGCATGATGATGCGTGGGCCCCCACCACCTTACCACAGCAAGCCTGGAGAGCAGTGGCCAGCAGGGATGGGCAGCCAGCTGCGGGGACCTATAGATGTGCAGGACCCTATGCAGCTAAGGGGAGGGCCACCCTTCCCAGGGCCACGATTCCCTGGAAATCAAATGCAGAGAGTCTCTGGCTTTGGAGGGATGCAGAACATGTCCTTGGATGCTCTTGGGCCCATGAATACTATGCAGAGGCCAGTCAGGCCTGGCATGGGATGGAGTGATGATCTGCCTCCTATGGGAGGCCCTGGGAACTTTCCGCAAGGCTCCCTGCCGTACCCATCAGGGCAAGGGGACCCTGAAAGGTTCATGAATCCCCGTGCCAGGGAGGAGATCCTGAGGCACCAGCTGATGGAGAAACGCCCAGTCACAATGCAGAGGCCCATGGGGATGTCCAGCAACTCCATGAGCCAGGGTATGGAGATGGAGAGGATGATACAAGCTCACAGGCAGATGGATCAATCCATGTTTGCTGGGCAGATAACAGGGGATAGCCTGAGCAGTGCCCCAATGGGAATGGATTTTGCAGGCACTCGGGGGATGCTGAGTCCCCCTATGAGCCAGTCAGGCCTTCGGGACATGGATGCACCCATGGGCCCTGGCAACCTCAACATGAACATGAATGTCAACATGAACATGAACATGAACCTCAATGTCCAGATGACCCCCCAGCAGCAGATGATGATGTCACAGAAGATGAGGGGCCCTGACATGATGGCCCACCAGGGTATGAGCCCCGAGGAGCTGGCCAGGGTGAGGGCTCAGAATGGCAATGGCAATGCTATGCTGGGGGGGGCGCAGAAAATGGTGATTCCCTCCCAGTTCCCCAGCCAAGGACAACAAGGCTTCTCAAGCGGGCAAGGACCGTACCCCAACATGCCCCAGGAGATGGGCAGCACCTCAGACATGTTCAGCCCTGAGCAGGGCACCATGCCTGTTGGGAGCATCAGCGGCACCACCAGACTCAGCCACATCCCTCTGCCTCCAGCCACCAATCCTACTCCTGCACAAGGGGGCAACTTGGCCAACATGCATCCAGCACCTTCCCGGGGGCTGGGCCGCCGGCCCTCTGACCTCACCATCAACATCAGCCAGATGAATTCCCCCAGCATGGGTCACCTCAAGTCCCCCACCCTCAGCCAAGTGCACTCACCACTGGTCACTTCCCCTTCTGCCAACCTCAAGTCCCCACAAACGCCCTCACAGATGGTCAGCATGCCACCTTCTAACCAGTCTGGACCCCTTAAGTCCCCCCAGGTGATGAGCTCCTCACTTAACGTCCGGTCCCCGACTGGCTCACCAAGCCGCCTGAAGTCCCCTTCTATGGCTGTTCCTTCCCCTGGTTGGGTGCCATCTCCCAAAGCCACAATGCCCAGCCCAGGAGTCAACCAGAGCAAGCAGACACTCAGCATGAACTCTTCCGCTTCCATGGCAGGACTGGATCAGGGTACGTTGCTATCTTGTGTGGGAGTGTGCATGGTTTTGGCGAGTGTGTGGACATCCTGAATCCTGGAACAAGCACTCTGTGATCAAAGGCTCCTTACGATCAGCACTGGTCACCTTCTGCTCCTGTGGTTTCCATCCCACAAATCCAGCCTGCTCAGACAGGCTGTGATCACATTGTCAGCTCTAGTCTCATGCTCCCTGTACGCTGTGAAGCACATGCTCCTGCTCTCCTTCCTGCTCTGCTCACGAGGCTGCTTGTTGCAGGCAGCCCAGAGGGTGTTTACAGCCACTGCCTATTGGCACGGCAGGGCGGTTTCTGTCCTGACAGCAGAGGTGACAGTCGTGAGCCTGGAGAGGTGCTACATGCAGGAGTTGGGGTAGATGCCATGGGAGTGATGCCCTGCATTGGAATGACTCAAGGACTGTATTTTTGTCATGTCTTTGCATTTTGCCACCCTTTTGCTAGGCTGTTTCTCCCCATGGTATTTCTTTCATGACCGCAGGCATGCTCTCACAGGAGTGGGAAGACATTCGTGTCTATGTCTGCCCTTACTTTTTATGTAGATTTTTTTTCCCGCAGGTGTCCAGATAGGGCCTTTTTGAGTAGATGGAAGGGCAAATGGAACAACTTTTTCTTCAGCAGCAGCTCATGCTCTGTCTGAGTTGGGAAGTCAGGCAATTTGAAGTGGAAGTCCATTACAGTTCTGGAGCATGAGCCTCCTCTGAGTCTGGAGGACTCCGGGCCTTGCCAGCTGTCCTGCAGCCTTCTCTGATGGCTGCCATTGTAAGGAGGAGATAGGGTTGCTATCTGACAGGAGCAAGCCACAGCATGTGGGCAGTACTGAGCTGTCTCTTCCTTGCTTGCAGGTTCTCTCCCTTCGGGGCCCAGGAGCAGTTCTTCGGCACCAGCCAGTAACCAACCAGCCTCTAGCACCATGAATCCCAATATGCCTTTTACTTCCTCTCCAGATCCATCCCCCTCCCAGAACCCCCTTTCTCTGATGATGTCTCAGATGTCCAAGTATGCTATGCCCAGCTCCACACCTCTTTACCACAATGCCATCAAAACCATCGCCACCTCTGATGATGAGCTGCTGCCAGACAGGCCTATGCTTCCACCGGGAAGCATGTCAGGTATGTATCTGCAGGGCTGGGCTTTAGAGGGATGAGACTGTCTGGTTGCTGTCCACAGGTCTGATGGACTGGATGAACTGGAAGAGAGCAGTTGTACAGCTGAAGCAGGCAATAGCAAGTTGTGTTCCCTCACCAACTTCCTTCTTAGCTTAAATTTGCCCTCGCTTGCAACAGTTGTCTTACTTCTCTGCCCAGGCTGTCCATCAGCTTTTGGCTTGGGTTTGGAGCCTGGAAGGGCACAACCCAGTCTGGCATTTGAGGCACTCTTCTTCCATGAGCTCTGGAAGCTTTTGGAATGATCTTCACTCAGTGTGGCTATATTGGCCCTGGATTTTCACTGCACCTGGATATGTCTCAGGCCCAAGACTTCCAGGCAGAGGTCTGCTGCTTGGAACCCTTGTACTCTTCTGCAGCGAGACAAGGACACTCGGACCCAGGCTTGGGAGTCTGGTGGTTGTGAGTGGAGCCAGGTGCCTTCATGAGCAAGGCTATGTCGTAGCACAGTTGTGATTTCAGTAAGCAACAGCCAGACATGCTTCACTAGCTGGTGGCACTGATGAGGACAGCTAGACAAATGGTTGTCTTTCGTCATTTGGTGACCAGCATGAAAGGGAAGGGGAATTCCAGCAGGCCGTACCACTTGATGTTGGAGTTTAAAGCTGTCTGATAAATATTTTTGGTGGTTTTCAAAATGAAAAATCAACTTGTTGACTCTTTGCTAAGAAGTTACTTAGTTTGACCGCAGGCATGCAAATGCATTTGCTGCCTCTGAAACTGAACCCCTCTGCAAACCCTGTTTGCTCTGCTGTATTGATGAACACATTCCTCCCTCCTGGATAGCACTTGTGTTGGGCTGCCAACACTTGTCTTGTTCCGCCTTGCCACCCAGCAGTGTGTGGTCACAGGAGCTTGCTGGAGGGCTAGCCCTGCAGGCAGGCAGTGGTGAAGGGTCTCCATGCCTTCCAGGCAGCTGAGTGCCCTGCTGAGATCATGGTGTCCCCATAGAGTTGTTTCAACATGCTGAGCCATCTGGGACTATAAAATTAGTGGGCCATAAGAACTACAAATCCACATGAATTGCACCTGTGTGTTCTGTTAACATCCTTGGTGTTTTGTTAACATCCCTGAAACCAAGCTGCTCCCAGACAGGCCTTGACATATCACCTGTCTCTCCGGCAGGAGCTTCTTGTGGTGGCAAAGTCCTGGCTGACAGCATTGCAGTGGCCAAAATTGAAATAGTTCTCTGCTGTTCGTGGGCTTAGGGAGCTGAATTTTGGAGCATTTCTTTCTGACATTGATGCTTTGCATTCTTCTTGCATCCCCTTACTTGGAGCTCGGGGCTTTCGGAGCAGGAGAGCAAAGCAAACTCACACAGGGTGTGAATTTTGCAGCCCCAAGAGGTCTGTGGGCAGAGTTAACTCTCTTCTCATTTTCTTCTCCTTAGGTGTGACAGGGAATCAGACAAATCAACTGCACTTAAACTCCGTGGGACCTGGATCCTCTCAGAGCCCCATGGGAATGAACCTGCCTGGTCAGCAGCCTCTCTCCCATGAACCACCCCCTACCTCCATGATGTCCTCCCCAAACCCACTGGGCTCCAACATTCCTATGCACCCAAGTGCACCAGGGGCAGGCGTACCCCCCCCAAACCCCATGATGCTGCCCCCAGGGCCCCAGGACTCGCTGAACCAGCAGTGCGGCCCTGTGCCAAACAGTTCGCAGATGATTCCTTCCAACCAGCTCGTGTTCCCCCGCATGCAGCAGCCCCACAATGCCATGCAGTCTCCTGCAGGAGGCATGCCCATGGTCCCTGGCGGGGCAGGTGGCCCTGGCATGCAGCAGCATTACCCCCCAGGAATGCCATTGCCACCTGACGACCTTCCTGCCCAGCAGCCCGGCCAGATGCCCCCTCAGCAGCACATAATGGGCAAGAACATCCCTCCTCGGATTGGTGAGACCTACCCTGCCGTGCTCCCTGGGGTGGCATCGGTGCTGAATGACCCCGAGCTCAGTGAGGTCATCCGCCCCACGCCCACCGGCATCCCAGAGTTCGACCTCTCCAGGATCATCCCGTCAGAGAAGCCAAGCAGCACCTTGCAGTATTTCCCCAAAAGTGACAGCCAAGCACCCAAATCACAGCCTTCCAACCTCCACCTCATGAACCTGCAGAACATGATGGCTGATCAGCCCCCTGTGCGGCCAGGTATGAATGCTCCCAGCCTTCCAGGGCAGCAAGGCGTGCAGCGGGGACTCGGCATGCCCATGTGCCATCCCGGACAAGTGCCCATGCTGGGCAGGACAGGCATACCGCCCCAACAGGGCATGATGGGCAACAGCATGCACCAGGGCATGATGTCTCCGCAGCAGAGCCTGATGGCCCAGCAGAATTTCATGCTGATGCAGGCCAAGCAGAGGAGCATGTCTGTGTCAGGGGAGATGTATGCCCAGACGGGACACATGATGTCACCTCAGGGCTCGCTCATGGGGCCCCCGCCGCAGCAGAACCTAATGGTCACGCACCAGATGAGGCAGAGAAGTGTCTCCCTGGACAGCCAAATGAGTTACATCCCCGGGCCAGGGAACATGGCAAACCTGCCTTTCTAAGCATGGCTGGTGCACTGGGACAGGGAGGGGCCATGCCTGATTGTACAAACGTTTTTAAACCTTTCGTCGGGGGCGGGTTGGGGCCAATGCCAGTGGAGGACACCAAGTGGGATGCTTTTCATATCAGATTTGCCTCTCTACAGAAAACCACATGTGCAGTAAACTTGATGTGAATTGTTCTTTTTTTTTTTCTTTTTTTTTCCTCCCTTTTTTGGGGGGAAAGGGGAGGGTGGAGGGACTGGGAGTGGGAGTGGGGCTGTTAATTTTGAACCCTGTGTGTTGTCCAGGGACTTCCAGGCCCTGTGGCAGTTTGTAAAGTTTTCATTTATCATTTTCCTCCTTCAAGTGTTTTTCTTTCTTTCTTTTTTTTTTCCTTCTCTCTCCTTTTTTTCCTTTTTCCTTTTTATTTTTCCTTTTAAGCAACCAAAATGCGCAAGAGGGTTTTTGGAACTAGCTGTAAATAGGTCGCTGAGAAAGGCAAAACTTGTGCTGGTTTTTAATTGTTCTGTATTTCTGTGTTTTAATAGAAGCCTGAAAACATGTTTTAAAAAAAGAACGAAAAACATGCTAAAGGCAACAGTGTACAAGGATTGAAAGCTCTCCTTGGGGGAGGCAGGAGGATCCCCCAGGGTGCACAGGGCATTGAGAGATTCCATTATAGAGTGACTCTTTGTCAAACCTGTGTTATTCATGCATTTGAACAGTTTGCATGTGCAGGGTGTACGGTTTCATGCAGATCTTAGGCCCCTGTGGAGTCTGTGCTGAGCACAAGAACACAACCAATGACTGAGGACCACTGGGGAGGTCAGAACTGTGGCCCCAGTCACTGGAGCAGCGCTCATCTGGCTGGGCAGAGGCCATAGCTTCTTAGGATCCATGGTGAAGCTGCTTTGGCTGTGAAAGGGAGAATGCCAGCTGGCTGGCTAGAGAAGCAGCAAGGATCCAGGCTCTGCAGATAATAACATGCTGGGCCTGAAGGTCTCAACCAGCTGTGCCATCTCTAGTCTCTTCTTTTCCCTTCATGCGGTGTGTCCTGTCGGCAGGGTGGCATAGGGATAGGTGTGAGGTGAGCTGGATGGTTCCTTCTTGTGCTTCCAGGAGAGGCCAGCTGGGAGCCCTGCCCTTTTACAGACTTCCTACACCAGTCCTTTACCCACCCATTGTCCTCCATGATCACAACGTGTCCCCTCTACCTCTGCTGTTGAATGGTCTGCCAGGTCTTCCTTCCTCATCACACTTGCCTGTCCTCATCTGGGCTTTCATAGGCAGTCTTTGTTCCATCTTGCCCCGAGCTACCTGTTGCAGCCCTGCCGTACTGCACTGTAGAGGGCTAGCTGTTGAAGATGAGCGGTCCCTGCATGCAATACTACATCTCAGATTCAGAGTTGTCTTTGTATGGTGTCAGCTGTGTGGCTGTTGTGTGTCACGAGCTGTCCACGGGCTGCTCCATGTTTCTGATATAAGAGGCTGAGGTTCTTATTCCTAGGCTGACGGAAGCCATTTAAACAACTCAGGCTTTTCTGGATGTGCTTCACCCTCCCATCCTCCATTCTGTAAGGTCTTCCTGCACATGGCACCAGTGTTTTTTCCTGTGTCTGTCCACTGAAGGGACTGTGGGATTAAGCACATGCACTTCTGTACACACAGGATCTCTGGATCTCTGCAGGGACCACGTTCCAGCATGGTGTACCCTATGGGTATCCCACTGTGAACTCAGGGCACTTGATTGCCACATGAACACCAGCTGGAGGATTATCTCTGCAAAGCCAGACGTAGCATACTACCTCTCTTGTAACAGCGCTCACCTTTCCCTACTTGAAACCACAGGGAGGAGAAGGCTTTCAGAAGGGAAGGTTGTCAAGTGGAGAGGGATTGGCAAAGCTTTTTATTGTGTTGCAAGCTGTTAGAAAAGACTGGCAGGTGGTGAAATGTCAATCCAGTGTCTGCGTTGATTGGATCTGTAATAAGATTTAGCCAGAAAGTCTAATCAGGAATACCTTGAAGCATTGGGGTATTTGTAGAGTGCAGTACTAGGTTGTAAGTGTGGGTCTGGATTTGAGAAAGAACTTCACTCTGGTCTCCTGCTTTGTGTTGTTTATGATTTGACTGAGCATCGTTTTCAAAAGTCGCAAAACAGGAACAATCCTGGAAAGTGCTCGTCCCTGCCTTGGCAGTTAGGGCAAAGAGGAATGGTCTTCAACCCGGGCTAAGTAAGTGTGCTTTGGACCTGACATTGTAGCTGCTTGGATTCTCCATCCTTTCAGACTGTGTGTTTCATCTGGGAGGATGTGGCTCGAGCAGATGCAGCTTTTTCTTAGCTTGACTAGCCTGAAAGGCTGTGGCTTCCCTTGGCCGCACTTTGGGGTGTTGGCTGCTGGTATTTTCTTGTAAACATCCAAATACCAGTGCCATCCCCGAACCTTGCTCATCACCCACCGGCTAGTCTCGGTTAGTTTAAAGCCATAATATTTTTTATTAAAAAAAAAAAAAAAAAGCTTTTTTGTTTGTCTGTAGACAGCTGTTATTTTGGTCCAGTTAAGATCTCTGCCTGTCAGTACCTTCCCTGTTGTCCCCTCCACCCAGCCCAACTCAGAAGTTGCCTAGGGCTCCCCATCTCGTCACTCTGTCAGCAGCACGTTGTCCCTGTGTCAGCCCGAGCCCGCAGCGCACTGCTCCGCAGCACTGGAGAAGCCACCGCTGCCTGCACGTGGGCATGGGCAGCCTGATGGCAGGAGGAAGTTCTGTCCTTCGGTGATAAATTACTAGGAAGCAAACCCTTTCAACTCAGCAGGCCTGTATACAAAAGGGAAATCCTGGCATTATTTCAGCTGTGAGCTGTGGATTTCAGAGCAGCAGTCAGGGCTCTTCCTCAAAATCCCCCTGCCCTGAAGCCAGCCAGCCCTACCCTGACTGCTGTGATGGGTGAACCACAGGGAGATGAGGTGCTGCACAACACCTTCTGCCTGGTCACCGCTCCCAGCTGTGCCCGAGATCAGCACTTATGGCAGGAGCTTCTCTGGAAGCTAAGTAACAGCGAGTCCTTGTTAGACCTGGGCAGAGTTTACCCGCTGCCGTGAGCTGTGTCTAGTCTTGTGTCTTGTAGTTTATTGCTCGGCTTCTCAGCTTGAGTTCTGTGTACTGACTCCACCTAATCACAGTAAAAGGTTTGCCCATGTTTTAGCCATGACTTTGCAATGTTTTTCTGGCTCTGAAAAGTAAACGTTGGGAAACAGCATCTTTCAGTACATCAAATAATCACACACCTGGAATTAGCTTTCACATTGAGGTAATGGTGACTGACCTGTTCTCTGTCATCCCATGGAGAAACTTCCCCAGTCATTTTGTACCATTATATAAATATATATATAAATATAAATATATAAATACAATATGTGAAGACATCTTATTGGTTTTTATTTGAAACAATTTTTAGGCTTGTTTTTGGGTATCTGTGCTGCCTGTAATGTATTGACCTGTTTTATAGGTGCCTTTTTATTAAAAAGACAAATTTCAAAACCTGACCTTGTGCCTGTCTTCGATGGTCTGTGTGATGTTCTGCAGGGTTGCAAGCAGGTGTGCACAGCATGGTAGTGCCTCGAGGAGCTCGGCTAATGTCACCTGTGGCAGGTTGGTGCTGATAAGGGAGCCCAGCTGGACCCAATATAAATACTTTTCTGTCAGTTGGCTACTCTGTTTGAGAGGAGAGGAGTTCTTCTGGGATGTGAAAGTTGTGCCTAATATATGCTGAGACTTCACTGCAGTTGAAGTCGTCTTGTGAAATCTAGGGCAGCCCCTGCTCTCAGCAGGGTCAGTTGTTCAGTCTGTGCTAAGTGAATGATCTGGACCTCATGAGCTGCTTGTGTGATGCCTCCCTCCCTCAGGACTGAGCGAGACGCGACCATGTAGCTTGGCGTGGTTCCTTAACGTGTTGTGGATTTTGCTGTGTAAGTCCAGGCTGTGCTGCTGTTCTGTCCCATTCTCTTGTGCTAGCCCATCCTCTAGCTTCTGTGGCTTGAGGCGGTTCTTTAACTGCTGCAAGTAATCAACAGCCGCAGGAGAAGCAGCCTCATTTTCTTCTCTTGCTTGCTGCTGGTCCCTTTGTCCTAGCTGTGGATCCTGGCCTGGTGGCTGCTCCAAGCCTCTAGTGCCAGGCAGGGATGGGCAAGGGTGAGGGGTCCAGTGCCAAGCTGAGCTGCGAGCACTGTTCCCATCACTGTCGGTCCCGTCTCCTGCCGCTGAGGCAGCAGCTGTGTGCCTCTAAAGAGAAGCTCCTGGTCTCCATGAGATGTCTGTGAGCTCCTGGAGGACCTGGGACACCTGCGCTTGGTGTGGATGCTGCCTTGAGGCTGTGCCTTTCCTGCAGCAGACAGCAACCAGCCTCTGCTGCTGGCTGGGACTGGGGACCTCCTAGGCAGGATGAGGTGCAACGGGACACCTTCCAGGTAGGTGGGCATGCCCAGGGCTGGGAGGTGGCTGGGCAGGACCACTGAGATAACTCAAGGTCCTGACAGGACTGCAGGGTGGAGAGGTGACCTAGGGTTAGGACTGGCTGCCCCTGCTGTCTGCTAGCGTCTGGAGCCCCACGGTTTCCTCTGGTGCTGGGCATCCCGTAGCATGGCAAAACGTGTGTGCTGTAGCTGCTGCGTTCTTTGGGGGAGAACCGGAGCAAATGGAGCAGGCTGGGATTACAGCAGTGTGTGGGGCCTGTGCTGGGGCTCATGGAGACTGCTTGGAGCTGAGGCAGGGGCTGCACTGCTGCCTGCGTGCGGAGCAGGGGTAGCAGACGCTGCCGAGAACCAAGCGCGTGGGTCTGGGTGGTGGGGGTGATGCATGTCCAGAGCCAGGATGAGGAAGATGCAGAAGTCAGCAGTGTGGACGCTGAAGTGCTTGAGCATTTGTTTCCCACTGGGAGATTGGGGGAAGGCAGTAGGTTGTTGCCTTGATAAGGAAAATGAAACTCTGTGCGAGTTGCAGCGGGTGGGGGCATTGGAGCTGTGCAAGGGTGTGGGGAGAGCCCCTGCTCTGCAGCGCTCCCAGGCACGCAGTCACTCATGCGTTCCCTGCCTCACGCCTGTTGGTGTGTGCTTCACTGCCTGCCACAGCCTCACGGTCGCTGTGCGCAGCGGGATCTCTACTAACTAAAACAACCAAGCTACAGTTCCTGGGCAGCTCAGTCACCCCATAGGAAAGAGGGAGCAACATGTTGCCCTGGGAGCTGTTCCGTGGCCCCTTTGGTGAGCACCAGGGCTGCTTGTGGGCTGTCCGCTCCAGCCTCTGTTGCGGAGCGGTGCCCAGGGCTGGGGTCACACAGGGCTGGGTATGCTGTGGTGGTGTGGACGTCACCTCCCTGCGGGAGCCACGTCGCAGTGCTCGGCACTGTCCCTCTCCGGCATGCGCCAGGAGCGGTGCCTTTCTGCGTCACTCTGTGGGGCTGGGCTGGGCCCTGGGGAGTGGAAAGCCCAGCTTCCTGGGTGGTGAAGGAGAGTTCCTCTTGCTGCTTCATGTTGCCATTCAACAGACTGAGTGAGTCCTTAGGGCCCAGCTGAGGACAGAGGTGAGACCCACAGGGCAGCATCCGAACTTGCCGATGGGAATTAAGGCAGTCTCATCTCTTTCTCATTTCCAGCACAGCCACAGATGTGGGCCTCTTGCTGCATACCCAGCTCAGCTGCAATCATGAGAGGAAGCAGGGCAACTGAAACAACAGCTGGCTTGATGCAGTAGGGATGGAAGGTGGCTGGGGAGAGCCCTGCAATGGCAGAGGTCGCTCTGGGCTCTCCCTCCCCCAGCTCTGTGTCTGTCTGTATCTGGCTCCCAGGCCCTCCAAGCCAACGTGCAGGTTGCTGCAGGAGCAAAGTCCACCCTCGTGGTCTGCCAGCTTCCAGTCTGGCCAAACACTAGCCCCGGGGTGGTTCTCCCCTCATGGCAGCAGCTGCTGGGGCAGTCTGTAACAGCGAGCTAAACGCGGGGCTTGATGGTCTCTGAACACAATAGAGCCTTTGCTCTCTGTGAGCTCTTGGGTCCCTGCGCAAAGGGGGACGCGTGGCAGGAACGTGCCATCAACCTACTCCATTTGCAGGTGCATTTCCCTTCTCAAAGTGACACAAATGCAGGCAACTGCTTACAAGCACCGTATGTGGGAAGAGATAGTACTTTATTTGTTTGTTCCAGCTCTCGTAAACTTTCAAAAAGTTTACTGACATGCCAGTGCTAAACACCATAGTAACAATAGATGCGTAATTTGTTCACCCATATTTTGTGTGTAGATTTTCCCTTTACTCTGTGAATGCTGTAAGGATTTACACTCTGACTGTTCAATTCCTCAGTAATGTTTGTGTAAGGACATAGTTCCTATAGACTGGGGCTAGGGAGGTGTTTACAACACGTCTGCATGGGTTCGTTCACTGGTACAACTGTAGAGGTAGCAAGGGCAGGCTTCAAAGAGCAGCTCTTCCTCTGCTGTTCGTGCTTGGACAGCCACAGCCACCATTACCTGAAGGTTTCAGCTTCAAAGATGCAGCGCTGCAGGAAATGGCAGACTGTTCTTTCTATAAAGGCCTTACATTTGGGGAGTTTTCTTGTCGTGTCAGAATCTGTAGACAACTTATTCAGATCTCTGCCTGAGCTGGACTAGTCTAAAGTGACCCAGTCCTTAATTATTGCTCTTTGCAGCGTGGCCCTTGGTTGTGGTGAGGTTAGGTTGTAACTGAGCTTTTTGTTAGTGGATTGAACTTCAGAAGGGATTTTAGCACAAAATCCCCGCTGCAGCAGTAGAACTGCCCTTGTTCCAACTTTGCATAAACAGTGAGGTGAGTGGTACAGCAGATTTTAACGTGTGCTCGTGGTTAGGGTTGTTCCCATGTGACAGTTTGTGTGTGTGACTATCATTCAGTTTAGGCCAAAGCAATGTTTAGCTAATAAGAGAAATGTAACGAAGCAATGCTGTGTGTGTGCTGACACGTTACTGTGACAAGGCCTACTAGGAAACAGCAGGCTGCACAAGTCTGTTAGGGCTGCCCTACATGCTAGCTTGTGGTGTAATAATGAGCTGCCACTTTTGTTTTGGACCGACTTGTTACTGAGAAGCCCTGATCCAGGCAGTTGCTGGATACTCATGGTTCAAGGCAAAATCAATGCTCAGGTTTGTTCTGTGTAAACCTTGATGCACTCAACATCTAAAGGCTCCGTGCATGCAGGTAGAGCAAGAATATCTGAAAGCACAGCGCTAAGCAAAATGCCATGTTCCCATTCGGCCTGCTAAAACCAAACAGAAATAATGCAAATTAGCTCTTCCTTCCATGTTCTACCTTACTCTGAGGTAATGGGTCTCCTCCTTTCAGAACCCACAAAGCACTGTATAACCAGTTGCCAAAAAAAAAAAGTGACACCTTCAGCCTCCTAAAGATGTGGTTCTTCATCTCTGTGCTCAGTCACAAGACTGAAGCCATCTGTTCAGACAGTCACCTTCCTTAAAAGAAAGCTTTTGAACAGTCAGGCCTTTACTTCATCTGGTTGCTCACTGGAGCTATGACTAGCAGTGTTAGGTTAACAGTTGGATTTGATGATGTTTGAGGTCTTTTCCAACCTAAATGATTCTATGAACAGCAGTGCAACAGATCAAGTGAACAGGAAAGGATGTGGCTGGTGTCAGGAAAGGCATCTGCGGCAGTCAAGTCTGAGTCCACAACCCAGCCTCCTGGCATGAGCTGAGCTGGGAAGATCAGTGTGCTGTGACTGGGCTGCAGGATGTCACACAGCAGGAAGACTGATATTCCAGCCAGAGACTGGCACTGTGGTGCGCCTGTGTTACTGGGATGAGTTCTGTGTCCCCTGCTGGTCCTGCTTGCATCTCTGACTTTATCTGCCGTGGTGATTGAGTCCCACTGCTTCCTTTGGGCATGTCTAGTGACCTGAGCAGGTGAAATGGGAACTTGCTTCATCTTTGTCCTCAGTGCTTGCTCACTGACATGACTCCACCTTTACTTGGCTGTGCTTTTTTTCCTACCCCCTCCCCCCCAACCCCGGCAACCCAGTCCTGTGTCTGGCTGTGTGCACAGGACAGCTGCAGTCAATTTTTTTTGAGGGAGATGTGGTGATATCAGGTTCAACCTGCCTGTGTTCATCCAGCCCTGTCAGTGTGACCATCAGGCATTTGCCAACAGCTGCCAGACAGATTTCTGAATGTATGTGAACCAGAAGGATCCAGGGAAGGTATCTGGTGGGATTTGGGTGTTAGGTGGCTATTAGATCTGTTTCCTGAGGAGTAAAGAGAATGGTGGGGACACTTGTGAAACTTAGGACTGAGGCCACAGCACGTGTGCCACCAAACAGGCACACCATAGGTCACTTCTGCCCTGCAGCAGCCTTTCTGAGTTAGAAAGTGGAGATAGAGGTGGTGTTGTCAGACTCGATTCCACTGCCCTTCCTGGTCACCTCCAGGATCTCCTGTAGGGTCTCCTGGCTTATACAGCCAAGCTCCTGCAGGATACGGAAGAAGTCGTTACGGAACTTGACCCCAATGAAGGCATAGAGGATGGGGTTGAGGCAGCAGTGTGTGAAGCCGATGGCCTCTGTCACCATGATGGCTGTGTCCAGCTGGTCTTCCAGGAGGCAGTTCTTGGTGAAGGCTTCTAGCTTGGTAAGTGTGTTCAGAAAGATGACGATGTGGTATGGGCTCCAGCAGAGCAGGAACACACCTGTGACCAGGATGGCTACGCGGACAGCTTTTTGCCTCTGCAGGCGTTGGGACTGACACAGAGTCCGGACGATGGCCATGTAGCAATAACACATGACCAGAAGGGGCACAAAGAAACCCACGGTGTGGTACAGGAAACGGGTTGCCAGCCACGCGTTGTTGCCATGAATCCCAATCTCTGGAAAATAGCAAATGCTGCGGTTGCTCTCATCTGTCCAGACTTCCATGAAGATGAGATCGGGTAAGGTCAAGAGCAAGGAACAGAGCCAGACCGCCATGCAGGTGAGGTGGATGGAGCGAGCTCTACGTTTGCGGTAGGTGTGGATTGCGTAAACGATGGCCAGGTAGCGGTCTACTGCAATGCACCCTAGCAGCATGCTACTGCAGTAGAAATTGATCTTGTGGACAGCACTGAGGATCTTGCAGAGGAAAGTCCCAAATACCCACCCGGCCAAGCTCTCAACCACACTGAAGGGGAAGGTGAGCAGCAGTGCCAGGTTGGCCAGGGTGAGGTGGAAGAGGAAGTTTTCCGTGGTTGTGCGAGACCGCTTGAACCTCTCTAAAATGACCAGGACCAGGGCATTGCCCACAGTTCCCAGCACAAACATAAGCAGATAGATGAGGGGCATAAAGACCTTTCTGAAGGGGTCTCTCTGGTTGCCAACCACAGATGAGGCCGGATTGAAGCAAAAGTAGCCCTCCAAAGAAGGGGTTGTGTTCTCAGCCTCGTAGTAACCACTCAGCTCCGCCTGGCTCTGGGGAACAGAGAGAATCTGGTTACAGGAATGCAGTTTCTGAACAGAAGAACCCTGTCACGCAGCTGCACCTGACAGGCCTGGGGCAGAGCACCCCTGTGTGCTGCAGCAGGAGGAGGTGGGACCTGGCTGCAGTGTGGTGGCTGGGGTCCCATGAGAGGCAGCAGCGTGGGGAGAGGCTGTCCTGACCCCTGACTGTGAGGGGCTGCGTGCTCTGTAATCCTTAACAAGTGCTTTTGGGGGTGTTCTGGTGTCCAGACAGAGGACCGCTTTCATCTTCAGTTCTTTGCTGAGCTACCTGCTGGTGGCATTTGCTTTTTCACAACACACAGAATGTGTGTCTGTCAGCTTTCCTGATTTTTTTTTTCCCAGCTCTTTGTGGCATAGCCTGTCCCTGGCCTGCCTGCTGTCAGGTACAAAGGTGGTGAGATTCACCGCAGAGCACATTGCACCTCAAGTTGTATGTACTGATCCCATTCCCTTCTGCCCTTTCCTGATAGGAAGGAGGTTTCACTACTCATTTTTCTTGCCCTCCTGATACCTCCACTTCTTGAGTGCAGCTGAGCAGCTCTAGCACAAGGATTCAGGACAGCCTCCTGTGTGCTCTGCTGCTTGCCCCATTGCACCTGTTGTTTTACTTGTTTCTGACCGCAGCCATGCCCTGAGAAGTTGCTTGGAGATCTTGGAGCCACCTGGGGCAGTGTCCACTGAGCAAGGCGAGGTGGGACAGCAGCAGTCAAGGTTGGAATTGCTTAACATGCACTCAGAGAAAGTTCTAGGGCAGGTGTGAGGAGTGAATGCATCTGAGGCAGTGGGGTGCCACAGCTACAGTGATTGTTCTGGAAAGAGAAATGGTCTGTTGGTAAACCTTGTGGTTCTGAATTAATTGCAGTCAAAGCCAGAAAGGGAATCTGAAAAATGCCACTCAGCCCCTGGGCTGATACCTGGTAAGGAAAGTGTGGCAGAGCTACTGCAGATGGTGGGCACCCTCTGTCTTCAGGCGCTTTGGCAGGAGTTAGGTGCTAACAAAAGCAAAGGACTCAGATGTAGACTGTCACAGAAAAAGAGCAGCCTGGGAGGCTTGTGGCAAGCTCAGAAATCAGTGACAAAACGAGAAGAGCCCCGCAGCAGTAGTTGTGCACTCCCCCACCCACACCCTCTCTGGAGACCAACACTGAGACTTCAGTGTCAACCACAGCGGAAGTCCCTGCTCGCTGCTTTCATACCTTTCACTGCCAGCTGTAGCTGTTTGCACCTGCTGCTCCTTCCCTCATCAGCCAAAGTTCCCAGCTAAAAATACTGGCCCTGCTTTAAACAGCTTTAGAGCTTTTTTTTTTTTTTTCTGTCCACTCCTCCCCTTCCCCTGCATGTGCTCCTAAGCCAAGTGACTGCAAATATTCTCAACTCCTGCGTTATACCGAGCTGGAAAGGGTGATTATGTTTCTTCTCTGTTAAAACCTTCCTCTTCTGATGTGCTGTGTCCCTCTGCAAGCAACTGTCTGGGGGTAAAGAGCTGATGTGGCAGTGCTCAACTCGAACTGCTACGTTGCTGAAACCACTTGCATGGCTTGAAGGGGAGCTTGGGTGCATTGAAGGAGCAGATGTCTAAAGAGCATTACTGAACATATGCAAAAGGCAGCTGGCTTGCATGGTCCTCAAGCAGGGGATGGTAGGAGGGCAACCAAACCCTTGGGGAAAGTGTAAAATCAGTTTGCCCAGCGCTTACCCTCTTCCCCAGGCCTCTACCTTTGGCTACTGCAGAGAATGAGTGCTGAGCCAGGCAGACTTTGGTCTGACCCAAGGGACTCTGGGTCTTTCAAGGGTCCCCTTTCCTGCCAGCTCCGTGCCCCCCATGCTGCTGCTGTGCTGTGATGCGACACTGCAGCGCTTCCTCCCGAAGGGGTTGAGAGCTAGCTCCCTTGGGAGCTAGTAGTCATCTTCCCTGCCCAAAACCTCACATGCACAAAACTGTCTTCCCCTAACGTAACAGTGGGACTGCAGCCTTGGGCGAGCGATGTTCATATTGCAAAGAATAATTATTTTTCTGGTTTATGGTATGAGACTGAAGATTGCTACTGAAGACAAAAGCCTTTAAAAATCCTTCCCAGTTTGTTTTCTATATGGCTTTCACACCTAGCTATTTCATACCTGGACTCTGTGTCAGGAATGACTGGCACACAGAAATGCAGCAATGCATTGGCTGGGACAAGATCCTTAAATCTAAAGCAGGGCACCGCCAGGGGACTTTCTCAGTGATGCTGCAGATGCATGGTTGCTGGCTTTGGGGCAGGGGGAACACTCTTGTTTGAGTGGCCCCTGTTGAGTGTGAGGCCAGCTGTGGCACTGTGGGTGCAGCCAGCATGCTGCCCACTGCCTTCCAGGTCCATTCCCAGCCTTCTAAGAAAGAAAACCAAATGAAGAACCTTTGCAATTTGGCACAATGACCAAACAGGGCTGCTCTGGATTCCATGGTGACGTTGCTGGAAAACCCCGAAGGGAATGCGAATAACTTAGCTGGGGAGAGGTTGAACAGTTCTAGTTTTAAAGGGAAAAAGGAAATGAGGGGAAGCGGCTGGGTCCACTGGCTGGAGCACTGCCTGGAACCACACCAGCACTGCCAATGACTACAGGTGGGTGGCGTGTGTGGTGTTGAACGGCTTTGGCTGCAGAACAGTTTCCAGCATCACCTTACAGTTGGAGCCGGAGGTGCAGAGGCCACTATCAGCCACCATCTGATTGCAGATAAGGTGGCAGGTAGGGCTCTTACTGTAAGCCACTCACTGCGGGCAGAGGAAGTGTGCACAGAGCTGTGTCTCAGGCGTCCTCTCATGTGCATCTCCGAGCAGTGAGTGTGGGTGGGAGCGGACAGAGATGAGTTGAAGATGAATAGAAAAGGATGAAAAGTCAGAGTCCAGGCTGAGATGGGAAGGGCAGGGACCAGAGCTGTAGGAGATGCACTGAATGACAAGCCAGGGCTTTTGGGGACTCTGCTGTGATTTCCATTTCCAGACTGGAAGCAGGTGGCTGCCTGATCTGGGATGGGATAAGTGAATGGGCTGCATGTGGGCAACCTTTGCACAGCTCTCCTGCAATACAATAAAAGCCTGAGCAATGTGTGTATACTGCAGGGGGAATGTGACAGTAAAGTGGTGAGTTTTTCTGTAACTAAGCAGTAAAGTGCACACCTGGGGCCATGGCAGGGGGAGGCACGATCCTGCACTCTATTTGCTTAGGAATCTCTTTTCCCCTCTAACCCACATCTCAAAGTTACGCAGGTCTCCTCTGCATGTCAGCTGCTTTTCTCAGTTCCCCACAACTGCCAACAATCAAACCATTTGCCTGTAGAAGAGCAGCAGCCTGTACGCTATTAGGGATTTTCCAAGTGAGTCATTCCCTTCTAGCCCATCCAGGGCCAGGAGAAGCATGTTTCATTCCCATAGCCATAAAACAGAAATTGCTCGTGTCAGTGTGCAGCTCAGCAAGCTACTGTGATAGAATTTCTGCTCATAAGCTCTCTGGTGGTTGAACTAGGGAAACTAACGTATAAGTAAATGCCACGTTCCTGTAATGCAGGTGCCTTTTTTGCCTCTTGAGCCATGTTGGCCTCATTATAACAAGAATTGGCCTTCAGCACCTTAGGAGACCTCATGGCAATCTCAGTGGTCTTTCTTCAACTTTTTTTTTTTTTCTTTCTCTAGTTTGCAGCTGAGGAAGGTTAAGTGGGCAAAATTTTCTTGCTATTGAGACTTGGGACTATAATTTTGGTTATGTTACTTTTCCACAAGATTACACAGATAATTGGTCCCACAGGGTAGCAAAGATTAGGTGAAGCCATTGCTGTACTTGCTGGGCAAATACTTAGATAAATGCCCTTTCAGTGCAAATGTTCCAATTGTTTTCATTCTGCATTTGCTCTATCAGCCAACCAGTCCTTTCTTGTTAATTCGGTTTTGTGTCACTGCTTTGCTAGAACAGTGTTGAGGCCTTTTTTTTTGCAAATCTCTCTGGACATGTTGATGCAAGCACTAAGCTCACCAATACATGGCATCCCCAGACCGTATGTGACACTGCTCGTGTGTGATCTGTGGTCAGTTCCAGGGAGGAAGAGAAACCTGAGAAGCGCCTAAGAAACGCATGTCACAAACTTCCAACCACATGAATTCTGAGAAAAGATATAAAACTGTTTCTGCTGTGGCATGGGACTGTTCACACTTAGTCCGAAAGTTAGCTGAGTTTCTCCTCTTGTCTGGGGTCTCCTCTGTAACTTAAAATAATTCACAACAGAGGTAAAATTGCTAAGCTAAGGTTCTAAAAAGTTTTGTATCCAAAGAGCAAATCCCCGTGCTGTTTAATTTGCCTGCCTCAGAAAACTACACACTTTGCCACCAGCAGCTGCTTACTTGTAGTCAGTGACACGGTGCAGATTGACAGACAGCACGCTTGGATGTGGATGGTTTTCTGATCATAGGAGAGAGTCCAAGGGAGAGTTCAGATGAAGGAATGAACCAACAAAGTGATGACAAAGGGAGTTTAGTTTTAACCTCTTAGCAGGCTTTAGTGCTGCCACCGAACTTCAGCAGAGGTCACACAGAAGTGCATTCTGCAAAAACTTGTAAGGGACACGAGCACTATTTGCAATGGGTTTTTAGACTGGATGAACTGAAAAAAAATAAGGAGGGTTGGAAATGCCTGTCCCACTCCCAGTCTTCTCTCTCTTCCCTAATGTATAGGAAAAAGGGGAGAGAGAAAAATTGGTAAAAATTAAATCCAGCATTTCTCTCTGGAACAGAAGATAAACAAAAACTGAGGTCTGCTGCAGAGAGCCTTTGTATGAAAACAGAAATTCTGAGCTGCAACATTTGAAAACCTGGCTAATGATAGCACTGCCGTGGACGCCCCCTTGGATAGCACAATATGCTCTAAAAGGTACAGCTGCTGTATTTCATTTGCAAGCTTAGAGCAGAAAATTACAGGGCTAAATGTATGGTGTCATCACTCCCAGATAGAAGAAGTATTTGCTATTTATCGTCTATGCTTTAAAATTCCCCTCTTGTAAATATACTATGTATTCCCTTCACAGCAGACTCAGGCAGCCTGTTCATGGAGAAGGCAAGCAGGGGTAGGAGTATATAGTCATATGAAGGTTTTTCACATGTGGAGAGAGAGCACTGGGGCTTGCTTTGTTATTCCCGTTAAGGACACTTGAGGAGAGTTCTAGAGCTTTGCACACTACACACAGTCATTTATACCACTGAAAGTTGGTGCAAAACGCGACGGACTCTGAACGCGTGCTTTTCACCCACATTGTGTCACCGAGAACTTGGCTGTGCCAAGAGTGGGGCAGCAAGGGGCAGAGCGGGTTCTGCTGTGGCATCCCAGCAGGGAATGCTTGGACTGGTGGGCAGCGTGGGGCAGAGGTGCGTTGGCCGGGCTCTCCAGGCAAGGCTCTGGCCCTTCTGACAGGAGCTGGGGTTTGGGTGCCCATGAGAGGGCAGTGGTGGGGCTCAATGCCCACCAGAACACCTCAGCTCAAAGTCGCCACCACTCATCATGCAGCTTTCTGCATGGGAACATCTTGCGCCCCTGGACTGCAGTGGCTGCAGTGACATTGCACCAGCTCCCCACAAATGCAGTGGTGTCTCTTGCAGTCCCCTCATCCCTCAAGTCCAGAATTAAGGGATGCAAGGTCTGATTGCACTGGCGTAAGTTATTGCTCAGGCCCTCTCACGCCTAATGGGAGGGGTTAGAAGACGGTGACATCGAAACCAGGTCTTTCAGCCCACCCCAGCTTTACCTGCTCTCCCCAGTTGTCCTCTAAAACAAGCAAAGCCAGGCCCAACTCACCAAGTCATAGGTCTCTGATGAGTAGCTGACAGGCCCCATGGTTTCAGGGGCAGGATCTGCCTCTCCTCCAGCAATTTCGGCAAAAGTTCTTTTTTGGGGTGGAGTTAGTCATTTAAGCGAGTAGGGAGGGACCCAGCATGTAACAATAGAGTATTTGCAAGGCAAATGAGCTCCAAGCAAAGAGTGACCTATTTGATGTAAAGATTGGCATCTTGCTCTATCATTTTTTTCCTAAGTTTTTGTTGTAAGTTGATTTTTTTTTTTTGAGTGAAGTTTGAAAAATCTACGTTCCTTTGGTCTGTAACAAAAAGATCCAGGAGGTCTGTTAATTTCATCATGCCAACCTCCAGGGCTCTTGACTGCTGATGTCCTTGTCCGGGGCAATCAGAAAGGGTTTAGAAAGCTCTGTGCTGAGGGAAAACCTTACCCAAAATCTCCCCAGATCTGGGTGCTCCTCTGCAGCTATGTGAGACTTTGCAGACATCTGAGGAAATGCATTGTTCTGGTCTGTACAACCATTGCCCTCTCCCTCTGGGTCCTCCTCGCCACTTCAGCCTCAGTGCCCTGTGGCTGTTCTCTCTCCTCCTCCTGCTGTTTCATCCCTCACCTGTGCTCAGTTTGGCATGCATCTGTTTTTGATGGAAAGTGCTGCCTCAGTGGCTGCTCTGCAGTTCTGGGGAAGAACATTAATTAGCAGAGGCTGCTCCAGTGCTGCAGTAGAAGAGGGTGCTCTGCTGTTGTGGTGGTTTTTACCCAGTCACATAAACCCAATATATCTGTGCAATGCATGGAAGAACCCATTGCTAGCCAGCTTCCCACAGTGTTCATCTTGCGTATAAAGAAGATGGGAAATTAAGATTTTTCCATGTTTGGGGGAAAGAGCGTTCTGTCCTACTGCTGCTGTAGCAGTGGATTCACAGTGTACAATTTCCAGTTGGGGTCAGCAGGAGAGAGTGGTATTGCAGCAGGTATTTTGGCAGAGATTTTTTTCTTTTTGAGGTTTGAGGAGGGTGCGCACAACTGCACCAGAGCCTCTGTACCAGCAAGAAGGCTGGCAGGAGTTGCACCAGTGAGGAAGGTGTTAGTCTGGTGAGCACCACTGGATTTTATCTGCTTTTAGTACTTCTTAGCAGCAGCCTGGTGCTCCTGGCTTGACCAGGAATGCTGAGGAGGGACCTGCTGCACAAGGACATCGCTGTCACCCCTCCCTCCTGCCCTCCCTAGCCCCTGAGGACATTCTCTGTGCACCTGCTCACTGGGGCACCCCCTCCCTCTCTGGGGAGAGGACAGAGATCAGCAATGCTGGAGGGAGGCCGCTGGGTGCTCATCCAGTGCCTGGTGTGGGGGGTACAGACTGAGTGGGGCCCACCAGAGCAAGCCTGCTTTACCTGCGGTGACTGGCAGATGGGAAGGTGACGAAGAATGTTTTCATTGAGCAAGAACTGGAGGGTGGAGCGCTCTGCATCACTGACTTCCTTTGAGGGCTAGCAAAGAGGGTGGTGCTCCCCATGGCAATGTGTGCTTGGGACTAGCTCCGCCCGCAAGAACTTCTGACCGTCAGCAAATGTTACCCCCCCCCCCCCCCCCCCCCCCCCCCCGTCTGCCTCGCAAGCAGAACAGAAGCATGGTGCAAAGTAAGGTGCTGTAGGTGCATAGGGGCTGGTGGTGCTGCTGAACTTCCTAGGTCAGAGGGACATCTGCAGGGTGTGTCTGCAGGGAGATGGAGGTGGGAAGCACCTCCCAGGCTGTTGAGAGGTGGGCTGCAGATGAAGAGGCTCCAGGGAGCCCACTCCAAGGACATAGGCAACAACAAATTCCCTTGTAAACACGTACTGCTACTGCTACAGTGTGTGATTGCTACCACAGAACAGGTGACTTACAGGATCCATGTGTTGCTGCACTGGGAAAGATGACAGAGAGGAGATTATAGAAGAAAATTAAATGGAGAGAAAAGAAATTTAAATTAAAAATAATGTCACTCCACAGGAGACCAGCAGGTAAGCAACCTATTATGGGACAAAATTATAACAAAATTCAACAATAAATATTTGAGGACTGCTTTGGTGTCAGTGCATGGCAGTGCCTGTCCAAACTCTGCTACGGGTACACTCTCTGGCTAGCAAACCAGTCTCATATTATCACCAACATACAATGTTAATTTGTATAAGATATTCTGATAATAGGAAATTATTCAGCTGTACATAAGGATGGTAAAATGCACTACTTGAATATGAAGATGGTCTATTCTGTATAATGAACAAGTATTTCTACTGACCAGTTCGAAACTACACTGACTTTCTGAGTTCTCCTTGAGAAAAGCTAGCTCGCTTCTGGCTCCTGAATCCTCTCTCCTCAGTTTTCCAGTCATCTCATTTGCTGCTACCGTAACTAAAGGTTAGTGACCTCTGCACTGCCTACACATTAGTCAGCTTTACTGATCTGTTAACTACTGTTGTCATTTTTTCTTTTAAGGTTGGTGCGTACTATTTCCTGAACATCTCAGTGTGAAGTGCAATGCCTAGTTCTGCTGAGAGTGGAGACAAAGCACGGTGCCAGCACCGTGCACCAGGACAGGCACCGAGACTGCCATGCGGTGGAGCAGGGACCTCACCAGCAGTGACTGCTGCGCGCCCAGCCAGCCAGCAGCTGGCTGGCACAGCATGACATAGGAGATGCAGCTTCTTCATCCCACTCCTGGCATGGGAAGGCACAGAACTCGTATCTTCCATTTCGTTCTTCTTTTGCCATGCATGAAAGAGAACCTTGCGAAAGGAAGTGGGACACACCAGGTGGGAGAGAGGCTGCAAAGGGAAGCCGAAGCATCCTGTCTGCCTCAGGAGATGACAGCTGACGTGGCAAGGGGTGCTGACATTTTCAGCAGAGCAGATAGTCTGGGAATGAATGAGAGGAAGTTTAATAATTATTAAGTTTAATAATGAGGCTTGTTTTCTATGAGAAGCAGGCAGGAGTATCTGAACTGATTGATTACACCAGAAGGCTAGCCAGGCCTGATGGAGATGATTGTGCTGTCTGTGACAGAAAAAATTGGATTCCTTTTAAATTAAATGGAAGAATAACTGAAAGAAGTCTTCTACTAAGATTTTCTGCTTCTAAGGTCAGTACTTTGTTGGAGGTTGGACTCCAATTTGGTGATTCCAAATAATCCCCAGAGCTTGGCCCCATCCAGCCTTTGTGAAGAAAAACACCCCCAAAAGATGTAAATTAATTGCTGTCTATTCTGGACAACAGACCAGCAGCACACTCTGCATACATTTTTTAGTTAAGCATTGTTCTGGTTTAACCCGGCAAGCAGCAAAACACCACACAACCATTGTTCCCCTCCCCTCACCCCCCCAGTGGGATGGGGAAGAGAATGGGGGGGAGGGGGGAATAAAGTTTGTGGGTTGAAATAAAGACAGTTTAATAGGACAGAAAAGGAAGGGAAAATAATAACAGCAGTAAAAGAATATACAAAGCAAGTGGTGCACAATGCAATTGCTCCCCAGCCGCTGCCCATCCTGTCCCTGAGCAGCAGCCCTCTCCTCTCCCCAGTTTTACCGTTCTACATGGACATGTCCCGTAGAACGTGGGACATCCCTCTGGCCCTCTGACCCCCCTCTGAGGGGGTCAGCTGTCCTGGCTGCATCCCCGCTCAGCTCCTTGTGTACCCTCGGCCTCCTCGGGGGTGTAAGCACTGCTCTGCAACAACTGAGGCATCAGTCAGCAGCATCGTCCTCCTCCTAAATCCCAAACGCAGCACCTACCAGCTACTAGGAGGAAAATTAACTCCACCCTAGCCAAAGCCAGGACAAGCATAGAGAGAAAAAATGATCTAAAACTGTCTGTAGATGTGAGGAACTAGGAAAAAAAAATGTGAGGGAAATACATTTTTTTGGGGGGGGGGGGGAGCATGGGAGATCTGCAAATTTTTTTTGTCATTACCAGAATTTATAGACTAGTGCTTAAGATTGCATTACTGTTGTGTCTCAGTTCTTCAAAGTCCTTGTACGGATAGCAGTTACACAGAAAGGCGGGCAGTTCCCTCATTGCAGCAGTTATAGAAGCGGCTTCCCCGCCGACTCCCCGCCCCCCCTCGGGCCATGCGGCGGCCGCGCGCACGCGGGGGCGCGGACGCCGCCCAGCGGCAGGGGCCGGGCGCGACAGCTGCGCTGCGCGGCCACGTGACTGCGGGAGCACCGCCCCGGGGAGCCCACGCAGGGCCGGGCGTGGCGCGCGCGTGCGTGCGTGCGTGCGTGCGCGCGGGGCGGGGCCGGCCTGCCCTGCCCTGCCCTGCCGGGAGGGGGAGGGCGCACGGGAGGAAGGAGGAAGCCGCCATCTTGGAGCGTCGAGTCGCCATAACAAGGCACCAAGCGGCAGCGAGAGGATTTTGTACCTGGGCGAGGGGGAGCGCGGCTGGTGGCGGTGAGCGCGGGCGGGGGTGCCGGGGTGAGGCGGGCCTGGGGGAGCGGCGAGGGGAGCCGCCGCCGGGCCGGGCTGGGCCGGGCCTCGCCTCGCGGCCTGCGGCGCGCCGCGGTAGCGGCGGGACCCGAGCGGGGCCTGGCAGCGCCGGGGGCCTGGCGGCGGGGCGGGGGGGGGCCGGGCCGGGGGCCGCGGGGCCGCGGGGCCGGGTCGCGGCGGCGCTTGCTGCCGCCCGGAGCGTCGGGGCCGCGGTCGAGGCCGCTCCATTGTTCGCGGGCGGGGGGTGCCGGTGTGGCGCAGCTGCTTTTCGCGGGCGGCGGCGGCCTCGCCGCGGGGCCCGGGGCCGCTCCGCGCAGCGCTGGGGGCGACGCCGCAGTGCGGTCTGGGCTCGCCGGACACGATGGGCACCGCGGGGGCGCCCGCGGCCGGCCCGCGCGTCGGCTTTGTGCCGGGGCCCGGCAGGCCCGGCCCTGTCGCGACGGATCCGCGGTCGGCGGGAGAAGAGAGAGGCCTGGCGGCGACTGCCCTGCCCGCCGGGCCTGCGCCCGGGGGGACGGCCGTTCCGCGGGGTCCTGTTCTCCGTCGGGTCTCCGGTTTGCGAAATGGTGGCTGCCGTTGTCCGGGAACGTGGTGACCTGCTGGGTTTGGCGAGGTTTTGTGTTTTTTAATCTTGCGTCTTTTTGAAGGATGGCTACGAGTGAGAGGCTTTAAGGGAACCAGAGATTTCCTCTACTAAAAATATTTGGCTGATCTTTGTCACTTGTATCCGGGTTTGTTAGGTGACCATGGTGGCTTATATGATCTGTTTTTTTTTTTTTTTTAACTAAGTTAATGGGAAGGAGAGTTGTCTTTTCAGAGATGCACTGAAACCGTGCTTCTAGTCAGGAAGATAACTAGGAGAATTATTTTATTTCTACTGATTTTAAAGTTTTGCTGCAAAGCTCTAATTGATGCACTTGGAAACAGATGGGAAGTCTGAGAAGAGTTTGCATTCCTTTTCCATCCTCTTGAAGTGCTCTTGAATGTATGTTTTATTCACTGGGGAAATGCTTTTTTTTTTTTTTTTTTGAGCGCTCCACCTTAGCGAGCAGTAATCTTCTTTTCCTATGCACTTCCTAAGTTGCAGGAGCTTTACGATGAGCAACTGTACAGGCAAGCAAACCTACTTTCAGTTGCTTTTGAAAGGTTTTGAACTACAAGTGTCTTGGCTGGCTAATATTGTTGTAAGGAGTTCTTCATCTCTGGGCCGTATTTTGTGTGTGTGAGACGCAGACTTTGTGTTCTCTCTGCAGTTTTGGCAACACTTTTGTTAAATACAGTGTTGATACTAAGTCATGTTATCTTAGAGTGATGTGAGTTAGAAGAGACCTTTGAAGATCATCTAGTTCCAACTCCGAGTGTGATGTGAATTTTTACTGACGAATGGAAGGTAACATCAAGCAGGAAGCTAACTGATTCCTGGTGTAAATGTTTAGGCTCAACAGGAAGCTGCTCTACTCTTAGTTCAGCACCATGATATCATTTGTTTCGATATTCTAAACGGTGTTAAATCAATGCCCAATAAAAAAGGTTATGAATAAGTTGGTTGAACTAACTTCTGGAGTTGGGGGAGGGTGAGTGCTTTGTTTTCACAGATAATGTCATAATTTCTATCATAATTCTAGCATCACTTCAATTTCACTTCCTACATGAAAAGGACAATCAGAGTAACTTGAGTATTTCTTCGGTTCTTGCTTTAATGTCCATTTGATATTGTGGTTTTGTTTTTTTTTATCAAAAACTTGTGCATAATGTTGCTTAGGTTTTTATGGTTGCTTTCCTGTGTCCCAGAAGAGGGGGAATTTCAAGAACAGGCAAAGCAATTGAGGTAATCTGTGCCTATTTCACAGGGGAATCTAGGTACTGTTTTTTAAGTGGTTACTAGCTGGAAGGCTGCTGAAAGAAAGTACAGCTGTTTACAGAGTCATCTTTGGTGACCTAAGCTCAGCTTTATAGCAAGGGAAAAAAAAAAGTTTGATATGTCTCTTGATAATTCCACCAAGAAAAAAGAAAAACAAATACTGTGTTGTGTGCTGCCTGGGAAGAGGTGATTTTTAGATAATATGCAGTGTTGCAGGCTATTTTAAAATAGCAAAGTCAACTGAAGGATTCGTATATACAGAAGTCCATATATTAATTGTTACTGTCTGCTTCTTTTTCAGATTGAAGCAAGTGAATTCTGATATAACTCAACTTTATTAGAGGGCTTTTTTTTTTTACCAAAAAAAAAAAAAAGGTTGATCCACAGTGCATCAGAGCAAGTTACTACTTTACTTTTGAGTGACTTACAGGTGCTTGCCTGCATTGCAATAAAGGACTCATATATTGAGCAAGACTTATTTATCTCTTCATTTTGGAGAGTCTAATAAACTGTTATTACAGTTTCTGTACTGACTTTCAAAGTTTTGAAGTCTAAAAAGACATCTTTAAAAATAGAAGCATGAGCACGGCCAGAACAGAGAACCCTGTTATAATGGGTCTATCCAGTCAGAATGGGCAATTGAGAGGCCCTGTAAAACCCAGCGGGGGCCCAGGAGGTGGAGGCACACAGACTCAGCAACAGATGAACCAGCTGAAAAATGCCAACACAATCAATAATGGCACTCAACAACAAGCACAGAGTATGACCACCGCTATTAAGTAAGTATTTGTGTCAACTGCCACAAGAATGTTAAAATTTGATATAAGGGAAAGTGTTCTTGGGTACTTGTGTTTTAAAAGTTTTGTTCTGTTGTTTTATGATGTTGATGACAGCAGTGTCCTAGGATGTGCATTACTAAACAAAAGCTGTATTTCCAGGTGTGAGCTGCTTTCTGGCAATTATCTTAGCAATGTATTTGTTGTGGAAATTGAATTTGACACTTTTCAGAACATGGAGCTGCTTGTCAGAGGTAGCCCACTGAGCAGCAGCATCCTGTTTTCTTTGCTCATTTCAAGTGGTATGAGAAGGAAGTTGGGGAGTGGGAAGGAACTGATATTTAAGACAGGAGGAAACATTGCCTAGTCCTAGTCCAGTTTTGTATGCTTTTCGGTTTGTTGCTGACCTCTCTCGTGGTGAGAAATTCTTTCAAGTTGGTTATCTTTTTTTGTCAGTGATTTGGAATAGTAGTGTGTGCTCTCCCCAGTGTAATGTTGAACTTTAATTAGTCAAAGCCTAAGCTGAGATAATATGGTACCGCTATGACACCCTTGTATGCGTCTCTTCTCTCTTTTTTCATCAAAGTGTTTTAGGAAGTATGCTGATAAAATGTGAATGTGCTGGTTGGAAATTCTGACAGACTTACAAGACTTGTGTGGTACAGTAATGGGTAATTCTCTGCTGCCCCTGAGCAACATTCACTTTTCTTTTGCTACTCAGTTATTTTTGAAGAAAATACCTATCTTAGTGCATAATGGCAAAATGGAATACTTGAATACTCATTTCAGGTTCTGGTGTAATTTATTTTAAACTGGTTTACTAACCAGACTGATGAGGAAAACTCATCAGAACTCACTCCTAACTGGCACTGGGGCAAAAAAGAACTTGCTCTCTTTGTACAGGGTCTTTTTAGAGAGGACAAATGTCTAAATCTCACTGAGCAAAATTAAAAAACAGTTCAACAAGTGGAGTGTGTATTTACTTAATTTTCTCCCCCAGAGTATTTCCATCTTCTTATATTATTGATAAAGAATAGATGGTCTCTGGGCATGAGGTTTTTATTTTTTGAAGTAGTGAACTATAGTTTTGTGGTTTTATTATAACTTATTACTTTATTATGAATGTGTCAGTGTGTAGTTTTAAGTCTGTTCTACTGGATCAATTCAGTGCCCTAAAAATGGGATTTGAATCATGACTGGATAAAGTTTTCACAAATTCTCTTGCACTTGGCAGACTGCTGAATTTCTGTGTTTACAGTTTCCTGCCTGTTGCATTCGCTTAGCTCAGAGAGGACTTGAGCTCATATGCGTAGGTGTTTTTAGCTTTCAAGAGGTGAAAATGTTACATGTTAAATCACTGTTCTAAGAAAATCAGGACACAAAATAAAGTTATTAAACCAGATTTTTTTTTCTGTAGACCTGGTGATGACTGGAAGAAGACTTTAAAACTCCCTCCAAAGGATTTGAGAATCAAAACTTCGGTAAGGACATTTGAATTTTAGGAATGAATATGGAATTAAAGTTGTGGGAGAAGCTGCAGTGGGCTTGTAAGCAAATATTCAAAGGCAGTTCAGCTATTGCTAACCAGTTTTTAATGAAGAATTGCTGTTTTAATTCTCTTAAAACTGCTTGGGAGAGATGTTTCTCTCGTAAAGCTCAAAAACAGAGTTAACTGTGTATTTCTTTCTTACTGTTATGGCATGAGGCTGATTGTCAGTGGGTCATGCAAGACAGAGATCAAAATATGTCAGTGTATTCACAGTGTTGTGTTTGGTTATTGGAAAGTTAATATTTACTTCTCGACTGTATGGTATTGCATAGATTAGTGAGAACTCCTGTGTAGTAACGAAATGTGCTTTGTGGTCTTCTTGCATAAGCACTCTCTCATTGAGTCTGACTGATCTACAGCTGTGGATTGTATGACCTGATCTTATGGATGTGCTTTTTGTGATTATTCAGGACGTGACCTCCACAAAAGGAAATGAGTTTGAAGATTACTGTTTGAAACGGGAGTTGCTGATGGGAATTTTTGAAATGGGCTGGGAAAAACCATCTCCTATTCAGGTTGTTAAAACAGACTAATTATAAGCAGCAGCTTAATTTTTTTTATAAACTCTGAAATTCTTGTGCTTAAATGTCAGATATTTATGTCATGATTTGGGAAAACTTGGGATTTGAAAACTGGGGATTTGATCAGTGGAATTTTGTTTCCATTTGGGGAAGGAAACCATAGAGGCATTGGTATGTTAATCCCATGTTCAGTAGCATCCTTCAGATAAGTAGTCGCAGTGAGTACAGGGATATTCTTGTAAATTTTCTGGAAAACAGGTCTGCCATAGGTTGCATACCTTTATTTGTTACTAAGATATCTGTATGACCCATTCTTGGCTTTTTTTTATCATAAATATCTGGAAGGAGTCATAATGGAGATTATAGGAGAGAGTGTGTTAGTAAGTTTACTTTTCCTGTCTCTCCTCCTTGTTTTTACTTTTAGGGCTGATTCCATAAGTAAATGTTAACGTATGTAAACTTAGGGGAGTGGGTGTGGTGTTGAACTCTTCCCCCCTGCTACTGACATCCAGGCCATTTTATCTCCTTAAGGAACAGAGGAAGCTATAGCTTTTTGTTAATTTATCTGCTTTAGAGCAGATTCTAATGTGTCAGCTTTTCCAAATGAAAAGGCTGAATGTACTTGGGTCATTTAGATATTGCTGTAAAAGAAAGCAAATGAAAAATACTTGTGGCCTTTGTCTGAATGGCTGAAGTTTTAAAAAGGAAGCCTGCTGGTTTTGAGAAGTGTATCGCAGAAACATGCAGGTTTGAAATTACAGGGGCTGATGCCTTTCCAATGTTAAGATACATGTGGGCATTTTTTCCCATTGGAGGAGTTTGCTAGTGATTCTCACTGTCTCCTCACATTTTTTCCTAATTTTTCACTTTTTTACTAATGTGTCTGTATGGGTTTACAACTCCTGCAGTACCCGAGCGCTGGTTCTCATCCTATCTGGTCATAAGAGGACTTTACGTGAGACATTGGGAGCAGAGCTATTGCTTTGCTGGGGAGCTCTTTGCTGATAGGTTAAACTCCTTCCTGCTGTGTGTAAGTCTACAATACTTTCAGTAGCAAAATACTCTTTCATGGAACAGATTTAACATCATATAGTGAGGAGAGTTATATTTGGCCAGTCTCTAGTGAGCATGGCTCATGATTGCTCATGTGCTGACTGTCATTGCATTTCAGGAGGAGAGCATCCCCATTGCTTTATCTGGTAGGGATATCTTGGCTAGAGCGAAAAATGGAACAGGCAAGAGTGGAGCCTACCTCATTCCGTTACTTGAACGGCTAGACTTAAAGAAGGACAACATACAAGGTCAGTTGGGATGGGTCTTCCTTGGCTGCATCCAGGTAATAGTATTGGTCACTGTGCAGCAGACTTGAATCTAAAAGTGGTCGACAGAATGCAGCAGTGTAGGTTATCTGCATATATTGGTAAAGCAAGTACATAGGGAGTGGTGGAGGGAAAGTGAAATTTTAAATTTCCAGTTTCTTTTAAAAACTTGAAGATGTCTTCTGGACTTTACTGTCTTGCCCTGGAAAATGGATTTGGAGTAATGCACAGAAGCATGGTGGCTGGGTGACTGATGTGGAGGGAATAGCAAGGGGTATAGAACCCCTTGCATGGCATTTGTCTTGTTTTAAGCAGTTTCTAGGACTTACTCGGGATATCTAGAGCGGAACTCCAAAACTGCAGAAGTATGGCTTTCATGAAGTCTCTGTCCTCTACAGAGAAATATTTTTGATAGTGTGTTATTAGTAACTCATGCCGACACTTTTAACTTGCAGCAATGGTGATTGTTCCCACCCGTGAACTAGCCCTGCAGGTCAGTCAAATCTGTATCCAAGTCAGCAAACACATGGGAGGTGCCAAAGTGATGGCAACAACAGGAGGAACCAATTTGCGAGATGACATAATGAGGCTTGATGATACAGGTCAGAGCACCTTTGCTATGCTACAGTTGGTGTTTGGGCTTTTACAATGTGGCATTCTAATTTCTGCTTTTTTTATGTCTGTGTTATTGTTACGCTTGTTACAGGAAGACTGTATTATGTCTTAGTCACTGTTTGTTTACAGTCATTCTCTCAATCTGTTGGTATAAAACATGTCTCTGAATGCTGGAAACATTGCTTTAGTCACCTTAAATCTTTTTTCTCTTCTAACCTTACAGTGCACGTGGTGATAGCTACCCCTGGCAGAATTCTCGATCTCATCAAGAAAGGAGTAGCAAAAGTTGAGCATGTCCAGATGATAGTATTGGATGAGGCAAGTTGCTCATATTAAACCTTTTGGTGTATTAACAATTTAAACGAATGATGTGTCTCAGCCAGCCACCTCATTATGTACAGCAACAAATACCTTTGTTTAGGGATGCTAAGGTTATAGCTAATTCATTTCTTGTTGTTTTTGAGAAGGTATATGGGCATAAGAGCTTTTCTGCATGTAAAACTTCCAAGAAAACAGCCTAGGAAGGTTTGCCTTTTCTGTTGACTGTTCCTGTGAAATAGATTAGCGGTCTATTCTGAACTGAAGGATTGTGTTTCATTTGGTATCTGTTCATAAAGAATGTGTTGTGCTTACCACATAAGTTCATGTAACCTGATTTATAAACATCCAACAGACTGCTAAGTGAGAGGTTGAGAAAAATAATTGTGTGAAAGCTCTTGGATGACTCTGATAGGAACAGTGATAGCTATTTTTGGTTTAGAACTCCCATTGTATGTATTTTTATTCAATTTGATTCTGCTTAAGTCAGTATTGAAAACTGGGAAATGTAAACTTCCTTCTACTGATGTATCCTGTTTTCAGAAACTAAATCAAATGTCATTTGGAGTGTGGTATTCACTCCAGAGGGGGTGATACAATTGTGAAGGTGGGAAGGAGAATATTCCCGGTGCGTTTGTATTTCTTTTCCAGCGTGATACTACCAGAAAACTGAAATATTGCCCTACTTCTTTGACTTACTCGTTTGTGCTTGTGTTGTTACAGGCAGATAAGTTGCTGTCTCAAGATTTTGTACAAATAATGGAAGACATTATTCTCACGCTACCTAAAAACAGACAGATTTTGCTCTACTCAGCCACTTTCCCTCTGAGTGTACAGAAATTCATGGTGAGTGTAGTTGGATTCAGATACATGTGATTGTGGTGACACTGCACCTAAGGTGCATGAGTGAGTGTTGCTCATTTATTTATGCATCCACACTTTTCTGGTTTAATACACCAGCCTCAGTGTAGGACAGCAAATTTGAAATAACTTTTGTCCAGAAATAATGTTAATGGGAAGTTAAGTATATGTAATTCTTGCATGTAAGGTACTGTTTTCCTCTTTATACAGTAGTTAACACCATCTGTGTTGATTTGCTTCTAGAAGGTGATCCTGTTTAGCCTGGCATGATGCCTTGGCTTTATAAGTAATCCTTTGTGAAATTTCACCTAGTCTAGTGACAGGCATAAAGATTGGCTAGTTAGTGCATCCTTGCGATGGAAGAATTAAATGTGCTACAGGATGGGAAGTCCTTATGCGGTTTTGCATGTAGATATGCCTGCTTTATTTTTATCTTTATCTTTCAGAATTCCCATTTGCAGAAACCCTATGAGATTAATCTGATGGAGGAGTTAACCTTGAAGGGAGTTACTCAGTACTATGCCTATGTAACTGAGCGTCAGAAAGTTCATTGCCTCAATACGCTGTTTTCCAGGGTAAGCAGTGTAGGTCAGGTTAAGAACTTACAAATGCTTTGTTCCCTTCAAAATCAAGAATAAGATTCAGAGTGACAGATTTATTTTCCTTGTCAAACTGTGCTAATCATACTATATGAGCTGAAGCTAAAAATGAGTGCGCTTGCCTCAAACAAAACTTGCCTTGCAGTTTTGTTACATGTTACCTTTTTTTCCCTCTTGTACAAAAATATTTATGGTATGGATTACTTGCAGCACCTGTCTTGCCTTCTTTCTGCAAGGGATTTAGATCTGCCTTAGATCATCTGTTACTAAAATTCTGCATTTACTTAACACGCTTCTTATATGTTCAGCTCCAGATTAACCAGTCGATCATTTTCTGCAACTCCTCTCAACGGGTTGAATTGTTAGCCAAAAAGATCTCCCAGTTGGGCTATTCCTGCTTCTATATCCATGCTAAAATGAGGCAGGTGAGTATGAAGTTAGTGGTTTATGTCCCGCTACATGATTTCATGTCCTACTCCGCAGATGTAGCACGTAGCTGAATTAAGTCTCATACTTGCTTTAAATTTGCATGTTCTTCAAAAACTTAGACATGTATTGCTTTGCTATCGCTTCAGTTTTGTTTTCAGACTCCTCCCCCCCCATAATTAAACCTCTTTCCAAAGTGTTTAGTGTAGCTGTTCATGTGGTGTTCAGGAGTACAAACAGAAAGAACAATACTCAGCTGATCTGAGTGCCTAGCCTGGCTTTGCAAGCAGTAAATCTTGCACTGTGGCTGTAGGGGAATCTGAGAATGCAGGGAGATGGCTTTGATCGAAGCTCTTACTTGAAAGCATTGACTGCTGCATGGTGATTGAGCTCCAGTGGCCTAGTTTACAAAACTATGAAAAATGTCTGCAGCTTTGCTGGTGCAGGAATTTCTGTTACTTGTAGATCAGTTCACATGTCCTCAAGAGTCACGCTCTTGATTTCCTTGTTATCGGTGAGTGTACTAAAAGGCATTGTCAAAAGGTTGAAGCGATGCATGTAAGACAGGAGTACTTTGAAATACTTTGCATTTTATATGTAAGCTTGAATAAATTCACATGAAAGCGTTACGGGAAGCCTAGCTTGCTGTACATTGGGCTGGCAGGTAATACAAATGTTTGCTGGGCTATGTGCAGACCAGCATTTCTTTAAACAGAAAAGGAGGCAGTGCCAGTATTAAGCATAGACACAGATATGCAAATGGATTCCCTGAAGTCTGTTTCTTGTTTATTTCTGATTTGTCAGTAGATAATGTTTGTGGCAAAAGGCAGGTATCTTTGTGTGGGAAGTTTCAACTTGTTAATTTTGCTCTCTAAAAATGGTACTACTTAATTTTTGTGTGGTCCAAAGGAACTTGTTATTGAGAGGGGAGTCTTCATAGACAATTGGCGCATACCATCCCTATCTGTGCTTCAGGGGTGAAAAATATTCTTTAGTGGAAAATGAAGAGGCTTCAGTTTTTAAAGGAAGGATGTTTCCAGATTTAATGTAAATGATGAAAAACTTATTGCTAGGACATAAAATGAATAAAATGTATTGAAATTGGCACAGGGATTGGGGAGATGATAGTCAAAATACCAGGAATGAAAATAAGCTTTGGGCACAGAAAAATTTTTTTGGTAAAACTATTTTTATGGATTTGCATGTCATGAAACAATATCCTACCTGATTTCTTGTGCTCTTTCACATATGCTGGTTACTGTGTTTTCTGCTTGCAGAAATCAGTATGAGGCACTTCTTTTTTGGGGGGGGAGAGGGAGAGCTCATAGCTACAGAGGCCAATTGATTAGCATGATGTTGTTCCTTTTAGTAGCAGTCAATCTAACTTCCCTAGTGCAGGTTTCACGTACTTGTAATTTATGATGATACTATTCTGAGATTAATTTGTGTAACTACTTGAGATTTTTAGACAAAGTTAAATGTTTTTGCCTAAAAGTGGTTCTGAAGGCCCCTCTGGCAAGTTTTTTAGAATATATGGGTAAGAAGTGTTAAGAAATAGTACTAGCAGCTTTGACTCAGCTGTCAGTAGTGATGAGGGGAAGGAATTTATGTGAATGAAGTTGTGTTTGTAATGTGAATACCTACCTGAAAGTCACAGCTGTTTTTATTTGTTTCTATATATTTCCAGGAACACCGCAATCGTGTGTTCCACGATTTCCGAAACGGCTTATGCCGCAATCTTGTTTGCACTGGTAAGAGTTCCTAAATGTTTTTATTTTTCTGAAGGTTGTGATAGAAAGCTGATTAGTCATTAGCCCAGGTGTGGCAGGTAACTTGATTTGTGATAAAGCAAGTTAATGGTTTGATTAGAGAATTTTGTCAAGTGTGTGTAGGGCAGAGTGCTGCACTCCTTTAGGCATATGGGTTTGGTCTTTTGTGACAAACTGTGAAGTTGCAACTTGTTAACAAATCCTTTTATTGTGATGATGTTTCTTGCCTTGTTAACAAATCCTTTTATTGTGATGATGTTTCCTGCTTCAGTTACCTTTTCTGTATGTTTTCACAAGTGCTCTGTAAATTGTTGGGCCATAAGCTTTACAAAAGAACAGAACTGTAGGTGTAACTGTGGCTAGGATTACTGGACTACATTTTGCTGATTCTTTACGTGTCTATAGTTCATCTTTCCTAAATGATCTGTAGTTGTGATTGGTCTGTATGTGGCGTGCGTTATCCACAGTACAGCCTGTTTGGGCAGTACCGTGGCAGTTGCTACATGCATCTGGGTAGTCTTAACTCAACTTGAAGTGAAATAAAAAGAGCTAAGCTGGTGGGATGTAGTTCAGATCTCAAGTCTGTTGTGACAATGGCAACATGTGCCATGTTTGAGGAGGTGCTTGTATAAGATGACCTACTCAAAAATAGTCTAACATGCAAAAACTGGCTTGATGTTAATTACTTTTTTGGCATAGATTTGAAGATCTGAGGTCTTGATGATTCTTCTTGTATTACGCTTAAAGTGGATAAAGAGCAAGAAGAAGCTGTAACAGAATTGTATGTAAAATGCCTTGATACGAGGAAAGCTTATATTTATAAACTAGTGCTAGCCAGTGTTAATTGTTCCTAAATTTTCTACGCAAAATCAACATTATTCATGACCTGAATTGTCTTTCAGATCTGTTTACCCGAGGTATTGATATCCAAGCTGTGAATGTGGTGATAAACTTTGATTTCCCAAAGCTGGCAGAGACTTATCTCCATCGTATTGGCAGATCAGGTGAGAGGAGAAGCATCTTTTAGAAACAACTTGGATAACTGTCATTTTTTTCCTTAGCATTGAATTGGCTTCTGCTTTTTATTACTATACTTGAACTATTTTGAATAGCTTTGATTTTTCTGACAAATTTATTTTTCAGGTACCATATCATGATTATTCTCACAAATACGTGAATAAATGGCTGTGTTCTTTAAACTAGTCCGAAAAGCCTAATGAAAAAAAAAAAACCCACTCCATATTTTGCTTCAGTCTCATGAGACTGATGTGATTTTTTTTTTTTTTGCAGTTTGGGAGAATTTTATACTGAAAATTTAGCTTCTGTGGTTTCTTAAGCATTGTTTTTTTTCTGCATGTTTCCAGTGCCTGGGCATCTACTAGATACATCTTCAAAAAAGGCGATAAATGATGGAACTCAGTGTACTTGAACTCTGTAGTTCAGGCTTGTTCAATAACTGTTTCATTTAATAAGGGGTGGACGTGTGTACTGTAGTAGTAGAAGACTGAGTTGGTTATTAATGAATACGTGCAGTTGGAGCATTTTTAACCTCTTGTTTTTTTTTACTCCTGTAGTAGTACAAAAGTCCTTAAATGCTTTCAAAGACCTGTTGCAGGGTCTGGATTTTCTTTTACCATCAGAGGGCAATGTTACTAATGCCAGAATCTGCAGACTTTTTCAATCAACCTTCTATTACTCAGTTCAGGTTTTTTTTTTTTCTTTTTTGAGGTCGCTTTGGTCATCTTGGCCTGGCCATCAACTTGATCACCTATGATGATAGATTCAACCTGAAAAGTATTGAGGAGCAGTTGGGAACTGAAATTAAACCCATACCAAGCAACATTGACAAGAGCCTGTATGTGGCAGAATACCACAGTGAACCTGTAGAAGATGAGAAACAGTAACCATATGCGTATGTAAATGCCTTCCTGAATAGAGAAGTTGTTGGATAAAAGAAGAGCTGGCCTGACTATTGTTGCAGGGGAAGAGGGAAACTGATGTGCCAAATGTGCCTGAATGTGAAAACAAGGGTTTGAAATAGATTGTCAGTGAGGGTGGGAAGATTTGTAGAGGCTAGGATGCCTGCTAGTAGCCTAAAGAATTCTTTCTGTATTGCTTAGCTAAAAAGAGAAGTAGGTGACGGCAGAAAGGGAGGTGGTAATCAAAAAAGTCAGGAGAGAAAGTGGATCTCTAAGAATTTTGCACCAACAGAAAAGCCTAATCACCTCAGCAGCTGAAAGGAACAGGTTTAAGCTATAGGTGCCTCATGTTTTGTCTTCTCATAGACATATATTCATAGAACCTCCTGCAAAGTAGGTAGCAAAGCTGTAATTCATCTTCATTGCCACTTGAGGTCTACATAGCATAAAAAAAAAAAGGCTTCACTGCCAGGGTGTCTCGAAGTGTGGCTTGTCTTGATTACTGTCTGAGGAAAAAATGCTGAGTCGATTTCTTTTTTCAATCCAGGGAAATTGTTGTTCTTACAGTCAGGCCAAATAGAGGGTGATGTTTGATCTGTTTTTAGTTAAGATGCTATATTATGCAATGTCAAGAGATGACACTGTTTGGGTTGAAAGTAATTTTGTTGTGTATTTTCTCCTAGAGATTGTGAATTAGAAAATACTGATGAAGCTACTGAAATTGCTCTCAGCTGACAAAAAAACAAAAATTGCCAAAGAAGCAGATTGCTAGAGAGAGATAAAATGAACCTGTCTACTTGAAATAATTTAAGGATAGTCCTACTCAGTCATGCCAAAATGACTTGCAGCCTTTGCTTTATTAATCTTTTAAAATAAATAAGTACATAGACAAAACAAATCAGATGATGAACCTGGACAGAGTTGGTGGCTTCTTTAAGGGGAATGCTGTACCCTTGTCTGAGAATTGTCCACCACTTAATGACAGTAAACAAGTGTGTAGTTGTGCCATTTAGGTATAATTGGGTAATAGTAGCACTTCTTTCTGAGGTGCAGTGATTGAAGATGAGCTGTTCTAAATGCCGTTGGCTTTTCCGGAGCAGCTACATAGTCAGTGTGATTCATTACTTACATTCTGGTTTTGCATAGAATTGATTTAACTGTGGGTGTTTTTTTTAAGGTTTTGACTACACATGCCGGAAGGTGAAGCCCTTTGATCCACATCTGTGACACATCATTTCTTTGGGGATACCCTTCTCTTTGTGGGTTTTTCTTCGTCTTTTCATTTCGGAACTATGAAGACTAAAGAGCTTGGCCTTTTTTCTTTTTAAATTTGGCAGCAAGGAAGAAAGAAGATGAAAGGAGGAATGTCTTTTTGTTTTTCCACTTGTTTGCACTGTGTGCTGATTGAACATTAGTTGCACTAACTGCTGGTTTTAAATTTTTTTTCTTTGGGTGGGAGGGGCAACAAGGGAAGAAGAGAAACCCTGGAAAGAGAAGAATCTTGATGAACACAAGCTTGTCTGCGATTTCAAATTCTTCAACCATCGACTGAGTGCATTTCAACTTCTCCCTGTTTACTCATCTGTTTTTAAGCTAAAGAGCTTGTTACTTATTCGTGCAAAGTGCCTTATGCTATGAGACCATTCAGAATATCACCTTTCCGACACAGCCCAAGGAATCAACAGCTGTTTTTGGTTTCAGGTCAAAGTTCCCCTCTCTTCCCCCTCTCCTCCTCCCCAAGTACTCAAGGCCAGGGCTGGGAGGTGAAACTTATTGGTAATACTACTTTTTTTCAACTTTTTTTTTTTAATTGGAGGAGTTGATATGCATCTGCAGTTCACCCACACTGTAAATACTGTATTTAAAACAAAACCAACTTAAAATCTGGGCTGATTAGGTGCAGCAGCATAGCTCCAGAAGGAAAGAGTAGCCTGTCATCCTTTGCAGGAGCCATAAGAAAAGCCCTGTGCTCTAGCAGAACACTAAAGACTGGTTTCCATAAGTCTCCATTAGTAGTTCCAGCACTTGATATGTAGACTTGTTTCAGAGCCATGGCCCTCTTTCTTCTGGTGCAGTGTGTCCCATAGAAAATCAGATGTGTATATTGTACAAACTTTGTAAATATTTTTTTTCTGTTTGGGTTCATATATAACTTTTTTTTTTTGATGAAGGTTGCTGGGGTTAAAGGGATTAGACTGATTATGGGAGCAGCTAAAGATGAGAGGGGCTCAGTTTTCTGCAACACTAAGCAATGAGAAATGCTCTGACCTCCCTGAAGAGCAGGCTTCCAGGTGTCCCTTGTCAGGGTGGGTTTGCTCTGGTGCTAGCAACACTGTCCTGTACCGCTTGTATCAAAGAGATTCCTTGCAGGGGCTCTGAGGCCTCAAAATCTGTTGCTTACCGTGTTCAAGATATTCTTTGATTTCCCTCTTAGAAACGTCAGGAACTTCACAAGCTCTGAAGGGTGCCCTGACCTGTGTTCCACCATGGTGTGAGGGAAATCCAGCGGGTGTCAGTGTTGCTGAGCAGCATATGTATAAGGCGTGGATTTGGGTTTAAAAGAAACCGTAGAAAACTGATCTAGGTGCATAAACTGACAGTTCTGGAGCTTTATGGGATTGATTTACTTCCTGCAGCATTGTGCATTTTCTGCCCAAAACAGCCTCTATACAGACCTGTGAGCAGGTAAGGGTACAAAACCCCTGTTAATGTCAGAAGCTACAGAAAGCTATTTGCCATCTTGTCTGTTTTGGCATGACTTGCTCTCTGTCACTCTGCATTGTATATTGCTGGAAAATGCTTTCTGGTCAAATAGTGTTGCTTTAAATTGTGCCCCTCCCAACATGCTTGATGTTTGGCCTGATCTACAGGCAAGAGGAGTGAGACAAATCAAACTGTAAACTCTTAAAATTCCCTTTTAGCCTGTTCAACTACAGTGTCAGGAGGCACCTGGATGAATGCAATCCCTTTTGCTCAGTCATTTATTGTGTATACAGATGCTGCACTCACACCATGCTTGCTTATCTTAAGGCAGGAATTAATTGTCTTAATTTCTCCCATTTTGACACCCCCGCTTTTTTCTTTCGAGTAAAAATGTTTGGAACTAAGAGGCAGACTTAACTGTCCCATTTCCTTGAGGATCATAAGTACAAAATCAGGTGCCTCCTGACAACAACTTTACAAGATGGAAAGGGTGTTGTTTTTTTTTTTTTGTCAGCAGTGACTCCATAATTGTAGCAAATGCTGCACTAGAGTACAAACTCAAGAGCTTGGTCACAGACACTCTGTGAGCCACACAGCTTACATCTGACTGGCAGGTACTAAATGTAAACAACTTTGGGGTGCTTTTTGGGGGTGGGGGGTGGGGTGGGAGTTTGTGGGTGGTAACTTTGACCAAAAGTAAAATCTTGCTCTTGTACTGCAGCCAGCTTACGATTTTCCAGAGAGACAGAAGAGGGATCATTTTAGTGCAACAAAGACATGAAAAAATGTAAATAAAAGTTTTTTGTATCTTACCAGGGCACACACATGTAACAAGAACAGGATAGCAGTGTTGAGTCAGATGTGTGTGCTCTGCTTGGATTTGTGGTAGGTTAGCCTGGTGCCATGCTTTGATGGTCCCTCTTAAAGCACAGAACTTTTAAATGGAAAGTATTACTTTAAACTCGGCCTCTATTTGAGGATTGGCACTTACCTAAACTATCAGGGGCACCGTTTTTAGGTGGCTTTCAGTAAAGAAGGAAGCAGCCTATTTTTGGTGCCAATAGGCTATCTCTAACAGATGCAATCTTGCAAATGGAAAGATGCTCCAAACGACTAGGATAAGCCTAGTTTTTGTTTTGTTTTTCCTGCCCAGGAGTAAGGAGTGTGTATAAGTCTTGGCTTTTTGAGATTCCTTTTGATCTCCTGTTGTTTTTCTAGTCACACACCAGCCTTTACATTTATGCATTACTTGGAGCCAGTTTCTGCCTTCAGTGATGAGCCCTAGGTCAAATAATTCCTCTGACAAAGATAACATTAAGAATCTGTTGTATTCTGCATTTTCCCCCCGAAAGTCTAAAAAAGCGTCATCCTCTGAATCTGAAGAAATAGAGTTTCACAACTGGGTGAAATGGCTGTGAAGAGGGTGACGCAAATCTTCAGCCAGCTTACTCCAGATGAGCTATAGGCTGGTCTCAGGATGTGCGCTGTCAAGAGTGCAGTGCAGTTGCTGGAGGGCTTTCCTTGAAGGGAGGGGGGTGGGTTGGTCTCAAATACATATTTTAATTTCCAGAATGAGATGGGAGCATCTTTCCTTTGCCCTCTGGGACTTTTTTTGTGGGTAAGAACATGGAAGCTCAACATGAATACGTTGTATACATGTTGGTATCAAATCATCTCATTCTGATTGTTTGATTTTTATTTTTACTTGGGATAGGGAAGGGTGTCTGCTCCAAGGATTTAAAAATGCTTCACACGCTTGTTTTTCAAATGACTTATAGGACTCAAACCTTGAGCAGAGAGCTGTTCTGTCATGGTTTCTGTTCTAGAGGTTATCGGGATGCCATGCCGCACCTGCTGAGCTGCCATCACAGTGGTTCTTGTCCTGGTGCTGGACTTAGTAATACTGCTGGGGTTGAGCAGCTGTTGGTTTCTGAGGATGGGGGTGAACTTTGTTCCCAGGAGCTCCAGCAGCATGGCCACCATTGTAAAGGTTGGGCAAAAGAAGTCCACACAAGGAGTTTTTCCAATTGCTGTGAACTTGTAGTCTTTTTTTTTTTTGGAATCACAGTTTCTCTTCATGATAAGTCAGGTCTCTGGACCAAAGAGCATGCATCTGATCTTCAAAATAAGGCTTTGGCAGATTATTCTGTAGGTTTTGCTCAGTTCACTGTTGCATTGCTAAAAATGTCTTTATGTGGAAGCATTGTTAAATTCTGCTGTAGACAAATAAGGGAAGGGTAAGGAGGGGTGGTGGGAGGGATGGGTTTATTAAGATACAGCCTTGCTGTATTTTAACCGATAATTATGGGGAAGGGGTGTCAAGAGAAGAAAATAGTCACTGTTCCCTTTATAGAAAAAACCTGGAACTTTATTTCAAGAAAAAAAAACTTTGCAATTCACGTGGGATATCATAATCCACTGGTCCCTAGTTAAGAAGTTGGTACTTTGTTAACCAGTGAACAACATGGAATAGTCCTTGAAAATATTCAGGGGAGGGAGGGGAAAATTGGCTTTCTGTTAAATTGGTAATTGGCTAATTCTCCAGTGGAGCACGGATTTTGTTGAGAATGTGTTTTTCTCTGGATATGTACATGCGTTGCAGCACTGGCTTGTGAAGAGCTTCATGAGTTCAGAGTGCAAAAAAGATGAATGGTAAAATCCTGATTTTGTTGATTAAACTCAATAAAAGCTCCCTGGAACTCCAGATTGGTTTTGGTGTTTCTTTTAACAGTGCTAAGCAAAAAAAAAAAACAAAACAATGCTGACCTTTTCTTCATAGAAGGCCCTAGCGCATGTCAACTAGCTTTGGAGAGATGCCTAAAGATGGAGTCAATGTGTCTAAATGGAAGGGTTCTCCACTCAGTGGTGCTCATGCTTTCCGTACACACTCTCCTGACTAGGTGGTCTATGCTCTTACAGAGTTTAATGCTCCAGTTTCAGCTAGCCTGGTAAACTTGGCTTTTGGTTGCAATACCCTGTTGGATTACTACAATGAGAGTTTCTGTAAGGGGCTGGAGCAGCACTGCAGAAGTCTCACTGGCCTGCATTTTTAATTTTTTTTTTTTTATCAGGAGTTGCCCTGAACTGGGGTGCTTGTTTGGGGTTGTCCACAGGCAACTGTTGAGGGGTAAGAAATGCGACGAGCTCCTGACTGGAGTCAGTTGCAGTCTCAGCTCAAGTACCTGTGAAAGGTGTGCTGCTTTTTATTGGTTATGTATAAGGGAAAGCCAGCTAGAAAGGGAGGGATAACTGGTGCCAAGCTTCAGAATAATACTTCGTATTTCCACCTTTTTTGCAACCAGAGCAGTTAAGTGGCATCAGGAGTTAAAACAAGGAGTAAGGTAAAAACTATTCTGCTGTCCTTGTGAAAGAGGCCTTACACCCCTACCTGGTATATACAGCTGCTGCTCAGTGTAAAACCAAGCCAGCACTGCTGCGTGTCCTTGATAAGATGCCTCTGGCCAGTAAAGGTCAGGTCGCAGCCTGCAGGGTCTCACATGGTGCTGCTGCATGCGTATGGCTCCCTCGTGTTCACTGAGGCGAAGCTTCTCTGTCCTGGGCAGTGCTGCTCCTGTCCCCAAACCTCTTCACGACACAACTTCCCATACGGAGTGAAGAGACGTTGGCCAAAGCCACACATGAAAATTGGCTTTTGCAGTTACGGGGGGAAAAACTTCGGGGGGGTGAGGGGAAAGGACAGGTTGCCCACACTGAGCTCGTGCCATGCAAGCGCGGGCTGCTGCTCCTGAAGTCGTGCTCCGGCAGCGGGGCTGGAGCCTGCGCGAAGCCAGGGCGGTCCTGACTACCGGGCCGGCAGCAGGTGCGCGCCCCCGGCCGGCCGTGAGGGCTGCGGGCTCCCGCCGGCCGCGCTCCGCAGCCTGCCGCGGCCCAGCCCGCGGGGCCCCAACCGGCGAGCGCCGGGCCGAGGTCGCCCCTCCCTCCGCACCGGCGCATGCGCGGTTCGTCTCGTGACCTGCGGGGGCGGGGAAACCGCTCCGTGAGCAGCGCAGGGGCGGGGCCTGTCCCCAAGATGGCGGCGTACCTGCAGTGGCGTCGCTTCGTCTTTTTTGACAGGGAGGTGGTGAAGGAGCCGCCGGGGCCGGAGGGCTCTGCCGGGAAGTCGTTCGCGCTGCCCCCGGGCGTCACGGTTTGCGACTCGGGCCGCGGAAGCCTCGTGTTCGGGGATATCCTGCGGGGCGGCGAGGAGAGGTGGCGGTGCTGGGCGCTCCGGCCTTGCGGGGGCTTCGTGGGGCGGGGCCCGGCGGGGTCGGGGCCGGGCTGCGCCGCGGGCGGAGGCCTGCGCCCTTCTGCGCGGGCTTGGTGGTCCTCTGGCCTCGGGAGCGTGGCAGCTCCCTGCACTTCTCTGCCCCTGGCCTGTACCAAATTGTACCAAATCCGTCGTTATTTGTTTCTGTGCTGTTAGGTGTTTCTGCAAAAAAAGTGTGTTTGTTGTAGGCTTATGAGAGGTCAGTGGGAAGGAACCGGTAAGAGTTTGATTCTGCCATGCTTGGAGGTGTAGGGGTTCTTGTGTCATTGTGATTTTCTTTTACTATTTTTATCTTTTTCCTTTGTTTGCCTTAACTGTGATCTACATATGGAAGGTCAGATCTGGTTTTTGCCGCGCTCGCTTCAACTCACTAGTTTCCAGGCTTACAAACTAAGAGTAACACACCTGTACCAGCTGAAGCAGCACAGTATCTTGGTTTCTGTTGGTGAGGATGAAGAGGGTATTAACCCATTGGTAAGTCAAGTGACAAAGAGAGGAAATTTTTTTGTGTTATGGACCTTTCATAGAATACTGTGATTATCTCAATTGACTCTTCTTACCTTCAGTAGTTTGCCTCTAACACCTCATATTTTGCTTATGTTATACCACTGTTGTTTTCAGGTTAAAGTATGGAACCTGGAGAAACGAGATGGTGGCAATCCTCTTTGCACACGAATTTTTCCGGCAATACCGGGTAACAAGCCCACGGTTGTGTCTTGCCTAACTGTCCACGAGAATCTTAATTTCATGGCTATTGGTAAGTAAAGCTGAACAGAGTAAAAGCAGTAATGTTGCAAGACTGCAAGCTCTTTCTGCGTGTTGGTCTCTGCACTGAAATCAGAAGCCTTTTCTTACGTGTTGTGGCCTTCCGCCTTAGAACAGCTTGCAAACTGTGAAAACTGAATGTTTTACTCACTAGTAGGAAACCTCCCTCTAGGTTTTTTAATGTATGGTATGTTTTGAATAAACAAATGAATTAAAATGGTAGTTAAAATTGGAGGATGAAGTTGGTCTTCTCAAAACAAAATACAGAAAGACCCAAACAAAAATAGCCTGCAAGTGGAGTTTGTGATGGGGGAAACGCGTTGAGCCTTGTGGAACAGTGACATTGCATGTGGTCAGGTGACAGCTGTGAAATTTAACAGGAGTAATTGGAGATAGATTGGTGCGTACTTCTTGAAGTGAGAACTTGCAGCAATCCCATTACTTGATACCTTGCTGGCAAGCAAGGTGTCACTGACTGCAGCTGCCCTAACTTGCACTGGATAATATTTCAAGTGTGCCACACAAGTAAACAGTTTGATCTGTCCTCTTCATCAGGTTTTGCAGATGGGAGTGTTGTACTTACAAAAGGAGACATCACCCGAGACCGGCATAGTAAGACCCAGATCCTGCATGAGGGCAGTTATCCAGTTACTGGTCTTGCTTTCCGACAGTCTGGCAAAACAACGCATCTGTTTGTGGTGACCACAGAGAACATCCAGGTGGGAAATTAATTGGAAAAAATGAGAATCTGACTTGCAAATTCTATTGGCTTCAGAGTCTAGTTCAGGTGAGCTCTAAAACCTCGTGTTTCCTCTCTAGTCTTACCTGCTTTCAGTGAAAGACTATCCTCATCTGGAGCTGGACACTCATGGTTGTGGATTGCGCTGTTCTTCTCTCAGTGACCCCTCACAGGATCTCCAGTTCATTGTAGCAGGAAATGAATGTGTGTACCTTTATCAGCCAGACGAACGGGGCCCTTGCTTTGCCTTCGAGGGACAAAAGTTGATTGTTCACTGGTATCGGGGGTACCTCATCATTGTCTCCAAGGACCGGAAGACTTCTCCAAAGTAGGGGTCCTTGGAACAGATGAGATTTTATTATTACTTTTTTTTTTATCTTCTGCTATTGCGGTTTCCTGCTTTTCCTTTTTTTTTTTTTCCTTCTTCTTTGTGAAGCTTCACTCTAGGGGCTGATTGTAACTTTGTCAGAGGCTGCTAAAATTAATCCAGACCCATATACCAATTTGGTTGTTAGAGTAGCACAGTCAAGCATGCTGAACAAGGGGGATTTCTTTCCACCCATATGAATTTCTCAGTCCAACACACAACAGATGGCACTTGTGCATAAATATGTGGTGTCTTGCCTATGCATCTGCTTAGTTTAATTGTCCAAATGAACCTTGTTTGTCTTGCCCTCTGAGCATCTTGAGTTTGCGTAGGTATCGAAAGAATTCAGGTTGCTTCTTGTTTTCTAAAACTTTATTTTGCTCTCCAGGTCTGAGTTTGCTGGGAGTGAGGCACAGAATTCAGATAAACAAGTCCTGAATATTTATGACTTGTGCAACAAATTCATTGCATACAGCTCGATCTTCGACGATATAGTAGATGTTTTAGCGGAGTGGGGTTCTTTGTATGTACTGACCAGAGATGGGAAGATCCATGTACTGCAGGAGAAGGATACACAAACCAAACTTGAGGCATGTAAATCTGTTTTGTTGCTAGTCTGCCTTATGTCTGCAAGATTGTACTGGCTCCACAGGTTGAAAAATTGGACTATTGAAGTGAGTGAGTAAGTGACCTTATAGCTTTCCAGCATAACCTGTGTTGCAGAGCATTTAGTATTTAAAAGCCTGAGTTTACATACAGGTACAGCACCAAAAAGAAACAATTTGTTTTCTGGGCGTGTTTAAACCTTGTTTTAGGAGGTGATATTGCCCTCATACTGCTCTTACTCTGTATTTAACAGATGCTATTCAGAAAGAACTTATTTGAAATGGCCATTAACCTAGCCAAGAGTCACCACTTGGACAGCGATGGCTTGTCAGAGATCTTCCGTCAGTATGGCGATCATCTGTACAACAAGGGGAATCATGATGGAGCCATCCAGCAGTATATTCGGTAAGCAGGGGTAGTACAGAGCAAGAGCAGTGTGGTACAGATAGGAGCTATATAGGCCTTGATTTCTGTTTCAGCCAAGGGAGGAAAAAAAGGCATGACTCGTGAAAAATTCTACTAATAGAGAGAAAAGTGTCAGATTAAGTGTCTCGGAAAATTGCTTGAAAATCACTCTGAATGTGAAAGGGTAAACTTCTCCTCATTGATCATATTTTAAAGTGAATTAGGAAGGTGCATTAGGACAGAGTGGGCTCTGATAATGTCATTGTAAACAAAGGATTGCTTTTGTTTAGAATGTCATATGCCGTGCAGACTGTCCTGTAAGCAAAAGGATATTGTGAAATTGTAGAGTGTCACTTAAATATAAAAACCGCTGTCAGTGTGGAGATGTTCGGTAAGGTGGACAACGTGACTTGACCAGATATAGCGGTCTTCCTGGAAAATGGTCAGAATAATGTTGGCTTTTGCGCATTTCAGATTTTATAAAACTTAGAATGATCTGTTTTGGGGCTTATTAAAAACTGTTTTGTGCCGCATACATGTAGAACTGAAACTTTGGAGTCCTGACACCTGTCAAGTGTTAGTATATATACTTAAGGCAAATTTGCAGTAAAATCAGGCTAACTGTGGCTAAACTGCTGCATGTGGGCGTAAGTGTTTAAATAAGACTTTGAGTTTTGTGACTGTAAGAAAGGAAAATGTGTCTTTCATTCCCTTTTTTGGGATTCCCAATTAGCTGTGGCCAGAGTGTAGCCCATCTTTTCACTGTTTCCTTTAAAGGAGCATTAACTCCTTATGTGCTGCCACCATCATCGCAATTGCAGCCTTTGTAGATGGCTGTTTGTTTCACTGTGTGTGTGGATAGGTGGTCTTACAGCATAACTAGTTGTTACTTCTTATATGTAGCTGAGTGGTCCCACATGGGTTGGTGCCTGCTGAAGTTCTCTGTGCGCCATTATTAATTTCTGTTTGTTTTTTTTTTTTTTTGACTCCCTGCTTACATGGCCCGCTGTGACGTGATTCTTCCCCTTCCAGAACGATAGGGAAGTTGGAACCATCTTATGTTATTCGGAAATTTCTAGATGCTCAGCGCATCCACAACCTCACTGCTTATCTGCAGACTCTTCACCTGCAGTCTCTGGCCAATGCAGACCATACTACGCTTCTGCTGAATTGCTATACCAAACTCAAAGACAGCTCCAAACTGGAGGAGTTTATTAAGGTAATGGGGGAAGGTGATAACGAAATAACACGATATTCTTAAGTTACAATTAAAACATGAGAATTAAAATGGAGTAGTGCTAACTATAAATTGGCTTTTGTGGGGCTGTTATGAGAGAGAGACACAACATTCTCAGTTTGGCTGGCTTGCTGTTCCAGTTTGAATTGTGATGGCTTTCACCAGTGTGACTAGCTATCTACCGAGAGGTGGTTAGACTTTCTTCTCAACACGTGATCTTTCCCTTGCACGAGAGATACTAAGTTGTCAGTGCTCTGGCATTTCTCCTTTTAAGCAAATGATTACTGCTTAGTCCACAGTCTTTCTGCTTCTGTTCTTGTAGACTAGCGAGAGCGAGGTCCGCTTTGATGTGGAAACAGCAATCAAAGTGCTTCGTCAAGCAGGTTACTACTCCCATGCTGTGTACTTGGCAGAGAAGCATGCCCATCATGAATGGTACCTCAAAATCCAGCTAGAGGACATCAAGGTAAGATGTTACTGCTCTCATGTTCTTACTGGTGTGAATATTGCTTCTCTAGCCTCCTGTGTTGGAGGGAATCTCATTTCACTAGCCTCTTCCCTGTGGCTACTGTGCAGACAGGACTGTTCAGGCAGTACCAATGCCCGCTGTTGCTTGTGTGTCGGCTTTCTACTTCTGGCTTGTGCAGTAGACTTGGGTTGGAAATTAGAGGGGCGGCTTTGTTCCGTTTTGGTATGTGGCTTTTTACAGTGACCTTTAGAGAAGGGAGGTTTGTTAGTGGCAGATGGATTTAAATCTCTGTCTTTCCCGGGGCCACAGCCAGCCTTCCTCACTTAGGAGGAGACCAAGCAGGAATAGTGAAACTAGATGATAATTCAGAGCAAATGGTGTTCCTGGCATACTTTCAGCATGTCTTCAATGCTGTCTGTGCTGATGTTGATGTGGAGAGCAGAAGCCAACGTGATATGATCCTTGCTGGCTGCCTCCACAGAACTACCAAGAGGCTTTACACTACATTGGAAAACTGCCGTTTGATCAGGCAGAGAGTAACATGAAGCGGTATGGTAAAATCCTGATGCACCATGTCCCTAATGAGACCACAGAACTATTGAAGATCCTTTGCACTGATTACCAGCCATCAGGAGACAACGAAGGCCCTGGGCTGCTGGAAGGAAAAAAGGTATGGTTTGCTTAGACTGACAGTTGTTGTTCTGGAGTAGTAACTTTGCAGCGAATGAGCACTCCTGCGTGCCTTGCAGCGCAGGCCCGACACTTTAGACATAATGAGAGGCCACATCCTGGTGTACTGGTAGTATGCAAGAAACTGCCTAAAGCTATTGCACAGAACTGATTACTGCAGTAATTGGCATCCAGTACTGTACGGTATCTGTTGTGTCACAGATCGTAGGAACAAGCCCTCCAAATGTCAGAGAAGAAGCACCTGTCTGTCTGTGATTGTGCTGGGTGGTTTACTCTTTTTTTTTTTTTTTCCTTCCTGTTTTACAGGCTAATTCTGAGGAGTTCATTCCGGTCTTTGCAAACAACTCCCGAGAACTGAAAGCTTTTCTGGAGCACATGACTGAGGTGCAGTCTGACTCTCCACAGGGTGTCTATGACACTTTATTGGAACTTCGACTCCAGAACTGGGCCCATGAACAAGATAAGCAGGTTTGAGTTTCTCCAGATTTGTATTTTGAGAGGGAGCTTTGGTGCCTAGGAATTCTATTTGCATTCCTGCCAGCCCATAACCTTTCCAGATGGGCAGTGTTAACGTGAGACAGTTCATATGCTATACTGGACAAATGACAAATAAATGAGAAAGCAACCCGCTAGCTTGGAGAGTACTCGTTTCGGTGAGGCTGAGTTTGTTTTGTATGAGTCTCAGTGAAGTACAGATTCCAGACAATACAATCTCTGTGGGCAGATGCCTCTCCCACAAAACCAGCTATGTATGCTTGCCCTCATCTCTGGGGATGCTGGCTGTTTGGATGAAAGAAATCGTCCTCTCTGCTTGAAAGGGATATAGGGCAAACAGAAGAACTTGGCTCCTCTTTAGAAAGCTGCAACTGTTTGTCAGATTTTAATGCAAAATATTTGAGTGTTTGTTGCTTCCCATCTACCTCTCATTTCTGTTTCCTGTAGATCAAGGAAAAGCTGCACAATGAAGCACTCACTCTCCTGAAGAGTGGAAGGTTCAAAACAGTCTTTGATAAAGCCTTGGTCTTATGTCAGATGCACAATTTCAAGGATGGTGTCCTCTACCTCTATGAACAGGGCAAACTGTGAGTGTTGCTTTTCTCCCTAGAGTACTATTGCTTGCTCCACTCCAGGGATTTCTGAGCTGTAAGTGTCCCTGCCCTACAATGGTAAGGACCCCGTGAGTATCTCAAGACAGGAACTGTACAGATAATAGCTCAGCTGAAAATATCCTACTGGTGGAGCAAGGCAATGATGTAGAGAATGGATGACAGACCAGTCTTTGGTTCTGTGGGAATGTTTGGGGATTGCATGGCTGCATGAAAACCTGGGATTCCTATAACCTCTCAAAAAGAGAAGTAGATTCTTCTTGTTGATGTGTTGCTCCTTTCTGTAGTTTCCAACAGATCATGCACTACCACATGCAGAATGAGCAGTACAAGAAGGTGATTGAGGTGTGTGAGTTGTATGGAGACCAAGAAGCATGTCTCTGGGAACAGGCTCTCGGCTATTTTGCACGGAAAGAGGAGGACTGCAAGGAGTATATTGCTGCGGTACTGAAACACATAGAGAACAAGAACCTTATGCCTCCACTGCTTGGTAATAATGACATGTGGCACTTAAACCATTTTTTATAGCACTCTGTAGACTAGAAATTTGAGAGAGGTATCAATGAAGTTTGAGCCCACCATTTGAAACAATGACATGCTCTATAGGAAAACGTAATGCCAGTGGTAGCTTCCTAATCAGAGCAGAAGATTTGTGGTATCGGTCACTGGGATGTCTGTGAATTATTTCTGTTCTGTCAGTGTTGGAAGGTGAAGGGCTTGCCTAAACTCCTGCTGTGGATTGGTAGAGAAGTTGAAATAGAATCCAGTCCACTGGATCGTTGCTTTGCCCCTTTGGTCTGTGCTGTCTAAATATGATCCCAGTCATCTCTTTTTGGAAGCAGGAGCCCTCCAGAGTGCAAGCTGAAACTTAGTCTTTAAATGAGATTTCTGATTGTCTTTGCCTGTAAGTAGCCTTTTAAAGGAAAGTGGTCTGTCCAGGTAGGACCAGTGTAGCTGCAGTTTCTTTGCTTGTGTTTAAACTAACATCTTGGTTATCCTCAGTTGTGCAGACACTGGCTCACAACTCCACAGCCACGCTGTCTGTGATTAAGGATTATCTTGTCAACAAGCTGCAGAAGCAGAGCTGCCAGATCGAGCAGGATGAGCAAAGAATTCTAAAATACAGAGAAGAAACCACAAGGATCCGCCAGGAGATTGAAGAGCTAAAAGCAAGGTGCAGGACTGTGGTGTCTTGTCTATAGTAGAGCTGTTCTACTTCAGTAAGGAAAAATACATTTTTTCTTCTGTTTTTCCTTCTGCTTTCTGTCACTGTTCCAGTCCCAAGATCTTTCAGAAGACCAAGTGTAGTATCTGTACCAGTGCCCTGGAGCTTCCTTCAGTCCACTTCTTGTGTGGTCATTCCTTCCACCAGCATTGCTTTGAAAGCTACTCTGACAGTGACTCAGAATGTCCTACTTGCATGCCTGAAAACCGCAAAGTGATGGATATGATTCGAGCTCAGGAGCAGAAGAGAGATCTGCACGATCAGTTTCAGCATCAGGTAGGGTAATGTTGCATGTCACAGAATCATCTAGGTTGGAAGAGACCTCCAAGATCACCTAGTCCAACCTCTGACCTAACACTAACAAGTCCTCCACTAAACCATATCACTAAGCTCTAAATCTAGACGTCTTGTAAAGACCTCCAGGGATGGCGACTCAGCCACTTCCCGAGGCAGCCTATTCCAATGTCCTTCCAGTTTTTTTTGAAGTAGATTGGTTTGCAGATCCCCCAGGTGCTGGTAGAGAAGGCTAAGGCTGAAAGTATTTTGTAAACATGGTTATGTTGACTGAGGATCCTGAGGCCTTAGGAGCTAGAGTGACTGGTATAGGGTATGGAGATTCCTTGATGTTTTGCAAAGGTGGAAGAGGAACTATTGTCACTTCATCCTGAAATGGATCTAGATCTGTCCATTGGACAGCTGATCAACAAGTTGCCTAGCATGAATTAAGGAGGAAGGAAAGTTCTGAAATCAGAGTGGGGTAGGACAGTGTACCAGAAATAATGCTTCTACATAAATGTTTCCAAAAACGTAAGGAGGTAAGCTGAGAATGGGATACTAGCTGGAACACGTTAGCACATTTGGACGCTAGTGTAGCTAATGCAGAAGCTTTCATACTTAAGATAAACTGCCCCAGTGGCAGAAACTGTAACAGAAGGCTCAGAAGCTGCTGCTGCTGCCGCCATGGCATTTACACTGAATGGCAAGGGAGTGACTTGAGCTGCTGTCTCTAATGCAGGGGATGTAAGTACAGGGGCATGAAAGGAAATGCTCTGGAGGTGACGGTCTCTAGCCTGCCCCTGATGGTGCTGCTTTGTGTCCTGCAGCTCAAGTGTTCAAATGATGGCTTCTCCGTCGTTGCCGACTACTTCGGGCGAGGCGTCTTCAACAAGCTCACCCTCATCACGGACCTGCCACCGGGGAAGCCATCCACAACTCTTGAGGCCGGCCTGCAGCGGGAGCTGCTCCTGCACACCAGGCGCGGCACCTAACGGCGGGGCGTCGCGGCGTGCGCCCTGCCGGACTGAGCGGGGAGAACGCAGGCGTGCGCGGCGCCCGGCTGCCCTCGCCGCGATAAACGGGGCTGTTGGGCACCGCGCCGCGATAAACGGGGCTGTCGGGCACCGCGCCGCAATAAAGGGGGCTGTCCGGTACCGCGTCGCGATAAACGGGGCTGTCGGGCACCGCGCCGCAATAAAGGGGGCTGTCCGGTACCGCGTCGCGATAAACGAGGCTGTCGGGCACCGCGCCGCAATAAAGGGGGCTGTCGGGCACCGCGCCGCGATAAACGGGGCTGTCGGGCACCGCGCCGCGATAAACGGGGCTGTCGGGCACCGCGCCGCAGGAAACGGGGCTGTCCGGTACCGCGCTGCCGCTGCCGGCAGGGGAGCGCCGGGGGCGGGGCGAGGGGCCCGGTCACGTGGGCGGTCGCCCGGACGTGACGCGGAGGGGCGGGGCCGTGCCATGGAGCGGAGCGGGGAGCGCTGAGGGGAGGCGGCGCCATGGCCGAGCCGGACCGGGCCGCCGTGAGTCGGGGCAGGGGGCGCGGGGCCGGGAGGGGCCCGCAGGCGGGGGCGGGCGCCGGGAGGGAAGACCGGCCGCTGACCCGGTTGTTGCTGCAGGGCGAGAACGGCGTGGGCGGCAGAGCGGTCCGCGTGGGCACGCGTCGGAGCCAGGTAGGCGGCGGGGGGCGCCGCGGGGGCGGTGCGCTGCCGGGGGGCGGCCGCTCCGCGCTGGGGGGCGGGCGGGAGCGGCGTCCCCGCTGAGAGCCGCGTCCCTGCTCGCTGGGGGGGGCGAGCCCCGAGCCGGAGAGGACTCGGCCTGGCGGGGCGGCGGCGTGCGGGCTGTCCTGCCTGCGCTCTGCGAGCAGCGGCCGAGCCGCCTCCCGGCGGGCTGTCCGCGTCGCGCCGGGAGGCGCCGGGTGCTCTGCTTCCCTTCTCGAGAGCCCCGGAGAAAACGTAGAAATCCTTCTCCCGGGGCCCAGGTGGCGGTCTGCTCTAGGCAGCGTTGCCTTCGTGCAGGCAATGCCCTTCTAGGAATCCTGCTGTACGTTCTTCGATCTGCGGGGTTTACAGGGCGGTGGGCGGTGGTGGGGAACACCCAACCCAACGGCGGACGGCACCGGCCCTCCCGAAGGAATGTGCGCAGAGACACAGCGGGTATCTCTTGCTATCCAGATGCAGCAGGGAGGAGCCGACTCGCAAAGGGCGATAAGTGTCTTCAGGCCTTTGTTCCGCAGTAATCTTGTTCGTCCTAGTAGCAGGTTCTAGGAAGAATTCTGTGCTTTGAAGAAGGGAAGAAGGCGTTGCATGTGGATGTCAGGGAAATGGTCATAGGCTTGCTTACGTGTGTGCTACTGGTTTTTCTAACCTGAGGCTTTCGTGATGCCTTACAAAGGGAAGCTGCTATTTACACTCATTTTATACGTAGGGAAACTGCAGTCCGGAGAACAAAGTTAATTGCCCCAGGCTATTCAGTTCATTACAGGGAGAGAAGCTAAAACACGCTAGTCAGCTGTGGCTGCTTGACTCTACTGCTGCTTGCATGTGTAGAACGAAGTGATAGTGTCATGTTGTTTTATTGCTTCTACTATCATTATAAAAGACAATATTCTTCCTTTATTTTACTGCTCTAAGATTTTGTTTGCTGTTTCTGCAGACTTAAGATATTACTTTTGTTTTTGTCTATAGAATTTCTAAATAGAGCTCTGCTCTTAAAAGTAGCTCACATTTACCAGCAACTATAAATCTTCCGCAGGCAAAGTGAAATCCTACTGGCTCCTACCAAAACTTGCAGTATTGGTAAAATTCATGCTCTTAGAAATAGCAGGGGGTATCCAGTATGCCCATGACTTTTTCTTTCATCACTGAGTGACGGGAGGATGGTTTTGCTTGCCAGTAAACAGGCATCTTTCAGCAGTGGTATTTCAGATGTGGAACAAAGTGCCTTAAAGTTAGGTACGTAAATTCTGTTTAAGTGCAAGGGCAATGACTGGGAATAGCTAGTGACCTTAATGCACCTGGAAGTAGAGTGAGTGAATCCCAACACACAGTCTTCTGCTTCAGTCGATTTTCCTAACTCAGTAAATTCTTTCTGTTTTGACTTGTCACTGCTTGGATCGCAACAGTGTTGGATATGGGGAGAGGCTGTTCTGCTGCTTAGATACAAACAATTATTTGGTGAAATGCTCCAGTCATGATATAGGTTTGTGTGGCTCAGAGGGTTTGTATGTATGAGCTGTTGTACTTGAAAGAAGTGGCCCCAAGTACTTACAGTTTAGAGAACGTAGTGATTGTATATGCATAACCATCAGAGAATGGCAAAGTTCTCTCTAGCTACTGTGTAGTTGATGCGCTTTTTGTATAGCGCTTTGCTTTCTGCTTTGTTGCAGCTGGCCCGGATTCAGACTGACAGTGTAGTTGAGATGCTCCGTGAGTTACACCCAGACCTCCACTTTGAGATTGGTAAGTGTTGTTTTTTTTTGGTTTCTGCTCTGGTGTAGATTGCGGTAGGAGCCAGCCAGTTATCTTTATGTGCAAGATGTGCGTACAGAGTACTGTCAAGAGGAGGAGAATTTGTCCCGTTATCTAAGAGTGCAGTCTGAATTCATTTAGGCTGCATGGCTGAGCAACTGCTGCTGGTATTTTCTATGGAAGAAGGATTTCACAAGCTCGTGGTGATTGTGGCCCTGCATCTGTCATGCAGGTGACATTGTGTTGCTTCATTTGAGAACTTGGTATCAATGTGGCTGCACTCTGGACTGTGTGTTGAGGACACTTTCCTGTCTGGGACTTGCGGTATTCAACAGCATAGAATAACCGGAAGTACGCTCTTGCACTGGAGAGAGCTGCTGAGTATCTGTTCACTGACACTCTGGAGAAAGATCTGGGCAATGTCCTTTCAGTTGGCCATTTCCAAAACCTGCCCTCTTTCTTTCTTTCTCTGTGTTTTTTAAGGACAGTGAAGGATGTGTCATTCTCACTTACCATTGTTGAGTGCAATGTATTCTTAGGAGTGAGCTGCTCTTGTATTTGTCTTGAGTCTGTGCACACAGTACACATAAGCGTGTAAGAGTGTATTGCTTGTTACACGCTTATGTAGATACTTTCAGTCTAAGCCTATGTGCTCTGACCATACCTCACACTTTATCTGTGCTCTTTCTGAGCAGTTGCCATGTCAACAACTGGAGATAAGATCCTGGATACAGCACTTTCCAAGGTAAAGGGTATCTTCTTTCTGTACTCACGAAGTAATTGTATTTGGTGGTATATTTGCAGATTTTTCTTTTGTGATTCATGTTCCTCCATTTACATGTAGATTGGGGAGAAGAGCCTCTTCACCAAAGAACTGGAAAATGCACTTGAAAGAAATGAGTAAGAGCTGAAAGGTTTTTTTTTTTTTTTTTTTTTTTTTGGGGGGGGGGGGAGGTGGTGGTTGTTCTGTTTTTTTCTTCCTTGTCTGGCATTCGTGCTCTTCAGACATTTTTTGCTTTGCTGCATGTGTGATCTAGTTTTCTTCTGTTCTGCTACCTGTCTGGTTACAGAAGAAATTCTTTGCTAAGTCATTGTCTCAAGTCATTGTCTCTTTTCTTTCTTTTAACTCTACCCTGGAGTTAGGCCATGTATTTTGGAGTGGCATTGTGATGCTTAGTCTGCCCTGGTTGGGGTTTATTTTTTTCTGCTGTGATTTGCATTACATGTGTGTCAGAGTGGATGTAATACCTGCTTGGGAATACTTTATTTTAAAAAATATTTTGCTTGGTTGTGTGGATGTATTTTGTGTTAATGTATTTCATGTTAACATGGCATAACATTTAGTGTTATTGTGTGACCATATTTTTTAAAATGTTTGTATGCTAAATATTTAGGAGAATTGGGCGTGAGCAAGTTGTGCCGCTTTCTGAAGTAATTTCTTTCTACAGGAGAACTCAGTTCAGATTCATGCTGGAGCAGAGATTACAGCTTTTGCTTTTTGTAATATCATGAGGAGGGTTGCTGTGGTGCTTATGGCTTAGTTAAAGTAGGTTTAAAAACAAAGATATTTTTCTGCATCTCTAGCACACAGGTATATGATAATGCATTTTCCAGTAAAGTCGGTGAAGAAAATACTAAAGGCTCAGTCATTTAAAACTGTTCATTGCCCTTGTGTTGAAGCTGAGGGTGTTTAGTTGGGCTATTATTTTCACTTTGAAGTGTAATACTAGCCAGTTGACTGGTTGCATACTGGTTCAATAAGTTTGTGTTAACATCTGTAGCGTCTTCCTCTGATTTAACCTGATTATTGTAATGTGTCTTGCAACACTGCTGGGAGGAAGGTTAAATCACAACACTGAATTTTCCAGGTTAGAAAAGATGGACAGAGAAAGGTGAAGTGGCTTTTCTGGAATGAAACACTAATTCTATAGTAGTTCTGGCTGTAGAATCCTGAAAATCCTCTCTCCTCCAAATTACTTCCCAGGGTGAATTTATACTTTTCTGTACGTTACCTGTAGGTCTCTGGTGGGTACCGTGTGACTCAACCATCTGTTCAGTGCTGTGATTACTGTCCTGTAATTTTTAGAGTTGACCTGGTAGTTCACTCCTTGAAGGACCTGCCAACTTCTCTTCCTCCTGGCTTTACCATTGGTGCTGTCTGCAAGTAAGTATGGGCTTATTCTTGATTCTCTGAGGGACATGCATTTTGCAGTGTGAGTAATGGTAGAAAAGCAAAGGCAGCTTGTGTAGTCATGGTTCACAGTTTGTTTGCCCTTTGATTATTTTCTGAAACAGTGGAACAACTAGATCTGTCCTAGTGTTCTGTAGCCATCAGGTTTACTGGAAATCCTTATTTTTACAATGGTGAAGAAGTCTTTTGGAGCTAGAGTCAGCTCCTTTGGGGACCAGTATCAGAACTGTTAACCTTAACAGCCTTCCATTTAAATGATGTCATTCTGCTTTTGCATTATTTTGCAGAAGGGAAACCCCACTTGATGCTGTTGTCTTTCACCCCAAGAACTGCGGGAAAACACTCGGTCTCCTTCCGGAAAAGAGGTGAGTAGGGAGAAGGGGAAGACAGTAAGGTGTAAAAATGGAAGGGAGAAACTTGTTGGTATTTCCTAGTGACAAATCAATGAGCTCCTTACTTTATCCTGTAGTGGTTTTACACTGCCTTCAATTAACTTTCATGTATGTTACACTGAATCCACTTGCTAAAAAAAGCAATGCTGTCTTGGGAGTGCTGTAGACTGAGTCAGTTTGGCTATCTCCTACCACCTTTTGAGATGCAGCACTTTTTCAAGTGAGACCCTTTCTTACCTCAGTCTCCAGAGTGAATACCAGGTCCTTTATATTGTGCTCATTGTAGGGGAATGAATGCATGCAGTGCAGACAGGGTGTCTGGTGCAGCATTTTATCTTGCGTGGACCCGAACCATTCTCTTGTTCTCACCCAGCCAATTCTGGTTTCTTTGTTACCTTTTTTTGGCATCAGTTTTCTATGGTTCTGCTGGGAGCATAAGTAGTTTCTGCCTTTGGAGTTACCTGACTAATTTTCTGTGCGTTTTAATAGAGATTATTGTATTCTTTTGCCCAAGACAGCTGAGTGAAATTACTCAGATTAAGATACCTACTAGAAAGGTCCCATTGCTTCCCCTCTGCCCTGTGTTAAAATTAAATAAAAAAAAACTAGCTGTGATACAAATGTGATACAAATACTCACACTTCCATGTTTCTGGGTGGTGTGAAAAATCTTACCTGCTTTAGGTTCCAGATTACCAAGAAGAGTGAATAGTGCTCATCTCTAGAAAAGAAATGCTTACTGTCTAGCGTTCTGTGTTGTCAAGTTAGACAACCTTTTTTCAAAGTGTTTTTTTTTCTTTTTTTTTTTTTTTTTTTTTAGTATATTGCCAGTGGGAAAAAATTGATGGGGGCTACGTTAAACATTTAAACCTCCACACATTTAAACCTTCTGTTTTAAATGGAAGTTTCATCAGTCCTTGACAGTCTCTTGTGGCTACTATCCAGAAGCATTCCCTCTAAATCCGCTACTGGGAGTGGCTTGCCTGCATCTAGCTTCAGCTAGTTCTTATGTTAAACCTCAACGAGTGTTTTTTCCGTGTCCAAAGAAGGTATAAATCATTGGCAGGTTCTTGGATCTTCATTTCCATCCTAAGAGGAAGGAAAAAAATGTTTGTTTGCTTGAAACTTCTGACATCTCCAGATGGAGGTAAGTGCAGGAGTATTCTGGATTTCATTGATTCAATTTTCTCAACAGCGTGATTGGAACCAGTTCACTTCGTCGAGCAGCCCAGCTCAAAAAGAAGTTCCCTCAGCTAGAATTCAGAGATATTGTATCCTTTCATGACAAAATGTGGGTTCTGGATAAAGTTCCATGAAGGGTAATAAAAGTTGATGCAAAATCTAGCATCAAGGCTGATTTATACTACCTGACCTACAAGAACAACCACCTTCCTCAAAGGCTGCCTCCACTAACCTATTCTGAGAGGGCTGTAGTGCATTCTGCTTTCTCATGATACTATAAAGAAAGGGCCCAGCCTTGATCTAGCCAAGATTCAAGATGTAGCTGAATTTCACATTTAAGGGTGTTCTAGAAAGTGCTTAACATGTGTCTGCCATGTGTTTGTTGTAGTGGCAGCCAAGCATTGATTGGTCCTCAGTACTTCGGATGTGATTTTGGGCCATCAGTTCAGATGTGGGCCAGTGTAGCAATGGTAAAAGGCACTGTTAATCTCAATCCTAGTAACCCAGTTCTTTGCTGTGCAAAATTACTTGGCGTCAGGTGCAAATCGTGCACTGAAAGGAAGTGCATCTTTTGAGAGTCAGTGCTTGAATTAATATTTCATAATGCTCATCAGAATTCTATTTAAGGAAACAATTGTCCATAATTAGCACTTCTTTCAGGACGGTATCCTGACCGATTCTAATCGGAAGACTGTTGGATTCTGTAAACACAGACAAATTAATGTAAAGTGGTTGTAGGACCATTTGCATGCTGTTTCTATACTTACTTAACCACTTTTGCAGAGAGGGAATTTAAATACCCGCTTAAAGAAGCTAGATGAGAAAGAAGAGTTCAGTGCCATAATCCTGGCTGCTGCTGGGCTGAAGAGAATGGGCTGGGAGAATCGCATTGGTCAGGTGAGTGGCAAAGCAGAGAATGCCATTCTCTTCTGAGTCTGCCTGCTTGCCTTTTAGACCTTTTGTTTGTCTCATTGAAGACAAACATTTAGTTTGCTGAATCTGTTGTCACATTACCTTGAGATCTGATGTGGTTCAGGGAGGATTTGATTTGTTTGTTTCTCTTCATACGTAAATTTTTACCATGCGGCTTTCCACAGTGCAGTAACAGTTTGTAATATCTCCCAGCATTTCACAGTACTTGTGTGCAGCAACACAGCAGTGCATGACTAAGACTTTTCAGGTTAACTAATGAAGTGTTACTGCCCAGGTGAAAGAAGGTGCTTCATCTTACCTTAGGGATGGAAACACCGAGGCATGGGAAGGGGGAGGTGATGTTTCCATGGTTGGGCGCGAAATCAATGGTAGAGGTGAGCACAGAATTCAACTCGTTTCCTATGTTCTGAAAAGTGCAATGTGATTTAACTCTGGTTTTACTTTCTTCCAGCTCCTGAGCCCTGAAGATTGTCTCTATGCTGTTGGACAGGTATGTTACAGCTTTTCTACCATAAACTTGACTGTGTATGCAAAATGAGCAGCAGTATGACATGTCAAGTGGTTGACTGTGACAGTCAAATACTACGTCTGTGTTTGTTGCCAAAGAACAATTACATTGATCTCGTTGCCTAATAGGCTGCTTATGCACAGCTTGTGGGAAGTACATTAGTCAGCTTTATGAGCTTGTGTGGCGGGGGGCTGACTTCCATCAGCTATAGAAAGTGGTAAATGGTAGAGGTAATGTGTGGCATGACTACACTGGGGCAACTCTGCAAGTATCAGGCAGGCTGTGGCTGTGGCAGAGTGAGTGTTGTGCTGTACTGGGCTAATTGTGCAGAGCCACTGCAGTATTTGCACTGTTACACTCCCTTACACACAGTGTCCTAACTCTGGCTGTGTGGAGCTGAAACACATGCCGTGGGGCACACTGTTAGTGCTCTTGTTTCTAGGCAGTCAAACTGTTCCAGCACATGCTGGTCATGTAGCTGAGTTTACAAAGTGTTGTACAGCTGGTATCAAACTTGAGAAACCTGAGCTGGCTGTGCATTAGTGATTGCAAGCATCATTATGTGATGCAATTATTCCCCGGTCTGGGTGAATTCCCAGTGCGTGAACAGGAGTCATAGAATCCTAGAATATCCCGAGTTGGAAGGGACCCACAAGGATCATCGAGTCCAACTCTTGGCTCCACCCAAAAATTCAGACTATATGACTATAGGCATAGTCCAAACGCTTCGTAAACTGCGACAGGCTTGGTGCCGTGACTATGTCCCTGGGGAGCTTGTTCCAGCCACCCTCTCAGTGAAGAACCGTTTCCTGATATCCAAAGGAAAATATTTTTCCTGACATCCAAAGGAAAGTGACACACTGAGTCAGCGTGTTACTTACAGGTTGGAAGCAATGGTCTGAGATGACAGCTTTAAAATAATTCCAGAGACTGACAGCACCAGAAGTAGTCACTTAGATGAAACTGAAAAATCAGCCTGAAATAGGGATTTTCTTTATCATGCTTTTGTCTTATACTGTGCACTTCCTTTTTCCTCCTGGTCTTGTTTTCAGTTTGGGAAAGAAGTGGTTTGTTACCGCTATATGTTCAGCACTTTGATGTTTATCTTCAGAACAGGTTGTCAACCTTGGATTTGTGACTTGGAAGTGACAGTAGGGCGGGTATTTATATAGATGCAGTCAGAAGTGGGGTATGGTTTGAGGGCAGGAAGAGATGTCTGGTGACTGTGATCTTCAACATTTGGATAAAGTAAATTCTAGTCTTCCCCTTACAACAGCTGCTTTAAGTTGTCTTGGAACCAGTGGATTGTTTCCTGATTATTTTCTGCAAATTCTGTGATATGTCTACATCACAGTAAAATGCATCCAAGCCTCTGAATTCTGATTTGTGACCACTGCTGAGTGTGCACAGAGATGCCTAAGTTGAGGATTTTTTTTGTTGTTGTTATCTCCTTATAGGGGGCCTTAGCGGTGGAAGTTCGTGCCAAAGACCAAGAAATACTGAATATGGTATCTGCCCTGCACGATGGAGAAACCGTATTATGCTGCATTGCTGAGAGGGCCTTTATGAAACATTTGGTACGTGTTGCATCCTTGCTCTTCTGCTTGCAGCAATCAGTACTGCTCTGCTACAGGTAAACTGATGCCACACTTTCTTAAAACTGCTAGTAGAGCGTATTCGTGATTTAGGAAGTGCCCAGACAGTGAGAGGTGGGGTTTTGTGCAGCATGTACTTTTCAGGTGCTTCTGGTTTGAACGTGTCAGGGAGAAAACTCCATTGTCAACTTCTTTTTGTTCTAGGAGGGTGGCTGTAGTGTCCCTGTTGCAGTTAGCACCATGCTGAAAGATGGCCAGGTGAGGAATATTTTGTATTTATCTGGGATTATTTCTGGGAAACTGTACCAGTGTGTGCACATTCCCTGATACTTCCCTGAAGGCAACTCCAGCAGACATCTTCATGGTACAGTAGGGCAGATGGGGTTCTGACTCAAGCCTTCCAGGTTACTCTCTATAACAGGAGAATGAGAATGGGTCTGGTTACTGAGATCAAGTCTTTTAGAAAATACCCTTATTATGATAGTTTATTTTCCTTCTCTAAAGGTAGTGTTGCCCTGTGGTCTGGACGTGTTGCTTTGAACTCCAGAAAATCTGTGCTTTTACACAACAGACTATGATTAAGTAGGTGGGGAGTTAGAAAGAATGCAGCTTGTTCCTTGGAAGTTGCATCTTCTGTAAAAGGGATTACTTTTCTTAAAGCTCTATCATACTGCTATTCTAGCTGATCCTACTGGACTACAAAAGTGTTCCCTTCCAGGCTTGTCTGTGTATTTTTGCATGTTGCTTTTTTAATGTGGCATTAATACCTTCTTTCAAAGTTGTATTTGACAGGTGCAGTCTACAGTTTGGATGGATCTGATAGCCTGAAAGAGACTATGCAGACCAGCGTTAATTATCCACAACAGGTATGTAAAGCACATTGGGTTCAAAATCCAAACCTGAAGTTGAATGACAAAACCAGACCTTCTGAAATCTATTACTTTTGGTCTGGTTCTCCAGTGTATCAGCTTCAGTCCCTACCCCCTCCCCCACTGCTAAGAGTTCTTGGAAACTACAGCATACTGTTCTCAACTTCTTAGACCAGGGGTTCTATCTAGTTTTCTACATGGTTTAATTCATTGTCCACTCCTTCCCAGTGCCTTACATTGATACATTTATGTTTGCAGAATGAAGACGGACCAAATGATGATGTGCAGCATGTTGGCATCACAGCCAAGAATGTCGCTGGTCAGGCGCAGGAAGCTGCAGAGAACCTTGGTGTTGAACTAGCTAGTTTACTTCTGTGCAAGGGAGCTAAGCATATCCTTAGCGTGGCAAGGCAGCTTAATGACGCCTGCTAAACCTGTAGTGAGGTCAGCAAGATTGCTACAAGTCTTGCTTCAGCCTTTGCAGCTGTTGTATCAGCCTTTAGAGGGATTTTTTTTAAACATTGACACCAGTCTTGCCTGATGTTTGGGCACAGAAAAACATGCAATAATAAACTAATTCCAGAGTAGTGATGCTGATCAGGGTTTTTGTATCTGAAACTTATTGAAAGATTTTTGTTGCTAGGGGGAAAAAAGAAGGTGTTTGCCTGTTGCGTTTAGGAATGGGGCACTGTACTGTCACAGTTAGTCCAACTAAAGTATTTTCAGTAATCACTGACTTTGTGTAATTATATATTATTTGGGCCTGTTCTACCTTCAGAAACACTGAAGAAGAATGGTATTAGGCTCCCATTACAGCATTCCTCATGGAAAATTACCACAGATGCTGTGTTCAAAATAATTCCATAGTTGAGTTATATCATAAATTATCAGATAATTTCTCGCTTGCCCCAAATGAATTATTAAGTACCTGGCTAGCTATCTCATCTCATGTAGATGTAATCTGAGATAGTCATTCATCCACTCTAGCCAGTAGCCTTTGAGCTAAAGTTGAAGGAAGTTGAACTATTGTGCCTTTCTCTGCAACTGCAAGCTACTTCCTGTTACTGTGGTTCACAGTTGAAATGTCCTAATGTGCTACCATCTTGCTATCCTGGCAGCAGAGCTCATGCATTACAGTGCCTTGTGAGAAACACTGAAACAGTCTCTTACGGGGTTCCTGTTCTGGAAACAAAGCATGGTTTATTCTCTATGTACTGTCCACTGAATGCAACAGCAGATAAATACAGCCAAAGTAAGCACCCAAGAATAAGTGTCTTTACGGAGCACCTCCTATTTACAGGTTTCGTGACCGAACTGGGGTAGGAGCGTTTCTTGCCGTTACTCCGGCTGACATAGCACACACGTGTCAGCTGCCAACGCTTTCCGGACCCACCCGGGCCCGTTCTTCGGAGGCCGCGAGCTGCGCAGCGCCGGCCAGCGGCCGGGAGGGCTGCACGCACCGGCGCTCGCCCCCTGCCCCCTGCCAGGCCCGGCGGGCGGAGCGGGGCACGGCACCGCCCCCCCGGCGGGACAGAGCCGCGGCTCCGCCCCCCCCCCCCGGATCGCAGCTCTCCCGGTGAGCAATGGGGGGGTGGCCCTGAAAAGGGCCTTTGTGTGGTGCGGGGGGGGCCGGTCGGCCGGCCTAGTACTCCTGGGACTGCTGCCCGCTGCCCTTCTTGCCAGCCTTGGCGGGGCCCGCGCTGCCGCCGCCCGTCTTCTTGGGCAGCAGCACGGCCTGGATGTTGGGCAGGACGCCGCCCTGCGCGATGGTGACGCCGCCCAGCAGCTTGTTGAGCTCCTCGTCGTTGCGCACCGCCAGCTGCAGGTGCCGGGGGATGATGCGCGTCTTCTTGTTGTCGCGGGCCGCGTTGCCCGCCAACTCCAGGATCTCGGCCGTCAGGTACTCCAGCACGGCAGCCAGGTACACGGGCGCGCCGGCCCCGACCCGCTCCGCGTAGTGCCCGCGCCGCAGCAGCCGGTGGACGCGCCCGACGGGGAACTGCAGCCCGGCCCGGGAAGAACGGGACTTGGCCTTAGCTCGGGCCTTACCGCCGCTCTTGCCACGGCCAGACATGGCGCCTCGCTATGGTGTGAGCTCCGCGACCGCTCCCTCGCAGCTCTGCGGCGGAATGAAGGGGGCGGCCCCCGCCCGGCTGCTTTATCCCCTCCTGCCGCGCAGGGCGCAGCTCATTGGGCGGCCCCGCGGCGCCTCAGCTGCGGAGCGCCCGCCGGAAGGGCCCGCCCGCCGGCCGGCCGGCCCTGCCCGCCTTTGCTTCGGATCCATTGGCCGCGGCGACGGGCCAATCAGGAGCCGAGGCGCCAAATTCATACCGAGCGGAGACCGTTGGCGGCGCCGCGGGGGGCCTGGGGGGGGGGGGCTGCGCCCGCTCGTCGGGGGAGCGCCAGCCGGTGAGGCAGCGGGAGGGGCTGGCCAGCCCCTCGTGTCACTGTTCGGAACGTGGCAGTTCTGTGGTGAGCCGTGGTGCTAGATAATGCTGTACAAATAAGGACACAGACACAGATTTCTAGGTTGGAAGAGACCTCAAGATCATCGAGTCCAACCTTCGACCTAACACTAAGCACTCCACTAAACCATATCGCTAAGCTCTACATCTAAACGTCTTTTAAAGACCTCAAGGGATGGTGACTCCACCACCTCCCTGGGCAGCCCGTTCCAATGCTTAATAACCCTTTCGGTAAAGAAGTACTTCCTAACATGCAACCTAAAACTCCCCTGTCGCAACTTTCGCCCATTCCCCCTCGTCCTGTCACCAGGCACTTGGGAGAACAGACCAATCCCCACCTCACTACAGCCTCCTTTAAGGTAACTGTAGAGAGCGATAAGGTCGCCCCTGAGCCTCCTCTTCTCCAGGCTGAACAAGCCCAGCTCCCTCAGCCGCTCCTCGTAAGACTTGTTCTCCAGACCCCTCACCAGCTTGGTCGCCCTTCTCTGGACTTGCTCGAGCACGTCCATGTCCTTCCTGTAGCGAGGGGCCCAAAACTGAACACAGTACTCGAGGTGCGGCCTCACCAGAGCCGAGTACAGGGGGACAATCACTTCCCTAGACCTGCTGGTCACACTGCTTCTTATACAGGCCAGGATGCTGTTGGCCTTCTTGGCCACCTGAGCACACTGCTGGCTCATATTCAGCCGACTATCAACCAATACTCCCAGGTCCTTCTCGGCCAGGCAGCTTTCCAACCACTCATCTCCCAGCCTGTAACTCTGCTTGGGGTTGTTGCGCCCCAGGTGCAGGACCCGGCACTTGGCCTTGTTGAACTTCATACAGTTGACCTCAGCCCATCGGTCCAGCCTATCCAGATCCTCCTGCAGAGCCTTCCTGCCCTCGAGCAGATCGACACACGCACTTAGCTTGGTGTCATCTGCAAACTTACTGAGGGTGCACTGGACGCCCTCATCCAGATCATCGATAAAGATATTAAAGAGGACCGGCCCCAGTACCGAGCCCTGGGGGACAGCACTTGTGACCAGCCTCCAACCAGATTTGACTCCATTCACCACAACTCTCTGGGCCCGGCTATCCAGCCAGTTTCTAACCCAGCGAAGCGTACGCCAGTCCAAGCCCCGCGCAGCCAGTTTCTTGAGGAGAATGTTGTGGGGAACGGTGTCAAAAGCCTTACTGAGGTCAAGGTAAACCACATCCACAGCCCTTCCCTCATCCACCAAGCGCGTCACTTTGTCATAGAAGGAGATCAGGTTCGTCACGCAGGACCTCGGGTAAGGGAAACCTAACTGCAACCTGCAGGGCCTCAGTGGCACAGTAACCCTGGGCTTTTACAAACGCCCGGCGTTATAACGGACACAGCGACCCCATCTCCACTAGCCTATTCTAGAGGCGCCCTATTCCATGAAGGAACACAAATGATAAAGACGTTCCAAAATAAACCTTAGTGAAAACATTCCCAGTGGCTGTCAAAGAGGAAATTTCTGCCTGCTGCAGAAATTATCAGCCCCTAGCAGGGTAGAAGGACGCAGATGTACCGTGCGACCTAGTGTCACCGTGTGTCAGTATTTTCAAGGCAAAGCATCAGAGGGGAAAGGGTACCTTGAGTTATTTTATTCTCAGAGTGCTCTGAATTTTGGGTATGATTTATAACAATATTCTATGTCCACTCTGTTCTGATGTAGCATCTTACAGAAACAGAAGTTCCTGTTTTCTCTCAGGGAACAGAAAGGCGCTTCTTAAATTCATAGCGGTTTCATCTCTTCCCCCCTTCCCTAAGCATTGTGCGTTTGAAAAAAGAAAAAAAAAAAAAAAAAAAAAAAAAAGGTGGGTTCCTTATTTTCCCGTCTCAAAGGTAATCCCATTAACAGTGACGTCCGAGTAGCGTTGAATCTCTTCTGTCAGCAGAATTGGACAAAAGACCTTTGTGCACAAAAAAAAGATTGTGATTCTGGACTGGCCCAGAGATTGGCTTGCCTTTTGAAAGGTGGCCTGATGTTCTCAGAGGACCAGAATAAGATCATTTGAATTATTTGGTCAGCAATTGGAGAAAGTTGACTGTAAAGTGCAACTCTTACCACTGACTCCTAGTAGCCTAGTCAGACATCATAAAACAACCGCACTAGTTGGTACCGGATTGAAAATGCAATCGTACTCCCCAGGACCTAGGTTTAAAAAAAAAGAAAAAATTAAACAAAAAAGAGCTGAAATCTTACAGTGTTAGTTTACAGGCTGGCATATTCCTCTCCAGATAGATTTGATGTGCTTTAAGACATTGGCTTGTTTCAATAACACTTGAGCTAAAATTTTTAGGTGTATAAAAAAATGAAAAGTGGAAGTCTAGCCAAAGTTCTCAGGTCAGTCTATGAGAATTGTAGCTATGTGTGGGGGATTTTTATGTCTGTCTGTTTGTTGCAAGTCTTCCCTCTAAATGGAAATTTGATTATCTCTTCTCTTTCCTAATAAGAATCTCTTTATCTTTGATCTGAGCGTGAAAAAGGAATAGTGGGCATATAAGCACTATGTCTTTCCAGAAACAGTATGTCTATTACATTAGGCAAGAAAGTTCACATGTTGAATGTAAGTAGCAGTGCTATCCGCAAGGCGTGTTATCCTTGCATTCTAAGTTGTATCAGAATGTTCCCACACCCCACTGTGACTTCAGATCCTTGAATTCTATGCCATATTTCTGCAAGGCCACCAACTGGAGATAACACTGGTACTGGTGTTATTTGGTATGACTGAAAAACAGGAACGTGGAAAAGGCTGTATTGGGTCAGAGTGACAAGGCAAGCACATGGTACTTTTTCCTAATATTTTTCTAGCATCCAGCAATTTGTGCTCTGTGGATTCTGTCAAACTAACTTAGGGACTTTGTACTTGATAGCTCTCAGTGAATGATTTTCGGGGGCTGGGAGGAAGGGCTGCTTCCTCCTTGAACTGCATAAACCTCAGATTCTCAAGCTGCACATCCCAATTGCATGTTGTGTGAAGAGTCTGACGCTTTACTTCCCTCTTTCACCCTTGAAACTCTTGAGACTGATTTGGATCTGTTTTTACCACAGAGTATATTTCTTTGTTGGTGGGACCGTTTGTCTGACCTGGATGAGTAGCAACAGGAGAGTGAGATTTCGCTCGTGGGTGGGTCCAATCAGCTTTATAACAAAGTTAATAAGTGTCATGTTATTGCACTCGGTGTATTCGCCATCTTCATCCATTCCACTTCTCACATCTACTATGTGCAAGATCTTTACTGCCTAGGGAAAGAAATATTGCATGCTATTTCACCAGCTGTGTTTGGTGCTCTTTCTTTGCTAGATCTGTTTTGCTCTACTATCCCAGTAGTTTACCTCGTACTCTTACTTTAAAAAGAAGAAAAAAAAGGAAAGGCTAGGGATGGTCCTGGGACCACTGCTGTGTACGGTTATTTTAAAAGAACAATTATTAACATAGTTGACTGTGAGAGACAGTGACTGGACTAAGTAGAATGTGTTCTGGATTTGAGCCAGGAAACAACCACTGAACCCAGAAATTGTCTTCCCTCACATCCTGTTGTTCTTGCATGTAATTGCTTCCTCAAAGCAGGTCTGGATTTTGAATGTTTTCCTGGTATTACCTTCAAAATGTATGTTCCCAGGGCTGAGAGGCTCTTAGTTTTGAATTTGGAGTAGCTCATCTCCAACTTCCCTGTACTAGGATCGAGCCTAAAAGGAACATTAAAGTCTTAGTCCAGATAGAGCAAGGAAACAGTGATATCTATGTAAGCAGATTTAGATCCCAAGCCAAGTTGCTGGGAAAGAAATCCATTGGTGGAAAAAAAAAAGCAGGAATAATCTGTTAATACTTAACAACAGCTGCTGATACCTGGTTCCTCAGACCGGGCAGTCAGAAGAAGACACTTCCCCCCCTTCCACCCAACGTATGCGTAAAACTGTAAAGGTTTTAAAAAATAGAAGAACTGAATATATGTGGATATGATCACAAACATGGACAGCATTATGGCACAGTGTCACAGAATGCTTGCTTCTACGAAACTTTAGCAGAGCCTACTGCAACAGCATTAAAAGTGGTCTGTATCCTTTCCTCTGTCTTGGAGCTGAGAATAATCATATTCTAACAGTACTTAATTTTTTTGAGAAACCTGTACTGCTTGACTCAACCACAAGTAGCACAGCAGGCCAGATTTTAATTATACAACCTACCTCGATAGGTTTTAAAAAGAGTACCAACCAACACCTGTTCTTGTTTCTCAGCTGCTATTGGAGACAAAAAACACCATCTCTGGTACCATTAAAGGTCACTCAGGTACATTACCTTGGCAGCCGATGGCGGGGACAAGGAATGACATGGAAGAGTTGAGGCAATGAGTAGAGGAAATTGAGCACTTGTGGGATGAAAAAAAGCAGCATTGTTTTGCTGAAGTGCCCCAAGATGCCCACCACAGCAAAGGTCATGCCAGCAAAGTAGCAGAAGGTGTCCCCAACAAACACTTGGGATGGGTACCTGCAATCCATAGGGCAAAAGAGCAAAGGTTTGTTATGATCACAGTTTCTAAGAAAATGACTTTATAATCACTGAATGCATTCCTAGGTAGCAGGTTGGGGGGGGGCAAGAGAGATGTTAAGCCTCAGCTGGCTTCTTCTCAGATACTGAAGACAACTCCTTGTCTGCTTAAAAGAAGCATAGCGATGCTTTTATGTGATGCTATCATATGTAACTGCTACCACTGTAGTCTACAAAACTCTACCCGGGAGACCACCACCAATCCACGCAATGAAAACACCAATTGCAGGTATATATGCTAAAAACTATCCTGCAATGTGACTTGCAGAGAATACAACGTATAAATAACAATAGTGAGATGTGAGGTAGAGTATTCCATGCATTTTAGTGATTTAGTGTGATCTGAATTGTTCTAGTACAAACAAAAGCTACCAGTGGATTGTTGCTTTGCATTCATAGTTCTGGCAAGAAGCTTGTCTATACTCCACTATCCCGCTTGCATGTTGGTAAACGTTTTTGTTTACAGAGGGTAAAAGTAAAGAAAGTACATTTCCAAAGAAATGCTGAATGTCCATCCTCTTACCAGTTGTGGTAAAACAGCCCCAGCGTGGTAAAAAAAAAGGGAATCATAAAGTAGAGAGAAAAAATGTGATCATCCCGATAATCCCCTAAAGAAAAAAAGAAACAAAATAAGTTTGTTCTAAGACAGGACTAGGTTATTTTTAACACCAGCTAAAATCTAGGATTCTATTTCCCTTTGCTTTTTTTGTACCGGCTAAGCATGTCATTTCCTTACCGTTTAACTCTACAATGTTGAATACGATAATGGAAGCAGCAATCACCAGAGACTGCCCTGCTTCAATTCCATTGATTCCAGCAAGAATGTTGATGGCGTTAGTACAAAACACTGCTAGCATACCCATGTACACATAGTAGAGGATACCTGTAGGTAAGAGTGAGCCAAATACTTTAGCATTCATATTTGAAACAGGCTCTAGTCCAATTTGCTTGAAGCTTCCTGCTTTGTATGACAATCTATTATCTGGTGTCTCGGTAAATTTTGAAATCAGTAGCTTTCTAACAAATAGCTCCCTTTTCCCTGAATCTTATGCGTACACACATGTATAGCATGGCAAATTTGCAACACGACAGCTGCCTATCGTGTCCTGTTTCTGTGCGTTGGTGATTGTGATATTGGCATCTGACACTGTTGTACTGCCAGAAACCTGGAAAAATGCATGGTGCCTATATATATATATGCATAGTTAGATGCATGTTGGACCTCTTGATGGATATTCTTGCCACTGTAATAATTAGTTGGTGATGTGCCCTCTCACTGTTTATTTAGCAAATCCTTCACGGGTTTCCTCTTCAGCACAGGGATTTCAATCTGCTGTGTGTTAAAATTTCAGATGAGCCCCTCCATTTGTCACTGATTGCTTTGATGATGGCCTTCCGTGATTCATAACTTACCCAGGTCCAAGTGCATGCCCAGTAGAACCCGGAAGGGCTTAGGCACCACAATGGTCGTGTTCCCAAAGTTGGTGAAGTACACCATGAGCAATGGGAGGGAAGCCATGGTAGGAAGAAGGAGCTTGTGGCGCCAGCGCAGGTTCAAGACATCATCTGCAAAGCCCAGGAAAATCATGCAGCAAATGGCAAGGAGCGAGCCGATGAGCTCCACGAACTGAAGGACAGATAACAGGGCTCCGATTACCGGTGGCCACTCCCTGCCCATGCCTGCCGCACTCCTCGTGCCAGGCAAGCCCTACCTCATCGTAAGGAAAGGCCGCGCACTGATTCTCCACGAAGCACCGCAGGAAGGGCACGGGGATGAAGCAGAAGAGGATGATGAGGAACACGGCCCCGCTGATCACGCCCTGCGCCTCAGGACTGAAAGGAAGGGGAGGCCGGCAGTCAGCCGGGCCCGGCACGGCCCCGCACGGTTCGGCGGAGCGCCGCTACTCACACGGGCTGCCGGGAGGCCTTGTTGAGGTCCTCGCCGAAGAGCCGCGCCGCCAGGAAGCGTTCCTTGAAGGCCGGGATCAGCGTGAGCGTGGCCACGAAACCCAGCAGCGACCCGCCGAGGTTGATCCCGAGGGGCACGGCGGGCCACGCCGCCATGGCCGCGGCAAGCGCTGCCCCCGCCAAGGGCGCGGAGCGCCTCCGGCCGCACCTCGCCGGCCGGACACGAGAGAAGGAGGCGCCGCGTGCGCGCGCACCTCCTCCGGCGCGGGAAGCGCCATCTTTGGCCCTGGCACGAGCCGCCGACGGGCGCGGGACCCCGCTCAGGCGCCGGGAGCGGGGTCGGCGCCGCTTTCGGTGACGCGAAGGGCGCGCGGAGGAGCCTGTGCCCGCAGCTGGAGTCCGCGCGGGGCCACGCGCGCCCCTGAGAAGGGAAGCGCCGCGCGCGGGGGCCGGCACCCGGCTCGGCTCCTCCCGCAGTGCCCGCAACCGCCATGGCTGCCTCGGCGCTACCGAGCCGCGCGCCGCCCCGGCTCCGCCGCCAGGTACGTCACTTCTGCCCCCGCGGTAGGCGGGTCAGCCCCGTCGGCGGGGCGCTGCGAGGGGCTGCTCCGTCAGCGGCGTTGCCTGTGGCGAGCCCCGGCGGTCCTATGCGCTTGGCCGCGCTGTGGACGGGGGGCGCCGGCGGCAGCGGGGCTCCCCGGGCACAGCCGCCGCCTCGCGGCGATGCGTGGGGAAGCGGTGCGCGGCCCCGGCGGGCGGCGGCGCAGGGGAGAGCTGCGGGGGCTTGGGGTGGTGTCGGAGACGGCCGTCAGACGGAGGGAGCTCGCGGGGAGGGACGGCGGGGACCGGCGGCCTCTGGGCAGCGCTGTCCCTGCCCGCCACCGCGCTGCTCGGCCGCCCGTGGCGGTTAACGGGCTCCCCGGGGAGCGCCTCCGAACCCGGCACCGCCTTGCTGTGTAAGAGCGAGCGACGGAGAGCGGGCTGCGGGGCTGTTGCCCAAGGCATTTCCTGAAGTGCTGGGGGAGAAAAAGTAAAATAAAAAAAATAAAAAGGAAAAATTTACTCCAGGTCTTTCTATGCCAGGAAACCCGTAACAGGTGTCTGGTTTTCAGGTGAATGCATATGTTGGAAAGGCAGGACAGGCCTGATTCTGCCCACTGACATTGTGTTCAGATGTGAGTCGCTGAGCAGGGGGTGAAAATGCAGCAGAGGCATAAAGTCTGGTAGTGGCAAGAAGTATTTTCCTTTGCCCTATGTCTGTGTTTACAAGAAGCCTGGTGACCTGAGATGGTTTCCGATGGCTTTTTCTGGGCTGACAGCTGCTGCTGTACTGAAAGAGGCATTTTCTGGTCTGCTGTCTACTGAATTTATGTAAAAGCTGGTAAACTGTCGCTGAGTCTTAAATAAATTTTGAGGCAGACAGGTGTTACTGCAAGGGAAGAAACTGCAGCACAGAGAGAGTGGTTGGCCAGAGATCTTCCTGCAGATGTAGCAGCGGGAAGCATGGGGGAAGTGCCCCCATGGAACGTGACTTGTGAGAAAAGGAGGTGAAAGCATTTGCTGCTGTCCCTCTACGGTAAGGTTGGCTGGAGCTAAGAGCAGGTAACTGAATAGATTCCAGCTGGGTGATGTGCCGCATGCCTGGGGCGAATGTGTCAGTCAGCACAGATGGAAAAAGAGTGTAGTTCAGAGAAAGGTGTTTTTAATCAAGAGACAGGCTGTCAGGGAGCTTATTGTCCTGACCGCATTTGCCTTGCTTTTTCAGGCTGCCAGAAGAGAAGGCTCACAGCAGCAGCGACGAGGTTGCCTGGACAGATGTGCCGGTGGCTAAGGCCGTGCGGACCCGGGTGAAGAACCTGCCCGCGGGCACCAGAGAGGAAGGCAGGGAACGGAGAAGGTAGCTGCATGCTACGGCAAAGGCTGCCCCGCCGGGCCGCGGGGAGGCGAGCGCTCCGCCGCGCTCCGGCACCGGAAGAGCACGGCCTGGCTGCGGGAACGGCGGCGCCGTGCGCGGGCTGGGCCGGGCCGGGCCGGGCCGGGGGGGGGTCCGCCTCCCGCCGCCGTTGTGCGCAGGCGGCCGCGGGGCGCCGCTGGGGCCGGGCGGCGGCCGCGAGCGGCGGGGGCCGAGCCTGGCCAACGTGCGCCGCGGGGCTGGGGGAAGGGCGGCGCGGCGCGGCCCGGCCCGGCCCGGCCCGGCCCTGCCCTCATCCTCTCCTCTCCGCGCCTGCAGGGAGGCGGCAGCGGCTGGGCCGGGGCCGGGCGGCGGTCCGTCCGGCATGCCTCCCGGCCCGCCGTGAGGCGCTGCGCCATGGGGCCGGATCCGGGCTGGACTGCGCTGGTGCTGCTCTTCGCTGCCTCGCTGCTCACCGTCGCGGCCTGGCTGCTCCAGTACTGGCGGTCGGCGGCCCTGCGGGCGCCGCGGCGGCGGCGGACGCCAGCAGCGGAGGAGGCCGGGGCCCGGGCGCTGCTCGCTGCGCTGCTCGCCCTCCGGTCCTTGCGGGAGCAGTGGCAGCGGGCCTGGGTGCGAGCCCTCAACAGCCAGGCGCGCCGGCACGGGGTACGGTGGGGCGCGGGCGGCGGGACCCGGGCGGGCCGGGCCGGGTGTCGTGTTGGCCGCGAGCTGGGGGACGGGGGAGCCGGAGTCATCACCGTGAGGCTGAGAAGGGTACTCAGGCTTCGGTCGACCGGGGCTTCGACCCCTTTGTCCTCGGGCTCTGAGGAAACCTCCGTTAACGGGCTGCCAGTCAGGGACCCTGTGGTCTGGGCTGAGCTGTGCTGGCAAACACTCAGTGTGCCAGCTTCTCCTTTTGGGCTGCTGTGTGTTGCTGTCTTCTGTACTTGAGGGATGCGGTGTGTAACTAAATGTGAGCATAATGTGGTTTTACAAACTTTGAGAAGTAGGTGTTCGGCAGCACGTTTTGCTTAAAATGGTCTGGGGCCTGAACCTTAGGTCTTCCCTTCCACAAGGAAGTAATTTCACAGGAGCTCACGTTATCGGCAAGGCAAGGGCTTTTGCCTGCAAAAAAAGGCAAAAAAAACTTCTACAAGGGGAGCCGGTTGACCACTACGTGGAAGTGTAGTTTGTCTCAAGGCAAGTTTTGTTGTCATTAAAAATACATAGAGTCAGCTTCTATAAGTATTGTGCAGGAATGAATGCAAAAGGGTTGTCTGTGTAGGATTGCTTACCTGTTACGTGGCTGATGGTTTTACCTTCTAGATTATATTTTCTGCCTGTTTCAGATCGATCTGGGAATTGACCTTTTCCAAATGATAACTTTTTTGTCTTATATAAGTTGTCTTCCTGTTTTGAGGTGTACCAGTGACCCTGCCGTAAAGCTAGGTATTACTTACTGCCACTGGTATTGACAGATTGACTGTTACTTTGTTTAATTGCATTCAGTCTTTTGCATTTCCACCTTAAGTTCTTTCCACTCTATGTATGGCACCATTTTTGCCTTGTTAGATTGACTTGGAAAAGTTAGCGTAGTTTCTCATTCATTGCTACCTGTAGTAAGTGAAATTGTGCTTTTTAACAGAGAAGTACAGTGGCATCTGGCCTCTTTTCTGCCTTTGATCTAGTTGGGTAAGTAGTAGTTCTAAGTAGTATTTAGAAAATTAGAAACTGGGAAATAGATGTTTATATCGTTGTCTAGGCTCTGATGGTGTCAGAGAACAGAGTTTTTTACATTGGTTTTAGGATGAGCTTATCCTCTGGCAGGTTTTCGATAGATGAAGTATTTTATTCCCAAGAGTTCATGAAAAAATGGGACTTTTTCACAAACATGCAGTTTATCTGCCAGACATATGGATAAAGATTGAGGTGACTATCAAACTATAAGCTATGCCTCCTTCTGTGAATTTGACTGCTCCTTCTGCATGGATTCTTTGTCTTTTATTTTCGTTTATTCTTAATTGCCTGCGCTTAGTTGTTGAATACAGAGAAAATGAGAAGGTGCCCCTTTCAAAGTAAGGTAAGATATTTTAATGAAGTGGAGGGGAAAAACACGACTGGCCCTGTTGTTGTGTTCGTGTTCCATTTCTTTTACTGGCTACTTGAAACAAATTCAGACACCTTCTTCGTAATCTATTAGCAAACAGTCCCTTAAGTATACCAAAGGCAGAAGTCATCTGTATTGCAAGCCTGACTTTTATGAGATAAGGTAGGACTGATTGTGAGTTATAGTCCAGTTAGGTATTGGTTAGATGATGTACTTGATCTTACAGGATGAGGTACAAGAATGAGAAGGTGGTACTGTATAAGGTTGCTGTAGGACTACGTGCTGCAGGCTGTTGAAACTGAATCTTTTGTCTGGAATTAAACAAGACTAGATTGTGCACTGTGAGACTATGCCCTTGATAGTCGGGTAAGATATAAGAATCTTGACCTGGTGTTTAACATCAGCTGCTGTAACACTTTCTTTTGCCTTCCTTCCTCCCTTTTCCCATCCCTTTTCTTCTCAATTTTACCCTAGTTGTGCAAATAGTCAGGTCCAGTGTTGAACTTGAGGTCTACATACTGAAAAGGTGCTTCCTTTCGTTGTGGAAAACTTCTGAATGTCAGGATATGCTTGGTTCATTTATTATGTGTAAGCTGAAACACTGTGGATCCTGCAGGTCTAGAGTTCTCGAAGCCAGCTCTTTATTTTGTGACTGAAAGCATGTTTGTTCCTACGCAGTGTTTGTTATATTGAGGGGACCTGCTGTCATGAGTGACACTTGGTGACACCCCCCCCACCCTGTTCTTGTCTATGGGGAAAAGTCTATGGGGACTGGTGAACAGTGTCCAGTTAAGTGACCAGCGTTGGTGCTTGATGAAAATGGAGGGGAGAGGATGCTCTTGGGTTGGCTAGAGTGAGTTCATTGGGACCTGTAACAAGAAGTGAAGTGTAATGCATTGCGGAGCGTATTTGCCTCTTTCAAGGTGCATGTCCTCTGGAGTCTTGGCCTCCCTGACAGGTTTGAGCTGTGATTGTATTGGGGTCATCTGTGACATTGGAATAGACTGCCCTATCGATAAGTTAGTTGAGGTTGGACTATGTGATCTTGGATGTCTCTTCCAACCTAGATGGTTCTGTGATTAGATTGACCAAGCAGAGAGAAGGAGCTGTAAGGAGAGAGGCAAGGAGACCAAGAAGAAGTGAGATGATGCCTGTTCTGATACAGATTTGTTGCAAGCTTTCTGGGTGCTGTGCTTGGCAGAGTGTTCTTGGGGATGGAGAGCTTAAGTATGGGCAAGGTATGTGTTACTCAGATGATAACTTAATGGGGAAAGGGGAAGGAGACCGGCACATGAAAGAAAGAAGAGAACTGATGAGCATGAAACCGGAGTTCTGGGTACTCTTGAAATAGAAAGCGTACTGACGAGGTGAGGCTATGGTGAGACGGGAAGTCCTCTGGTCGTGGAGAGAAGGGACTGATTTGATACTCTGGACTGACCTAGGAAGGTGAACATGCAGATCTGGTGGAGGAGGCTCGCAAGAAGAGGAAATGGCTGGTATAACTATTATGAAATGAGAAAATGCCCAAGACAGTACAGGACTGCAAGGGACTTTAGCCTACATGTGAAGGCTGGGGTGATAGTTAACAGTGAGGGATAGTTACATTTTTGCTGTCCTCGCCCTTTCTTCAGTGCTGGGTATGGGGAGGCAGTGGAGGCTAGGGGTTGAAGAGTTGTGGTCCCATTGTCCAAAAGCTTGTCAGCTGGCAGTGGGGAGTGGCCCATTTCTCCATTGAGCATTTCAGTTTAGAGGCTTGGTCACAGGGAGAGCTGCCTGGAGTCTGTGTTGAGAGGAATCAGGGAGGGTAGAGTTGTGTTGTGGATGTCTCTGTGCTGGTTGGATTCACGGAAATGGACCAGAATGTCCCTGGGGCCCTATGTTAGACTTGGTTATCTTCTTTGAAACTGCCTGGGATACTGTGACCAGCGGGAACTAACGGATCTCTATTTTCATAGAGTTCAGTGCAAGTCACATTTGAAGAGGGTCCTCAGTTACCACCAGCAGCAAATATAAGCTGTGTGACGTGCAAAGGCCAGTCGGACTGCAGCATGGTAAGGCTTTGCTGTTCTGAATTATAGCATGTGGGGTTTCTCTGTCGACTGATGGCATGTTCTACAGAGACTGCCAACACTTGTGTGATAGAGATTGCAGCTCTGGGGCTGTACATCCGTGAGCTCTGCAAGAGCGGGTAGAGCTGAGGTGTAGGGATGCTGAATCTGAATATCAGGGTAGTGCAGTGGAGAGAAGAGAGCTTCTGTCACTGATACATCCTTATTGCCTCTTGTATGGAGTCTTAAATGGCAGATTTGCAGTACAGAACTGGAGCTGACAGTAAGCCTGATGTTTCCTTGCCACAATGGGTCAACCTTACCTATTGCTTTTATAGGTCTTGCCATCTTGCTTCTGCTTATTACCAAGGACATAAACCTATTTGCTTTCTTTTCTCTATAGGTGCTTTACTGCCATCTGTCTGCAGAAGCCGTGAAATTCCCTGTCTCTGTAACGCAGCAGTCCCCAGCTGCTGTTTCTGTGGATACGTATCATGTCACTTTGTCTCTGCTGCAGGCTCAGGTAATGGTTGTAAAAGGTTTGCCATTGAATTTGTTCTTTTACCTAGCCCTACGCTGATGGAGGAAGGAGGCCTTGTTTTAGAAGGAGAATCTAGGTATTGCTAATGTTTGGCAGGGAGGCAAATGTTCCTGATAAATGTGCTGAGTCCTGTTTACTGAGCATTATACTGCAGATCTTGGGTATGGAACGTCACTGTAGCAAAATCCAGGATCAGAGAGATTCGAGGAGTGGCAATGTTTTTAAGCACTTCTTTAAAAAGCAAAGGTCCAGAGTTCAAAATCCCTTGCAGTGCAATGGATAGGGAAAGACACATCCTGCGTGTATGTCCAAATACTGTTTTGTCCTGTTATTGGTGTGGGAGAAAAAAATCCATGGTAAGAAATAATTTTCATGTCAGGAACTCCCCTAAATACATTCACAAGTTCGTGATTCAGATCTTCGTAGAATCATAGAAACACAAGGTTGGAAAGGACTTACAAGATCATCTAGTCCAACCATCCTCCTGTCACCAATACTACCCACTAAGCTACTAAATCATGTCTCGTAGCACCTTGTCCAGGTGCTTCTTGAACACCATGAGGTGACTCTACCACCTCTCTGGGCAGGCTGTTCCAGTTCCTGACTACTCTTTGAGAGAAAAAGTTTTTCCTGATACCTAATCTAAATCTCCCCAAGCGCATCTTGTGGCCATTTCCTCGAGTCCTATCACTGGTTGTCTGAGAGAAGAGACTGACCCCCTCCTCATCACAACCTCCCCTCAGGAAGTTGTAGAGTGCAATAATGTCTCCCCTGAGTCTCCTATTCCCCAGACTAAACAACCCCAGCTCCCTTAGCTGCTCCTCATAAGACTTGTGCTCAAGACCCCTCACCAGTTTTGTTGCCCTTCTCTGGACACGCTCCAGGGCCTCAGTGTCTTTCTTGTAGTGAGGGGCCCAACACTGAGCACAGCACTCAAGGTGCGGCCTCACCAAAGGCTGAGTACAGGGGGACGATCACCTCCCTGGTCCTGCTGGCTGCACTGTTCCTGACACAAGCCAGGATGCTGTTGGCCTTCTTGGCCACCTGAGCACACTGCTGGCTCATGTTCAGCCAAGCATCGATCAGCACTCCATCTTTTCTGCATTGAATGTTGGAGATAGAGATGTTTTTTTCTGGAAAATAAACTGTGAAAGTGAAGTGGGTGCTAACTCCATAGTTTCTTTCTGGTTGGCTTTGCTTCTCCAGAGTTTTGTTTTCCCCTCATGCAGAAGGGGTTCTTGCTCTTGGTGGTATCTTGCTTGGATATTGCTTGGTCTTTGACACTATACACAGAGACAGTGGAAGCAGAAGTAAATGTGGAGTAGTAGAGGCCAGTCCAATGCTACTGCAGACAGTTGAAAGTTCGTTATAGAATTAATTTACTTTCAAAAAGCTTTACTAAAATTTTCCAAGTAAGTTTATCAGATCATGATGGTTTCTTCTTGTGGCTCTGTTCCTCATTCCTTTGAATAGCTTCTCTCCTTCCTTGGTGTGTAGCGTGCCTGCTGCTGATCTAGTTGTGGCTGGCAGTTGCCATCACTTCTTCATCTTTGCTTAGTCTGCAGAGGCTAGGTGGTCTTTGTCAAATCTGGTCAAATTGCTTCTCTACTCACTGGAATTTTCTAGGTCTCCTTGTCTGTGCCTCCTGAAGTTTTGTGTTGATCATTCTTGTAGGAAATTGCATGGAGTATTCTAATCGAGATCTTGCTGCTGCGTGGTGAAATGTATGTCTGCTGGTCAGAATACTTCAAGTACCATTTGTCCCAAATGTCTTGGCTCTTTTGTACACCTCGTGTCGGTTAGTTATTTGACTACTGTGTCCCAGATCTGTTGCTTTCAACAGATGACCTTAGATGTTCGTGTTAAAAAAAATGTTCAAAAGTTGCTTGTCTTTCAGTTATTTTTGAGCTATGTTAAATTTCATTACGCTATTTTTACTAGAGATGCTGAGTCAGGAGTTCTTCCTCTGTCATTCTGTTTCTGTATTAATGATGCCTTTTTTCTGCGTGGGTGCGGAACTTCTGAACTGAACTACAGAATGCTGTACAGTCTGGTTTGTTGTTGCAGACTGTTGGTGACCTGGATGAGTTTTCAGGCACAGATCGTCTCCTAGAGACTTACAAATGGCTGTGCGTATGTTTGGTGGTGGTTAATAGATGTAGCTCAGCAAATATCCTGTATTGGTACCCAACTTGCTCTTTCAGATTGTCCTGCAGGCTCTGTCTTTGACCAAAGAAATAACATAGTTTTCGCCTCTGACTGGCGTCTGGGCTTCCAAAGGCAGTGAGAAAGCTGGGTCTGAGTATGAAGTGATGAAACTTCTGCATTTCGTTATTCTCAGAGGCCCAGGACCACGTGCGTTCTTACTTGCTGTCTTCAGTTGCTGCACGGACTGGCGTGGGGCCCTTTGTGTTGCCGAATTTGAAACAGGGTAGAAAGTGCCTGATAAAAACAGAGTGTTCTTGACTGCATATTTGTTCTGGGTCAGGTGGAGATCCACTTGGAGGAGATACAGAATGAGGGTCTCCTGGTGTCATGGACATTCAAGGACAGACCAGACTTGAATCTGTCAGTTCTTCCAAGATTTCAACCTCGTGAGGTAAGCAAATGGGGAAACTGGACTCAAGCAGAGGAAGGGCAGGAGGGGTGGAAACAGTGTGCAGACAGGAAGAAGGCTGCTGCAAAGGAGAGAGTTTGACAGCTCAGTGTTGTGGCCCTTCTGTGGCAAGGAGGGGATTCTTTCACCCTGGAATCAATACTAGCTCAGCTATGTTAATAGTTTATCCTTAAGAGAGCTGAAGCAGTAGTGATGCCTGTTCACCGAATTCCTCTTTACATCTGAACTCTGAATAGAGTCTGTGTAGCAAAAAAGGCTTTCAGTCTATGTAGGTTCTCCTGCTGTTTTTGCCAAATGCGTAGCTGCAAAACGAGCTGGGGTATTTTTTTTGGAGTTGTAAAGTGTGCAGAAGCTATAGGTATTAGTGACTTGATGAGCTGAACACCAATGTGCTTGCGCTTCTGTGCCCCAAACAGTTCTGTTTGTTAGTTTTATTGACACCCTTGTTGCCTTACATTGAGTAGATGTAGGAATTCAGCTGTTCTTGTGAAGGTGTGGTAGTACCATCTCATGAGGCAGTGATGATGTGGCAAACTCTGAAGGCTTTATTGTCAAAATTTGTAATAGATGGACTACAGATGTAAAAGGTCAGTTTGGTTCATGCAGTTCATGCAGGTTATAATTGCCTGCAGCTATTACAGCAAAGCTTAAGCACTGAGGAGGAGGCATACAGGATAGAGGAAGAGCATATGGGAGGGTATTACTGGGAGAAAGGCTGTGTAGAGGCTTGAGAGGCAGTTGTACCTGTATAAGGAGAAAATGTATCTGCCTCGTTATGACATTCCTGTGTTTCCTTTTGATTTGTGGAGAGAAGAATGATGGGAGTGTGGGTCTGTCTACCATAAAGGATCTGATTGAGGATACCATTGTCAGCACACAGCCAGCCTTGATGGTACATCTGAAAGCCTGCACCGCAGGAACTGGTGTGGTAAGACTCTCCTTGCGATATTCATGCCTTGAACGCTGTGCACTGGGGTGCTTCTGAGGGCTGAGACTTAGGCAGGAATCCGAGGGCTAAGTCTCACTTCTGAGCAACAGCCACAACCCTGGCTGTGCCGTCATAGGAACTGGGGTATTGTGGCATGGGAAGCAGGGAGAATTAGAGTGGGACAGACCGTCAGCAGTATAGGCATCTTCAGTTCCACTTCTAGTAGCCAGCAAGCTCATTCCTGTCTGTCTCTTTTCCTGTCTGCCTTAAATTTCATATCTTAAGTAAGATGGGGGCTAACTGAAGGTTTGTAGCTTGGGGGGCCTGCAGCATCTCTGGATGGCTTTGTGGGTATTCCCATGAGGAGCACTTGGGAGGTGCAAGCACAAATGCCGTGTGTCTTACCACTGTCTGCTGACAAGAGAATGTCAAAGGTGTCAGTCTTCCTCTCATCATTCCTCAGGTATCCAGCAGTAAATTGACTCGAGATTCCCCATCCGGTGTAGTAGCAGGCCCTTTAGGTTCAAAGCTTTTACTACGGAATCTTCACGTGCTGAACTTGGGCTCCCAGGAAAAGGGAGGTAAGCCTGAAAACATGGTTCATCTGAAGCAGGGGAAGTGCAGAAATGGTGAGGTTAGAGTGCGTGGAGGTTTTGGGTGGCTTTGAATGGAAATATGCATACGTGTCCACTAAACTCTGCCGTATGTTGACAGGTACACATGTACTCGCTTTCTCTGTTGCAGGAGTTGAGGAGATATGCTGTGTCGTAGAGCTAGACAGTCCCCCACAGCAGAAATGGATGAGGCCAGTGACAGCTGGTAGTGCCGGCACTGCTGCGGAGATGGAGTGGAATGAGGAGCTCGTTCTGTAAGTGCCTGCTGGTCTATTGGTTGTTGCAGTGGAGGCAGACTGGCGTAGTCTCTGGGTGTCATTACCACTCTGCAGTAACTGATGCAGGTGGTGTGGAGGTGATGTCTGTACAGTAGGGTGGTGTGTGTTTGTGCTGCCTGTGTGCTGGTCTGTGAGTTCCAGTGATCAGCCCCAACTCATGTGCATATTATGTCCTGCTTCCCTGAACAGTGTGTGTTTTAACTGGATGGACAGAAGTGCTGATCATGGGGAGTGTGGGAGCATGAGGCCTGCCCTGGAGTTATCTGCCTTCCAGACAGATTGCCATCTTAACTTGCCCTGACAGCCTGTGCAGCCCTGCATAGGACATAAATTGAGATTTCCTCTTCTTGCTTGCTGCCCCTTATTGTGTCCTCCAAAATAATACACACTTACAGGAGCTTTGGAAAGATGATGAGGGTTGTGAGATTTGTGGGAGGGAAAATATATAATAGTCTTGTTTACTCTGTGGTAATTTTGCAAAGACTGCCTAATAGCAGCCTATCTATTTTTGTTTCAACAGTGAGTTGGGACCTAGAAGTAAGGAGCTGAAGCTACAGGTGCTGGGGAACAGTGGCAGAGGTGAAGGTAAGTACAGGAAGCCATAAAATGGATTCTAAGACAAGGTGACAGAAAGGCCTAAGGGACTTGCTGTGCTTTGAGCCTGTGGATCTTCTTTGTAGTTATGATGTATTATGAACAGGATTATATCTGATATCTGCACAGGGTTTTTGTATCCAACTTTTTTTGAGCCTTTGACTGGGTGAAGTAACTCTCAAGTCTGTTGTTCTTAGTTAAAGGCTCTTAGTGACCTTTTTGGTACCTGGGAGGTTCCCATGGCCTGCACTTTCTAACCTAGAAGCAGTGAGTGGGATGCAGATATTTGCCCCCAGGTATTGGAAGAACAGTGCAAAGGGCTCTTAAGTCTTGTGATTTTTAGTCAGCTAGGGACTAATTACAGCACCTATTTTTGAAGGAGGCCACAAAAGCCCAGGTTCTTTAATGTGGTTAATTTGTGCAAAGCATAGCCTCCTCTGCTAATCTGGGAGCTACTGGAGCCAAGGGGATCTGATTTGTTGGCCTGTGGGACCACTTTCCAAAAGCACAGGGAGCTTGTGAGAGGTCTGAGGTGCTGAAGTTGTGTGGTGTTTGTTTTTTCTCCTCTTCCCTCTTGCAGATGTGCTGCTGGCACATACTACTCTTTTGCTTGATCCTTTGAGCAAACGGCCATCCGGGAGACAGATCTGCTCTCTGGCCCCTGGAGCTGGGCAGTCACTGGCTGCTGAAGCTACCATCGTACTGGAGGTGAGCGGGCAACCAAGCTCTGTGAATGCATGATCTGGAAATATTTGTAATGCGAGGCTCTAGCTGGAAATCAGCATTGCTAGGCCTGCGCTTGTTGCAGGGGACCAACAGACACCTAGGCTGAGGAGGTGTATCACCTTGGCCTTAGTCCCTGAGCTTTCCTCTGTTTGGCTGACATTGTAGTGAGAATGGCTCCTTGGTGCCTGGAGGGGTAGCTCTTGTCATCCATATCGCCTGCCTTTACTACTGAGAGGAGGAGAGCCCCCTCTGAGCTGTGTCTTACCTTTTGTAGCTGCTATACCAGGATTCTTCTACATCTCTAAATGCTCAGCACGCCACATCTCTGCGTACCAGCATCACCCCCACCAAGAAGGTGGAGATGGACCGGACCATCATGCCTGATGGCACGATCGTGACTACTGTCACCACAATTCAGTCCCGGCCCAAGGCCGACTGCAAGCTGGGTGAGGCTGCCCTAAGGCAGGAGTCTTGTAAAGGTGGTGTGGGGTGGGGTGGGGTATATTCCCGAGTCTGTTTACGCAGGCAGCAGTAAAACTGTTTTGCCATTGTATGTTGTGGTTGTTGTGGACTCGCACCTTAAGTATTGGATGGGTGGGCGGTGCTTTTGGCTTCTCAGTTACTAATGTCTTGTGGCCGTCTGGAGACTAGTATGTAGCCTTGAGGGAGGGAATTGATGTAGCCCAGCTGGGGAGAGTTGTGAGAGGGACAAGCCTCTCTGACATCTTTGGTGGCAGGACTGACCTGTGTATACTGGTGTTGCATAACTTCTGCATGATGTTGTGCTACGTGTTTTGGCTTTCTTCCTCTTTTTTCATCACTGCTAAATAAATTATGCTCTATGTACTGATCGCAGGCTTGAAAACACGTTGACCTTGCTTGCTAGTGGTTGGTGCTGCTCAGTGTCTGTTTGAAGTCTTGGTTAATGTGGTGCTGGATATTCTGTGAGGCAGGGCTGGGAAACAGCACAAGCAGGGCCTTGTGACAGGGGTGCTTCGCATGTCTTGTTCCAATAGGCTTCTTGCAACTTCAGTGCTGCAAAGCCTCATGGCAGCAGACTCTGCAGGCTCTCTGCGGGGGGTGGGAGGGAGGGATGGGGCACAATACGGTGATGAAGTTGCCTAAACCTCATCTCCACTTACTGTTGTCTCTGCCTGTCTTTCACCATGAAGATTCACCCTCAAGATCACCATCCAAGGTGGAAGTGACTGAAAAAAAGACAACGGTTCTTTTGGAGAGCAGCTGTCCTCGCAGCCTTTTGCCCAGCAGTAGCAGTAAGTGCTTGCAAGTCAGAAGTTCCTACTGGAGCGATGATGTTCCTTAGCCTTTCTTGAAGAGTGTCTGTCTGAATGTGGGTCTCTGAACTCATCTGCACTTGCTGCAGAAGAGTAAGTCCGAGTGATTGAGTGAAGAGGGTAAGGAGGAGGGCAGGTAAAAGAAATTCCACCGTGGCTCTCTGGTCCATGACTATGGCTGTTTCCTTGCTTGACAAGAACATCCTTAAGTTATCTGGAGCCAATGAGATTTGGTCATATTGTACTTGGCATCTCTGTTTGTCTCTGAAATAGAATGCTGCAGCTCTTTGGATGCTTTGTGGCTGAGGCTGTGAGACCTCCTGGGAGTCTCTGGAAATCTTTCTTAAGTGGGAGGTGGGAATGGTATTTTAATGATATGCCTTTAGGAACTTCAAACTTTACAGGTGCCTGAAAGACTTGAGAGCTCTACAGAGCATTCTTCTTTTAGTTTGTTTGGGCAAGTCTGTAATAAATACTGTTCTCTACCTTCACTTACACATAGTTGCCTGTTAAAAGCATCATGGTCAGCAAGTAACCTCTTCCCTGTGCTGAAGGATGCTACTTCAAGTGTTGGTATCTCTCTTGTTGCTCAGGGGACAGCCAGATGCCTAATGGCTTGGATCCGGTGGCTGAGACGGCAATCAGGCAGCTAACTGAGACAAATAACAAGCCCGCAAAGAAGACCCCAACAAAACGTAGCACGCTGATCATCTCGGGAGTTTCAAAGGTCTCTGGCAGTTAGGGGGCTCCATTTCCTGTCTGGGAGGCTATTTCTATGGATGTCTGTGTAAAACCACCCTATTCTGTAGGGAATGGTGTGGAAAAGTACCAGCACAGAGGACTTGCTCAGCAGAGCCTTTTTGCTGCGTCCTTGCATTTTGTCGCTGCTTCCCGTCAAAGGTACCTCACCAGTCTGCAGGGCAGCTGCCAATGGAAGTTCACAAAGCATTGGCAGCAGAAAGGGAAGCTTTTGCATTAGTCATTTGGGAACCTCATGGAGAATGTAAGGAGTTATCCTGGGACTTTCCTATGTGAGAGAGGGAAGTGCTGCAAAATGCCATGGAATCAGATATCTTCCAGTATGTTTCAGCAAAAAGTGACCGCTGCACATCTGTGCTTTTTTAGCACTGATGAGCAGAATTGGAGACAAATGCAATCCTTTAGACTCTGCCTTCCTGTCTGACTTTTTAACCCCCTCCAGGTACCTATTGCTCAAGATGAAATGGCACTTTCTCTGGGTTATGCTGCATCCATGGAGGCCACAGTGTATGGGGCTTCTGGGGCGGTGAGTGCAGCTGACCAGATGCATGATTCCACTGAATCGTCACAGCTGCTGGAAGCGTCGCCATCAGGACAAGGGGCCAGTCAGGAGCTGGATGAGACAACGCGATCAGACATCTCTGAGAGACCATCCATGGAAGATGTTGAATCTGAAACTGGCTCCACAGGAGCCCTTGAGACCAGGAGCTTGAAAGATCACAAAGGTGAGGTTGAACTAGTGTACAGTAGCTAATGTCAGCTTGTGCCTGAGGACAAAGTGACAGCTGAGTTCCCTGCCCTGAGTTAAGGGTCTGCAGCCAGCTTTTGGGGCGGTGAAGAGTGGCTTCCAGTGGAGCCCTGGAAGAGCCCACATATCTTCTATGCTCCCTGCTGAATTGGTTTCAAACACCTTTATGCAGTTACCCGGTTCCTGTACGCTTTATGGTTTGTGTGCTGTCTTAGGTGGAAGCCCTTTGTAGCTTGCATGTTCCCAAGACCCTGTTTTGACTCCCTTGTTTGCACGTCAGACCCATGTCTGTAAATAGTGATTCCTCCTCCGAATTCTGATGCTGCTATGGCACAGAAACAGAGGCTGCCCAATAGCAGATTGTGTGGACCTCGATGCCTTCCCTATTTCTCCATTAGCATCAAAGTAGCTAGCTCTTCTTACACCATAGGATGTCCGCACAGACTCCCTGATTTTAAATTGTGGGGCAGGTCTGCCCTGACTGAGATGTTTTTTTGGAGTTTCTAGGGTTGCATCATTTAGGCAGACTGCATGCCTTGGATTTGTTTGCTTGAAGCTGTTACAGTTACAGCTAACTACAGCTAGTTACAACTAGCTACTAAACAAAAGTGAGCCCCAGATCTCAATTTCTCAGAATGAGAGTGGGGCAGGTTTTTTTTTTTTTTTTTTTTTGGGGGTGGGGGGGGTGGGGGGTATTGTACCTTGTTACAGTTTGAACTGTGTTGATCCTTTGTTTGCATGTCAGTGGGTGAAAAAGTGTCTGGCCCAGATTCACAAGAGACATGGTGGGCAGGGAAAAGAAGGAAGAAGAAAAACAAAACCCCTTTTCTGTAGGAAATGCTGCTGTAGCATTGAATAATGTGCAGGTTTTGGATATGCCTTTTTGTACCCTTTTGGTGCTGGCAGTTATCAGCATCTCCATCCTGTCCTGCCTCGGTTTATCACCTGGAGCCATCACTGTTAATTTTCTCCAGATTTGGACAGCTTGTGAAAGTACAGGCAGCTGTGCTGAGGGCTTGATGACCAACTAATCTGGATGCTCTTGAGACAGTCTAGTCTGAGATGCCTTTTCCCTGTTGTGTGTTCCTGCTGGTGTCTCCACACTGTGACATTCCCACTCATTTTCCATTCACACCAATTTTACCTTTTAAGTTACAATTCTCCATGACTCTGCTAAAGTGAGGATGTTGCTGCATAAAAGGACGTTTACATACAGGACACGTGCCAGCGTTTAGTGAAACAGCATGTGGGTATTGCAGTCTGCCCTGAATGTAGACTTTGCCTTGAGGTTGGGAGCTGAGATTTGCTGACCTGCTGTGTGCTTTTGCTGCTCAGGCCAAAAGAGGTCTCCTGCCTCTTGTATGAGAGTGGCCAAATGACACGGTGCATTTGTTGCCCCTGAGACTTGCCAGGGCAGGATACCATTGTGGTTTCCATCTCCTTCTTTTCTGTCTTTGCAGTTAGCTTTCTTCGGAGTGGTACCAAGCTCATCTTCAGGAGAAAGACCAAGCAGAAGGAAGCCGGCCTGAGCCAGTCACATGATGACTTGTCCAATGTCACCACTAGTTCTGCCAGCAAGAAGAAAGCCGGCAGCTTCTCCCACCGCCTCATCAAACGCTTCTCCTTCAAGTCTAAATCCAAACCTAAAGCTAACGACAGCACAACAGGTGAGAACTGAAGGAGGGAGATGCTGGTTGGAAAGATTATACAGAAATCCTATTTTAGTCTTTTGTCTTCCCACTCCATGGTATCTGAGTTCTGCAGTCCAGTTCCTTCCAACCTTGGCAGAGGGAAGACACCCCAGTGCTTTACACTGTTTGGGGAGCAAAGGTAGTGTACCCAGGGCTGAGACTGCACAGCCTTCTCTGACTGTTATGCTCTCCCCAAAAAAATCCAGCAGGCATGCTAATCCCCTTGGGGTTCCCAGGAGCTGCAGAAGTGACTCTGTATAGCTGTCCAGCTTCACTAGGTGCTTCCTGGGACCTTTCAAGTGACAGCCTCAGAGTTAAAAACTGAGAAACTGCCAAGTTACCTGCATTTTCAAGAGCTGCGGAATGTAGCCTTGCTCCATTCTGCTCTTGAGAGAGAATGGTGCAGTTGCTGGCCATTCTGTTGTTGCTCCTTCTCGATGCAGAGGCTGTAACGTGACTGAGGTGTGGTGTGGGATGATGTGTGCATTCCTGGGCTATGTGCTGTGAGCAGAACAAGCTGCTGTTCCCCACCCAGATCAGCTGTTGGAATGGTCTCCGTTTCAGAAGGTGTGGAGGGTGCCTTTTTTCTGTGCTATACTGATGAAGAAAGGAGTCTAAGAAGGAGGAAACCTTAACCGCTAGATGAGTTTTTGTAGAAGACCAAGTCCTTGCAAGAACATCTGTTTGCTGCTTTTGGTGCTTCTTTATCTATGTTCTGGAGTGGGGAAGGGGCCATGCTACATATTTGTACCAGCCATCTTCCTGTACAAGTGGAACTGTTGTCCTTGTAGGTGGTTAGGGCCATCTCTGGTAGGGCACTGGGGAAACAGAGGCTATGGTCCAGTTCTGTAGTTCTCTTTAGCGGTTCTAACTCCAGTGACTGACGTGCTGGGGATGAATAGTGAGGAACGTGGCAATGCTAGCGAAAGGGCAGTGTGATGTGGAACCTGAGGCTGTGTGGTGTAATGAGTAAGGAGCTTACATGTTTTCACTGATGAAAGGCATTTCTTGTAGTAAAAAGCCTTTCTTGATGGCATGTGAACTAACCTCCTTCTAGAAAATGTTATCCTCTATGTTTAAAGTGTGGACCTTTCTGCAGCGGGTGTTTTTTGAGGGAGAGCTGCATGGGGGGAAAAATCAGCTGCTTGCACAGGAGGAAACTGCCCTTCTAAATGAATGTTTTTCCAGTCTCTTGAAAGACGTGCATTGTGAATATCCCAAGAGGCCCTGTTTGGATGAGTGTAGCAACACTCCTTAGAAAAATGCGTATTAATTGTTAAAGTAGATTGTTTGAATGGAAGCTCTTGCTTTTCTGCAGAGCTGTAGAGATAGGGAAATGGGTCAAAGGGGAGGAAAAGAAATATGGTAGAGAGATCATGTAAGCTTGGCTGGGTTCTTTAGCTCTGCTCTCCTGTTAAAATACCTCCTGACGTGGGGGGCTCTTGCTATACTTCATTTAAGATGCAACACAATTGGAAAAGTAGTAGTACTCTGAAATTGTTTGTGATACAATGCATTGTGTTATTCAGAAGGACAAATCCTGGGTTACTGATAAGGCCATGTGCTATTTCCAAAGACTGGAATGTGTTTGGTATGCCGTTGTGAAACAATTTACAGGCAGGAATTTTAGAGTGCATCTCAAAAGTATCAGGAAGTTGGGAAGGCCAGAGTCACCTGGGGCTTGGATTGAAAGTGCTGATGTATGTCAAAAGAAGAAAGGATTCTCATTCTGAAACTGTATGTTCCCTACAAGGTTGGACATGCCAGATAAATGGGACTGTTCTAGCTGGCTGACCAGGAACTTCTCCATCTATTTCTTCTGGTTTGGAAGTCTTTCTGTTATCCCCAAGCTCTTTCATATAGTTTATCCTTTGTTTCTTTACTTGTCCATATGGTACTGTGGCTAGACCCTTATGTCTTGAGTTGCGAGCTGCATTGTGCACTACAGATGTCAGAGTGCTTGCCCTTTCTCACCAAAAATCATTTTCCTTGATGCAAGTAAATAGTTCCTGCTGTACCACTTCTGGAAGTTGGCAGTCTGTGGCTGGCCTCTAGTGATCCAGCTGCTGGTTTGTTGTAGCCTTCCTTCTCCAGGTTGGTTGGGGAGTCATCCGTGGCACTGTCATTCACAGGTGTGCCCTTGTTCCCAGTGCCCCAGTTCCCAGAGGGTTTGGTTCCAGTTTGGTGTTCTCTCTTGCACCATCGCTCTGTCACTAACATTACTTGACACTCTGTTTTTTGTCGTTGTTCTTTCTTAAATGTGCTGGCTGAGCCTAGACAGCGCCACTTCTCTAGTGGGATGGCTGTGAAACCTTGCATTAGAAATGGCTGTTTGAACTGAAGGGAACTTTAGGAAGAGCCAGCAGCTTTTCAGTTACAGATTTATAATTGGACCTTCTGTGAGTCTATTTTAATATTCACATGTTCTTTAAAACCACGAGCAGTGTGAGCTACCTTGGCATGGAGTTGCTGCTGGCAAATGCCCAGGGCTCCCACCTGTACTTCTGGAATGTGAATTTGGGACTTGTGTGTGTAAGAAGGGCTGTGAGGGATAGCAAGTGCTGCCTTTCTTGGCATGGGTCACTGGAAAATGTCAGTGAGGTTCTCCTCTGGTAAACACTTAGCTAGTTTTTAACTAGAATAGTTTGCTCTACCTTGCAGGAAGGAGGCGATAGGAAAGCTTGAAGTAAAGCCAAAACTAGAGTTCCTCACCAGCCTAAGGGGACTGAGGAATTTTTTCTAGCTGCATAAGATGGGCAATTCCTGGAATACATCCATGGGCCTTACTGAACTTGTTCCCACTTTGTGGGATACTCCAGGATATGGCTGTTAATGAGTGGCAATGGAATTACTATTTTTGATTTTGAGTTTTGACCTGTCGGAAATATTTGGAATATCCTGCACTGTTGTCCATAGAATGAATGGTACACAGGGTGCACAATAGTGATTGTGTATTCTCCCTTGAATTTTTGGTGGCGCTCTTTATCACAGGCAGTATATTGGATATGAAAGTTTGTTGTAGATATCTGGCTTGCAGCGGAAAGGGTTATTGTCAAGTTCAGATGGAGTATATCCCCAAACATTAATTCCTGCATCTGCTTATGTTTTCTTTCTGCCACATCATTGCTCCTCAAAGTTCTACAGTGTAGGACTGATATTGTAGCCTTTGATTTCCTACAAAATCTTCTCTGAGTGCAGAATATTTTTTTCAGAGTATTTGGGTAAGCTGGTGTTTGAAGGACAGTGGGGCAAGGGAGAATGGCACAACTGTGTGCACTTGGAGTATTTTACTTTTGGTACGTTACTGATTTAACGCATCCATCCTTCATATCTGTACATGATTTCCTTTCTCTCGTGCAAGGTTAGTTTTGTCTTCCAAAGTATTAAGTGTCTGTTTTTTTTGTAGTCCTGGCTATGTGAGCATGTGTGAATCTCCTGACTTACTGAAGCCAAGAATGGTAACAAATCCACCTTGAGGGGAGATGTGATTATCGGCCTGAGAAACGATTCTTGTATCCTAATATCCTAACTTTCTCAAAAGGAAGGGGAAGGTCATGGAAGTCTCTGGTCTGCAGAAACTGTAGAGAAGGTCCCATGGAGTTTTCACTCATAAAACTGATGTATAAAAAATCTGTTTGTATTCAGTCACTGCCTGTGCTTTCTGCTTTAAAACAAAAGAAATGGTGTTTGAAATCAGCTTTTCCCTGTTTAACTTCTTGTGGGTACTCATGCCCTCGCCTTGGTGCCATTGCAGGGTCTGTGGTATTTCATAAGGACTGGGACCCCAGAGTAACAACAGTGTGCACCATGGGCTGCCATCTAACTTTTTGGACTCAAAAGATCTGCCATTGGTGTCTTAAGGGCAGGCTCAATATTTGCACCTCATGAAATTGATCCTTGACCAGATATGTGGGGGAAGAGGAGTGTCAGAGCGGTGGACTTAAACAAAGAGATGCTTCTGAAAGAGTTCAGCCTACTTATGTGAGCCTATATTCCAAATGCAACGTTTCATTGCTGGCTATGCAAGTAGAAAGAGTGACTTAAATAAAGCCAAAGTATACTTTTTTTTCTTCTCCCTGGTGTTTTAGCTGAATAGAGTTAGGATTTACATATACCATGTATTTTCACTTCTTTGAAAAAAAACAGATTGCTCTAGCTGTATGCTTGTAACTATAGTTGTCTGGACACACCCTTTCTCCCTGTTTTGGTAAGGCTTTTAAGAACCTTCCTGTTGAAAAGCCCTTAGCATCTGCCTGCAAAGGGTATTCTGTGATTCTGTAGCCTATTAAAGAGAGAGAAAAAACATACATGTGAATGAAGGGGACTGCAAAACCTCGTTTCTGGGGGGGAGGGGTACTGTAGGCTTTAATGTGGTAGAACTTGACTGAGGCCTGGTAGGACAGGGACTCTTTGTCAGGTGATAGGGTTGGAATTAGATGATCTTGGAGGTCCCTTCCAGTCTAAAACATTCTATGGTTCCGTGATTTGGAGAGGAGGTTCAAGCATGTACAATCCAAAGGTAGAGGGATTGTATACATGCATATGTGTTTGCATGTACTTGTGAACGGTGTGTTTTCTGTGAATACCGATCACACTGCAAAGTGAATGGACAGGGTCAGTTAGTGGGCCGGGAGAATGGCCTTAGGAGCCTCTGTGGTATCCATGAAATATTTCTAACCCTGATATACCTCCCCAGAGGTCAACTTGAGAAAGACAATCTAGATACTGCACCTGCGAATGCCCTCAAAATGCTTTTGTAGTTGAGGATGGGTTTTTAGGCAGATTTGGCTGAAGTGGGCGAGAGAGGGTGGAGACTCTTTCCAGCTGGTTGGAAAGCAGTTCAGGGGAGGGGAGTGTCATGAAAACTTCACACCGATGTGAGTGTAAGGGGCACGTCCTGTTTCTACACTAGATCTGTGTGTATGTCAGTGTGTATGCTAAAAAGTGTTCTTTGTTTTATTTTTCGATTTGTTTTTAGAGATGCTGCTTCATGTGACAGCTACTCTCGTTTACTGTTTGCTAATCATATAGAGAGGTTGTTACTGGGTAGCTGGAGAGATGCTTGACCGTTGGGTGGATGGTATTTGCGAGTTCTGGAGTCTTTTGCCTTGTTCTCCCTTCCCTGCCCCTAGTTCATGGTGAGTGTAATGATAGAGTAACAGTTCTGTTGGTGGTCAAACTTCTGGAAAAGGTCTTTGTCTACGTGTAAGAATCACAGCTCTTTCTACAAGCGTAACTGCTCCGTACCACCTGTCCTTGCTTGTAGAGGCACTGGACCAAATACCCATGCTGAATCTGAATTAGCACCCCTCCTTTTGTGTGCTTTTTTATTATTTTTTTTGTACTTTAATACCTTCTTTCTGGGTGGCTTATTTTAACCCCAGATTGTTTAAAGGAAAACAAAAATAGGAACTGTGTAGTTACTTAAGAGATGAAAATAAAATGACTTAATTCAGAGTAAATGAATGAAGTTCTTGCACCTTTGTAAATGTTGAAGAATTCCATTGCTGTGTAATGGCTGAACCTGTTAACTTATTAAAACACATGGAAATGAAAACTTGATCATGAGTCTTACTTCACAGCTGCTGAAGTGTTGTGTGTGGGCCATTGATCACTGTAGAAGTCCGGAGCAGCAGTGGATCTGCAGCCCTGTTTTGTAAGATTGTCACCTCTGAACAGCCCTTTTTGCTGAAACCAGACACGAGTTTACAGTCTGCAAGCCTTCAGCAAGTGATGTACATTTTGGCTCTTCCTGTTTTCTCTCTCTTAATCTCGCCGTACTTCTCCCTCTCTTGTTGTTTCTCTCTATAGCCCTCTGGGTGGCTGGCTGTCCCTCTCTCCCCCCTCTCTTCTTGCAGCCTTTTCCCTTTTCCCTATTTTTTTTTCCTCCTCCATCTTCAGCCTGCAGGCTCTGGCTCCAGACGGTCACTGTTCCCCCCGGATGGAGGAATGGCGGAGGGGGGACGGGGCGCTCCGCCCGGGGCGGGGGGGGGGGGTGGAACGGAACGGGTTGGGGGGGGGGCCGCGCAGCTGCTCTGGGAGCGCTCTGAGGGCTCCGGGACTTCTGCGGAGTCGGCGGCTGAGAGCGTCGTGCCCCGCAGCAGGCCGGGAGTTGTGGTCTTTGGACTCCGGGCTTCCGGTCGGTCACGTTGGTTTCCGGGGCATGCCGGGAAGTGTAGTTCCGCGTAGCCGCTCGGCTTCCACGCCAAGAGCGGCACGTTGCTCTGGACAGTCATTTCCTCCCCGAGACGGCGCGGGGTGCATTTTTCTGCCGTTTTCACGTGTGGCTTTCCACATGTTTCTCGCTGCTTCCATTAAAGAGAGAAGGCTTTGCGAAGCCGTGACTACCGTTCTTGGCACGGGAGCGGTGGCGCCCTCTGCCGCCGCCTCCTGGCCAGAAAGCGGTACTGCAGGCGGGGCAGCGACGCGGACGCGCTCTTGGCTCCGCGACGCCCATCTGCCGCCGTATGCTGGCGAGATGTTGGTACTGCAGGCGGAGCGGCTGGCGGAGGGAAAGCGCTGGCGGGGGGGGGCGGCACTGCGGAGCAGGCGCGGGTCTGCGGGCGCCGGGCTGCAGGTCGGGAAGCCCGGCGCTGGCTCCGCCGTGTCCGCAGTATCAGGCCGCCTGGAGCGTCTTGTCCCGCAGCATGCCGGGAGTTGTGGTCGTTGGGCTCTGAGCTTCCCGTTGGCCACGTTGGGTTCGTTATTATTATCTCCCGGCCTTTTTTGTCCTATTAAAAAATGCTGTTGTTCACCTTGCCGCCGCTCAGCTTCCCAGCCGGGAGCGGCACGTTGTTCAGGGCAGTTATTTCCTCCCCGAGACGGCGTGGGGTGCATTTTTCTGCCGTTTTCATTAGTGGTTTTCCGGGAGACGGTTTGGGAAGCTGTGCCTGCCGTCCTCGGGACGAGCGCACCCCCTACCGCCACCTGCTGGCGGAAAAGCGGTACTGCAGGCGCAACGGTGCGGCTCGTGCGCTGGTGCGGCGCAGTAGCGCCCTCTGCCCCCACCTGCTGTTTGTAGGGTTAGGGTTAGGGTTACGGTTAGGGTTTGGGTTAGGGTTTAGGGTTAGGATTTTTAGGCCTAGGTTTATGCCTGATACTAGGCCTAGGCCTAGGCATAGTCCTACGTTTAGGCCTAGACGTAGGTTTAGGCCTAGGCCTAGGTCTAGGCCTAGTGTTAGGGTTAGGGTTAGGGTTTAAGTTAGGGTTAGGGTTAGGGTTTGTTTTTAGGGTTTAGGGTTAGGATTTTTAGGCGTAGGTTTACGCCTAGCGTTAGGCCTAGGCCTAGGGTTAGACCTACGGTTAGGACTAGACGTAGGTTTAGGCCTAGGCCTAGGTCGA